>NW_006436810.1:8879905-8891784 GCF_000325575.1 Pteropus alecto
TTGTTGGACTTCGCGGGTGGTCGCTTCTTTAGGCGTATAAATGTCGAATAACTATGGTGTACACATGAAACATATAATATTGCATGTAAGCTCTATTTTAATGAAAACCTTAAAAAATAATATCAAAATTCAACAGGAATAAATGAATAAATAACGCTTTTGGTAAGTCAAGAAGTGGCGTAGTATTTAAAGAGATTCAAGCAGCCGCCAGAAGAACTAAAGATGAGAACTGTTAAAAGTGGTCGATTCTAGGAAATTGTACCGGTGATGGGAGGGGAGGTATTACATCTTCTGCACCGCCACAACCGAAAACCCATGTGCAAAGAAGAAGAAAAAAAACCATGTGCATTTAATTTTACTTTGATAAAAAGGAAATGAAATTTAAAACTCTCCAAGTGGAAAAAAACGTATTTGTCCGCAATGAGAGTGATGATAACAGAATTTGCCCCTGAAGTAATTCAATAGCAAATATGTCCTAAGCGGACTCTTTAACTTTGAGGTTTTGCAAACCCCCCAAAAAGCCTTTCCATGCTTCTGCTATTTTCTTGGGAAATGGATTATGCAAATTACTCTAACGCTTCTGCCGGTCTAACTCCAGAATTGCCACATTTTCTGGCCTGAATCAGACTCTCCAGTCTTCCAGAAGCCGCGGATTGGAGACTCAGTGCAGCTGACTCAGATACCCACGGAGAAGAGGATAAAGAGGAGCTACTTAAGAGCCCAAGAATGAGAAGGTAGGTCTTTGAATGACCCCTGGGCTCACAATGCCTGGGAAACCACATCCTGTTAACTACAGGCATCTTCACACAAACGCGGCAGCCTTCTCCAAACCTCTGCTGCTTCTACAGGCTGCTCACCACGCACATTCACTGTCATTCTCTTACGGAATATGCTCGAAGCAGGTGAGAAAAAATATCAGTTGCCTGAGAGACATCTACCGCATTACCCTACACTGTCATTGCATTTCTTAATAACATTAAGTTATAGCTTCCTTTTTTACCCATCTGTCAAGTTCTTCCACAAACATTTTTGTGCTTCAAAAAATACTGTGTAGGTTATATTAGAGGAATGGGAGATTTAGAACCAAACCAACTCAAGTTCAAAACCCGGGGCCTCTAAAACTCTCAAGTTTCAGCTGTTGATTTTTATTATTACAGCTACTTCTTCCCCCATTCCACTTGTTCATATGCTTTGCCTTGATTGTGCCAACAGTTACACTTTCACAAAAAGGCTCTAGTTTGGAGAGTGGAATGTACTATGCTCAGAACTAACGGCACAGAAACAATCATTTTGCCGCAGGAACGCCATGGTATTTTTCTCATGGACAGCTGTACCCGATCCCATGCAGAATCCTAGATCCTGAAACCTTAGCAACGGCTGCCCTGGAACTCTCTTCACCAGCTAGGAGAGGCCAAAACGGAGGCATAGGCTGGCTGACATTCAAAGACATGGCTTAAAAACTCAGAGGATCATCAGTGAAAGAAGTCTCGCTAAGCCTATAAGGCGATTTGCACCAAGAGGTCTAAATGTAATAAAATACACATCGAGACTCAGGCAGTCACAGTGCTTGTTGTAGACTGACTCCAGAGTTGGATTCCAACAATCCCTTCCAACCAAGACTCAGGCAGTCACAGTGCTTGTTGTAGACTCCAGAGTTGGATTCCAACAATCCCTTCCAACCCTGTGTGTGCGTAGCCCTCCTCCATCAATAGGTGGAGTATATTTCCTCCTCCTGGGTCTGAGCTGGCTTTGCAATTTGCCTTAACGCACAGCACACAGCAGATGTCAACTAGCGATAGCTCATAAAGCGTCTGATAGCTTCACCTTTTACTGTCTTAGAACCTTCAGCCTCTATAACTCAGGTGGAGAGACTACATGAATCAATCTCTCTCTCTCTCTCTCTCTCTCTCATCATCTATCTACCTACCTACCTACCTACCTGAGAGAGGATGGAAGGGAGGGAGGGAGAGAGGCTTGGTTAGTCAGACTCCAGTTACAGAAGCTACAAGCTTGAAGTCAAGGTGAGTCAGCAGGTTGGCTCCTCCTGGAGTTTCTGCGGGAGAATCTGTTCCTTGCCTCTTCCAGCTTCTCACATTTACCGGCAATCCTTGGTGTCCCTCGGCTACATCTCAGTCACATGGTGACCCCCGTGTCTGTCTATAATATCACCAGTCATATTGGATGAGGACCCGCTCTACTCCACCATGGCCTCATCTTTATAAAGGATATCTGTAATGATCCTTTTCCAAATAGCAACACATTCTGAGGTTCTGGGTAAGTGTGAATTTGGGGGAGATACTACTCAACCTAGTACAGTGACTGTCTTGAGCGTTCCCACCCCGGTCAGGAGCATGAGAGCCTCCAGGAGAGACTCAAATGAGTTTTTCTTTTGCCTGCCCAAATTGCGAAATCACGAGCAAATGAACTGTTGTTATTTTTCTAAGTCACTAGATTTTTGAAATAATTCTTTACATATAAATGAAATTATTAGTAAAAGAATGAAAACGCTGAGCTTTTTTGCAAAAAGCTATTATAACTTTCATGAGATGTCCTACATATGATTTCATTAAATTGTTTTTCTTCACCCAAGAGTTTCTGAGAAGGTGATTTCCTGTTTAAAATGAGAAGGGGAAAAAAAAGGGTGGTGTGGTGTTCTATGCCTCAAAATAGCCATCAATTGTTGAGTAACATGGAAGGAATGTAAAATGCTCTGAACCAGAGAAGAGTTTTGTTTCTTGTGAAGGACAGTGGGTTTTATTATATTTGATAGCCCCCAGAAAGAATAAGGAGGGGAATCGATTGTGTTACAGCTGAAATCCTAGTCAGTAAAGATGAGAAGGTGAACAGACTTAAGAGGTGGGGGAAAAAAAAAGAGATCTGACCCTGACCAGGTGCTCAATAATTCAGCTCTCATCTCACCAAGTTCAAGTCTCTATCTTCTGAAAGCTCTGCATCAAACCAGATGAAGAAAGTGAGATGCTGCCAATTTTCCATAACAATCTCCAAAAACTATGCAGGATGAGAAATGGCAAATGTTAGTCTCTTGTGACCCCAGAAACAGCTTGATATAAAACTGTTTAGTAAGAAAATATAACACGAGAGGGGAAAAAGTCCCCCCAAAGAAGGATGGATCGTGACTATCAGAGTCTACTGGAAAAATAATTACAAATCTTCATGTAAGGACAAGGCCGTGCTAGACTCAAATTTAAGCCAGAAGAAAAGGATCCTTTCCACTTACTAAGCACGAGCACTAGCAAAGTTCCCTGTGCCATTTGGCATTTCAGATTTCTCATCTGGAAAAGGGGAATAATAATATCCTACTTTTCTCAGAAGGTCATTAATAAAATTACAGATATAAAAGCACTTCGAACACTTCAAAAATACACAATAAAAACAAGGTTTAATTATTATTATTCAACATATATTTAAGCACATTCATGGGGAAAATACTTTCTGCAGTGCAAATTTCGGATATGGCCGATTAAAAGGAATTGCTAAAGAAATTTGTGGAATGGTCATGGGGTGGCAGCTACGACCTCATCGACAGGATACTGAGCTCTAGTACTTCTGACTTCCCATTTTCAGCCCCATCCGGGAATTCTAGGACTTCCTACTGCAAGATGCTTCCTCTACCCACTACTCTCATGTATTTACAACAATGGTAAATATTTGCAGTATGTGAGCTTCTAGTTAAAGTCCTCCAGGAAAACCACCCTCCTGCAATCTTTACACCAGATTCACCTGTCACCTCTTATTTACTGTCAAGTCAACGCAGACCATTGCCAAGATGAGGCTGGTGTCTGGAGCATATGTTTTCTCCTTAGGGTCTTGATTATCAGCCAGTTTGGCATCTTACATGAAGATGAGAAGAGCAAAGACTGATTTATTGTTCTACACCACCACAGTCTCTTGACATTTGAATTTCCAAGCAAATCTAAAAGAAACCAATTAAGTCCTGCTAACTATGCACCAGACAACTTACAAAAGTTACGTCATCCTTACAAATGTCTTCTAATATTGATATTATTTTCCCCATTCATAAATTAGGTGAAGGTCTTATCTTCAGTAACTTGCTTCTGGCCACAGAGCTAAAATATCCTACTTTTTAGAGCCAGGGCGTGAAGCTGGGTGGTCTGACTCCAGAATTCCAGCTCTTGCTGTTACAGAAGACCTTTGCTTCGAACCCTTATGTAAGCAGCATAGAACTGATGGTGACGCTTACGTGTTCCTTCCAAACCTGACTCGTGGGCGGCTGCTCCACCACAGGTGAGCAGACAAGCTGTGGCTTCTCTGTGTTCTTTTAGTGAAAATTCAGTCATCCAAGTTTTACTTCTTTTGGCTATGACATATATGATTTCTTCTCCACCCTTCCTTTTTACGGTATCTAAATTCGTATTATTAGTCCTTCTATATTCAGTCTAATGATTCCTTCAGCGATGGTTACAATGAAAGTCTAAATTTGTAGGTAGGACGTTCAAGACTCTCCACGAGCCGGTCTTCTCCTACTTTCTCTCACCTCCCCTCCTCTTTCTGCATTTGCTCAAAGCACTAGGCAAATCATACTAAGGAACACGACATGTGGGTCCCCGGTCTACGTATTTTCTTACGATACATTTTTCATGTAGAATGACGTTCTCATCATGTAGGATTAATTCATGTCGATGTTCCAAAAATCATTAATAGAAATTAAACAGTTAACTGGAATAATAACTTCATAAGGTCAATTGAAATAATCAGTGTTTTGGCTTCTGGCCAAAAATGCTAGCTCGGTTTGAGAATACTGATTATCTTGTTTGATTAGAAACTCTGATTATGGCTTTTGCTATCAGATTGAGAAGTAAAGTATCTCTTGATAAATGCAAATTTATTTATAAGGACAAAATCTTTTTGAAAACAACATAGGGGAGGGGAAGGGAAGGGACAGGTAGTAAAAGTGCACCTTGGTGCTAGAGAGCTTGGGAACGGATTGACCTACAGTTGTCTGTCTATATTCTCACTCACTCCTTCATATTGAAATCGTTCATGTTTCTGGCATCTCATATAAATGCTTCTTCCTTCATGAAGTCTTTCCCTGTATTATCGGAAAGAAGCAATCCCTCTTTGCTTTTTGATCCTATGACATTGTTTATACGCTGTCCATACTTACTTGTGTATTTTTTTTTTTTTTGCTCTAAGATGCTAAAAATTATAATTTGCAGCATTATTCTATCTATCATGAAGAAAAACACTGCCAACCAAAGTATGGCATACCATCTTGATTTCGACTTGTGAAAATGCAAGGAAAATGTGTGTTACGGAATTAATGGATATAGTTTTACGAGCAGTTTCCATTTCATTTCCCTTTTTAGAACATTAAGAGAGCTATCATGTCTTGTCCATTTCTACTTCCTCAGGACCTTATCTTATGCTTTGCATGTGGTATACATTTAATGTGTATGTTATATAAAATGTTAGCTTTGAATTGTCCTAGAGAATTCCCAAACTGGGTGACGCTAGTGAAATTTCTTAGTAAAATTTCATAGTCTGTTCTGTCTCTTGCACACACTTATAGATCAGTCTAGTCTATGAATTAAACAAAGAAAGCACGTGATCATAACAGCCTCCTTGTCTACATATTGGTTAGAAGTAGACATTTTCACTAAAATATTATTTGATTTCTATTAAGCTTTTTATTCATATAACGGGACGCTGTACAGAGGATTCTCTATTTGCAATTTTTGAACTATTTACTTTTGAAAACTTGGCCAAGGAAGGAAGAACATAGAGATACGGAGAAAAAGAAAAGTCTATTCAAAACTGACATCTCTCCTCTTTGTCCCTGGAAGATACTGAAATCTTAGTGAACCAATGGATTTTTGATCGGCTGGACTGGTGGATGTTGATGGATGATGTAGCAATCAACTACTACTATACTAATGCTGTACAACAAACTACAGCAAAACCTCAGTGCCATATAACAATACATATTTATTTAGTTCACATGGCTGGGTGCTCTGCTTACCTGGGCTGGACTGACCTGAAAGTCAGGTGGGCTCAGCTGGGACTAGACTAGAAAGCCTCTGCTCCACATGCCCCTCATCCTCTCCCTGGGACCAGAGACATGTTCTCCCCATGCGACTGGCAGAGCACGCAAGAGCAATCAGACACATACCAGCGGGCTTGAGACCTAAGCTCAGAACCGCACGCCCTTGCCTTTGCTGCGTTGTACTGGCCAAAGCAAGGAATATATCCAAAACAAAGTCAAGAGGCAGGGAACGACACCCTCCCTCTTTAGACGGGGACTTGCTACGTCACGTGGCAAAGGGCACAGTTACAGGAAGGGGCGAAGAACTGAGGTCGGCAATATAACTCTAGAGTGTATGATACTAATGGCATCCCATACATAAAAGCTGACTTAGAGGTTAACAAAGTATCGATCTTCACAAGTATTTGTCATCTAATTTCACAACTAGACCAAATGGGCAGAACAGATAAAATTATTCCTACTTCCCTGAAGAACTTGGAGAACTTAAGTAACTTGTCCAAGATATATACTGTTAAATGATTGAGATGAAATTCAACCAGAATTATCAAGTATATTAAACAGATATGTACTGTTCAGTGGTTCAGATAGGGTTCAAACTCACACTATAGTTCTTTGTGGATTACCACACACAGTGGATTTCCACTGCAGGCTCAGGGCTGGGGTTTTCAGGAAAAGGGCTAGGTCAATTCAGAAGGACATTGAGCTTTATCTTCAGAAACAACCAACCACACCCAAAGTTTCTGGGAAGTATGTTCTGGCTGGTTTCTAGGCCACGTTGCTGAATGAGAATCACTGCTTGTTTTTATATAAACACATTAATTTGTGAAGAGACTGAGCTACGAGTGCAAAGAATGATGAAAACCCAGATGAGGGGCAGCTCTGAAGTGCAAACAGCAGCACGCGCTGATAAACTGCTTATGGGTTTCCTGTCTTCAACTGACTGGGGGAAAAAGAAAACCGGTTTAAGGTGATGAACGGTAATGCGTTGGAAGTAATTGGTTTAGTAAGGAAAAGGGTGTTCATTTAGAAATATCAATACTACTACCTCCTGGTGGACTGGACAGAGACAGAACCAAATCAGAGCTACCCGATGACCTGATGGTTCGCTGTTTTACTCACCATTACGTATGTCTCACAGACACGGCACTCCGGGTAAGTGGACTTTTGCATTTCTACCAGAAACACTGGCACCTTGCCACCCACTCACTGCCATTTATGTACAGGAGAAAGCATGAGTCAAGGTCATCTAATGCAATAAGAATTAGGGGTGGAAAATAAAAGCCTAATTAAAGTTCTCATTAACTTTCCAGTAATCCTACTAATAACACTTAGTCAGCGTGACCTTCAGTGGAAACCTTCCCTGAACCCACCACGCCCACCCAAGGTTAGGACCCTGTTCTTTGATCTCAGAGCCTCCTACACTGTCCTTCTGTTGCTTATGTTAACTGCAACTTCTTATTCATTCATGTGACTATAATGCATGCTGCATCCTAGACTGTAAGCCTTATCAGGGGAGATCAGTAAGTTTCTGGTTCATTTTCCACTTCCTAGGACCTAGAACAGTGCTCGCCACATAGTAATCACTCATTTGTCAAATGAGAGATTGATTCCACGTAACCAATTTTTACCACTTTTATCTTCCTCCAGTACGTTTTCTGTGACCCAGAATGGAAGGATATAGGAGAGAGCCTGCGGGGTAGGGGGACATGCTCTAGACGGATTGCCCCATTCGCCTTTCCAATGGCTTCTTGAGAGTAAGACCTAAACTCATAACACGACCTATCAGGCAGGCACTCAGGCACTGGGTGGTCATGCCCTCCCTACCTCTGTTTCCTGTCTCTTGACTTCTCACCACCAAGCTCTAGAGGCGCTGCCCTTCACTGCCCTTCCTTTGGTTCCCGTCAGCCCTGGGGCCACTGCACGCATACCCCCTTCTGTCCTGAACTCTGTCTGTGCACCTCCCGTCCCCTCTTAAATGACTTATGTCCCAGCTACATGTCCGTCAACCATCACTTCAGGAAGCCTTTCCTGACTCCCCAGACTGGGTTAGGCAATCTGTCCGTCATTATCTCTCATAGAATTATATACTGCTGCGTACCACAAACCACGGTGGTTATTTTCCGTTTGTTTGTGTGACCATTTCATTACTATGTTCCCCCTGGAGTGTAAGTTCCATGAAGGCAGGGACTGTGATGACTTTTGCTCACCATCGAATACCCAGGGCTTAACACTGTGCCTGGCATTTGGTCAGAACTCAATAAATATGCATTGGATGAATCGGTCAACAGAAGAAACACACAAAACACACACACACATCTCTTCTCTCTCTTCCTTAGGGATGAGTACCTAGAGGCACCAGATCTAGTTCTAAGAACTTTCCACTGGTATGCCAATAAATAAATTTGAATTCAAGTAACCTAGGTTTTAGCCAAGAAACAAGTGCCAACCAATTGTCCATAGTTTCTTTGCTAACACACGGCAAGAATTTCAACTTCCTACAGGCTACTTCTTAGGGATCTTTTGATTTAAGGAAAAAAAAGGCACAGAAATATTTTGTCTCCTTAACGAGAACTTCATTCAAGGTATAACTTCTTACTACAAATCCAATCATTAGTGATCTTTCTCTTTATAACTCAGACATTTATCACAGTTTATCACTTGTATTTTAAAAACTCCTACGCCCACACTGCCACATATGGCCACAGCTTGTTTGCAAAGAATGCTGATCATGCTTTCAAACAAAACTGTTCCCATATGGTCGTGATTCATTTCCACCTTCCTGCCTTGCTTCATTTGTTTTAGAATCGGAGTTTAATTTTGAAACCGTTGCTATGACAGGAAGTGACTGGAGAGAGGGAGAATTGGAAGAGAGGAACTACTGGGGGGATGAATGAGAGGGATGTTGCCTATTAAGCCCACAGCTGGGATAACAGACTGCCGGACTGGAAACGCCCTTGAAAGGAATACCCGATTCCCACTCGATCCCTTCCTTCCGGTTTAAAGTACGGGAAAGGGGAAAACACAGAAATGCAGGAAAGGCCTCGATTTCTGTAATGCATCATTGCCCCATTATTTATATTACAACTAATCCCAACATTGGGTTTCGTTGTTGACCAGGATGACATTTGGAAAAGTGGAGGCCTCCCGTCTCCAGAGAATACTAATGAAATCAAGAAATTAGTTCAGTGATAGCTTATTACAACTCAGTGCATGACCTTTTAGTGAAGTAAAATGTTTGTAAATATAAGACTAACTTGGTATTCTTGAATCACTTATTTCTTCAACAAGGATTCTTCAGCATCCATTCTATGCCATAGCGCTTTCTAGACCCTGGGGATACAATAGTTAAAAAAAAAAAAAAAAAGATATTCCTGCCTTCACAGGGTTTATAGTCTAATGGAGGAGGATAGACAATTGAACAAGAAGCAAGAACGTGTATGTCAGAATATAATTATGTGCTATGGAGGAAGAAAGAAGAATCGAAGATTAGGATGCGCAAGTGAGTGAAGTCAGAGGGTCGTCTTCGGAGAGTGGTCAGAGAAGCTCTCAGCTGTCAGGTAAAGAGCAAGCAGCGTGGCTGTGACACGGAGGAGGAGCGCAATCCGAGCAGGTGGAGAAGCAAGTGCGAAGGCCCCGAGGCAGAGACACTCCGATTCGACTTAAGGAAAATCGAGGAAGCTAACGTTTCTCAAAGTGGAGTGTAGGAGATAAAGTCAGACAGGCAAAATGAAATAGGGCTCTGTAGTCTATTATGAGAACTGAAGCGTTTTTAAAAAGACGGGACATGATCTGACTTACGTTTCTAAAGGGTCACTCTGGCTGCTGTGCTGAGACTACACTAAAGTGGGGCAAGGCTACAAGCAGGGGACCAGGTAGGCAGAGGGCGACTGCAATAATCCAAACAGGAGACGACGATGCTCTGAAACAGGTTTTGTCGTGGAGGAAATGGTAAAGCGCTGTAGTGGTTTCCAGCGGCTGTCGTAACTAATGACCACAAACTTAGTGCTTAAAACAACAGAAGTTTAGTCTCAGTCTAGAGGCCAGAGGTCCAAAATCAGGTATCGCTGGGCCAAAATCTAGGCGTCAGCAAGGCCGCGTGTTCTCCAGACTCTGTCCCTTGTACTTTGCAGTTACACTAGCTACAGGCATTCCTTCACTTGTGGCCACAACACCTGTCTTCAAAGCCAGTACCTCCCAATCTCTCTCTGCTCCATCTTCACTTCCCTGTCTCTCTGTGTGTACTGAATCTCCCTCTGCCTACTTCTTATAAGAATACAGGTAATTATATTTAAGTCTCATCTAAATAATCTCGATAATCTCCCATCTGAAGACCCTTAATTTAATCACATCTGCCAAGAGCCTCCCCTCCACCTTTTAGCCATGTAAGGTAAGAGTCACAGATTCTAGGGATTAAGATGTGAATTCTTTTTTTTGAGAGGGGTGGGGGAGGCAGGGATATTTTCAGCCTACCACAGAAGGAGTAGATAATGGATATTTTTTGAAGGAATAACTGATGAGATTTTCTGATAGATTACTTGTTGGGTAAGAGTGGGGGAATAAAGGGTGATCCCAAGATTTTTGGACTGAACACCTGGACTCTTTCTCAGAAGAAGATTCTGGAAAAACAGGTCGAGGAAGAAAATAAGGAGCTCAGGCTTTGCATATGTGAAGTTTGAAAAGCCTATTAAATATCTAAGTGGTGATTTCAGGAGGGAGTTAGACATAAGTCTGTATCAAGAAGGCCAAGCGGGGATTACAAAGTTGTGAGTCATAAGAGTATGGGTGGAGTTTAAAGCCACCAGTCTGTATTGTTTTAATCACATCCTTTTGACTATCATAATGGAGTCTTTCGATAAATAAAAGTTCTTAATTTTAATGTAAATCCAAAACATCAATATTTTCCTACATAATTCGTGGACTTTGTGCTTCTGTTATTTTCTAGAAGTTTTGTGGTTTTCCTTTTCCTAAAATTTACTTAGAATGTTTTTTTTAGTGGTGTGAGGTAGGAGTCAAGATGTATTTTATTCTCATACGGATATCTAATTGACCCAACACCTTTTATGTTGACAACTTTCTCTCACTGTAGGGTTACTGTCACATAAATCAAGAATCCTTATATACGTGGATTTATTTCTTGATATTCTATTTTTTCTACCGCTCTATTGTTTCATCTTGTACTAACATCACAGTAATTGTGGTTTTAGAATAAATTCACCAAGTCTGTTCTTCTTCAAAATGGTCTTCACTATTGTTGACCCTTTGCATTTCCATATAAGGTTTAGAATCAGCTTGTCAATTGCCACAAAAGGACCTGCTGGGATTTAGAATGGAATTGCACTGAATTTATAAATTAATTTGGGAAGAATTACAATTTTACAATATTGTCTCTTTATAATATTTTCTCTTCCAATCCATGAAAATGTAAATCCTTCCGTTTATTTAGATCTTCTTTAATTTCTTCTAATAACACTGTGTTTTTATTAAGCAATCTTTAAAATCTTCTAATAGATTTGTTCCTAGGCATCTGATATTGTGAGTTGCTATTGTAAATGGTTTTTTTTAAGTTTCACTGTACCTCTGGCACGACAGTGAACAGAAGTAGAGAAGTCAGTATTAGGCATTCTTGTCTCATTCACAGTCATAGGCAGGATGCCTGTAATATTTCATTGTAGATTTTTAAATTTAATTTAATTAGGTTTCAAGAAGGAATCAAGATAAATATGTGTTCAATCACCGTGTCTAATTAGAAGTCCCACAAGAGTTGACATGAAACAATCCATTTTTTAATTAAGGTATACTTAAATTGTTAAATTGGCAGGTTTTTATCAAGGTTTTTTAAAAATCTCAGAGAGTT
>NW_006436810.1:8891819-8908375 GCF_000325575.1 Pteropus alecto
CGTCATATATAGAATTGTAGCTTCCTTAAGTGCTAAGATAATAAAGAAATTTCATTTCATGGCAATTAGAATATCACTTTGAGGTGCCAGAAGCCACCTTTATCTTAAATGATTTTCTTTATAAAGGAACATCCTGCTTTTCTGCCAAATTCCACTCCCCATCTCCTGCAGGAATCCCCTAGACATCCCTGAGTAACGACCGTCTAGCCTTTGCTTAAATACCTCCTACTCTGGGGGTTCAGCGTTTCTCCCATGGGCGGAAACAAATATTTATCTCAATTTCACATGTAAAGTAGTTCGCTTAGGTTTAAATTAGACCGAAAGTAACAGAAAAGCCAGCCGGACAATGGTTCAGCTAAAGCAGTAGTTCTGCCCTTCTCATGTGAGAAGGGGCCCCGAGGCAGGCTGTCTGGGACTGCTTTGGCAGCTCCAGGCCTTCAGCATCCACCCCAGTTCTAGCTGTCTGCCACTTCGTCTCTGACAGTGCATGGGCTTCAGCTCTGTGTCTGTAAAATTCTCCTTAAACACACCTCCAGGCAATACTTCTACATTCCAGGAAAGGTGAAAGGACAAAAGGCATGACCTATTGAGTCAGCCCTTTTCAAAAAGAGTTCTCAAAAGCCTCACCTACATCTCATAGGCCAGACTATCTTACCTGGCCATACCTGACCACAGAGGTTGAAGTCAATGTTTTATCGGACCATCCTGAGCAAAACTGAGGTCCAGTTAGTAAAAAAGACAAAGATAATTCGAGTTGGGTGGGCAATCAACAGCATCTGCCATGAGAGTTTAGCCCGTTCCGCCTACTTATTCCTTCCCACCTGGAGAGAGGAGCAGTCAGAGGCTTTTGGCAATAGCTCAAAGCTCAAGAGACCAACTCTAAACTCTGGGAAGTAATGAACACAGGGGATAAAGTCAAGAACAGGGGAACCACCGAGAACACGTAGAGAAAGCAGAGTAGACTCCTGCTTCCCTGGGAAAGGAAGCTTAACGATGGCACGGGGAGGCCCTCCAGCTGGCCTGGTAAGGAAGAGAGGCTGCGAGGCTGGGAGTGGGGGAAAGCAGGCTGAGGACCAAGACAGAGCCAGCTGTCGGCCGCGTCTGCCAGGCCTGAGGGGAGGCGTGTGCACATCCAGAGAATGATTCCATTCTATCCATACGCATGTTAAAATCATTGCCTCCTTCACTTTTGAAGTGTTCAGAATTATTATTTTCCTATTTAAGATTTACACTCACTAGGGCTCCCGATGGCTATCAGCCTGAACTGTCAGCAGAATCACCACACTCGGTACACACGGCTCGGCAGTGTCCCCGACCACCCACGACTCCAGGAATTTCATTATTTTGGGGCCCGCCACAGACTTCTACCTTATGCCAGGCCCTGGGCTGAGTGCATTGCGTGTTATGTCATTTCCCCTCACGATGACCTTAATATTTTTTGCAGTTTTAAAGATGAGAAACCCGAGACTCGAGGAGGAGCAGTCCTTTCTCCAAGGTACAAGGCCTCACAGACTGTGAGTGTCAGGGCCAAGGTTCAAATCTGCGTCTGCTGGCCTGATTCTGAAATGATGAGCATGTACCAAAAGTCGTTTATTTGTTGCCTTGAAGCCAGAGAAAAGAAACACACAACACTCGCGTACGTGCGCGCACAAACACTCCAGAGGTGTCAAGGACCTGCCCCAGGTTGACAGTTATACAAGGCACAGTGAAGATCTGAACCTGGTTGCCTGAGTCCCTTCAACTCATTTCTCTGACACAGACTTAGCATCCACGCAACTGATGCCTGTGGGGTCCTGGGGTGGCTAAGTCCCGCTTTTTGCCAGAGGTGGATATCATTTTCAAATGCTAATATTTCTTCAAGACATTTCATTAACCATATTAAGGTTTTTAGTTTTTAGACTAAGAAAAAAATAGATTTTTAAAAAAATTACATTCCGAATGTCAGAGTTAGGGTGACTTAGCAGGAACTAGCTTTAGACGTGTTTTAGTTGTACGAATTTGCCGAAAACCAAAAACAAGGCAAAATGTCTTTAAAGCCATCCTAATAACCTTTTCCCTTCATCGCAGAGGAATGAGCCAGGAGGCCAGGTGACCCACTGCTCTGCCACCTGTCACCCCAGTCATCATCTGTCCCTTAGGGGAGCCTCCCCTGACCCGCCTTTCTAAATGAAATTCCCACGATAGTACATTTGGGAGTCTCCTTCGGGCCATGCGGATTCAGTGGTACCGGACTGGCCCTCCTGCAGTAAGCAACTGTAACACTGGACAAATTCATGAAACTGCAGTTTTCAGAAGCTGGGCAAAAGGCAGTCTGTACTACCGATGACTGTCCCAGCAAGGCCTTCTTCAAACAGTACGTCTGTGAAATCTCCCCCAGTCCCTCCACCTTGCCAGAAGTTATCAGTTTCCCTTCTGGGCTCCTACACATCTCGAGGCATATAAGTTATATCACACAGATCATGACAGTGCAATTATCTGTTTGTACATCTCTGTCATTCACCGGAATGTGAATGGCACACAGTACGAACTCAGTAAATCTCTGTGAAAGCAACAAACAAAAGAATTACACCGACGACTTAGATAATTAGCAAGAGTATTCTAGCTGCCAAAAATGGGAATATTAAGAGGTAAATGATAGGATAAGGTTAATGCTGTCATATCTTTTTTCAATAGATAATTTAAAAGTAGGCAAACGAAACAAAATGTCTGGGCAGCCAATATGAACAAGAGCCAAGATTATAAATTCTTCAGAGCGGTACACATTTAAGCAATCTTAGTCTTTCCTGAATTTCAAAAGCAGGTGAAAAGTTTCATTATGTGTCTCATTACTACAGAGGCTATGACCCCAAGAACTGACCAATGACATTACGTGGATACTGGCACAAGAGCAAAGATGAAGAGCAGCCTACAGACCCCTCTCAAGAAGCCAGACTGTTCGAATTGGAGAGTAAACTACTTTTGAAATGTCTTGGGTAACAGTCAAGTTTGGTGTCTGCTGCTACTTCAGAATGTACCCAGTACGTCTTCCTCACACAGAGAATCCCGACAGCCTTTCCAGCTCTGGGTCTGCTCCTGACACTGTCAAAACACATTCTAGAATGGCACTTGCTTTGGGGACTTGGCAGGCACCTCTGAAGTTGCCAGAGAAGGAAGAAGGGTGACTTCTTCATCATCACAGAGCACCGTGGAACCATAACTACTGCAAACGTGAGAATCGGTGCAGCCTGAGGAGAATTTTCCCGAGGGTTGGATTTTTAAAAAGACAGTAAGATGATTCAATAGTTATTTCTATTTAAATGTACCTTTTTCCCAACAGCATATATTACATTTCAGTATCATCATTTAAATGGTGCTTTCCTGCAGCCAGGCTGCTGCTAGCACTGGATTCTGCAATACCCAGAAATCCCACCGAATGGCTGGCAGATGCACTTCTGACTCTTTTCTCTTGCTCCTAATACTGACGACACTGGCGATGACAAGAATACCTGACAGTCGTAAGGTGCTGCATGTCTTTATGTACCTGGTTGTCCTGGGGAGTCCCTCTTGGCCAACTGTGACAGCAGAGATCCGAAACAGTATCAACACGGCAGAGGGATTCCAATGACTTTATTCTCCTTTAAGGCATCGGCAACTCTTAAAGAATAAGTCAAACCATCTCAGGGCAGGCTTAGGCCATTCAGACCATCTGCTCTAAAAAGAAAACAAGTAATTACAAGGCTTTACAAACATTTTAGTTGAAGGAAATGCCATTTTTTAGGTGGTAGTAGCAGGCAAAAACAGTCTTCCTGACAAAGCTTCAGGAATTTTCTGCTTAAAATTTTTAGAAGCCAGTTTATATTCCTTCTCGTCTATATCGTGATTCTAATTATTCAAACTGAAAAGCATTGTGCAATAAAAGATAACAATTCTGAACAAAATGCCATTTTGAAAGTGATCTACGTGAAAGTCACAGGGGTTTCCCAAATAATAAATGTTACTGTTTCTTTTATAGCAACTGTCTGGTTCTATTTTCTTGCCTCTTTAGAATATGGAGCAAACAAGGCCAAGGTTTTGGGTTTGCTTCCCAAGTAAGGAAGTTAACAACAGAGGGAGAAAGAAAAAAGTCTCCATCGTTAGTAACAGGACCCCATTCCCAAAGGGCCCTCTGCTGCGTTTGTCTTTCGGATCAGCAGATGAGCGCCACATCACTCCTCATGAAAAACAGCCCAGACGTTACACAGCTATAACTGGTCACCAGAGGCAAAGGCCACAGAGAGCTCGAGCACCACACAGACGGGAACAAGCCACTGATGGGGCAACGTGGAGGCTGCCGGCGACTTTGCTGAGATCACTGCCATGAGCGTGTCCCCGTCTTTGCCCTCCTCCCACATCATTCTCCTGTGCAGCCGCAGTTTGCCTGGGACAGGAAGGGGCAGCAGGAAGCACTGGAAGAAGAAATGGTCCATTCTTCTGGTGGCTTTAGATGGCTTTTCATTTTTTCTGCCCCTTTGGGGGTAAACTGATCCCAACCACTCTCTCTTTTTTTTTCTCATGCTCCTGCCAGCCTTTCTGTCTACCTACAAAACCCGAGATCGTGACTGCAGAGTCAGTGCAGGATCTCATCATTTCGGGATCCAACCTCAGAGCTGGAACACAAGGGCTCAGTAAGGCTTTTTGAACGGAGATATAGAGAGAGGGGGATGGAAGAATGATGGTCGGGTAGATGGATGCATGAAAGGAAGTGACGCTTTTCTTCTTTGAAGGAAAATGCATTTGCTCTGTTGACAGCCAGTTGAACTGGCTCAGTCTGAAAAAGTTGAATTTGATGAGGTAGGGAATGAGGTGTTTAGTACTGGTGACTGTTGCAGGATATTTTAGCACGGGATATTTTCAAGAGCAAAGCCAAAACTTCAAATTGCCAGTCATAAAAGTTGGAGGCTGGGCCCAGGGTAGGGGCAACTAGGAATGCAAAGAGAGAGCAGAGACCTTTGCAGGAAAGGTACTAACTAGCCTTTTATTAAACATCTAACGCATCAATAGAAGTCATGTGTCTGCAGCTCACATCAAAGTGCTCGCTGCATTAGGCCAAACTCGCACAGTCGGATCCAAGCCTCACCATCATTGTCCCCGAGGTCAGCAGCCCCCTGGAAGAGCAGGGCCAGCAGATAAAATAAAAGGACCAGTGAACCTCTGGCCACACAAGCTCTCAAATGCAAGGGATGGCTAACAGGCCCTTACCTCATCTTCTTCCATCTCAGACCCCAGTGAGTTTGTTCAGCCTCTGAGGTCAGCCCCGGCCACCAGACATGACAGGAGACAAGATCTTATAAACCAGAATGTCAGTTAACATTACACAAGGCCCATGGCTTAACGAAGGAACCGTCACTAGAAGGCTTCGGTCTCAGGTTTAGGGAATATTCCTGTGATGGTGCCAGGCCCTGTCACGGGGCCTGTGGTGGCATGTCTAATTTATGCCAAATCTGGATCGGGTCTGGGAGGACTTGTGTGCAGGGCTCCTGTGGGAAAACTCCCTCCTGGATTCCAGATTAGGTCACGGAGGCCACAGCGTTAGGTAAGCCCCGCAGGTGACGGTTTAAAGGACAACCCGGCTTATCGCGAGCTTTCAACTTTCTGGTTTCAATCGGGTCCTGACACATAAAAAAACCAAAAATATTGAAGGGAAAAAGAAAGTCTAGGATCTCTTTACTACGTCCAGAAAAATATGGCAGGAATGTTCCAGAAAAGCCAAATTATCAGCAATCTTGACATTAAAGAGTAATTAACTTCACCTGATTTTTTATACTCGCATATCAGGGTGAACTATGGTACTCAAACTCATGACCCAGTAATATGTGTTCTCGGTGCAAGTGCAGTGATTCTGTCAGAAAAGCAGCTGACAATTCCATGAAATTCACCTCCCCACATGGAATGTTCCTGTGGCTGCCGTGACAAATGATCACGAACCGAGTGGCTTAAAACAATGGAAATTCACTCTTCCGGTTCTGGAGGCAGACGTCCCACAGCAACGTGCTGGCAGGGCCGCTCCCCCGGGGGGCGCTAGGGGCGGATTTCCTGGCCTCTTCCAGCTTTGGTGGGTCCAGGCGTTCCTTGTCTTGTGGCAGCACCACTCCAATCTCTGCCTCCGACTCCGCATGGCCGTCCCCGCCTCCTGTCTTCTCTTCTGTCCCTTTTAAGGACACGTGCCATTAGATTTGTGGCCCGCCTGGATAACCCAGGAGGACTTGATCTCAGGATCTTTAACTTCATCACATCTGCAACGACCCTTTTTCCCAGTAGGTTCCGGGGTTAGGGTGTGGACCTATCTTTTGGGGGCCACAGTTCAACCCTCTACACTTAAGTGTACTCTGGGCTTCCAAGTCTTTACAAAACTTCAAGTGCTTAAAAATCGATAGCCAATATTCACTTCCTTCCTTTGAAAAAGGAGGAAACTCTTCTCTTGTTCTCTATACCATTTGGAAGACAGCTGACATATGCCTCAAGGGTGAATGTTAAGAATCTGGTACAGGCAGAGGACGCGGACAAAGTGACTAGGAAGGAACCTCACTGAATCATTCTGTCCCACTGATTCCAATTTAAAAAGCATATAGAATAATGAACATTTTAAACGAAGCTTTGGACTTGTCATTATCCACCATGGTCTAAGAAATACCAGTAACAATAATCCCTCTTTTTATTGGATAAGTATGTGATGCAAGGTTACTGGAGTATCTCAATTGAACTTAGCCATCCACAGCTTCCAACTTCGCACCTTAGAATTTCTTTTCTCTGTACTATCTTGATAATCTTGCAAAGAACTCAGATCGGCCTGGCTTGGGTCTGATGTGCACTCACTCGTAAGCTAGTCAACAGTGGTGAAGGACGAGTCATAAAAAACCATATGACCATACGGCTCCTGCCAGAGATGCATGGTTAGCAATGGAAGCAGTTACTGTAGGAGAACAGCAAGCAGATGATGGCGCCGCTGAACACTACACACTCACGCTGTGTCTACACTGGACTTCAGAAGTGATGGAAGCTAACTCATGGAGAAAAGTTCATTCGTGTACATCCCCGGTTCTGAGTGAAGCTAAGAAAGGGGAGTGACATGAGCAGAGAAGAGAGGAAACAGAGGAAGAGAGAAATGAGTAAAACAGAAAAACCAAGGCATGCACAAAAATTTAACTAGTAATCACCTTCTGTCGTGGCAAATCACAAGAAAACAAGCCAATGTTCATTGTGAGTTTATTTTTCTGGTAAAGGATGTAAATTATAAGGTATAAAGACTTAGTCCAAATCCTCACAGGGCTGTCTGATGACGTGTGATAAACTGGATGCCGATCTAGCAGTACTGAAGAGTCCCACCTGAGCGACTAAACGATAATAGGCATAATTTACACAGAGGTAGGTCAAACTGCTAGCACATTTCAAAGTTTTCCCACATGAAAGGTAAAAATGAAAATGGTTTTCCAGTTTTTGGGAAAACGAGATTCAATTAAGCATACAACAAACACCCTTTTTCAAAACAGTGTGGTAAATTGAGGTTCTAAGTGCAAAAGTATCTGGGGACATTTTCAAAGTGCAGTCGGGAGGAAGGATGAGGGAGGCTCGGCCGCCGAGCAGGTGGGACTTCCGGCATTCTGCTCTCCTTCCCTTCACAATGTGCATGCTGAGTTAAATTCCCCATGTGCTCCAGTAACCATACCTGCTTAACTTGGTTGGACGAGGTGTTTCTCAAATCTATTTGATCAGGGAACCCTTTTTATCAGGACATCTACTTGGCAAACTATGGACAAGCTCCAGTTAGTTTCCTAAATCCTTAGAGTTTCCTCCAAATTTACTCCTGGTCCATGTGGCGTGGCATGGTTTTTTTGTTCTTCAGTATTTTCTCAACGTGATACCCTCACTTTCATTCCCATAGCAATTCCTAATTTAAACAATGTCAAGCAGCAAATGTCTTAAGTCTTCATTTGGAAATCTGGTATTCACACAATGAAAAAGTAAATGTCTTACATGGAAATACATTTTACTTAAATTTTATTTATTTTTCCTGTTATTCAATATAAAAATTAAGTGTTTATAAAGTCAGTTTTCTCTGAGTTGTGAAAAAACTGATCAAAAATCCTTTGGGGCAATGTACAAGTCCATGGGTTCTTTCTCTGCCAATGTCACTGTCTGCTACAGCAGCCTTTTGGTTGTCCCCTCCCCCGCCCAGAATTTATATTACAGACTGATGCATGAGGTCTTATACTGACATCAATACATCTTTCTTTTTTTAAATACTATAATGCTTTTGCTGCTATACCATAAAACACTATCACAATTATACTTTATCATAAATAAAAATTAAGGAAGTCCATACTGCCAAACTGAGTTTTGAATCTTCTAAATTATATTTGTTCACTCACCTGCCAATCTAAAAAAATCTAGTAATTTGTGAATTAGAAATGCTATAACTTAATTCAAAACCAATTATTTTTTTAAAAATTGGACTCAAAACAGTAAAGCTTAGCATCAGACAAAATCTACTAGCATACTATGGGCAAAAGGCCAACACTATGATATGTAAAGGTCACTTTATGAAAAATCCAAATAAAAATTACTCTCAAAATATTTTGTACATTAGAATGAGTTTACAAATAGTAATTTAAGTAATTTAAATTTAATGAGAGGACAATGGGACTTTAGGTTAGAATCTTACAACCAGAAAGAGAAACAATTTTAACATCGATTCTTATATTGTCAGAAAATTTAACCATTGATTTAAATAATTCTGTTGATTCTTATATTGTCAGAAAATTTAACCACTGATTTAAATAATTATATTGAAACAGTGCATGATAAAAGCTATGAGGTTAACAAATATTGAATCTACAATTAAAAACTAATCCTTTTAATTTTTCCCCCATGGACAAAGCACAAATACCAAGCATTTTCTACTTTTCTATCTCCATAAATTCCATGAGAATCCAGAAAAGAAAAAAACAAGTGAAGGTCAAACCTGCATCTGGTTAACTACGAAAACCCTCAAAACAGCACTAAGAAGTTTAAGATGATATTGGTGCATCCTGAAGAAAAATGACAAACGCTTGCGAACACTTTTTCCCACTAAAGCTTTGGTAAATTTGAGTAACACGTCCTGATAGTCTTTCCAGTGTTAATGTTTAGTAATTAGAACTACTTGCAAAACCAGTGCTGAGAGTTGATAAATATGGTGCCACCTGGCAATTTCCTTCAAGTTCAGCCATAGCACTGACTTTGGATGTGATCAGCACTGTCCCCACAGGGGCACCTCCCCTTTGCATGTAGGGGGCGCTGTGCAGTCGGGGACCAGATTGTAACAGGTGCTCTGGAATTTCAGTGAGAAGAGTTGCCAGCTAGAGGGAATAAACGAAAACGGAGAATGCTTTCCATGCTTTCCCCAGAGACGTAATCGCTATTTCATCCATGCCAAACCTAAGGAGAACGGAAGCTCTTTATTGCAGATAACCTGTAAGTTCAGAATTCCATCCTGCATTTTCTTTATAGGAGCAGAATATGCCGTACATCAATATCCATCTTCTTGTTGAATCTTCGGTAAGTTTATAGCTTAAAAGGAGAACAGAAACAGGATCCAGATGCTGAACGATGGCTTCGGCAATCTCATATGAGGTGGCTTTTGGGTCTGCCATAAAGTTTGAGTTTCTTTGTCGTGAGCAGCTGTGCCAGGCCATTGAGAAACACCAGAACGATGGCCATGGACATGACAATCACATAGTGGCTGATGCTACAGAAGGAGAAAAGATATTACAGGCAGAGGAAAAGCATTAAGATTCCTCTAAGTAATGTTTCTAAATGTACATACAGAAAACAAAATAAAGGATATCAATGACTTTAAAATAGATACCAAATTGTTAAAAAAAAAATTGTTATAGAAATAGTCATAAACATAATATCTTGAGATATCTCCAACAATTGTAGCACGTTATGAAAATGTCTGATTTGTATTAACAGTGCCTATGTCTTTGTCACTAGTAGAAATTGAATTTCAAAATCTAGCTTTAAGAAAAATAAAGATAATTTCCCCCCTCCAATTCTTGGACCCTCTGAATAATACCCACAGACTCCCCAAGATGTCTCCAGGTTAAGTATTCTGACATTTTAGAGCATGCTGTTCAATGCTTTGAAATAAATTAGAAGTACTTTGACAAAACTACCAGCCACAAAGAAAGAAAAACGTTACCCAAACTCAAATTCAGTTAAGTGAATATTTTAGTTAAGGAATCTAAACGAATAAAAAACATATCTCCTTATTAATCTCAGAGTCAAAGCTACTGTCTCCCAGACTTTTTGAAAAAGACAGAATGAGCACTATTAAAATTACACAGCCCTAGTTCTTGTCTATCAGCAATAATAAATGCTCAGTTTCTCTTTTTAAACAGACATTGTACTGTCTACACAGACCATGGTTTGATGATGAATTTAGAGTATCGGAACAAATTTAGGATGTAAATCAGACAAATACACAATAAAGCAGAGGCTTCATGCAGTGATACTAGTATAGTATCACCCAGGCTAAGCTATAGTGCAGATTGGCACGTTATTTATTTACAACGCATACCAGAGTTACACTTGATGATCTACCTTTGTAATAGATTCAGTTTTACATCCTTCAGCAAAGGTGGGAGGATGTTTCAGTAGGCCTATAACCAGGCTGGCTTGATGAAAGGAGGCCATACTTTCTCCCCCATTCTTGCCTCTACTGCCAGCAAGCAGGAGGGGACATGATGCTGGTTACAGCCCCTTCCCGGGAAAGGCCCCCGGAACAAGCCCCAGGGAACCTGCCTGCTGACACCTGGGTGCATGTAAAACAGGACAATTACCGAAAGGGACATGAAGACTAAGGGAAAAAGGGAAAAGAGGCTGGCAGGTCTCCCTTCCACCTTCTCAGTGACTCCAATTCGGTAGTGGGCAGCCCCTACAATGTCAGTTGCTGGCCCTACGCCAAACTAGGGAAGGCTTTGACGCTGTCAAGCACAGCCCTCAAGGCCGGGAAAGCACGGCCTCCGACTCTGAGCAGATTTTATTTGTAATTTTTGGTACTATTAACAGCTTTTAAGTGAGAGCCTCCAAGTGCAAAGTTTTATAGTTTGACAAGACTGTCTTTGGAAAGGCACGAGTTAAGATACTCTTATTTAGGATCTTTCTCTAGGTTTATCTTATAAAGTAAATTTGAAGTAGAAAAGAAGAATTGGCTAATTAAAAAACAAGAATTAACACTAGTTATGTTAGAAATCTGTGTCTGGTCTAGGATAGGCTCCTGACCTGAGAATAAAACAATAAAATCAGATCCTTAATTGCTAAACAAATATTAACTCGAAAGTAAGATTTTTGAAACTTTTGTTATTTTCACTGTAAAAATAATGTAACAGGATACTGGATTAGTAACATCTGCCCTAGACTGTCAGGTCCATGCAGGCAGCAATGATGACCTCTATTTTTTTCTCACTGCATCTCTAAGGTCCAATAGAAGTTCTTTTGGGTCTTCAACTAATATTTGTCAAATGAATTATTAAAGAGAGCAATTTTTAATTAAAAGAAATCAGAAAATCTTTTTTTGTTTTATATTACCCTGGAAGATTAAATCTGGACTGAAATCAGATTCCCCTAAAATAGAAGTCATAAACATATTATCAAAATTAAATGCTAAAAAAAAATCCCAAAATGTTTAAAGAAATAAAAAGGATCCACCAAAATGAAATAAAAACTAGCCCTACGAGATGTTATGTAAAACATAAAGATAAGTGTAATACTGGCACTAGCAGAAGCACGGAAGGGAACTGAAAGCCTCGTACACACTAGCGTAAAGAATCATCATAAAAGACGCACGCCTGTTCTGGCTGGGCTCGCTGTCCATTTATGGGCATGAATGAGATTTGATTCTCATCAGTGCCTGGATCCTGACTGCACACTTGTGAATTACTTTTCTCAGTCTCTGAGTCACATCGCTTAATGTCCTTCCTTCTCTCCTCAATGTTCTGTCACCTTCCTCCCCTCTCAGTAGATGACCGCTTATTTTATTGAGAAAACACTGATAGCACTAAGAGAGAACTTCTCCCCCCAAACCCACTAGCACACCCATATCTGTGCCCATATTTCCTCTCGCACCGGATCCTGTCTAAAACAAGCTCCTCCAATTCTATTTTGGACCCCATTCCAACTTTCCTACTGAGCACTTTACTTTTGCAACCATCCCTTCCTTCTCCTATGGTGCCAATTCCTCCTCTCCAAAGTGAGTGTATCTTTCACCACAGAGATGAGCCATCTCTCTCATTCTAAAAACAAATGAAAAACTCTTCCAAGGTCCATGGCTCCCTCCAGCATCATTCTAATTTAAATCATTCTAATTTTAAATTCAGTGTGTCCAAACGCAGCTCTTAATCTCCCACACTTTCTTTCTTCAGACTCACTCTTCCTAGAGCCTTTTCCATCTCTGCAAATGGCTTTACCATTCACTCAGTCACTCAAGATAAAAAACCTAGGAGTCACCTTTGATTCTTTTCATCTCCCAGCACATGCAATCCATCAACAAATCTACTAACATTTCTTTCAAAAGACTTTCAAATCCAGCCTCTTATCACCATTTTGAATCACGACCCTGGTCTAGCTGCCATCATCTCTAGCTCAGAATACTGCAACGGCCTCTTAGCCAATCCTCCTGTTCCCTCTCTTGGTCCCTACAGTCCACGCTGTGGCTAGAGTGCTGTTTCAAAATGTACAGCATATCAAATACTTCCCTGACCAAAAGTCTAATGCTTCACCTTACACATGGAATAAATGCCTAATTCCTCACAATGACCTTCGAGGCCATAAGTGACACCCCAGCTGTTGGTCTCTCTCCCTACCAGGTTCCCATTCGCATCGCTCTAGTCACAACCACCTTCATGTTTCCAAAAGTATTTACTGACATGGGGAAATGGTTAGCATAGAAAGACAAACAACGACAACAAACCAAAACCTTGCACCATATATGGCTGCACATAAATTAAAGCTAAAAGGATGTATGTCAACATGTCGAACAGCGGTTCTCTCTGAGATATTACGTTATGGGTGACTATCTTTTTTCTCCTATATGCTTTCAGTATTTTCTATAATAAGCTTGTGATACATTTCTATGCAATGTTTACAAATTATGGTAGGTTTAGCCATAGAACTCTTAGGTTGCATTCATAATTAGCACAGAAATATTCAACTCTATTCTGCCTGTTTCTCACAGGACATTTCAAAATGTGCACTGGTTCCCGAGATCAAAATCCTCAATCCAACAAGCTGAATGTAATCGTCTCGAAGTCTTCATATCATAAGGTTTACTCCCAAAGCCAGAGACTGAAGTTTGGAGTCAGAGGTGAAATGACTAAGTGAAGGAGTAAATCCATGAGGACTATAAAAGATTGCACTACGGAAAGTAAACAAAATGTGGCATATATCCACACGATGGAAGACCATTTGGCAATGAAAAGGAACAGGGAACTGATAGATGCTTCAATATAAATAAATGCCAAAAACATTATGCTAAGTGGAAAAAGCCAGATGCAAAAAGACTACATACCATATGATTGCATTTACTGAAATGTCCAGGATACGCAAATGTATAGAGACAGGAAGCAGATTAGTGGTTACCTGGAGCTGGGTACAAGAGTGGGGATAGATTGTAATCAAGCGAGGGGAAGTTTTTTGGTAATGGAAATGTTCGAAAACTAGATTGTGGTTAATAGTTGCATAACTCCATAAATTTGCTGAAAATTACTGAATTCTTTTTTAAAAATCACTCAAGTCATTTAAAATCTTAAAATGGTTGAATTTTATGACATGTATACATATATTATACCTCAATAAAGCTGTAAAAAAAATAATTACATTCTAGCAAATTTTTGTCCTGTTAAATTTTGCTATCACTTTTAGACCTTTTATCACTTTTAATATTTTTAATTACTTTAAAATATGAAATGACTTGATTTCTTAACAGTTTCGTAAAATCAGTAGATGACCCATCCTCAACTTTATGAAAGTCTTTAAAAAGACACAGATCACTCATCTACCATACAATGGCCTGAAATGACTGAAGGTAACAGAACATTAAGGAGAGAAGAAAGGACATTAAGCGATGTGACTCAGAGACTGAGAAAAATAATTCACAAGTGTGCAGTCAGGATCGAGCACTGATGAGAACCAAATCATTTAAGCTAACATTGCTGTGGGGACAGTGTGAAGCTCACCACCTTCATGCAATTCAGCCACAAGGCGTTCAGCTTGATATTTTCCATCAGTCAAGTCTTGTGTCATCTCGACATAGCAGAGTTAAAGAAACATCAAATTTCAACTTGAAATCAATTCAATTGTTCCAACTCTCCCCCATGACTATTTTGAAACAATTTATATTATTTTTAAAATTAAATTTATTTGGGGTGACATCATTTAATAAAATTATATAGGTTTCATGTGTACAATGAATAAACCATAATCTGTATACTGTAGTGTGTGCTCTCCACCTAGTCAAATCTCCTTCTGTCATATTGAACTCCCTTTACCCTTACCTCCGACTCCCCCCGCCCCTTTCCCTCTGGCAACCACTAAACTGTCGTCTGTGTCTATGAGATATTGTTTGTCTTATCTGTTTGACATCATTCAAATGAGCAATTTTCAAGTTCACATGTGTGATGGTAGACAAGGAGTCTGTGTGTGGAGGGGCACACAGAATCACCAGGCAGGCCTTTTCAGCATGCACAATGGGTGACAAAAGGCTGATTGTACCCCTCAGTCAGGGTAATGGGCAAAAGAAGCAGATCATATCTGTCAGACGTACTGGGGAAGAAAAAGGTTGAGAAGCATTGATTTTAATAAAGCTTAGCATTCATTTTAAGAGTAAAGATAGTTTATGGCACTTAATTACATTTAGGAGGATATTAAAATATTATTAAGCATAATCACGAGTTTTCATTATATCTAAAGAGAAAGGATATTTTAGCTGTCATTTGAATTGCAATAAGGTATTACAATAGTGAATGTAGAAAACAATTAAAGTCCAATGAACACCACTATCAAATCAAACTACTGTTCAAACTGATGATGCTGACTCTCCACCTCATATCAAATACATTTAGAACATAAATTTAAACATATTTTTATAGTTATGAAAATTACCTCAAAGGAATTTTCTCACTAGTTTAAAAAGGCACTTCTCTCAGTATACCATATAAAAGGCAATACTCTGTAACGTTTATGACCTGCTATGAATGAAGATACAGTGTAAAAGATCAAAAGAAGGAAAGACTAAATCACAGCACTGTCAGCCCAATGCAGCTTTACGGCCTGGGCAGGATGTTTTTCACATGGCCATTAAAAGAGCACCTGATGCCACAGGCTTCTCCAGAGAACCCTGAACTTACAGCTGAGTTTCAGTCGATTATATTGACTGGTGTGTATTCCTTCAAGAATCTCAACTTAATCCTGGTAAAATCAGCTCTGAAGATGCATTTTAAATATATTCTATATGTGTGTAAAAATATATAAAACTATACAAAATATATAAAAATATATATAACTATACCCATAAACAGATATATTATACTGTCTCATGCCCTAGTAATGTAATCCTTATTTTAAAAGAAACTATTATTTATTAACCCAAAACTAATAGCTAAGGAATCTCTCAAACCTATGTTGAAAACCCACTGCAGTCACCAAGAAGATACTATAAACATTGCTGATACAAGCCAGACTACATTTATAGGGTTGGTTGGCTCCGATTCCTCTCCAAAATTCTGGGACACATTCTCACCATTTCTATATTTATAAAGCAATAAATCAGTGAGGACAATAGGACATCATTCCATTGCTATGAATAATGGGCATGAAATAGCTGAAGATATTAACTGTATTACTAATACAAAAGAGTTTAGAAATAAAATTTGTCACAAAGGGAAATCAGTACAGGAGAAAATTAGGATAACCTGGGGTCCCATTAAGGGAACTGCCAGTTATTTTAATAACATCTGCAAAATGACAAGAAAGATCTCAGCTTTTCAAATATGCATTCACATAGGAATAATTAGAAACCC
Source organism: Pteropus alecto (assembly GCF_000325575.1). Taxonomy (NCBI): domain Eukaryota; kingdom Metazoa; phylum Chordata; class Mammalia; order Chiroptera; family Pteropodidae; genus Pteropus; species Pteropus alecto. The sequence continues at coordinate 8,907,893 of NW_006436810.1, forward strand.
AAAACTTAAGCCAACATCCTTATAAACAAAAAGCAAGAAAAGGTAAAATAATGCAGTTTTGATATGTGAACCCTATTATACGGTGCTTTAGTTTTGAATCTTAAAGCATGTCCCTCCATTATCCACACCTTTTCCTGGCAATAGATTAGATGCTTATGAGATGCATGAACCACTCCTAACCCTGACACCTGCACCACATGGTTCCCTGTGGCAGTACATGCCACAACTGCTGTATAAGATACAGAGAGATTTTACATTTCTAACTAACCAATGAGGGCAGCAGCAGCAACCAAAGCCTCACCCTGCAGCATCGTTGGGGCAACTCTCTTTAGAAAGCCTAATTTCATTAGTGCAGGTTTCGTTTCTCTATCCTAACCCATTCCACTCCCTCCCCTCCCTTCTGCAGTCACGCTTCTTTCTTAAGTGGGCATCTTTGGGATGGTAGAGTAAGAGATAGGGAAGACAGACAGACCAGGGAAAGGA
>NW_006436810.1:8908419-8937901 GCF_000325575.1 Pteropus alecto
AGTTCAATGCCCTCAGCCTGATGAACGGAACTGAGCTCTGACACACCTGCCTTCGGGGAGTCGCTCAGAGCAGCACGCCATTTAGCCTATGAGCGTTAGACCCGTGAAGATGAAGCACTGAGAACAAATTGAGGTTTAACATCACTTATGAGCTGGCTATGCCTTTATCATCTTCCCATTTGCTTTGGACTTTTAATGCTATAATGAATATACCAGGATGACAGGCAAAACCAGGACTATTCCAGGTAAAGCTATGTGTAGGGCAGACCCCATTGTAAAAAATATTATTATCAAAAAATATTTCTACAGCACAGTTTTGACCCTGTATGGCAATGACTGATTATGCGGTATTTTACCGGCTATTATAAACCAATAACAGCACAGACACAGCGTTCACAACTTCTCGTGGCTAGTCCCGCAGGGAGGCGCCCTCACAGCATGCTCTGCCTACAAGCACTAACGCGCCATGCTGTCTCCCGTGGTCACTGGATGACACTCACTGTTTGTTTTATCCCTCCGCAGGCTCTCTTTCTGCTATTCTCTGTTCTGATGAATATTTTATTCCCATGGTAATTGCGTACATGAATGCAAGGAATAGGGTTGGAGGCACCACACAAGTGCCAAGAAGAACGTCACATTAGATGTTAAAGACAAGTTTTGCAGTGGCTCAAAGCCTCTCTCGAAATGATTGAGCAATACAGGTAACAAAAATAAAAGTACAGAGTTGGACTACACCAAAATTTAAAACTCCTATGCATCAAAGGACACAATTAACAGAGTGAAAAAGCAACCTACAGAACAGGAGAAAATATCTGCAAACCATATATCTAATAAGGGGCTAATATCCAGAATACATAAAGAACTACAACTGAATAGTAAAAAAAAAACAAAAAACCCCATTTCAAAATGGGAAAAGGACTTGAACAGACATTTCCCCAAAGAAGACATAAAAATGGCCAACAAGCATGTGAAAAATGCTCGCCATCACTCACTAATCATTAGGGAAATGCAAATCAAAACTACAATGAGGCATACTTCACTCACACCCATCAGATGACTACTATCATCACCCACCTACCCCCCCGCCCCCGACCCAAAAAACCAGAAAGCAAGAGTTGGCGAGGATATGGAGAAATTGGAACACTTGTGTACTGTTGGTAGGAATGTAAAACTGTGCACCTCTTATGAAAAACATTATGGTGGTTTCTCCAGAACCACCATATGACCCAGCAATCCCACGTCTGGGTGCTCATCCGAAAGAACTGAGAGCAGAGACCGAACCAGCAATGTGCACCCATGTTCACAAAAGTATTAATACCCAAAAGGCGGAAGCAACCTATATGTCCACTGATGGATGAAGGGATAAACAAAATGTGATGCATACATATGATGGAGTAGTATTTAGGCTTCAAAGAGACAGACATTCTGACACATGCTACAGCATGAATGAACCTTGAGGACATTATAAGTGAAAGCAGTCAGTTACAAAAGGATAAATACTGTGTGGTTGCACTTACATAAGGTACCTAGAAAAGCCTAACTCATAGAGACAGAGAGTAGAACAGTGGTTGCCAGGGCCTGGGGGGAGGGGAGATGGGGCTTTTTTGTTTAATGGGGACCGAGTTTCAGTTTAGAGATTGGTTGCATAACAACGTGAATATACTTAATAATGAACACTTAAGAATGGGTAAGACGGTAATTTTACATTATATAAATATTACCATTTTTTAAAAAGAAAAGAAAAATCTATTGAGAAAAAAGAGCAAAAGTTGGCCATTTGGATTTGCTGCAAAGCACTGTGACTGGTGAAGGGCCTGGCAGCGCTACTGCAGCCTGAGAGACTAACCTTGCAGAAAGCAGGAAAAAACTCTGCCTGGAGGCACAGAATGACATCTGGGGATCAAAGGAGAATTGAGGACTGGCTGGAACACGTGGGGCAATGCTGCAATGACGCCGACTGCAAGGTCTGTTAGTGCTTCCATGTCCAAATATGCACTCCACCCGCCCTTCGCTCCATGCAATGAACTTGTATAAAAAAGGCAGTCGAAATTCCCAACTCCTAGGCAGCGACCCACTCGCAGAAGTAACATCTAAAATGCTAAAGCTCAAGTAGAACCAAAGAATATGGCTCCTCACTGACGTGCGAATAGAATGTACACCGCAGCTTTGTACTCAAGGCTCCCAAAAGCTGTTTTCTAGAAATATGTAGAAAACCTACGGTTTCTGGAATCCAGGTATTTTATCACACACTTCACAAACATATGCTTTGGGCTTTTTTACATCTATACCTTTGCTCAAATCCATTCTGTCCGCCTAAAATACTCTTCCCAAACCTCTAAGTCCCCTAATTTAAATTATATCCTTCATTCAAGCCCCAGCTCAAATGCAGACCTGGCACAGTGTTCTCTCAGTCACTGAAGCCTGCAGTAAAGGAGCCTTCCTTCTGCATCTGCACAGCCCTTAGCCGCATGCAGCCTGTATTATAATTACTGTGCTTTGCAACCTATGTTAGACCATACTCTCCCTGAATGCAGGGACCATGTCAGAGTCATATGCTTCCAGGGCTAGAATGTCCCTCACGAGTTGTAGATCAGAGCCTTTCACTCAGTGCTCGAACTCCCTATACAATATCTGGAAGAAGCAGGTGCCTACCTCCAGGGATGCGGCATCCCTCAGCCTTAAGGTGGCCCGTTCATCTTTGGGTCCTTGACGATACCTGGGAGCGCTTTATGCATGGTGAGTGCTCGCTATGTGATTGTTTTTCTGAAGAAATTATATATTAAATGCACAAGAATGCGCAATGCCAAAGAATGAAACAGAGCTATTCACATTATGTAACTTTCATCTTTTAGAGCCAGTTTCCTCCTCTGTAAAATGGAAATAATTTTCTTCATATCACTGTCATAAGAATTAATGGAATAACATATGTGCAACTCATACTACACTGCATGCAGTAAATGCATTTTAATACTAATTATATCAATTTACTACGTTCCTCAATAATCCTTAACTTTCCTCAGTCACTGTTTAACTTGGCTTTTCCCTGGGTGTGAGGAGAAGCTTTTCTGTGGCAAAACCACCTAATCCTCCAAATGGTTTCTGGAAATGTCAGGTGATCCCAGAAGATACAAATGTGATTGCATTAAATTAAAAGTTTATTTAACTTAACATTTCTAAATAAAGACATTCCAGAATTTTCTTTAAATAAGCAACAAGAAATACTGTGAAGGAGATAAAATAATTTCTGGACAAAAAGGGATATAAGACATTTGGACCAGACCTTTTAACTGCTAGCAAGGGTCTTCTGTATGTCACAAGGCCTTTCTCTCAGCCACCGATGTGAGACTCACTCTCTTTTTCCATCTTTTGACACGAGCGAGAAACAACTACGCCAGCTGTGCAGCGAGAGCGAGCGCGCGTGGTGCCCCCCGCTCGTGCCTGCACGCTCCATGACGGCCGTCCTCTGTCGGAAACGTCTCCACCTTGCTCCCCGCCTTTCAGCTCTCATCTCTGAAGATGGGGCTCTTTCTCTGCACATCTAACGAAGGTTTCTGGCCCCCAAACAGGACTTTTCTGACCTAAGATGCCTTTACTCTTGGCTCATTCCTTCCTAATCGATATTTCTGTCTCCTTTAAATCCTAAATTTATATTATTCAAAACTTTGCAGTCAATGGTTCCTTTGCAACAATCACACATATAGTATTAGCTACAAAGCCACTTTTTAAGAGTTTATCAGAGTTACAAAAAAACACTTTGGAAAAATGCTAAGTCAAGGCAGTGAAGGCCAGTGGGGCCACTACGGCCTAGGCTGTGGAGTGCTGCCTTCCGGATCTGCTCAACCACTGCTCTGCGACATGAACAAGTCACAGTCTCCTCATCTATAAAATGAGACGGTGAATATACTTCTTGTGGAAAATAATATCTACTTCACAGTGCTGTAATAAAGATCACATGAAATAACATACTGGAAGCGTGAACACTGAAGCATGATGCCCATGTTGGCCGTTTGTGATGTGACCTAAGGCAATCTGTTGACCGGCATCTCAGACCTCCTATTCAAGTTTGACGATCTGTCTCATTTTGTCTTTTACTTAATATAGACGGACACCTGGTCTCTGAACTGCCTTCATGTCTTTCAGGGCCCCTATCTCCAGTAATTGGGTATGTGGACTCCATGTCACAACGCACAGCCTGGCTGGGACTACGGGCAGCTGTCCACCTCTACTCCAGTTTGTGATTGAGCCTGCTCCATTTGGAAGGCAATGATGGCCCCAGAACTTCACACTCACCCTACCTCCCAGTCCTAGACAACTACGAATCAGCTTTCTCTGACTACAGATTAATTCTGCCTATTCTAGAATTTTATGTAAATGGAATAATACACTACGTACTCTTATGTATCTAGCTTCTTTTACTCAATATAAAGTTTCTGGGCTTCATCCATGTGGTTGAGTTCCTTGGTCGTTCATTTCCTTTTAATGGCGAGCAGGACGCCATTGTATGGTATGGGTCCAGTCACACGCTGAGGAGCATCTGGGCTGCCTCTAGATTGTGGCTATTACGAATAAAGCTGCTATGAAAATTCCCCCACAAGTCTTTCTGTGAACATATGTTTTTTTCTTCTCTTGGGTAAATATCTAGGTATGGAATTACTGTGTCATAGACTAAGTATATATTTATTTAACTTTTTAAGAAAGTCTCTTTTCCTTCTAGGTCTCACCCACAAATAGAATGGTTGCCAATAAGTTGTATGTATGTCACAGAAATTGCTATGTCATATTTTAGGATGAGCAGAGGGGGTACCTGCTTCTGCCCTTGGGCTTCAAATGCTAGAAAGGGGTATGGCTTCACTCTGAGGTGGAATCATTATATCACAGCAGTGAAATTCTTCCCAGTCATTTTTTTTCAGTCTCTTTACAGGTGTCCTTTGGTTTTTTTCCTGGAAGTAAAATGCCTGCAGCACTTTCTGCACGGGGACGAAGGAAGGAGGAGGCAGGCTGTGGAGGGGCTGCGTAGAGTCTGTCGACAGACATTCAGTGATTCCCACCTACCCCCCCACCCCCCACTCCTACTCCACACTACTCTCTGAGTCCGGAGCCCTCACGCTCCCTGTTCCTTTGGCAGTACCCACTGATAGATTCCGGGCTGCTGCTTCCTCTCTCCGATTATCCATCTTCTAGGAATTTGTTGAACTTGCATTTACTGATGGAAATTCATTTACTCTTCTCCCATCCTTTTAGTTTTGCTGGGTTTGTTTATTTTATTGGGGTCTTAGTAGAGAGGAGAAAAATGATGATCTTTGGTTTGCAGCCCTTGCCCGGAGATCGATGGGGCTGCTTCACTGCAGCAAGCTCGTACTAAATCCTGCCACTGACACAGCTCTGGAGCTGGAGCTGATGATGACAGCTGCACAGCAGTGTGAATGTGCTGAATGCTGCCGGGCCGTACATTTTTAAAAAGTGAAGGTGGTGAATTTTATAGGATGTATATTTTACCACAATTAAAAATAAAATTAAAATGTCTCTCTCACAAAAAATGCTATATTAGAATATTTTCCAAACAAAATTCTAACCGATGTTTAAAATGAAAATAAATTAAGCAAATTGATGGAGAGAGCAAAGAGTGGTTTGTCAAATACAAGAATCACTTTGAAGGATAAAGGAATAGAACTATAGAATAATAAGAATAGCTTTCATTTATTGAAGCTTATTAGATGCCAGGCACTGTGCTAAATGCTTTACATGGATTAATTCATTCAAAACGACCACAAAAGACAGGGGACAGATTAGCTTTTTAAAAAGTGGCAGAAATAGTTTAATCCCAGGTGCTCTGGTCTAAAGCCCATACTCTAACACACTATCTGCTTGGACACTTTGGGACCAAAGGGCTGGTGAGAAGGAGACATCAAAACTTTCCCTAAGCACTCAACTTTAAGAGTAGTAAAAACAAAATCAACGAGCTACGGAAGACCTTTCGTGTGCCTCGCACATATGGGATGAAGGAGATTCAAATCAGATACAGGAGGCAGATGTGTATGTAAATAACAAGGCAGCACAAGTGACTGCCTCAAAGACAGGAACAGAAGACAGGACGTCAAACAGTGCCTCTCACCCAAACCCACACAATTCCTGGCAACGCAAGTGCTGAATAAATACCGACTAAATGAAATCAAATCAGTCTATAAAAATATATTCTGTCTCCGAATGCATTTGAAAACAAAAAGGCAAAAGGATCAACTCTGCTTTCTTCTCAAAGAGAAGAAATTTAACAGAGTATGGCAATCATTGACATTCAAATCACAGCAAAGAGGAACCTGACTTTTTGTTCAGATTATACTTCAAATAACAATGTTATAGGTATCACACATTGAACTGTTCCCATGTTAAATATTCTAAGAGGCAGATAATGACTACATGCAATTTAAACTGCCACATAAAATTCACACTATAGCTTGAATAGCTTCACTTTTCTAAAGAGAGATCGAGAGATTATAAGAACACAGGCTCAGGAGTGATCTGCTCTGAACACCAAATTCAAGCAGTTTCTCTGCCCCTTCCCGCTGTCCAGCAGTCTCTCCAGACTTAACATCTATACCCACATCATCTCAAGAATACATGTGCTGTGTTCATGCAAAAACTGGAGAGACGGATCTCACTTCCACAGGCTTAAAGTAATTGCTACTTGCTATGCTTACCTCGAAAATCAAATTGGCACCTTCCATCCAAAGATAAGTTACTTTTTTTCACTGCATGCTTAAAAAATTTCTGTGTGAATATATACTATACCTTGTTCCAATATCAAGCCAGCTGCCATAATCCTTGATCAAGAAGAAAAAATGCTGTAAAATAAAACAAAATATGGGTCCATTAAAAACAAAGGCATTTAGATTCCATCAGAAAACAATGTTACTTTAGGATTATATTTCAGATATTTCACCCCTCAGAACTACTCTCTGACTGGAATCAATAAAAATATGCCCTTTACTGAAATTTTTATTTGGACTAAAATGAACAATAGCCTAAAAGCCAGAAATAGCATGACCATTCAATCAAATGAACACAAAAGTGACATTCGTGAATAACTAAAGAAAATAAACTTCGATAAAAGATACTAAATAATACCAAAGACCTCAGTGAAGCCATATCATCCATTCATTAACAAATATTTGCTGACCACCTACTATGTGCTAACCACTATGTTAGGTCCCAGAGATAAATGCTCTTCCAGGAGGTAGGTAATCTAGTGAGTGATTGTGTCAAATTATCACACACATGTGTGTGATCATCAAAAAATACAGGTCATTGTGGGAGCATAGAGCGAGAGTACATACCCCAACTAGAATATAAGGGAAGCTGCCCCAACAAAACATCTAAAAATCTGTAAAAAGTAAGGGTCAGATGAAAGAGGAAGTTGGGGAGATGTAAATCAGAAGTACATTTCTGACAGAGAGCAAACTATATAAACGTCAGGAGTCCAGGTAGAGCTTGGTGGGTCCAAGGCGTGGCTGGGTAGAGAAAACATGGTGGGAGAGGTGAGAGATGACACAGCAAAGTCTGAAGCCAGACCACAAATGCCTGCCTAAGCAAAATTAAGAATCTGACTCCTAACATAAAATGTGAAATCAGAGAATTTTAATTCTCTTCTATTAATACGTCTTGTCTATTTGCCATTTTGTGAGCAAAACTGAAAACGGATTGTTCTAATGTTACGTGTGGTCAACTTCAGAAATACACAGGCATACCTCGTTTTACTGCATTTCACTTAATTGCACTTCACAGATAACGTTTTTTGGGTTTTTTTTTTTTCTTTTCGTTTTTTAATAAGTTGAAGGCAAGACCCTCCACCAGCAAAATGATTATGACTCGCTTTATTGTGATACTTGCAGCGGTCTGCAACGGAAACTGCAATATCTCTGAGGTCTACCTGCAGTGAATACCCAGTTCAACACAACACAGAGATGCTCTCAACTAAATAAAAAGACTAGGAATCTGATGTGGGAAGTTAGGTAATTGCTGTCTGTAATCACTTCCAGCAGAGAATGTTAGGCAGTGAAGAATTGCCCTTACCCAAAGAGAAGCTTGTTTTTTCCCTTCAGCCACTGAGAGGTGATTTCTAGGCCCTTGGATTTTCATGCCTGATGGGAGTGTCTGGCCTGAGGGCCTTGGCCACTGAACCTGTCTAACAATGTGATTTATGTCGGGGGCTCTGGGCCGTGTGTTATCAGGTCTACCTCTCAAAGGACTGAAGATTAAAGGTCAGAGACATGGGAACAATATGTGACTGAGCCCCAATAAAAGTCTGGACACCAAGGCTCTGGTGAGCCTGGCTGGCAGCATTCCGTGTGTATTATCACGCATTAATGCTGTCCAGGGAGAGGACAACCTGAACTCTGCATCTGGCCCCTCTTGGACTCTGCCCTCTGTGCCTCTTCCCTTAGCCTTTTAACTTGCATCTTTTCTCTGAAATAAGCCATACTGTGAATATAACAGTCTTCAGTGAGTCTGTGAGTCCATCTAGTGAATTATCAAACCTGAGGGTAGTTTTGGGAACCCTTGAACTTGCAGGTAATAAAATAGGAGTTTTTTGTTAATACACTACATATAAGAGGTCCGCACACATGCTCCTCACTCAAATTCATTTATTAGAGCTATCATCGTGTTAACATCTTTCTTCCCTTCTCTTCTTCCCTCCCTCCCTTTTTTTCTTTTTCATTTAAAAACAGGGCTAAAATATCAACATCTCAAGTAGGAAAATGACATATTACCAAATCTAAAGTTAGCTTTTTCTGTTACTTTCCTATGGAAGTTCATTTCAGACACAATACACCATGAAAGACTAGGTATAAAATGACAGATTCGAAAAAATTAAGGAAGACGACTTTTGACGCCTTAAGAAGAGCACTCTTACTGCATAAGAAGTCATATAAAAAGAGAGTAATTTCTATGTAAGTTATGCCAGCATTTATAACTCAATATCTAAAAATTTCATGTACAGAAATGCATTCATATTTATCTTGATTAAATTAACTAGGCAGTTAGCATCTCAATCTTATTTACATTCAATATCCAAGAATGTCTTACCAAAGCCATAATGTCTGATATGATGAGAACCATGAGAAAAAGACTGGAAAAAAATAAAGAAAAATTACACATAATACAACAGGCACATTTTAAAAACACATTAAAATCAAAATGAGAATAATCAAATAACCCAATATTCTGTTAGTAGTTTTGCTTCTAAAAATATTACTTTTGACTAAAGCTCTTTTCACATTATCATGGACTACTGTCCCACAGTGATGGGCTAGACTTCAAAAATGTTATTTAACACTTTGAATATTTATTTTTATAGTATCGAAGGGACACGAATTAGGATTTTCTGAAATTAAACTTATTTTAGATAATTATAGATTCACATGCAATTGCAAGAAATAATATAGAGAAATCCTATGTACCCTTTACCCAGTTTCCCCCAATGGTAACATCTTACAAAACTATAGGACAATATCACAACCAGATATTGACACTGATACTGTCAAAATACAGAACGCGTCTACCATCACAAGAATCCCTCATGGTACTACCCTTTTATACCCTCCTCTCGCTGAGCCCTCCCTAATCCTTAACACCTGGGAACCACTAATGTGTTCTCCATTTCTATAACATTGCCATTCCAAGAGTGTTGCATCAGTGAAATCATTTATATAACACTCTGTAACCTTTTGGGATTGCCTTTTTGTACTTAGCACAATTCAGTTGAAATTCATCTAAGGTGCTGTGTATATCATATTTTCTTCCTTTTTATTGATGAGTAGTACTCCCTTGTATGGATGTACCACAGTTTGCTTAACCATTCAAGCACTGAGCACATCAGGATTGTGTCCAGTTCATGACTATTACAAATAAATCTGCAATAAACATTAGTGTACAGTTTTTTATGCAAGCATAAGTTTTCATTTCTCTAGGAAAAATACCTAAGAGTGTAATTGCTGAATTGTATAGCAGCTGCATATTTAGTTTCATAGGAAACTGTAAAACTCTTTTCAGAGTGTTTGTAACATATCAGCGATATATAAGAACAACTTCTTTGCATCCTTACCAACATTTGGTGATGTCACTATTTTTTATTTTACCTATTCTGATAGTCATATGATGACACTTCATTGTGGTTTCAATATGAGTTTCCTTAATGGCTAATGATGCTGAAGATCTTTTTTTTGGTTTCTCTGCTATCTATATTTCCTCTTTAGGTCTTTTGTTCATCTTCTAATTGAATCATTGTTTTTTACTGCTGAATTTTATTTAAAAGTCCTTTAAATTTTCTAGATAGTAGTCCTATATGCGGTTTGTAGTCAGATTTGTGGTTTGTAAATATTTTCTCTGAGTATATAGCTTGTCTTTTCATTCTCTTAACAGATTTGTTTTTGTTTTGCAGAGCAAATACTTTTAATTTTGATGAAGTCCAATTTATCAATTTTTTCTTTTATGGATCATGGTTTCAGTGTCAAGTCTAACTTTTTTCCTAGCCCAAATCCCAAAGAGTTTATGTTTTTTTCCTAAAAGCTTAAATCTATGGTCCATTTTGAGTTAATTTTTATATGAGCTGTGAAATTTTGCTCAAGGTTTATGACTTTTTTTAAAAGAAATATTTTTTTTAACTACAAGTTTGAAATACAGAAATGTAATTCAATATATATCTCACATATGAATATGTATATCACAAGTCGGACTGATCATATCTTACTGAAATAGTATTATTCAAAACAAATTTGATATAACTACAACAAAGTGTGTTAATCTGATTGTTTGTACAGAACACAAAAGTCATCCAGTACAACCTTCTCCCCAAAGCATGAATCCCCAAAGTTAAAGTCCCAAAGGCGGCTTTGCCTAGCACTAGCTTTAGTGGTTCCAGTAACAGAATCCACTCCGTTTTAGATGGCTCCAATTATTACAAAGTGCTTTATTTCTTTGAATCATTATAATCAGTGAAACGAAAATTCCACCCTATGGATCCAGAACAAGAGAAAAAACTAAACAGACTTTAAATGCAACAGGCCTTAAGCTATCTTTTAAAAAGTTTTGTTTGATGTTTTAAAATGTTTTTCTAAAGTAAATTATTTTATTGTATGACATAGATGATGTTCTGGAATCCTTTTGAAGACACATGATTAAGTTACTTACTGTCTTCTCAGCCTCAGATTCCATATAGAATGGACATAAAAATATCTACTTCACTGTATTGTTGGGGAAATCAATTCAGGTAACTTATGTAAAGCACCTAATACAGTCTCTGCATATGGCAGGTACCTAATACATACTGGTTCCTTTCTCACTACTTATAACTAAAGTTCTAAAAAATTTAAAGACATAAGGAAAGATACAATCTCTGCCTTCAGATTTAGACTGGGCAGCTTAAACAACAGAAAATTATCACCTCACAGTGACGTTTAGCAAGTGGAGATGGCAATGAGGGATGACTGAACTTAGGCTTGTGTGATGGATTAACTAAAGAAAATAGGATGAGGAGCTAGTTTTCAATAGGAAGAAAGGGAATTGCTAGGTTCAATGTGTGACATATTAAATTTGAGGGGTCAATGTGACATTGAGGGAGAAATGTCAGTGACTTGTAAAGGTTTGTTGTCAAAGCCAAGACATTTATAAATGTCCGTTTTGCCTCAGTCGTCTCCCTTTGGTTTTAGTTTTTCACTGCATTAGTCTCAGGATAGAATACCACACACACATGCATGCACACACACACTAATATATGTTTACATACACACACTTTGATGAGACTTCTACTTCTCATTCCACATGAATCCAGCTCTTTTGATTTAAACATTAGTTAAAATATCTTCTAAAAAATGTATCCATGAACAAATGCAAAAAAGTATCTACCAGTTACCAGTCTTTTTATTGCTTCTAAGTAACTATCTTTTATGTGATATTGACAAGGTATAAATGCTTTCAATGTTAAATATATGTAAATATCCTGTAAAAATATACAAAATTAAACTAGAAAGGATATTTCTACGATTTTTAAACTGTGGAAGAAAATCTGGGGTTTTTTTACTATTATTATGGCATATGCTAAACCCAGTTTTAGCTTAAACTCATTAAGAATAACATGCTAATTTATGTTAATATCAGTTATTTCTTTCAGCATTGAATATGCCAGTTTAATTCAAGGATAACTGAACTGCTAAGAAGCTTCATATTTATCTCAAGTGTCTTTCAGAGAGGCTGATCAGTCCTATGCTGATGAGGCAATTTCATTGGTTAAAAAAAGCAAATAGTAGAGTTGACAGCTTCTCTTCCAGAGGCTTGATTGCTTAAGACTGTCTGCTCCAGAAATTCCTCAAAACTCAGAAAGAATACTTTCCATTCCATTTGTCAAATGTGTAGAAATCAAGACTGAGAAACTATGTATACTACTGACATTTAGAATAGTTAATTTCAAGCTCTGTAAAATGAAAATATTTAAGAAATAACCATCTAAACAAGTTAGAATGATATCCCTTGTTCTTCTGTAGGCACGGTTATATTTATAACAAACAAGTCATTAACTATAATAATTTAAAATTTATGTTTTGCTGTTTTCTAGGGAGGCTTTTCACTAGCTTTAGTAATATTCTAGTAACATTTCATAGTTGAGAAAGTATATTTGTCTGCTAGAGGCTCTAATCAACTATTCTCCCCTAATGACAACTGAACTCTGACTAAACGGGTAAAGCATTTTTTCTCATTTTTATAATAAACAACGTATGTCACAGTGTCTTAATAGCAATCGCACAAAATACCCTCAAATGCCTACTCTCATTTCCTAAAAATGGGCGAATCCAATGGTTCGTAAACATCTTACCTTTTTGATGATAACTGGGTAGTTAACTGAACTGCTTCAAAAGCACACATCACAAGAACAAAAGGGATTAAAATCTGTTTAAAAGAACAACAAATGATGCCATGGTAGCTGAAGCATTTGAAAAACTTTTTGAAATAAATACTGTTTCTGTTTATAAAAATATTTCAATTTCTAAAATAAATATCTATATTAGTGAAGAGCAAACAATGAAATAAAACCAGGACACCAATGACATATAGAACAGTGATGAAACTGATTTTAAAATCTAAATTGATGGCATATGTAGTATAAAAAATAACAAATATCAACACACATTCCAAATAAAACCTATTACAAAATTTTGTTCCACTTAACTCATGTTAATAAAGGACCATGTTCAAATGATTCCAAGAGGATGAGACAGGCACAGAATGCCCAAATGAAATGTTATGAAACCTAATAATTTGATTCACAGATCCCTGAACCTATCTGGTTATTTGATACTATTAACTCCATAAACATGATTTAGCTGCTTTACCATTGTTTTTTGTTGTTTTATAATAATTTCTGATTATAAAATTCAAACTCATTGTAAAAAAACTAGTAAAATATTCAGAAAGGTGTAATAAAATTTATACGAGTTGAAAATCCATAATACAAAGCTAGTACTGATAATATTTTGAGATACTGCTTTCCAATGACAAATTTTTTTTAAAAAATATATACTTGATGTTTTAAAAAAGAGGAGAGGGTATATAAAATAAATGTTTAAGATTGCATAAGATTCCTTTTCAAGTGGAGGATATTTGACTAAAATAGAGTTCAGGCCTTTCACATCCAGCCACATCAGTCACAAAGAGTCAAGTGCATCCTGTCAGTAAAGCTCACCGAATTAGACTAGAAGATCTAGTGTTCCAACTTAAACTTTATTTTTCTTTCTTTTTTCTTTGTTTTTAATTAAAGGCCTGTGGTCTTTAATATACTGAGAAAAGAACAACTACCATTATTAAAAATGTAAATTAAGATTAAGGAAACAATACATGTTTTAAAGTAATTCAATAGAGAATGGGACATGACATAATGAACATTCTTAAATTTACATTCTTAAATTTACATTTATATTAGTGCAGTAACAAAAAAAAGAATATTAATCCTATTTAGAGATACATACTTTTAAACAATTATTACTTCTGTGATATTAACTGAAGGCAATCAGGTTTTTGGCAGATATTAGTTACTTTATTTAAACAAATATAATTCAGTTGGCCCTCTGTATACACGAATTCAATCAATCATGGATTGAAAATATTTGGGGAAAAAAGCTATGTTGTTGCTGACATGTACTATGTAGTTAGGCCTACAATGGTTGAGTCTGTACTGAAAATGCATACTTTTTTCCTGGTCATTATTTTCTAGACAATACATTATAACAACAAATTACATAGTATTTACATTGTATTAGGTATGATAATACTCTAGACATGATTTAAAGTAATTAAGAGAAAGTGCAAATACCACATCGTTTTACATAAAGGACTGGAAGCATCATGAATTTTGGTATCCATGGGGGGTCCTGGGACCAATTCCCCCATGGATACCAAGGGAGGACTGTATTAACCACATAAAATGTGCCAGGCACTATGCTAGAGGAGGTAAGACAGGCACAATCACCCTAGAGAAGAAGGGAAAGAACATGAATTACATTCTACTGGATAGTCTGAACCTGAGAAGCTGAGGATTTGTCATTACACTGGTGACCTTAGCACCCAGCTTGTGCTTGGCGCATTACTGAATGTAAGCACTCGATGACATATTAGTTGAATGAATCAGTCAATCCTGGGTACAAGGATTATAAGAAAAGACTGTAACATGTTGGCAGTCTCATGGGTGGGGAACGTGGGTTAGGGGAGCCTTAGGTCTTGAGGAGCAGTGCGGCTTTGATCTGCACTACAGCTCCCCACAGGCTCTAATCCCCTCTGACAGGACTTCTCAGGGCGAAGAGAGAAGCTCTACTCTTTTGAAGTTTAATGAGCTTAACAGTAAAGCAAAAAGATTACATTTTGGAGTAAAGGCTAGCGGGTCCCACCTCCTGTTCTGCAGTGTCTAAGAAGGTATCTTCTTTCCATGCTATTTACTTTGTCACGATGACTTAATTCTTAATGTCACATAATCTTAATGTCATAGTGAGTTCATAATCTTAATAAATATTATTTTAATAAATAAAATTATAAGATAAGAGAACTAACCTTCCACATCATCAGGGCTCCCATAGTAAAAGGACTAAATATAGTCAAAAAGCAGTAGACAGAAGCAAGGTCAAAGCTAAGGAAGCAACATAAAGAAAAATGATTTTAGAATTCACATTGTAACTTTAAAAGAATGTCTGCTAAAATCTACTCTTATGAAAAGACAAGAATAAACTGTGTCAAGGAACATTATGAGGCCACTAAAATGAATGGGGAAGATCTGGATGTGCCAATAGAAACCAAAATATATCCTTCAGTATAAAAAGTAAGGTATAGGACAAAATCCCAATTTGTATTACTTTTTGGTTGTATGTATCTACGTTTTCATTTAAAATTACCTGTTAAGAGAAGCTATATTCCCAGTTCCAAAAAACGCTGTCAATAAGAAGAAAACCTAAATAGTTAAGGAAATGCCAAAACAAGTCAGAATTCACACAAATTTCTTTTTCATTTAGAAAAGATATACCTATACTACCACGAGGGTAATTTGCATTTTCATTTGTACATTTGATCATGACTTGCTCAAGGTTCAAGATCAGACAAAGGGAGAGTAAGTTTTAGTGAAGGAGAATAGAGATGACCTAAAAAGCTAAGAAGAGAACCAGGATCGTGGCCTGAAGTCACGGGAAAATAGAGAAATCAAGAGCTGAATGTTACAGAGTGATTAAGTAAAACTAAATAGATTAGACTGTGCAGTCAGGAAGCCCCTGCTGACCACTGAGAGTAAAGCTTCAAAGACATCTGACAAACATACATAGAGCTACTATATGCCACACTACTACGTGCCAAGCATTGTTCTAGGCTTGAAGATACAGCACATAAATGGGAGGAAATGGCAGCAGCAACTAAAGATTTTTCTTTCGAAGAGCTTGGAAGTAAACAGAAAGGACAAGATGAAATTATAATTTAAGGGGATGCAGGGTTCAAGGACAGAAGTGTTTTAATAGTAGAGGCTGAGTGGAAGGAGCCTGCAAAAAGAGAGAAAGCAAAATTGAGAGCAAAAATCAAGAGGCAGAGGAGAGAATGAGAACACTGATTTTCTGGACCTGTAAGGTCCACCCGTGTATCATGGTAAGTTCAAAGGAAATATCTCTCGATGAATTTCTTAAAGCAGGTCATCCAATCTTCCCAAAGTGAGACTGTGTTCTGCCATATTATCTTTCAAACTTCTAATTCTAGTAACTTTCACACAATATTGCCTCTGATGTGATCCAACAACCTTGTGAGAGAGATGTTATCTGAGTATAGTATAGAACGCACATAAAAAGATACAAACCAAACTCATAACAGTAGTTTCTTCTAGATGAAGGAAATTAGATTGGAGTTGGGAGTTGAAACTAGACTTTGGCTTTAGCTGTAATGTTTTCATTTTTAAAAAATATGTGACATATATAACAAAATATTAATTGTTGATATCATGAATGGTAGGAATACACATATACATTTGTTTGTTATATCATTCTTTATGCTTTTCTATAGTTTCAAAAAATTTTTAAATTAAACTGAGAAAATTATGTGGTGGGGGGAGGTATTTAATAGCCTCCAAGGTAATATCACTATTAAGTGACAGGCAGAAACATATTCCATGTCCTCTTACTCCATTAAATGAGAGGTTGCGGCAACTTAAAAAGGTCCAAACAAAGGATACAAGGAAAAAGGCCCTACGAATGTCATCCGGACAGAGCTGTCGAAACTGAGTTATGTCAGTATTACAGGTGAACTGGATACTGGTGACCTGTGAAAAGTAACAAATATATGAATGCATAATAACAGTTTGCTAACTTCTACCCCCAAAGGCAAACTTACAGTGTAAGTTATTATAGTTAGAAAGATACCTCGTACTGACAAAAACCAAACAAACAAATAAAAACAATAACTCTTTTCCTATAGCTTAATCAAATCTTAATAAAATCTGCCAAAAGGTAAAATATGTTGCTAATAATATATTGAATAGAATTGTAGTATTGCTGTACATGTAATGAAAGTGAGAATTGGGCTTTTTCTTATCCTATATAAACGCTTCATTTTTAAACACCTATATAAATCTTCACGTTTCTAAGACCTGATTTCTCAGAGTGTCCTGATCTTCTCGAACCCAGGTATGGTATGATATTAAAAAGCATGATCGAATTAAACATTTCTCTGTTTTTTGTTCTTCTGTTAATTCTATTTATAGGAAAATTATTTTCTCTCTATAAATAAGTAAATTATTTCTGTCTTTGGTAAAATAGAAAGTCACTCTATTCCAAGATGTGTACACTCCTGCTTAACTCGTCCACCCAAAAAATAATGGGTGAATTTAAAGGGGACTTGCTCCATCCCCCACTCCTCATGTAATTGTCCAATAAGTTCTTAGGATGCTTTAATACTCTTCTAGAAAAAGATAGATCTGCTTTTAGTTAAAAAATAAAAATTTAAAAATGACACAAAACTCACTTTTAAATTTAATATTTATTTAACATTAAAGTATTTAATATTTAATATTGAGGACAATCTAACCATTTATGTAAATCTAATCAAAACTGCTTTTTCATGTATTGTTTTAATATTGCAGGGCTGAAAGTTAAAAACCAGTAATTATTCATATATTTCAATAAAGTTTCTTCTTTATTGAAATTAATTATTCTAAATTATCAGTATAAATTCAACTGGAACCAGTTAAGGATATTGCAGGAGTTTTCCTGCAATATTCATTTTAACTAACCTCAGTAAAATTATAAATATTCTACTACATATTTTTCATAATTACTGTCAGCTCTAAAATAAAGGCAAGAGACATCAATTTAACGCTATCTCAGGATAATAGAAGTGTCCTTAAAATTTGATTGTTTTTTAGCCAATTCAAAGAATACTGCATTGAATAAACAGTGTAAGATTTGGTCTGAGGCCACAATTACTAAGGTGACAGAATAAGCACTTTGGATTAGGATGACCAAAGAGGAAAATAACACAGGGAACATAAATGTCACATTATGATCAAATTCATAAACAGATTTGTGATGACATAAATATTCTTCCAGATAAAATAAACTGAAAGAATAAAAATTAGATGTGAAAATCCAGGAAAATAAAATAAAGAACATTCTCCTCCACTTCTTCACTTATTCTGGTGTTTTTTTATGTCAGTGATTCACAAATAATCTCTACAAAATGCCCCAACCTAGAGAACATTTATAAAAGTGTAAAATCATGCTTTTCTATTATAAGTAAAAAATTTCTTTACAAACTATTTAACTTAATTATTAATGATTAATAGCTTAAATAGTATAAAATTTTAAGTAGAAAGAATTTTTGATGAAATAACATCGCAACTTCCTTACAGGATAGAGAGTATTCAATATTCTCAAATAAATGCAATGATGATGTTGACAGGCTACCTTCTGTTTACAGGAAACACCAGATTGTTGTAGGATTTCTTGTTCTATGTGTATCCAGACAAACATCAAACATGACAACACTAATGGGAAAAAAGCTTCATACCTAAGAGATTGGGTGGGTACGGGGTGAAAATGGGAGGATAGGGATGAAAAGAAAAAAATGTTAAACAAATTAAAATGCAAATTTATACTGAAAAGTCGTTCTCAAAATTAAAACAATCTTGATAATATTTCTAACTCACAATATCACAAAATTTAAATTTTTTAGGTTTTCCAGAAGGAAAGTAACATTTAAATATTAACTCCAACACTATATCTTTTTGAATTATATTAAATCTTAAGATCATGACATGTTTAAAACAGCTGAGATATTTAAAAGTAACTCATGTGGTAAATGACAAAAATACACAGAAAAGAAAGAAAATATTAAGGCAAAGGTAAAAAGACAATTCCTGAGTTAAAATTATAAATATACATAGAAGAGCAAGACGAATGTCCCCAATTTTTTTTTAATGGGTACAGAACAGGAACATAAATCTCTCAAAAAGAAAACAAAGAACCAATAAACACATAAAAACATTTGACCTTACTGATAACTGACATGAAAACTACAACAATAGGGAGATACCATATTCATTTACCATATTTATCTATAGTTAAAAAAAATAATATTGACACAGAGGAATGAAAAAAAAGACTCTCATACTCTCTATATAGGAAAAAAATACCTTCTAGAAGGTAATCTAACATTATGTATCAAGAATCTCAAAAATATTCATATACTATAATCCAATAATGTCACTTCTAGGAATTCCAAGAGAAAATAATCAGACATATGCACTACAATCTCCACATGAAGATGTTTATTGTAATATCATTTACAGAAGGGAAAAACAACGTACAGATTCACAGGTGAGTGATTAAATAATGTACAGTATATCTCTAGGCGGTACATCTCTGGACAAAGGAGAAATGCTCATGAGATAACACAGTGACAGAGCCTTTTGTAACTCTTTTCTGTCCTAGCTTGGAATAACTGTTCCACCTTTGTAGTCCCTCAAAATACTCTATTATCGCAATCATACGTTTACTTATATGTATTTCCTGCTAGTCTGTGAAATCTTTGTGTCAGTCTTGTCACCAGTGCAGGCTCAGCTCACAAGTACTTGTTGAGTGACTTACTTATCTAATTGGAAGTTACAAAACAAACAAACCAAATCCAAACAAAAAAACCCCTTTATTTCTCTTTCAACTTTTTCAACTATTGAACTCTATTCCATATGGCATTATTTCCTAAACATAAGAAATGAAATGCTTTAAACTCTACCACAGGTCATAAAACGAAAACAATGAAGACTGGGCAGAAGGAAACCTTTAGGTTTGAGAAAGCATACACAAATCACTTGGTATATGATTAAGAATCTCCAAGGATATGAACAGACAATAGGTAAACAAAAAAAATCTTTACTAAAACAAGTACAGATAGATATACAAAACCATACCATTTTGACCAATTAAAATAGCATTTGATATTCTTTTTTTAAGATGAAAATACCAAATATTGTGAAGGACATAATGAAATAAAACCCCTCACAGGTTGTTGGTGATATTATAAACTGACTCTGTTCTTAAGACAAAAGACAAAATGAAAACAAAAACGAAAACAGTTCATAGTCTGTGGCCCACCTATACTACATCTGAGAAGTAAAAAAGTAAATAATCTAATCTATATAAAAAGCTTATGCATAAAAACATAACTCAAAATATTATTTATGATAATAAAAAGTGGAAATAGAGAAATGGCTAAGGTGCATTCACATCACAGAATATTAAATATCTATTAAAATGGTTAAAAAACCTATGTACCATATGGGAAATGTTCCTAACCTAATTTTAAGTAGAAAAAAAAGATAGACTATGATAAATACTGTGTTAAAAAAAACAAATACAGAGGTAAGACTGGAAGGAAGTGTATCAGAACATCAACAGGAGAGGTAAGGTTAATAAATTATTTTCCCCCTTATTCCTACTTTCCAAAATGTGATTATACTATTTTTACAATGATTTAAAAAATATAATTGAAAGACAAGATTCAGAATGTCTGTATCCTACTCATTCTTTAAAACTTAGTTCATCTTCCCCTCAGTCCTTGATGGCACCAACTCAGCTCCCCCTACTCAAACTCTTCCTCTAGTCATTCTTTATATCATACAACTCATAACTTAACTCACGATAACTTAATTGTTGCATTTAGTAATTGCCTAACACTGTAAAATAAAGTCTTTATTTTATAGCAGCTTACAACTCTATTATACACCTGGGGTCCACTAAATGTTTTGACTGTATGTCTGTCTAGCGCTCAACACTGGCAGTGTGAAAGAAAAAACAATTGTCAGTTAATCGAATTAAGAAGGTGTATACTCTGAGCAAAAGAGGGCTGCAATTTTTTAAATATTTGCAGTTATATATAAAATGATTCTTTTCTAATATACAAAAACAGAAATTCCATAGTTCTATAAATAGTGCTATGGATTTATTTCCTTTCAAAAACTATAAACTATTATCACTTTCTTTTGTAAGCTGTAGATAAATCTGATAAAGGCAATCTTCCTATGAGACTTTATTTCTTTTGACAATCAATTTCTTGTATAAAGTCTGCATATCTGAATTAATAAACTAAAATACCAATAAAATGTCATCATGGGCTCACAGTGTACATAATAAAACCTTACTAAATTAGCATCTGCTAGTTTGGTCTCTGTGCAAATTGAACAGGCCTGAAAAGGCATTTAGCTTTGTATTACAGTGTGCTGAGCAAAGGGATAATATAAAGCAAATTTCAGAAGGAAATTTTAACCAATCTAAGAGAACTCTTTTCAACTATTACAATAACTTCCATTTGCATAAAAATAATTAAGTGCTGATTAAAAATGAATCTTCTTTATTCATTAAATCAAGAATGCATTGTTAGAATTTAGGATTACTATTACTGTGTTTCTGTAAAGTAATAAAACTGCACTTCTTTTAAATATCCTATAATTCTGATTGTTCATTAATTTACATAGAGGACCCTCTAGGTCACCCAGAATAGTGATATGGAACAATAACAGGTGGACTATGTTTCGCAAAACTGATTTGAGACTAAAAAATGTACTAACTGAAATTATTAGACTGTGTTGTTCAGGCTACCGCACTTGAATTTTCTTGCAAATGTCAATATACTTACTGCTGTTGAAAATATATTTCTCAATACATTCATTAATATAGTCATACTCAATATTCTGAATTTAGGTGTGCATTTTTACTTTCTAGATTTTCTTAAATTAAATATACTTATGGTCATCTGTTTTGGTATCTTTACTGTTAAACTGATGATTTAAAACACTATAATACTTATCTCTACTGTTAGTTACATGATTCACTCTACATTGTGATATATTTTTTTCACTCAAAATCCAACTTTAATTATCCTTTCTTCATTCCTTTCTTAATTTCTAATCCAGCAAATCAGATCTACTTTTAGATTTATTTTTACTTTTTAGCCAACTAACTACACACTACTTTAAATCTGTTTATTGCTTTAGAACTTGAAGGTTCAAAAAGAAAACAGCTTATCGATTATTAAGTAACTGTGTAGAAGTTAGCACATATTTCCAGACCCTCTCATTTACTTTCTTAAGGCAACCTCCGGGTGTGAACTTTCGACGAAACTCATGTGTCACCCCCAAATGGTGGGTTAGAATAGAAATGATTTTATCTCTGCTTTCTTATCTAGGCTAAAAACTTGTGCATATTCTAATTCATATATACATTTACACACTGATTCTGATTATAACTAAATTATTTACTCTACAATTTCACCAATAAGGGGAAAAGAATGAAGAGTTTCAAGGTCTCATTATGTTAATAACTCTTGAGTAAGAATATGCTGATAGTTCAAGTTTTATCTAAAAGCTCAAAGTTCTAAGTCTGCAAGCAAGCCCATCTTAAGATCTTATTAGGTAACTGGTGAAATGTCCATGTTGCTTCTATTACATCTTCACAGCAATGCCCAAGCTCTGGTTACACAGAGAGAAAATGAAAGACAGCAGGTGTGGGAGCTTTGCTCAGAGAAGGAGGCTCAGCGGCCCACTGGATCATCACCTATCTGGGGATTGTAAGAACTCTGGGGAACTAGGTCATTTAGGATGTTAGGGTCTCCTATGAAGATTTTGATAACATCCCATTAATTCTTAATTAGGACAACTAAGTTTCCCCCAAAATGAATCCAAGTCTTGGACCCAAAATGGCTTTACGAAATCATCCAATGTGGGAATAACCCATTGACAGCACAATGGTGAATCCCTAGTTTAGTTAAATTGAAATCAAGATCTTATATTTGGGCCAAATTTCAAACAAAAGTGGCAGTTATTCGATCTGCTCTATTTGGGGTTTGTTATAATGTGTGCATTTCTCATCCTCATAAAGATTTAAGTAAGGCTGAAATCAAATTCAAAAGCAAGTGAAACAATTTTTTTTCTTCTAAATAGATGGGAAGAATATATATTGGTGTTTTTAGTAAGTTCTAGAAATGATTCAGGATCCACCCCAAATCAAGCAGCTAGTTTCGGGGGTTTATTGAAAGAAAATTTCAATCTTACATAAAAATGGATTCTTTAACTTTTGAGAAAATATTCTAAAAGTCTTCTGAATCAAAAGGAATATTTGGAATATGATATATGTAAGTAAAAATAAAAAGAAAATATATTCAAAGAAGAATGAACAAATCAAAGCACAATTTAAAGTGCATGAAAGAACTTTAATTCATCTAACCATTGTTTAAGACTTAAAATTCTTCCATAACCAATCAGAATTTTCTAATAATGAAGTAAAATGACATTTTGGCAACTTAAGGGAATAAACAGAAAGACAAAGGCAACAGGTAATACTATGAAAATAATAAGAAAAAGAAAACTGAAGATTATGGTTCAAGTTACACACAGTTCTTACAGAGTAAAAAATATTTATAATTTATTCCTCAAGATTTATACATTTTCCATTTCCAGAGATTAAATACTCATAGAGAAATGTCAATATATCATTTAAAACTTGCTACTGAAAATGAAATTTTAAAAACTGTTTATACCCTGTGCTTAGAAGTAGGTAGGTTGACATCGAGGAAAGAAGTATGCTGACCAACCGCTCAAAGAGAACCGTGGGACTCAGCAGCGGCACCACGAAGGAAGAGGCTGCGATGGAACAAAGCAGGGCAGTTAATGTCAGTATGCGGCACATGACCTACGCGAGTTTAGAAGCACTCAATGATCTGTAATCACATATGACCCTTATTGTTTGTGCGACTTTTAAAATGAGGCTATATTTGCCCTAATCATTTTTATAAGAAATTTGAAACTCCATATTTTTAATTAAAATTACATTTCATTGTTTTAACCAATTTTGGCTCAGATTTTCTCAATTTATATTCAGCCTCGATCGCTACAGTGATATTAACTCCTAAATGAATAACTTCTTATTTTCTAATGTAAACAATAAAAAATATAATGAAAATATTATTCAAGATTCAGCAACTCTTCTCTTAATCAGGCATTTTAGTTCAAAACCCACTTACTCCCCAGAAAGTGATTTTTCCTAACTCTTTCTTCCCCCAAGTTTTCCCATTGTAAAGTATTCATTGAAAGGTGTAGTGCTCCACTTAGAAAAACAGGAAAAAAGGACTTCATCATGCATGAGAGTCGTAATAAGAGTAATCTTATAAATGAAATAATCTTTCCTGACGGGATAAGAAAGCAAATACTTCAGTGGGAGAAGGGCAGATGAAGGGAGAAAGGGTAGCAAAACATAAACCAATCCCATCTCTATTTTGGAATGGAAATGTACATAACTTCCTAATCCCCCTAGTTAGAATGGCAATATGCCTGGACTTAAATACTCCAGAGTGTGGAGACAGATGACCTGGGATGCAATCCTGTATGAATCACTTATTAACTGTTTATCCATGGGGCAAGATCGTTAACCTATCTAAGCAGTATTTCCATCTGTCAAGTAGAAATAATGTAAAAAAGTTGTCAGGTTTAATGTAAATTTACCTATAAAATCCTCCCTGAGCATAGTGCCTAGGGTACAGTAGGTGCTTAATGACTATTAGCTGCTATTATTATTACTAGTCAATATCTACTAAGTTAAATGTAAAGACAATCTCATTCAAGGTTAAGGTACTGTAGGACTTAAGACTATGCAAGTTATATTTATAGTATCCTTAGTCAAATAGCTTCTAATTCTTTTTCAGATGTGTGGTTCTAATAATGTTATCATCACCTGATACATATTTTAACACAAAGAAATGACATAATATTTCATATTTAAAAAGCCAGTTCAAATGAGCCTTCTTCTGTAAAACTATTTTCTACCCTTCTTTTATACTTTTGTCTAAAAGACTGATGAGGTGCTAAAGGGGAAATGAGAGTGCCCATTCTGAATGTCGTAAGTTAGAACCACATTCATAACAGATAACTTGTGGATTACAGCATGTTCATAAAAAATGCTCATTGGAGGTAGACTTTGGGAGATTAGTGCCTGAAAGAGACATCTGGAGATAATGCTGACCTACCTTTGGGTTCATGCCTTGCACCATTTTGTAGGTATTCTCTAGTACCTAGCTCTCCTAATCCCAAAGAAGAATTATCTTGTTTAAAATATATGCCCAGCCTACAAGAGACTTTCTTCAGATTTAAGGACATGCATGGGCTCAAAGTGAAGGGATGGAAAAAGATATTCCATGCGAATGGAAACCGAAAGAAAATTAACAGTAGCAATAGTTACATCAGGTAAACAGACTTTAAGCCAAAAAGATGGTAACAAGACACAAAGAGGGTCATTATATAATGATATAGGGGGTCAATCAGTAAGATATAACAATCATAAATGCATATGCACCCAACAACAAAGCACCTAAATATATTAAGCAAATACTACCAGATCTGAAGGGAGAAAGAGACAATAATACAATAATAGTAAGAGACTTTAATACTCACTTTCAGCAACAGATTGTACAAAGAAGATAAACAAGGAAGCATTAGACTTGAATCATACATTAAACCAAATAGACCTAACAGAAATTTATAGAACATTCCACCCAACAGCAGCATACATACTCTTCTCAAGTGCATATGGAACTTATGATAGATCCAGGATAGATCATGGATAGGCCGCAAAAAAAAGTCTTAGCAAATTTGAGGAGAATGAAATCATACCAAGTATCTTCACTGACCATAATGGTATAAAACTAGAAATCACAAGAAGAAAGCTGGAATATCTACAAATATGTGGAAATTAAACAACGTTTAATTAAACATTTAGAAATTAAACATAAAGAAATAAAACATTCTTGAAAAACATGGATCAAAAAAGAAATCAAGAGACATTTTAAAATCTCGAATGAAATGAAAATAGAAATACAATATAGCAAAACCTATGGAATACCGAAAAAGCAGTTCTGAGGGAGAAATTTATGATGATAAGTACATATGTTAATAAAATAGAAAGATCTTAAACGAACAACCTAACTTTATCCCTCAAGGAACTGGAAAAAGAACAAAGTCCAAACTTAGAAGAAGAAAGGAAATAACACAGATCAGAACAGAAATAAGTGAAGTAGAGATGAGAAAAATAATAGAGAAGACCAATAAAACTAAGAGCTGGTCTTCAAAAAGATAAACAAAATTGACTAACCTTTTGCTAGACTAAGATAAAACAGAAGATTCAAATAAAAAAATCAGAAATGAAAGAGGAGACATTACAACTGATACAACAAAATACACAGGGTTATAAGAGACTACTATGAAGGATTATATGCCTATGAATTGGATAGCCTAAAATAAACAGATAAATTCCTAGAAACATAAAATCTACTAAGACTAAATCAGGAAGAAATAAAAAACCCAAATAGACCAGCAGCAAGTAAGGAGATTGAATCAGAAACTGAAAACCTCTCAACACATAATAGTCCAGGACCTGATGGTTTCATTGGTGAGTTTTACCAAACATTTACAGAATAGTTAATGCCAATCCTTCTCAAACTCTTCCAAAAAATTGAACAGTAAGGAACAATTCCAAAATTGTTTACTAGGCTAGTATTAACCTGATATCAAATCCAGAGGGCACTACAAGAAAGAAAATATAGAATAAAATCCCTGATGAATATAAAAATTTTCAACAAAATATTAGCAAACACATTAAAAGGATTATACACCATAGCAGGGTGACTACAAGGTAAGCCTTATGAGGTAAACATTTCCTTAATGCCAGAAAGTAAAAAAGTGATTATATATATATATAGCCTATTTACAAGCCAACTTGAAGCGGGTCTGTCTGGCCAAGTCTGGGACAATTTGAGCACCAAAGTATCAACAGCAATGAGTTATAAACCTCTGAAATAACAGGAGCTCACGAATCCATAATAATAATAAATGAATGAATGAATGAATGAATAGGGAAGGAGGGAGGATTCTCACAGTAGAATGCTGAGATCCTTCTGGTAAATGCAGGAGTGTTGGAGCTAGAAAATGATTCTGTAGCCATCATGATCAGGGAAGACTTATGAATGGATGCTAAATCTAGGAAGAAATTTTGATGAGAAGGGTATTTGATGGTCTTAGAGTGTCTCCCATAGATAGCATATTAGTTGCAAGGGAGGGGAAAAGAGAAAATATGTTTTCTCTTCTGGAATCTCTTAGATTTTTATCTCTTAGATGTGAATAAATGTATAGCCTTTTTACCAGGTAATAACATTCTATCAAGTAATTCTTATTAACACATGAACATTCACAAAAGTTCTTTCTTTGTTAAATGCCAGCAATAGATGCAACTAATAGCTGGTCATTATTATTTTCCTGCAACAAAATTATGTCTATTAATAACACTAACACAGATGTAAATGGATAATTTTAAGCTACGACTTGATGTGAAGGTACTGGATTTGGTTTGACTGGCCTCTTACCTAATATCACCCAGCTAACAATCTGATTAATAAAAGGAAGTCCTTGTTTCTTGAGTAGACTGTTGTGGGTGCTATACACAGCAAACATGGAAAGCACTGTGCTCAGCATCTGAAAACAAATACAGAACATGTAGTGAGAGGGAAGGTGGTGAGAGGCTAATTGATACATCAGCAAGAACACTTCTCAAAAAGTGCTTGATCGATTCGAATACGGCAAAATGCAATTGAAATTGGACCGGCTCACCTCCCTGGGGCCAAGGTTAAGAGTTAGAACTCTTGTACTAAGCAAAGGTCACCCTTTACAACCATGAAATGAGGCATTTTACACTTTTCAAGGGTATTTTGGCATACATTATCACACTGTTTCTACCTAGAAATATTCATTATTAACCTTGAAGTTTTCTTAAATCATGGAACTGCAGAGGGTAAAATGTGTATGGTTTAGTGTATGTGGCTTACTGTCTTCCACCTATGGCCTTCACTTGTATCTCTGTATTCATTCAACACATATTTGTGGACTGAGTATTCACTTGGTACTGGGAATACAAGGAGTACAATTATTCTTCAGGGAATGTGTATAAACCAGTGAGGAGTTGATAAACTACAGCTTGTAGGCTGGTGTTCTGTTTTTTAAAATACTGTTTTATTGGATCATAGTAACTCTTGTTCATTTATGTGTGGTCTACAGCCCCCTTTGCACTACAATGGTGAAGTTAAAAATTGTAAATATTTTAGACTAGTGGGACTCTACATGGCCCACTAGTCTAAAATATTTACAATTTGGCTTTTCAGAAAAATGTTTGCTAACCCCTGAACTAGTTAGTGCACTAATTGCCATTTTAAGAAATGAGCTAAACTATATCTGGGAACAAAGTAAACTCTCTTAGAGATCAGATTAGCAACTTCATCACCAAATCCTAGAGATATATTTAATTTACTCATAGTTTTAGTGAATTAAAAAGGAAAAAATGCTGTCAGTAAAGCTATGACTCAATCCTCGGATCCTTTCAATTGTAAAACACGTTTTCATTTCAGATATGATAAAATTTAAAAAGATACATATCTTGGAATCAATGAAAAATGTGGTACACAGTACAGAAATTAATGCAAATTAATAGCGTTAATGTAAAAAGAAATTTTGTAACAGATTTACCCTATACTTAGGGGTATCTTACAAAGTCCATAAGAATTTTAACATAATGTTCTTTGCTCCAATAGAGTGAGATTCAGAAACACTCACTTCTATCAAAGTACTCATTATTACAGGTGAATTACGTCAAAGCTACTCCAGGCTTTCGTGCAAAGCCAGTCAGTAGCCACTTAAAATGAAAGATACATTCCAACGGCCTGACAGGATCTTTGACAAAACATTTCTTCTCTTTTTATTTGTTCTCTGTTGTCCTGCAAGGATGACGTTTTTAAGTCTTGCAGATGTTTATTTCAGAGTGTTCTTGAAAATACTTTCCATTATCTCAGCTTTGTTCTGGGTGAATTTTTTGAGAAAACTCATATAAGTATTTTTGGTCAGTGGTCCAGATGTCATTTTTTACTTTTTTATATTTAAAAAAAAAATGTGATTTCCACTGTTATCTACAAAAAGCTATCATTTTACAGAATACAGCATTATGTAATCTCTAATTCTTACAACATTATTATATATTAGGTCTATTTTAGTTAAAAACAGACCGAAGTTCTACTACTACAAATCACACATGTAGTATGCGGCGTAACTGGGAATGGCCTCAATTTTGAAATGTCAAGTTCTACTCACCACATCCAAGCCATCAAACAAAGTGAAGTTTATTTTCTCATAGGATGTTGTCTAAAGCCTTAAACCAGCTATTCTTCATATAAACATACTCAGCAGCTGCCTTTACTTCGAAGCAGCTTACCTTTTTCCTGACCCAAATGAGGACAACACAGAATTTCAGCCTAGAGGAGTCCTTTTTCAGATCAACTTTGCGGTCAGAATAGACGCCTCTTATGCCTCCTTAACCTCTGCTCTCTAGGCACCTTTGGGCCG
>NW_006436810.1:8937941-8942043 GCF_000325575.1 Pteropus alecto
AACTTTCTGCTACTTCATACCTTGTAGAGAATATGTTCCCATGTTATATCTTAAACAGAAAACTCTTCTTATTGGTAGATACTGAAGACCTTAAACATGGCATCTTAAGAACAATATACTTAAATACAACAATTGATACATTTTGGTATAGTGTTAGCATAATACTGTTGAAAATCTGTAACTCACCTGCAACAGATGTAACATTACCTCTTCATTTACAAAACTTTCTTTACTTTTTATGAGAGATGTTATAACAAACAAGGATAGCAGAAGAACCAGCAGGCCCGCACCCATTCTGTTTAAAAACACAATTAACAATTTCAAATTTTCTTAAGATATATATTAAACATATCATATGGAATTTTAGACATTTTTCTCTAATGTAAAACCTCTCAGTCATTTAGTTACTCACAACGAAGTACCAAAATGGATACACAGGTATAATGGAAATAAAAATCTT
Organism: Pteropus alecto; assembly: GCF_000325575.1. NCBI lineage: Eukaryota > Metazoa > Chordata > Mammalia > Chiroptera > Pteropodidae > Pteropus > Pteropus alecto. The sequence continues at coordinate 8,938,402 of NW_006436810.1, forward strand.
AAGACAAAGACACTGGAGGACTGGGGTTATTTGTAACTTCTTACACTATTTAAGTAACTTTATCTTACTTCTATAATTTTATTTTTAAAACTTTTATGCATACCAAGTATCATAATTCTTCACCTGACTTGGACAAATTTACAGAAAACAACATAAAAGGTAACTAAACAAACATCTAGCTAGTATCTAAAACACAGGTTTTCTGACTATGGGTGTATACTCAGACATTTAGAGTTCACAGTGTTCCTAGCAGGACAACTGTTCTTCCCTATTGTTGACCTTGTTGCTTTCCCCAGCTGTTCCTGGCTAACAGAAGGGTTGGAAGCGGTCACAAAGGTAGCATGCAGGTGTGACATTTGTACAGTAATGAAACAACAAATTATGTATTTTTTCAAGAACACCAGTGTTAAGAAAAACAATTGTGTGGAAAAGAAAATAAGTTAAAATATTTGTTCGTACACAAGAAAGATATCTGGCTTTCGTCCTACAACAGGCATCAGTGGGAATACTGCCAGGAGCAAACAGAAGAAAATCCAACTCAATGAGATACCCTAAAAAAAAAAAGTTACCTTTAGACAAATATGGTACAGAAAACTGTCTTCAGTGTTTCACAGACTACAAGGCTGTGAATCAGAAAGGAAAACGCAAAACTTTCTGTTTACTTTAAAAAGTAATAGAGTTACTATTTGGGAAGGACAGGTTATACAGCAGGAGGTATGCAGTAGGCATAACCCGAGTGTTACCTCATTTAATTCTCTCAATAACCTGGAAGGCAGGTCCTATTATTCACAATATTTCAGCAGAGAGGTGACTCCGCTGACTTGGGTTCACAGCGTGGCCCTCTACGCCACTGCACTGCTCTGGGCAGTTCCTCGGCTGCTCCATCATTTAGATACAGAGGCTAATGGAATCTAGGAAGTGCTTCAGAGAAGGACGTATTAGCTCTGCTTCTAGAGTATTTCAGTCACCGCATGAACAGTTCATTCTGATATGAAAGCCTATGTGAATCACTGAAACCTAAAGCCAACCTCAGTCCTCCTGTCAAAAGGTCCAGACTCTTTACAAAAGTCTATCCTTTTGTTTAAAAATGAACAGTTCCCTGGGTTAAACACACATCAAAACAAAGAAGCTACTAATCTGTCCGATGTCAAAATGAATACTTATACCTTTGCTCGAGTCCACAGGTGAGTGGTAAATGGCCAAACCGCAAACACAACAAGTCCAGCGGTAAGCATATAGCGGTAGAAAAAACTGAGAACCTAGTAGGACATTCCAAAGAAGAAACAAAAGTGAGGTCATTTAAATGGAGTTACGTAGAAATGAAAGAGAGATGAAAATGTTGTAATGCAGTCAATTACTTACTAAAACTTCAATTCCCAGAGTACAGACTAGCAGGTATCCAACAAAATGACTCGGAGGAAAGGTCAATAGAGATGTAACAAGGTCTTGAATAACTTGATATCTGTTTAATAGGATCATTTACAAAGAGATTGTTTATACTTATACTCTATATTGAATTTAAAAATTAGGCCATATATAGTAAAAAAAAAAAACTACAAAACTATAAATCGAGATTCTCATTTCAGATTATTTAAAAACTAAGAGAATCTCTAATAGATTTTTCAATGGCTTTACTTTCCTAAATCGTTTTTTTTTTTTTTTGAAACCTAGAAGATTTTTAGGAAAAAATTTAATTTCTGAATTAATTTGATAATAACAAAAATTTGCTTTTTTATAAACATTAATGACAATAAATGAGGCTTGTTTATTTTAGTTTAAAACACCCATGTTTATATAATTAGATACAATATCAGAAATAAAATACAGTGAACCCAAATGAATAAAAACTGAAAAACAATTTTTAATTCACCGAAGTTAATCTTATATTGAAATCTCAACTGTCATAATGAAATAAAGATAGGTTTTCCTAACCTGGGTAGAGAAAATCTTAATTGCACTTTTTCACTGAGCTAAATATAACCTCTTCCAAACCCAATTTAAGATGTCACTAATTATATACTAATTATAATTAAATATGAATTCATAACCATTAAAATGTATTACATCCTTAAGTACTTTTTACATTTCATTACTAGAAAAAAATTTTAGCATTTGTAGTGCATTATTAAGTAGGTAATTATAAAAGGTCAGTATCATTTGATTTATGACATTTTCTGATTGAAAACAATGGCTACATGATGTTATCAAAACTATTAAGGTGCCAAGTAGGAAAGAAAAGCTAATTCTAGACAAAAGGAGAATGTTTCTTTTGTTCATGAAAACGAATTAGCACAGAGAAACAAGAGATGATTTTGTAAAATCATTTATTTTTTCTACAAGTGAATTTTTGTCTTATTTTCTACAAAAATCAAAAAGATATAGAACACAACATACTTTCATGATCACATTTTCCCTTAAAATTTAAATATATATGTCACCTTCATAATTAGGACACTTAACCATTCAGGAGGGGTTCTGTAGTAGAATAGAATTTTCTGCAAGGATAAACCTTTCATTCTAAAAATTTTAAAACCAGAGTAAATGACATTAGGAGGAAAAAATCTGATTTAAAAATGTATACCAAGCAACATCATTCCTTTCAAATGGAGAATTTACAGAATGTTCTTTTGTCAGTATGATTTTGGCTTATATTTTAAAATGTTATTTTAAACCTCTTAATGTTTCTATTTTTGATATTTTTAACATTTTAATATTTTTAATAGTCCATGTTTTTAAAGGATGGGAGAGGTGGTCAAAGCTGGAGTTAACAAAAATTAGAATAAAAACACACGTTGTGTCATGACAACATGTTGGCCAACCCTGAAAATACCCTTATTCTGGGCTCTCAGTCCCTGGTCTGCTTTTGGGATCTGGTTCGCTCGGAAGATGCCTAGATGTCCAAGACTAAGTTTAGATTTTAGATTACTGTGCAAATATAGAAATCAAAAAGATCTGAGACATGACCCTTGACTGTGAACGTGAACCAGCCCAACGTTTTAGTGGTTTTATTTTAAACTGCTTGAAACTAGCCTGGGAGCTTTCTATAATGTTTAAGTCCAACCTGTGAGAAGGCACTTAAAGGTAGAACCACAGCACATGTGAGTAATGCCCACTACTTCCGCATGTACACATTACTAAATTTGATTAGTTTCATTAATCTAGGCTTCCATAATAGCTAGGAAAGGAGAGGCAAAAACGTATGGGAAAAACATGCAGATTTCTTTGTGAAACACGAGGAGACACTGGAAACTGAGATGATGAGACAAGTTTAAAATGTGAGTTACTCCTGGCATAGCACAATCAATATTAATCATTTTTACTCCCAATTTTTCTTACAAAAGATACAAAGAAGGGGGGGAAAGGCTAATGTGTCCCTAAGGCAATAAAGTCAAAAAAAAGAAAGGTAAAACAGAAAAGGTATTTTATGCAACATTTATGCTGTCATAAATAAAGTAAGAGGGCTTGGAGATGTGAGGGTTTTATAAATACCATTGATGACTTATGCTACAGAAATCTAATGCATCTGAAATACAGATTTATCTGTCAGTGAAACGAAAAACAAGACAGCAAGATGTGTTACTTACTGTCTTAGAACTGCATACCATATTGGCACTGGCAACAAGCAATATACATAATAAGTCC
>NW_006436810.1:8942067-9000885 GCF_000325575.1 Pteropus alecto
TACATGGCAGGAGACGGCTTGGTTTCTGAAAATCAAACAAAACATTGAAACACTTCCAAAATCATGCCAATTGACAGGTTTTTAAGAGGTTATATACAGTGAAGAAAATGTAATACTTTCTTTCAATGGTTCTCCAACTAGATGATTGAAAACATGGCTACATAATGCATTCTAAAAATGTATTTTTAAAAAATCTGTCATTGGAGAAGCATAGTACAGAAGAAAAAGCTGGATAGCAGGAAATTGCTGCAATATGGCAATTTCCAATTTAAAAGTGACTATGTTCCTAATGCTTGTTTGCAAGTAACTTGTTCGGAACTCGGAACATATTTGTCCTTAGATGCAATTTAATAAATGCTGAGTTCCCTGACTAGCTTGCTGATCCCGTTCAATCCACAGTGAGCAGTGGGACCTGATCCCCCTTTGGACCAACACTCCTATCTACTCTCACTCCGACTGGACAGGCTGCCCACGCTCCTCTCTCCACTGCCAACCACAGGAGCTTCATTCCATCACATCTCCTTTTCCCAACCACCTGCCAAACATGAAAGAAGTCCCTCAGTGTAAGTCTCCAGTCATGGCCTCCACGGGCTGCACAGGCCCATGGGTGCTGTGGGCCAGAAGTAATGATGCAAGGGTCAGAGAGAAATTCCATGGTTGGGCAAAGGACCTGCTGTGGAAAGTACTGTGATGCTAAGAAGAGCACAGGAGCGAAACCCAGGAATGGAGCCGTAACGTGGCACTCCCCTGCTTCCACGCCTTGTTTTCTCTGTTTTCCCCTTACTTGGCAAGCCGAAGCTAAATAAAGACTTAAGAATTACCTTTGGGAGTAGGGAAATTCAAGGAGAAAAAGCAAGAGATTCTTTTCCTCTTAATGATTCCTCCCTACTGGCATAAAATGTCACGAGAAAGAAAGAAATAAAGATAAAATAGGTCACAGTTGTAAAAAGGAAGGTGAAACACAGCATTGTGATTAAGGATTTCAAGCTACACGTGTCATAATTCAAATTCTGGCTCTGTCACTTGCTCACTGCAAGACCATGAGAAAAATATGAAACTTTCCTGAGACTGAATTTAATCCCATCTATAAAATGGGAATAATAGTTCCATATCTATTTATCGAGGTTGGTAATGCTTGAATAAGATTATGTAAAGAGCTTAACAAAATGCCTGGAACATTACTACTGTTTACTAAATGGTAGCCGCTATTATTAACTTTATTTTTATTCTCTTCTCATTTCCTTTGCATTAGTTATAGTAGTCACTACAGAAACCAATCAAAGGGTGGGAGAAGAAGGGGCAAATCTCAAAGAGATGCGGACAGGTAGGATCTCTAAAGTTGAAAATGGCTGAAGCGGATATTCATTTTAAAAACTGAGATTGGTTTCGGGTCATTTTGAGAATCACAAAATAACAAGAAGTTTAAAAAAATACCTAAAAAAAACACTTAAGGGATTTTTCTAGTATCAGTTCAATGTGGTATAATTATCTAACCCTTTGGTACATAATGTAATATACATTACAAATGACATCTACTTGTAGGAAAACTAAATCATAAAGAATTTGGTTCAGCTGAAGTAAACATCAAAAAGATTTCAAACGAGAGTGGGGGACATTTTCTATTTCATCATTAATTGATTCCCGCCTTTCCTTGGCCCCCCTAAAAATCCTGATGATAATGAACCATTTCATGTGTATTGTAATATTCTTTCAACCAACAAACATTTATGAAGTCGCATGTTCTATGTATGCTATGCTCTGTGCTAGGTGCTGGCCTTCAAGGAGTTTAAACCATACAGGTAGAGGCTGAATCATGGGACTTGGTATAAGGGGTTAATATTTTAGAATTTTACTAGGTAATAAGAAAACAAAGAAAAGCATGTAGCGAGTATGGATATTCAGTTCTAAAGCAAAAGATATCTAACTGGCAAAAGCAAAGAAGAAGAATATACAGAAGAATATACGGAAGTTAAATTCTGAGTTCATTTAAGAGGAGCCTAAATTACCCCACCCAGATTATGAGCATCATAACCACTAAATTTCAGGTAATTTTAAGCTTAAATAGGGCCTAACAGTGGGGCTTAATAAATATGGTTCATTATCTCAGCATAATAATAAATATCGTTCATTATCCCAGCATAATAATATGTTTTCCCAACTCTGCCTCTATATATGATTTAATTTGCTTTAATTCTTACCCTCTCCCTATAGTCTAACTGTTAAAGTTCCACCAAGGCTTACATTTTCTTGTTATTATCACCCTCGCTTTATTTTAAGATTATAGTCTTTGTACCACACTTAAACATTTAACATTTAACGTATATTAAATTTGTTAAGCATTAAAGTTGTCTTTTGTAATATAGTGTAGTATGGTGACCTACATCTGATAAGGTTAGGTTACGTATATACATCTACTACCTTCTCTATTTAATTCTAAGCTCCTTGAGGGCAGAATCTGAATTTTATATTTCTTTGTCTAGCCTCTGCATCATCTAGCACTGTACTGTACCTTCAATTAAATATTGGTCACATTATCAGATTAATGAATAAGAACTACCAGCTATGAAATCTATTGCCACATCAATCTAAAGACGTCATATCCTTTCTCAAGAACCTGAACATCAAGGTAAATATGAAAAGGCAGAGTTTGGCACAAGATTGCTCTGGATTCAAATCTTGATTCTTTCATATTCTAGCTGAGTGTCCTTCTGGAAGTTACTTAAACAGTTTCAGTTTCTTCTTTTATAAAGAAAAATTATAATGCCTACTTTCACAGTGCTATGAGTTTAAAATGGCAAAATAAGTTTCAAGTACCCAGCAGAATGTCTAGAGATAGTCATTATTAAAACATAATTGTTTCTGTCTCCTTTCTTACCATATAAGAAATTATTCTTATTCTAGCCAATTTCATATACATTCAAATAATGAAATTACCTGGAGGAAATTATTAAGATACATTAAAGCACTATAAAAAATTAGAATAAACACTACTGCTCCTGCTTCCATATCAGAAAAATAAAATATAAAATTGGAAGAAGTTAACCACTGGAAGTCTTTGCAGACTGTTGTTATTAATAATATACCATCCAGACATATTACCTTTCAGAAGATTTAGACATGGTAATAATCATTAGAGAGAACGAAGTAAAGGAAGTGAAAGTAATATGTTCTTTCTGGTAAATGGCAGTTAGCAAACATTTTTAAAAAGTAAAATGTTTTAATGTAGTAAAACCATATTTGTAGGATTAATACAAAGTATTATTAATGAGGTTTTCTTTTTGACATTGAAATGATAGTAAACTAGGGACTAATTCTTAAAAAGAGGATAAACAGAAAGTTCTGGAGACGCGTAACAATTTCAGAAAGTTGAAAGACAATAAAAGTAGTTCCAGGAAAACATACACTATTTAAAAAGGAACATTTGAAGAACTGATTTTATCACTTTCCAACTCCTAAACTTTTAATATCAGATAAAGTTAAATATATTGCTTCAAAGTAGTTTTCTGACCACCAATACTAGAAACATATGGAATCATTATGACATGCGAAATAATTATTTTTAAAAAAGAACAGAAAATTAACACAGTAATGTCATGGAGAATTTAAACGATACAGCTACCTTTATAGCTCTGTTAAGTTATAGGGCCATTATTACTAATATACCCTTTTCCCAACTAAAGAAATAGAGCTAACTGAGAAAAAAAGACCAAACACAACAAAAGAAATGAAAGATAAGAGTTAGCATAGCACAACTTGCACACTGTATGAACTCATCACAGTAGATCAGATTCAGCTTCTTCCCTTAGTCCTAATGATTTTACACTATCATCTGCATCTTCATTATATTTTCTGAACATACCTTAACTTCTTTGCTGACACCTCTGGTAAGACTGGAATGATACTTGATGATATACAGAGAAGCATAAGATGCCCATCCTACAAAGCCAAGCACAACAGTGAAGCCCAAAAAGAATCTGTCATAAGTGTGATAATAGGACAGTCCTTTCAGTGCAAGCTGGATCAGCTCCTGGCAGAGGGAGACCTGCGGAGAAAGGAAAATATAACTTGCCACATGGAAGGAATAAGAAACCTCAGTTTTAAAGGAAGAAAAACTATTAGAGTAACTGTAGATAATGGATCAAAAATAGATTTTCATGGTTCAAGGATCTTCTTGCAAAGTATAAGAAAAACTCCTGAATGAAATGAATTTTTAAATCTTGATAAAGGCATTTAAAATGTAAACTATGATATGTGTAGTGATTTAAAATGATTCATTTTGTGAAAATTATCTTCAGATGAAATATTAAAGAAAGAAATAAAAGCTCTCTAATATAGGTCCCAAATAATGGGAATGCCCACAATTATATCAATTTTTACTTTCTCGTATTAGATTACCCGAATCAAATTAAAAACATCTTAAACTACCTTAATAATATTTTAGAGGAGAATAGCTTATCATTTTAAAGTTATAACAAAAATAAGTATTATAAATGCATGGTATTACTTAGGAAATTTTAAAGACTGAACTAGAATTCTTTCCTACTTTAAAATTATATGACCATTTAACGAAGAGAAAATTAATGAAAAGTATAGTAGAGTAGGAGCTGGGAAAGGTCAAAGCTTCTATAAAATCAGTAGCCTTATGATAGTGTGTTGATAATTTCAAATGTGCAAACATATACTATTCTAAAATATTATACGTAAGTATGGTGACAGAAATTGGGATTATACTTATTCATTACAGAAAATAGCAACTGTTCATTTCCAGTGCTAACCCAAAAAAGTTTACCCCAATATCTGAAATAAGAGAAGCACATCTATGGCTAAAACAGCAAGTCAGGAAATTCAACCCTTCCTTGAGGTTCAGGAAAGCTCCCTGGCCTGCTCACGTGGCTCTCCATTAACACACCGTGCCTCTCCCCGCATCCAAAATGGTGATCAGCTATTTATATATAAAAGGCCTGCATACTCACTGCTTCCTCATACTTTTTCTGTTTTATATAAGATCTTGCTTTTCTTAAAATGTTGAGCTGTTTAGAATCAGAAAGCAACCTACAAAAAGAAAAAAGGTTAAATTTAAAATATTTAATCATTTCAATAATATTTTTTCTTGTTTTTTTTTTCTTAATTAAAAAATAAAAGGATGGTGAAAATTGAGAAAAATTTTTAAAAATTAACCTTCAGCTAAATAGTATTATTGCTGGTTATCTGAAATCTTCCAAGAAATAACATATAGTTAAATGTGGTTTTCTTGACTCAAAGTTTCATCTGCCAAACTATACTTATGACAGTCATATAATACATCATTTTGAAGAAATGTAATACTCTCGCTAGCAAACAAATTCGGATTAAATCGGCATAATTAATGGAACAGCAAACAGTGATGTGAGTTCCACCACACTGTCCTCCCGTGCTCATGGCAGAAGTGACAGACCAGGCAGATCCATCAGGCACTTTGTACCCCTGGGCCAGATGGGGCCTGAGAATCCGCTTTATCAAAGAGCTCCAGGCAGAGCCGACCCAACGATCAAAGTTAGCAAACAATTTGAACCAATTGGTCCTTATTATACTATACCAATTTGTCCTTATTATACTACACATTATACTACACCTTGTACCTTTTTTGGTCCCCCTATCTTTCATTTCTTACTCTATCATTTCCCTGTCCTTGTTTTACCACAGTAGAGATCTTAAATACACGAGAAATAGGCCTAACAGCATAAACTGGAAAAAAAAAAAAATGTATATCTAAAGACATTACGTTTATGGAATGTAGAAACTGAGGAAATATAACCAGAACTCAATTACTTTATTGAAATAATATATTTAAACACAAAATTGAACATATACTGCTTAACTAAAACCTACATATTACTAAAGTGAATAAATACCTTTACATTTAAAAAGCGCAAAAGTTATTTAAGGGTGTATTAGGTTAGATCATACAAAACTGATATTTTTGTATGTCAAAAGCTACTAAATTAAATATTGGCAATTTCATATGGTACAACATAATATGATAACATATCATCTTTGTGTTTGGTTCCAGCAGTCTCTAAGAGTTCAGATTGAGATGTGTAGAAGTAAATCTTTTAAGCAACGCTATTAATTTGGGTGGGATCATAGACTTCTTTCAGAATCTACAACTGTCTATAAAAATGCACATAATCTGAAATCTTACATATAATTTCAGAAAATTCATGAACTTCAGAGGCTCATCTATAAACCTTCTAGGGTTCTCCGGGAGGCCCTGATTAAGAGTCTGTGCTACACTTAGGAGTCCCAGAGCTTTCAATTCAGGGGAGCCCAATCACTGTTTCAGACTGCAAGAGAATTCACCACCCCTGAACTTAGTGAGATTGGGAGGAAAAAGGCACCAGGAAGCAGGAACACATTAAAGAAAAGTTACTTCAAAATGTTGTCATGATCCAATCTCTGTCCTTCAGACATCACACATTTTGTAATGTCTTCCTAGTATTCTCAGAAATGGAATCACTGGGCCAAAGGGCACAGGCATTCTTTGAAGGATGCCCTGGTCCGATCCGCCTCCTAACACACCCTAACTCACTTCAAGTCGATGTGGGCACCTCACTGTCTACTTCACCAGTTCTAAATTTCCTGGCTTCTTGATGTCCACCTCCTTCTATTCTACTTAATTTCCCGTTATCCCAAATGTATACCCTCGGCTACAGAATGGTTAAAATCTTCACCTATCTTGTACTCGCATCTGAGTTTTTGTTCACAGAGATCCTCCCCTCTCTGCTTTCCAAAAATCAAATCTTCATTATCCTTTATGGTCCACTCCAATTTCCATCTCACACCATTAACACTTTAGTGTGGTCTAATGAGCAATTCATTTCTCTTTAATTAAATTTTAACCTCCATGTGGGCCATTAATTATTGCCATTAATATCCACAATAATACCTAGCAAAGTGCTAAGCACATAAAATGAATAAATAAATCTTAATTGACTAAAATGCTGTTGAAATATTGCAGGCCTAAAAAAGGAACAGAAAGAAGAGAATAAAACACATTGCCATTCTTAAAGCACCAAATGATTTGCTAAATTAAATAAAAAGATGAAAAGAACACTTGTCTGGAACTAAATTAAATTACTTAAGCAAATTTAATATGCAATCTTAAGTGAAGCCTTAAGAATGAGAAAAACATTTTAAAGAGAAATATTTATGCTGTATTACATTAGTTATATTACATTGTCTTATACATAAAATATTATGTTCTATATGGAGTACTCAGGTAAAGAAATCATGGTCAGGTTAATTTATATTTTTCCTAAAATGGATTATTTATAAACTTTGGGACATACCAAAGCTTCAGAATATGTCTGGAAGTCATCAAAATGTTCTGTACAAACCTCACTGTAGCATTATGACATTAAAGACTATTAGAAAAAAATCTGTCCCCCAATATAATTATTTTTTTTAGTTTTCCATAAGCTGAGAAGGGGTGTAAAATAAATCTTAGTATTACATATTTTAAACATAAAGAAGTTCTGTGAGAAATGTAAAGTCCTGAACATAAGGTACAATATGTTAATAGTTATGTAAAAAAAAGACAAAAAGAAATAACAACAGTAAAACAAAGGGGATTGGTGAAGGAGTAATCGAAGGAATATTATAAATTAAAATGAAGGGGATCTGCACGTGTTAACATGGATAAATCTTGAAAATCATACTGAATGGAAAAAACAATTGTAAAAATTGGTAGGTTTAAAAAATAGGGATTCAATTATATTACATCATTTTATATCTTAAGAAAAAGAGGCTCTAAAGAAATGTGATAAAATGTTAACTTTTCTTAAACCTGGATTGTCGGTACAAGAATTTTTCTTACATTCTCCCTTCTTTTCAGCATATTTGAAGTATTTCAAAATTAAAATTTTAAATGTGTTAGCAAAAGAGATATATACATACATGTACAAATGTATATTATATAGAGAGACAGAAGCATAAGAAACTGCAACTTTGCCTCCAGGGAAAAAGAATGGAAGGCTGAGACATGGGGGAGGTAACTTTTTATGACTGTTTGTGTGATTTTTATTGTGTATATGCATTACTTTTTTGTCCGCATTTCACTAACCAGTTTTTTCAAAAAATAATTAAAACATGAAGATTTAACCATAGTTATTGGCTATGAAAGAGAAGCTTGTGTATACTACTGCTCCAAGAATAACTAGGAGGCCTGATAATATAAAATTAAAAATCAATTTGCAGGTACTAGAAAGCTGTTGAGACTACCAAGAATTGAAGGGTTAAAATCCCAAAGAGAAGGAAACCACAGAAAACGAATTCAACATTCTACAAACTGTAGCCCTTAAGGCATGTGTCAGTCTTATTCTTGGCGCAGGGCAAAAGGCCGAGAATTTGGGCATATAGCTGCTAAGAGATAAAGAATCCAACAGAGCCCCCGGCAATCGTAAAAGACAGCAGAGATAAAAATTAAAGTTTGTGGCTGCCAATGCAGGCAAGCCTTGAGGACCAAAAAGAGAAGAAAAATAACAATATTCAATTTTCATGCTGGATTTTTAATAAAAGACAAGAAAAGAAAACCATCTGGAATTATTTAATTTAATACAGATTCTGAAGTGAAGTCTTACAAAGAATGAGAGAAGGAGCTTGAATAAGCAAGAATTTATACTCTATTACATACGAACTCAGCTCAGGTTAAGAAGCAGAGCCCAGCCAGATGCTGACGAGAAAGCAGGTGAGAAGGGACATAGGATTAATGCGCAGCTGGGTTCTACTGCTGTGCAGGACCGAAGGACAAGAAGCTAAGAAGAAAGCCCCAGAAAAGTGGACAGAAGATTGGCAGTCTCAAGATGAGAGAGACAAAATTTGCTGTTGAGGAGCCACCAGAAAGGAAGGGCGCTAGGTAACACAACAAACTTCCAACCGAGATCCCTGGCAGGCTACACTCTAACGGCAGAGACAAACAGAAAGTGAGGAGACGTGACAAAACTGAGACGGCCTAGAGTGAGCTACCATTCTCTGTGCCTGTTAGAGGTAAAACTCTGGAGGTGAGGGAATCCAGAGTTTCTAAAACTTTTAATATATGATGCTAAGTTCATTTAAAAACTGAAGACTCAACAACAGGACTAACTGAAAAAAGACAAGTGAGATACTCACAAATAATATGGTTATTGAATTGTTATCAGGTACAGACTTTTAAATAATTGTGGTTAATATATTCAGTAATAAAGAACAAGATAGAAAGTTGCACCAAAGAACTGGAATCTATTTTTTAAATGGATGGAAATGGAAATTCCAGAATTGAAAAAATGTAATAACTGAAATTAAAAACTCAATATTAGCAAACTGGACAAAGCCAAAGAGATCTGATGTATTTGGAGATAGGTCAGTAGAAAATATCTTGTGTGAACTTTAGAGAGGAAAGAATTTAAAATACAGAAAGACCATTAAAAAAATCAACAAGTCATTGTGAACAGATTTTAAATATACATACACACACACACACACGTGTATATATACACACACGTACACATACACACATACATACACGTACATATACATATATAATTGGAATCCCAGAGAGGGAGAAGAGAATTCAGCAGAAGTAATATTTGATTGTAATAACAATGCAACATTTCAACATAGTAATTTCTATGAAAAAAAATCATTTGACTAAGTCTTTTATATCGAAAACATCAAGTTTTAAAAGCAACATGTTATGCTTAAGTAAAAAGAAAAAGAGAAATGAGTATTAACCGTGCACATTTCTTTGCTGTGGTTGCTATTATTCTATCCTTTTCCCATAGTTATTTGAAGACTGTAAAAGAAAATAAACCATGTTTTAGGATTATCAATAATTTTATTATCAATTATTCAAGATGAACTAATGTTTGGAGAACAAAATCTCCTTAAAATGCTGCCCTTTAAAGTATTCTATCTTCTTTACTCAGGTTTTTATTATAAAAATATTTCACTTATTTACACATAATATTTTAGAGGTGTCTGGTGATATTTAGGCCATTCCTTTTTAGAATATCTATTTAAAGAAAAAAAAATATTTCAAGATAAAGACAGAGAAAGCAGGATAAAAATCATTTCTAGAATAATCTGCATTCTTTAGACTGACCAATGATGTAGAATCATGTTATTTTTCATGTCATAACTGAGTACATCAATATTTTTCTATGTATGTGTGTGATGTATAAAAGTTATTTTTAAAAAAAAGAATTTCAGTTTTGAGGCAAAAATTACACTCCTATTAAGTTAATTAGGAAATCAGATGGTTGAAGTGATAAAAAGATTCACATTAAACCAGTATTTAAATTTGGTATAAGGGAAAAACTTTAATCTATGTTAGCCTAAAGAAACAAATATATTAAAAAGAACCAAAGTACCTTTTGCCATTTTAGTAGAAAATATATTAAAATATTTTGTTAAAATTTAGTTAAGTTCCCTAAATTCACATAAGGAGTTTTAAATAAAAGATAACATGTTTTTGCTTTTATTAGCAAAGCACAATATCTCCTTCCCATTTTGTTTTTTCTAAAATATCTCTTAAAAGACTTTTTGTTCTTTTCTCATTTCATGAAATTTTTTTATTTTAAAGTTTTCCTTGTCTTCATTTGACCTCTAAATACCCATTTTTCAAATATAGAGTTTTTCCTCCTTTTTAAGGTACTTTCACATTCAGGCAAACCTTTTATGCTTCTACTAGTCATGTAGCGCCACCTGCTGGCCAGCATTGGGGTCTACTGGACCCAATTCTAGCTTTGAGGTTTTTTTTTTGAGCAACTCTATTTGTTGGAATGAATTATTTAGAGGTATTTAAAATATCAAAGATAAAATTGACATGCTTTTATAAATAACGATAAAATAGGATATACAAGTACCATATGGAGTCTTTGGATCTTTTTACAATTCGAAAATATGTTATAGGATTTTAGTAATCTTATTTTTCCTATATCTTGAAACATTTCTATTTTATCGTCCTAGAAATTATTACATTATTCATCAATTATTAATGCTAGCAAAGACTAAATAAGATAATGGAAGAATGGTGAAAATACATGATTAAAGTAAAATCTAGTGATGTGGGTGAAATTGATCATGTAAGTAAAATCTCAAGATTATGAATTTTTAGATGTTAATATCCTAGATAAATTTTCTCAAACTTAAGAATTGGTGAGTGAACAATATATTCCTAAAAAGAAAAATAAAATATGGTACTTATTCAAGAGGAAAGGACTTCACCACACAACTATTTGTGGTAAGAATCTCAGCGGTTTCGCAAAAAAAAAAAAAAATGTGTGATGACAGTATTCTTTCATCTTTTATCACAGTTATGTGCCAATATTTACTTGATATAGTTTCTAAATGGACAATGCTGATATCAGGTGTATATATAACAGTGATTAGAAGGAAACAGATGGTGTAGAAATGAAAACAATTCATTGGATTAGAGAAAAATAAGAGATCCATTGTACTCAAATGGTAAATGGTGATACCTCTTTCCTGGTTTACTGAACACGTGTAATGGGGGGGGGGAAGATACTACTCATAATAGTAATAAAATATCCAGGAATAAAATAATGAGTGATGTACACTGCAGGGAAAACTATAAAATTTTACATAAAGACATAACAGGAGATATAAATAAATGCTGAATAGTAATGTTCAATATGTAAAAATATTAATTCCCTCCAAACTAATTCCTAAATATTGTGTAATAACCAAATAATTTTTTACATAACTCGGGATGATTTTAAAATTTATATGGAAAATAAAATTTTTATTCATACCCATTTTTATAATTTTATGATCCATGCCAATGATTAAAATACCTATTTTTTAAAATGTTTTGTCAAAGCAATATATGCATATAAATTCAAAATTTCAAAAAGAGAAGAACATAATGACAACCAATAAATCCCTCCACCACCATTCTCATCTCTCAACTCCCCAAACCAGAGACAAATACTTTTCAAGTATTTGTTTTTCGTTATTCTTTAGTTGCTTCCATTTTTCTTAATAATATGCTTTTATTATTATTTCTTGACTTGATGGCCTGAGGCACCTTCTGTTGACTCTCCACTGACTCCGGCTGTTCCTGCTGTCTCTGCCCGCCTCAATATGGTTATATTACCATTTCTACCTCCTCTGTTGGCTGTGTTGGTCACTTTAATAATCTAATACCTAAACTTCTGTCTTATAATTCTTTCAACTAAAGCTAGAATCTCCGCATTCTATTTTATAAGGACTAGTATCATCACTACTGTTCTATTTATATTTTTTTCCCCCTCTGTCTTCCAACCTGTAAACTTCCTCATTGTCAAGGCTGGTAATGTTCACATTCTATTCTGTAATCATAATTAAGCCTCCCTTGCTTTAGTTTGGTTTATGAATACCACATTCATGCTACATAAGTTGTCAAATATAATTCCAACAAGTCATTCGATTACATCCCTAACACCCATATTTCAAACATTTTGTTTATTTTGGTCAAGAGCAAAATTCTTCCTAATTAAATGTGAATTGCTGTTAATTGAAAATGAACCTCAAGGAAGTTGAATAAACCTGCCTAAGTCAGTATGCAGAGCCAGGTTTGTGACCTGGATCCCTCCATTCCTGATTCAAGGAAAATACACCTTTCTGGGATCTCAGCAAAATCTGCTGCCCACCAAAGTCTGCTCTCTTTTTTGCCCATCCCATAGTGGTTAGTGTTTCACAGAATTGTATCATTGGCCTTTCTTATCACTTTCTACACTCTCTCTAGAACCTGCTATATGTGTAACAGTTTCCACCACCATCTTTATGCTGATGGCGCTAACACTTTTAGAACCAATTCTCATCTCTACCTTGAAATCCACATCCCTGTTTCTAACCAAACTTAAGATATCAATTAACCAGTAAAATTCACCCTTGCTTCTCAAAACAGCTCTTCTTTCTATAAATCATATGGTACCAGTACCTTCTCAATCAACCAAGCCAAGAGCCCCCACACCAACCAAGCCAAGAGCCCCCACACCAACCAAGCCAAGAGCCCCCACACCTTTCCCGGTCAAGCCCTGCTGAATTTATCTCCTTAATGTTTCCTATATTACGCTGCTCCCCTGCACCTCATCTAATAGCCATTCAAAGATACCTAGCATCTGGCTCATTATTTACAAAAACAATAGAAAGGCTTTCATTTTGGAATTTGTACTAATGTATACAAAAGAAGGACAAAGTTTCTAAGTAACTAATCTATCCTCTCAGCATTTAAACTCATTGAAAAATTCTTTCCTACAAGTTAATAAAAAATATAAAAGACTTACTTAAATGGTGTAAACAAAAATGGTAAAGTAACTTCTTTTTTCTGAGTCATTTTCACCTGGGAATCAAGTATGAAAATATTTTATTATATTATAAATGAAAAAACAATTAACAAATTTCATCTGAAAACTAATAAACATCCATCAAAATGTTTCTTTGGGGATGGTTAACTACTTTAAAGATAAATGGAATTTCGTGTTACTATATTATTTCATAAATATTTAAAGAAAAATTTAACATTATCATTCTATCACAATAAACTGAGAATTAAGCATATCAAGCCTGCAAAATAACATTCTATAACATATTTAAACTGTATGTTAACTCTTAGAAAACAAAATAAGTCAAGTTGCATTAACAGTATTAATAACAGAAAGTTTCAGTTAAATGGTCACCTCTTTTAGCTCTTAACACACATAATAATGGACATGGAATGACATATGTTGCCATCATAAACACTACTACTATGGGGCCGATGCCAATCGATACTTTGGTTTGTAGTCTGTATAATCATATATAGTGGTCTTACAATTAGGGAGACTCCTCAAAGGGAATTCTATACCCTCAAACTGATTCATGGAACGTGCACCTCAGAAATGTGAAACTTTATATCTTCTCTTAATATATTCGATTTTTTAAACTGTAGGAGTGTCCATTGTGTATATGTGTCTTATTTTACCTTGAACTGTTCAAGAATCTGTACTGCATTCGTAAACATGCTCTCTGCTTTAAAGACATCAGTGTTGTTGAGATAATCCACAGGAAGGATTCCCTGTAAACAATAAATACTAGTTTAATATTAACAAAGCTCATGCTAAAACAAAACAGACACATGAAGGAAGCAATGAAGACCAGACATACGGACAAATAAATTATTGAAATAGTTAAACAAAAAATTTTTTTAAACCACTACTGAAAAATGTTCTATTACTTACCTCGCAAAGTAGATTTGATTAAAGCAAAAGAGATGAATTAAGTTCAACAAAACCTAACATTTATTGAAAGATTACTATGTGCTAGGCAGTAACCAAGTGCTTTGCACACACAAAAAATCACTATGATGGGCCACAGCTCACATATGTAAAAAGGAAAAAAAAGAGAGTATATTAAACATAGTAAAAGTAAGAGTAAAGAACTTTTTGTGAAACTTTCGTTTCAATTACAGACGTACACATACACTTATGACTATAGGGGTCATATTACTCCGGGTCTAGAATACATTTTTTTTGTTTCTTTGATGTGAAGAACTAAAAGAATGGCTGGTTGATGGATTTTTGTTGTTGGCTTGTTTGTGGCTTTTCAGATCCACTTCCCACTCTTAGCAGCATTGATATTCTACGTGGAGAACTCCCCCGGCCCTCCTGCCCCCGGGTGTAGCACAGCGGGTCTCAAATGGGCTTCACCTTCCCTTGGTGCAGGATGCAGGGCAGATAACCTACGCTGGACCACTCAAATGGGAGCACTGGACTTTGACTCTTGAGAGTCAGGGAACAGACAGCACAATAATGGGTGTAATGCTACTCTGCCCTAGTGCTGGTGCCCCGAGCCAACCAGCCCTGCCAAGGGACCAGGATTTGGTTCTTTAATCCAAGCTTGCAGAGCTCTCTTGGTTCCGGCTGACTTCCAGGCCTGGGTTTTGAGCACCCCTTTCACTCAGCAAACCACAATCTTTTTAATAACTCCTTTCAAATGGATTCAGTTTCTGCTGTTTGCAATAAAAATTTATATGTTTTCATCACTTATAACTAAAATACAAAGTTATATAGCTATGTACATTTAGAAAATAAAAAATTTTAAAGAAAAGCTATTAGACTTGTACTCCATGTTGCAGATTATAATACATACACAATTTTAAGGTATTACATATTTAGAAAGAAATATAAAGGGAAATAGTTTTAAATGTAATTATTGTTCAGAAACCCATAAAAAATAAAACTTACTGTACAATATATATTTTTACTCTGAGAGTTGAAAAGAAAATTTTATTCCTTACCACTGAATTAAGGGGAAAGGGAACTCCAATAAGAGAAGCCATCAATGGTGCAACATCAGCCTACAAACAGAAAAGGTTCAATTCTAAGATATCTACAGACATCAACAAGGAAATTAAATAATTCAATGCAACTGTATTTTGGAATAGAAGCTGCCTCTGCCCGAAAGCCCTCCCTCTACCTTGGCCTGGGAACTCCTCCTTATTCTTCAATCTCAGCTCAATACTCGATTTCTCAGGAAACCTTTGCAGACCACATAATCTACAGACACAGGAGTGCCCCCTTATCCTGAGGATAGAGAATACATTCCAAGACCCCCACTGGATGCTGAAATGCCTGAGATAGTACCAAACCCTATATATGCTATGTTTTTCCTTTTCATACATACTTTTTCACTTAAAGGAAGCATCATAAGGCTTCTCTTCAGTATCTCTGAATTGCCAGCATCACTATTCTTACGCTTTTAGGTTGTTATTAAAATAAGGATGACTTGAACACAAGCACTGTGACACTAGCCCCGTCGATCCGATAATCGAGATGTCTACTGTGTGACTAAAGGGCGGGGAGTGTCTACAGTGTGCAGACGCCGGACAAGGGAAGAATCATGTCTCGTGTGTGATGGAGAGGGACAGAAAAAGGTTTCAACATGCTACTCGGAACGGTGTGCAATTTACAACTAATGAACTGCTTATTTCTGGAATTTTCCATTTAATATTCTCAGACTGTAGTTGATGGTAGGCAACTGAAACCACGGAAAGTGAAACTGCAGATAAGGGCGGACTCCCGGACGTCCACTCTGTGTTCTCATGGTTTCGTGGGCATCTTTTGTAGTCTTCATCGCAGCTATGATTTTACATTTATTTGTATAATAACCTGATTAATATCTATTCTCACCCCTAAAGTATAAGCGTCCCTGGTCAGGGACTGTGTCTGCTTTTCCTCACTGTTACATCCCTTATGCAATGCTTAATGCTAATGTTGGCATGATGTTTAATACTGTAGACCCAGAAAATGTTGATGGAAGAAACAGAAAATCTCATCTAATTCAGATCTGAGGTAGGATTACTGAGAGAGCAACAGCTGAACCTATATTCAGTTTTTTATTATAACCCAGTCTGGCTAAAAGTAAAACATATTCTTGTTTTATGGTCTTCGAGTTATTCCTAACCCTTTGACAGTGATTTTTTTTGCAAATTAATAAACTGCTATTCTGATTTTACACATTTTCATTTACTTGGGTAATACATATCCAACCTGAGAGAAGAGAATGCTCTTAGTGTGCTGAGAAAGAATAGGCTTTGGCGACCTGAATAGGCCTGAAATGAGATCCTAGACCTTGGATTAGCCACCACAATAAGGAATGTCAGCTTGTGAGGTGACCTGGAGATGACAAGATAATCCTGCCATTTTGGAGGCCATATACCAATGATACTGCACCTTCTACAAATAGTAAAGAAGGCTATTTACATAGCTTATCTTCAACAATGAAAATTCTGTGTTTCCTATTTACAGATGATGTTACCAGCCTTACTTGATTAGCTTGAACATGCATTTTCCTGTAATATAAAGTTTCTAGCTGGGTAACCTACACTCTTGTCACTTTTTTCCCATTATATCTGTAAGGATCCTGAGTTGAATTAAAGATAAAATATATGTTAATAAAAAAGAAACAGTGACTGACATACGACAGGAAAGAAACCTGGAATAAGGTTTTATTAGATCTGTGCTTAAAGCAACTAAGCAAGGAAACCATGACAAGAAATCAAAGAATTTTAACAGGCATGAAAAATTCGATTTACATAATAATTCTTTAATTAGCCAATGTTATTTGGAGGGAGCTCTTTTAGCTTTACTTGAGGCTTTTTTTATTTTGCCAAAAGGAAGATTAGTTGAGTCAAAATATTTGCACTGAAAGAATTTCCTTTGGTAATTGAAATGTTTTGAAACATTGTTTATCATCATTCTTATTAATACACTTTTTTTTCAAAGATTTTTTTTGGTCTAAACTTCTTATAGGAGATAAAATTAAATTTGAACATGATTAAATTGAAATAAATACCTGATTGATATCTCGTCTCTTCCAGTATTCCAATTTACATTCTGAAAGACATAATTAGATACAAAAGCTGATATTGATTAAAAAAGAATAAATCATTTCATTATTATGAGTGGTCAATGCTTAATGAAATATAAAAGTGTAAGAAAAGTCTATTTTAAGTCAAGTACAAACCAAAAAGGTGCCCAAAAAGGCAGGACTGTATATTTTTAAGTGAGAATTTCACATACACGACTGAAAAGTAAATATTTGGTGTTTTCTGTAATAATTTATTAAACTTTCAAAATGCTCACTTGGATATTATTATTTCAAAACATCAAAAGACTAAGGAAGGAAAGATGGAACTAAAAGGCACAATGATAACTATTAGCATGACTACACCTAGCTACAACCCTGTTCCAGGGAGTTAATATGGCAACTGACAGTCCGTTAGTCACCTAAGTTTTTCTTTTTCTGCAATGGCAGTTGCTTGCAAAATACCTAAAATTGTAGCTGTGATGCTCCTACCGTCATTAATCCCAAATGTTAAAATAGTATCGTGAGTTACTATTGAAAATGCCTTCAAAGATAAACTCATTCCCCTCTTTCTACATATAAATTTGGGAATTTCAATAAACAATAACCAAAATGATTATTAGACCATGTCTTGATTTAATGACTCTTTAAGATATATTACCAAAGGTTTCTAAGATATTTTTTGTGATGAAATAGCCTTTAATAGCTAATAAAGTTTAAAATATGTGCCTGCTTCTACTAGTCAGCTATAAAAAATTAATGCTAATCACCTTATGAGGAAAAATAAGTATTCCCTTTCTTTGTAACTCGTGATACTTATAACAGTTTATAAGTAAATATATTCTTTCTGAAATGATTCTTGAAGTCATGTGATTCTAAAATATTAATTCACTGAGAAATTGAATGCCAAAATAAGTTTGACCTCTTAAGGAGAAACACATTATTTAACCTAGCTTCTATTTAGAGCCAATCTAATCCATTTACTGCAGAGCACAGGAATATAAAACAATGTGACTGCTTTGGAAAACAGTTTGGCATTCTGCAAAAAATTAAACAGAGTTTCATATGACTCATTTATTCCACTTCTAGGTATCTAGTCAAGAGAAAGTAAAACAAAAATTTTCACACAAATCTTTATGGCAGCATTATCATAATAGCCAGAATGTGAAAACAAATGTCCAAAAGATGATTGTATAAAATATGGTATGTACATCAATGGAATATTATTCAGCTATAATGACTTCTGATGAATGCTACATCTGATGGATAGATGAGCCTTGAAAACAGTATGCCACGTGGAAGAAGCCAAACACAAGAGACCACACAGTTAATGATCCCATTTATATGAAATGTCCACAATAGGCAAATCCATAGAGACAGAAAGTAGATTAATGGTTGCCAGGTGATGGGGAGAGGGAGAAATAAGGAGTGACTGCTAATGGGTATTTTTTTGGTGTGGTAGTTATGAAATGTTCTGTAATTAGATAGTAGAGGTAATTGCACAATCTTGTGAATATACTAAAAACACTGAATTGTATAATTTTAAAATGAGAATTTTATGGTATAAGAATTATATCTCAATCAAAAAATAAATTCAATAAAAGAAAGAAAACATCTAGGAAAATTTTATTATACAAACCAAAAACAGTTTTCTCTGGTAAAAATGCCTGAACATGGCTTGAGTCCAAATGCCTGGAGAAGGTTTTAAAAAGACAATTTCTAGGCCTCATCCAGCCTCATAAATCAAAATATGTGGTGACAAGGTCTGGAAATCTGTATTTTAAAAAATACATATATGTATTTGAAACAAGTGCTTTGAATGAGTCTGATGCAACTAATCCAGAGTGTAAGACATTTGGGAGGAATTTTTTTTGTCCAATTAGTAAAAACTTTGGAACTCTGAAAAAAACCTTACCTTATAAAATAAGCAGAGCTCCAAGAAAAAGGAATTCTTTTTCCTCACGGATTTAGAAGCAAGGAGAACACAGAGAGCCTTCAAAAGTATTAGAGACAGGTAAAATCTGTCCAGTTGTGAAATGTCAAATGTTACATCTGTATGATTTATTTGACCGACAATAATTGCAAGTAAGATTTGACAAAGGATTTAATTTAAATCCCAGTAAAAATAAGGAATATGAAAAAAAGGCAATAGTATAAGTTTATACTTGAACTTTCATAATGCAAATAACAGACTTCATATTTTAAGCTGAATATTATAAACCAAATAATATAAACTATACAAAAGTAATACATAGAAATAGTAATGACACAGTACCAAAATGAAAACTATAACTTGAAAGTGATTTTTTTAAATTTTGGTTTTATTTTTAAATGTTTTTACATAAACAATAAAGATAAATGTTTATACCTTTTAAAAGTGCATCATCAAATTGCTGAGCTGGTACTTTTTGCGGATACTTGATTCCAGCTCCCCAAGTGACAAAAGGAGTATAAGTCTCTGAAGGATGACCAGCCCCATGGAAACCTACAAAGAAGATACTGAGAATAATAAGACAAGTATATGAGAAATAACTTATACCTAAATATTTATTTTTTAAAATACTTAAAGGTTTTAAGACTTTATCTACCTACAGTTAATTCCAGCCACCACTCCCCCAAATGCTTGCAATTCTGTATGACAATTAGTTTTAAAATATTCCCAAAGCAAGTCAGAGTATAAATAACCAACAGGCATAAGCAAAAACATAAAGCAGGATAGGATGTCTGTTGAGTGACTCTGGTTAAAAGAATAATAATAATAATAATAATAAATAACAATTGGAGGAGATGCCACCGGTGTAGCTCCGAAGGCAGAAAGAACGGGAAAAGCTCCTTTGGGAATTAAACTACCCAAGTTACGGGCAAGCGGTCAAGGCCAGGTCTGTTCTGGAGAGGACAGCAAAGTCTCTACATCTTTTTCTTCCAGGACACTCTGGCCAGAGCAGCCCAACCATCCTTTACGAAGTGGAATCAACTCACTAGAATTCCATGTTGTGATTTGGGGACCCAGACCTCACCTTCATCTTGCTTTGTTCTCTGTGCACACACCATGTTTGCCTTGGGGGTCACGCAGGAAGTACAGGCTCACCAGGGCAGACTTTCAGCAGTCTGAGGTCCCTCGGAGATACTACCTTAACCTCACCCTCTGTGCTGTTGCGCACCACTAACCCCAGGTAGAAAATATAGGTACTTTTTGTTTTCTCCTCCCCACTTTTATCTAATTTCTCATTTTAAATGAGAATATATTCCTTTCACAGTTAAAAGATTCTTTATATAAGATCAGTCTTTTTTATTTTTTACACTAACATTGTAAGCATATAATTATCACCTTGCGTATACTAATACATGAAATCCTTTCAACATTATATCTGCAAGCTACATTTACCACTACTTTAAACATCTTGATATCTTGATAACATATCGCTTAAAGACAGACTAACCCCAGTCTGTCATTCCATGATCAGAAGTCAAGATGAATGCTGTTTTCTCATCATTTCCATAAAATTCTTTTAAAAGGGACACAATTTCTTTGATTCCCT
The DNA here is from genome assembly GCF_000325575.1 of Pteropus alecto. Taxonomy (NCBI): domain Eukaryota; kingdom Metazoa; phylum Chordata; class Mammalia; order Chiroptera; family Pteropodidae; genus Pteropus; species Pteropus alecto. The sequence continues at coordinate 8,962,971 of NW_006436810.1, forward strand.
CGTCAACTAATTTAACATTTTCCTTGTATTCTCTGTTGAAAAATAAACAGAAGAACGAATTAAATTACATTAATTTGGAAAAACAAAATTTATTCAACATGAACTCATAACATTCAAAGTCAATAACTCCTGAAATAATTCTGGATTTCACCTTTAACATTTTAAAATCAGAGCTCTTTAGATTGTTAAAAATGTTTTCTCTGTTTAAAGAAGCAAAAGGGTCTGAAATAGTTTTCAGAAATGATTTTAAAGGAGGGTACTGATTAGCAAATACATTTTAATAAACGCTTTTTAAGTCTCAAATGCAATAATGATGCTTTCAAGATCATATCTCTCATAATGCAAACTATGTTGTTCTTGACACACTAATAGATAAGTATCACTGTTTCATGTATCAAATGTTTTCATCCGTTAAGAGTATTTGTGATAGAAAATGTTATAATGTAATATAATAAGTTTTGAACAAATTATATTTACGCTTTCCATATCTGTACAATTAAAAATGGCTCGGATGGCAAAGCTGGTTGCCAAAGCTGTTTTGATATGGACTCAGTCAGTTAAAACAGTGCATCACGTTAAAGAAGAGGAGCCTGAGACATTCACTACTGGCAGGTAACCAATAGACTCTACAGTTAAACTAATCTAAACCAAATTTGAAATAAAGAATAAAAGCAGAACATGGATTCCTCCTCTTTCCTAAGGTCTGCAAAAGTGAGAAAAATATTTGCTATTTTATATAAGGGTGCAACTGAAATATAGTATACAAAACTTTAGTTAATTATTTGCTAGATACAATAATGATTAAATGAAACACATAGGAATAGCTAATTACTTGTTCTCGTGATATAAATATTAACACCATAAAAATGCTTTTCATTTCAAGATTTACCGAATTTCTAAAATTTGTAAATTTTTTCCCTCTGCCTTGATAAATGAAAAATATAGGATATATTTTACTTAAATTAATGTGCAGTCTGGCTGAAGCACATGTGATTGTAGCTACTATGCCATTCTATATCTCATACAAGTAAGAATTATTCTACATTAGTTATTTAAAATATAAGTACTGCTGTGATAATCACAAAGGAAACAATAATTTAAAAGTTCAAACATAACAGTAGTTTCTCTCAAAAACAAGAAATTAAACTGCATTAAAATTACCTCGATGATGGTCGGTGAGCATGTCCATTTGTATCTATTCCTAATAAATGTAAGAAAAAAACGATTTTCTCTTCATTTAGTTGAGAAAACAAAGATTGGTTTTTTCTGGCAGCATGAAAGAATTCCTATATGTAACAAATAGTTAAAAATTTAGTACATTTGTTTTATTTAAAAATTAGTTCTGATGAAAACATTTACTTAAATCTACACATAACTATAAAATTATCTATTTTGTTTAAATTTATCGTCAGGGCTACCAACACAAAGCCCTTGTTGTCGGCTGAGACATCTATGTTCAAATAAGGAGTTATTTTCTGTAGCCAAAAAAATAAAAATTTATAGAAAGGATATCTTGATTTCATGATGATCTGATAACACTAAATAAAATACAGCAAATTAAAGAAATATTTTGACAAGAGGCAAAAATAAAATAATACTAGTGGCCTTAGGAGAATATAGAAGAGAGTTATTTGAGTTGAACCAGAAGTGGGGTGAAGCAAAGGAAGTCATGGCAAATCTAATAGAGGAGATAATGCATGAACTGAGTTTTAAGAAGCAAATAGATTCAACATGGATGAACTTTAAGAATATTATGCTACATGAGATAATCTAATCACAAAAAGACAAATGCTGTATAATTTCATTTAAATGAGGTAACTAGAGTAATCAGATACATAGGGGCTGGGAGACAGGGAAAATGGGTAATTGTTTAATGGGTAGTTTCAGTTTGTCAGACGAAAAGTTCTGGAGATTGGTTGCACAACTAAGTGAACATACTTAATACTACTGAACCTGTACAGTTAAAAATTGTTAGGATGGCAAATTTTATGTTATGTGTACTTTACCATAATTTTTTAAAAAGTGAGTAGAAATTTACATAGATTTGTTAATCGTTTGACTTGAATTAAGCATGAGTCTCTGGCCAGGGCATGAAGTCCAGGTAGGACCCTGACTCCCTCTCTCCCCTTATTTCAAACCTTGCTCCCAGTCAGTGTTCCTGCCAATCCACACCCCAACCCGCCCTTTCAGTTCCTCATATCCAGTATGCTCACTCTTCCTTCAGGGCCCAAGACTTACAGAATGCTGTTGGCCTGAAACACTCTTCTCTATGTGTATTCCAGATCCATCCTTTTCCTTTTTCTCCCATATTTCCTCAGTGATCATCTCAAAATTTTCTCGAAAGCCTTTCCCTAACTATCCAGTCTAGATCAGAATTTTCATATTTTTAGTCCCTGTATTTTCTTTCACACTATTTACCACTGTTGATGATTTTCTACTTTTGTTTTTACTTTATATATATATAAATATATATATATATATATATCGTATTTTATGAAGTCATGGGCAAATCTTTTTTCTGTTCACTATCATCATATCACCAATACCAGCAATGTTGAAATAAAAGGAAAAGAAGGCATAAAATCAGGCTAGCCATCAGCTATTTCTTCCTATCCACAACTCATAATTTTCAGTTATATATATAATTCATAATGTTTAGTTATACATATGAAATTAGAAGCCAAAGGCCTTTAAGCAGAGGCTAACGTAAGTAGATTAAATTAAGAAGTGATAATTAGCAAAGGAATTAAACAGCATTTTTCAAAAGGCTTTCACACGCCTCACACGGTGCCACTACTGTAAGACTGGTTCTGTGGTCAATGAAAGATCGAGCTTTACCATAGGATGATTTAGCAGACTAGGACTAAAATACGGGTCAACTGAATTCCACTGAATTTTGAGCTTCTATTAGTTACTGTAGAATGGATAATTTCTTAGAATCCAGTCTTAAAAATAGTGTGCTGCAATATAGAACTTTTACATTCACACAAGTAGAAACCATTAAGATGCATTCAACTAACAAATCAGTTTCTAGTACTGTACATTAATCGCTCAATAATACATACCTTAATATTATCAAAAACCCATGTATCCAGTTTTGTTACATCCTGGGCACCAAAATCTTCATCATTAGCATCATAACTATATACATAAACATGGTTTCCAGTAGCTGATGAAAAGAAAATTTGGGGAGCAAATTTTTAATAATCTCTCAAACTGTCCCAAACATAAACTAGTCATTTAAAGATTTTTATAGCCAGAATTTTTCACGTAGCATTTTATATCATGATGGGGAAGAGAAAGATGGGAGAAATAAACATTTATTTTATGTACCGTGAACCATGTGTTGTACTTTAACACATGCTGTTGCTTTTTGTTCTCACAATAACATATTCTAATTTTACATACACATTACATATAAGTTAATTATCTTGCCAAAGTGACAACGCTAATACACAAAAATAAACACCAAAGTCTCCCTATATGGGTTTAACTTTTCAAAAACCTTTTTTGTGTCAGGATATTATAATCTAAAATAGATGAAGTCATTTAGTTTACAAAATTCCTAAAGCAAGAAGAAGATTGAACTATTTCACTTCTGTTATTCACAGAATATGTGTATATTTCTCAATATAAGGGAATAAATATTGCTTATTGACAAACAGTTTGATGGGGTAAACATATTAATCTTATACATTTGCAAGATTGTATTAAGAATCTAATCAACTTAGTGAATTTTTGAGTTAGATAGATTCTTAAAGATCATAAGGAGAGATAAAATAAAATAATGACAATTTCTCACAATATCAGGTTATCTCTACCGACACTATTCCACTGCTCAGCCATTCTACTTCTCACATCTTAAGTAAAGATCTGAGTGGTTTGTTGGTTACCATAAGAAATGAAACATTCTTATTGGACCGTTTCTGATTCAGGCATTGGTCCTGTACTATCAACTGCAGCCAGAAGTAGGAAGTTTAGTAAGCCATAGCAACTTAATCCATCCTCACCACTACCAGTCCAAACAAAAACTAAACTGCTTCCCAAAGAAGGGAGTATATAAATGGCAAACAGTTTATGGTGTTTTGGCTTGCCCTACATAATAATGTCCTATAAATATCATACATAAAATTCTGAATATATATTTTGCTTTTAAGACATAATAATCTTCAATAAATCCAATTATTATAATTACACCCATGGTGATGTATGTTACAAAACCTTTTCGTTAAGAGAAATGACCAATCATTCCACTCCCTCTAAAAGGCCTTTAATGACATGAAATAAAATCCAAGTGACTTTATGAAATAATATAAATGAATTTTCAAATCGAGAGATGTTCTAATGCTTGCAGATTCATGCACAGAAACAGACACAACAAATCCAAATGGCATGATCCTGAATATATAATTATAAGAATTATAAATATAAATTTTAACATTTAAATCTTAATTTATCAAAGTAAAATTAACCACACATCAACCTCATCATCATGAGGAATTATGGGATAAGCATTTTGCTAAATGTTTCACATGAATTATCTAATTTAATCCAAAACACAAACTTATGAGATGAAAAATTATATTATCAAAAAAAAAAAAATCCTGAAGTTCAGAGAAGTTGCCTAACTTGCCCAAAATTATAAAACTGTTGAATGGCAGAGCCATATATCATTTCATTGAATACAAGACACTAACAATTGTATGATGTGCCAGTATTTCAAGTACAACTAAGAAGGAAAAATCAAATTGACATTTCTATCCATTGTAACACACCACCCTATTTCAGAAACGTTAAATATGTTAAAACATGTATCACAAAATCAATAAAATATAGTGAATCATATATACAATTTAGCATATTAATTTATTACCTATTTATTATCTGAAGAAATATAATCAGTGACTCTTACCTTTGGCAAACATGGACAAAATATCTGGGCTTCCCCAGCTCCATGTGTACTTGCTTTCATTAATAAGAGAATCAAACTCTACAGGATTTTCCTTCCATCCTTCAGGTAATTCAGAAAAAAAAGCAAGTAATAACAATAGTAATATATACATGGTAAAGTATTATTATAGCCCCTAAAGAAGTATTCTTCAAATAATAACAATGAGGATGAAATGCAGAACAAATGCAAAACTAATAACAGATTTTATGTTACACATATTATGCCACAAATTTTTTAAAAGACTTACAATAGATAATTTACTTCTTGATGAAATATAGAATTATTTTTGGACTTTTGAGAGTTAACATCTAGGAAAATCATAGATCTCTTCAATCATATTTTTTCAATAGCACAGGATGATATAAGACTAAAGTTTAATTCTTGAATCAATACCAGTATGTGTTTAATGTAAGGCCTGCTTAAATGCTTGTCAAAAGTATCTCAAAACATGCTTCATCTGTGTCACAATTCAGTGTTAAAGAAGCAATATTTACATAATAAAATTTTCATGTAATAAAAATGGTCTAAACAGACAATACCTTTGGCAACTGCACTGACATCTTCATAAAACCCAGCTATCAGGGCTACGTGACCTGGCCGAGATTCAGTTGGCACACGTGTATGAGATATCCCCCAGCTGCCTTCATGCATTATGATATTCCTAAAAGATATTATGGATGAACAGTTAATACAGATTATGACTAAATGCTCTGTTAAGGCTTTAGAAAAATAAGATTATTGCAGGAGTCAAAACCAAATGAGTCAAAATATAAGACAGAAAGAAACCTTTCTAACACCAGCTGAGCCCAGGTCTCACTCTCCCACCAGTGGGTTCAAAGCATAAGTGAGCTAAAGAGGATGAACAAGAAAAAGCCAACCACTGCACAGAATCATGAGACAAAATACACCAGTGTTGTTTAAGCCACAGAATACTGAAATGGGTCGTTACATAAGTAACTGAGATACACAATGTTATCCTATCAGTGTTAAATTGTACTAGGTGTGATGAGGGCACCGTAGTCATGCAAGACAAAGTCTTTGTTTGTAAGAGGCGCATGCAGAAGTGTTTAGGGAAGTGTCATGGTATCTTGCTTTCAAATTATTCAGAAAAAAATTAAAAGTTAAAGCCTCTGTGTGTGTATGTGTGTGTGTGTGTGTGTGTGTGTGTACCGAGAAAATGCAAATATGAAAAAAATTAACAACTGTTAGATCTAGGTTAAGGGTATACAAATGTTCATTATATAATCTTTTAAACTTTCTTGTACTTGAAAAATTCTCAATATAAAAAAATTAAGGGGAGGGGAAATGGCAGTACTACTAATTAGGAGTTAAATTATATCCCTAAATATGAGATTAATATAGGCAAAACGGTTTCTTTTGCTAAAATGTATCAACATTCTTTAAGTTTTATCACAGTGATTTGCAAAATTGGGGGAGGCAAAACCACCAATAACACTACTGCAAGAGAAAGGCCTATAGGGCAATGTGTTATAAAACACTGCATTGGTAATAGTTTTCAAGATAAACTTCTGACTCTCAAAATGTCCTGTAGAAAAGCATAAGTACTGGCTTAGAAACATTTAGTATTGACTAATCTCATAATAAAACCAATTTTGGTAGAATACATACATAATAAGAGGCTTGAAAACCACGTATTAAGGGAGAAATATTTTTTCACTTTTCAGTTATATAATGAAAACTGAACTTAGAAAGGGAGATATAAAGAAGTTTGGATAAAAACTTTGTTTTTTTTAACTTTGTTTAAAAACATTTTGATCAGTTCAGATTGTATTTAAAAAAAAAAGTGTGAACAAATAAAACCTTTCAAAAACAGATTTAGAGGCAGCTACAAGATTCCTGAAACTGTAAACACACAATGGCATACAACACAAGGCACATCCACTGTGTGAGCCCTTGGCCCACTACCAACACCCAATGGAGAAACAAGTGCTACCAGAAAAGTTCATTTTTTCCTTAACAACTAGTATATTTTTCTTATTAATTTTGCAATGGGAGATATTTCTTTCTTTGATACCCAAAATACATCACCCAATTTTCAAAATTATTTGTAGGAATTTATGTTACACATTTTTATGTAATGAACATTTTCCTACTCATATTTTCCTCCTGCCCTGAGTTGCTCATTTATTTATTTTTACCTTTTAGCATGTTATGCCTTTGAGCCATTGTAATTTATTTCTGGAAATACAACATGGAATTCAAGTTCATTTACTCCTCTAAGCTATCAATGAATATTTATAAATTGCTTGCTATGTTGTAGCAACTGGAGATAAAGGGACATGAAACACAGTCCCAGCCTGCATGCATCCTGCCATGGTGAATTCTATAAAGACAAATAAAACAGGGTAAAGGCATAGGAGGTAATGATGACAGTGGGGAAGGGGGAAGATAGAATATTTCAGATGAATTTCCACTTGAATTGGAGTTTTAATCCCTCCACAACAGCATTAGGAAGGGCTTCTGAGGGGCTTGGTACTAAGAACAGAAACAAAAACAAAAACAATTGTTTGCGGAAGCCCCTTAAAAAAGTAAATATTTCATTTCAAAGTCACTTAAGAGAATCTAAAATTACAATGGAACAGTGATATAGATTTGGAAGGGCTTTCTATATTTTATAGATGTATTCTGAGTTGAAGTCTATATTTTCTAGTTACACACCACTGTAATTGGCAATTCATTAACATTTATGCTTGTCATTATTTTAAATATTAAACAAGCTTATTTTATAAGAAAAAGATAATATAGTGAGCTGTAAGCCAAGTTTGAAAAATTAAAACAAGTTAGGCCAAGCAGCTAAAGTTATACATTTCAATTCACCTGATATCAACTTCCACGACAACTGAAATAACTGCTAGGAGGAAATAAACTTGCTACGCATAAGACAAAGGCAGATGTATATGTACCCTATTCCTTTTCTCACCATCAATTCTGTGCCCAACACGATGAGATAAAGAGTATCAGGGTAACATTTTCCAGACGTGTCTTTGTTCCAGGCGACATGCTTACCTAATAAATGGTGCTCTAGAATTTCCATTTTCGTCTAATTCATAAAGTGTATCTGCTCGCAAGCCATCAGCAACAATGAGCACCAATCTTCTTGCTGGAGGAGGCAATGGTGTAGACTGAGGCGTCATCCCATGAACCAAAGGAGATGTAAAATAAATGTCAAAGATGGAAGTGAAGAACACAAAATGCACGAGCAGTCCCACAATAAAGAACAGCAGCATATCCAGTGCAACGAATTCTTCAAGAAATGCTGAAAGAGGGAACAAAATTAAATTTGGGTAAACTTTAATGCAATTACATGTTTTCACATATCTTGATGACTACATGTAGACTGAACACATATTTTAAAATTTTACATAACTCACAACTTCATTTATGATGATAACGACATTATTTAGTGAGATGATACTGAAATAAAATGCATAAGTACATTCAAGCAAAAAGAAAATGTTCAAATATAATAAGCAATTAGCTCCGATAAACCATTCATAACAAAATTAAATGTATACAAAACTCATAAAAACTAACACTGGAACAAAAAACAAAGAAAGAACTAAATGAGCCCTAAAATGAGTTAGGGTTCCGTCAGATCAAATCCTGTATAAAATAGAAAATACAACTTGTGGTGCTCTTGGATGCACAGACAACTACTGATATTCTCAGAATTTTAACATCATCTAAATGTGTGTGGATTTTTTCGACTTTTAACAGCTCAGGAAACTTCTAGATTCTCTTGACTATCATCACCAAGTTAAGCAGACAGCATGCATTTTTTTCCAGTTAGCTAAATTATAGGAAGGAAAAAGTGGTTCAGTTTTATCTGTGCTTCAAAAAAATTATACTTATTAAGGGAACACTTTATTTTAGGTCCCTGAACCAATATAAAAAAGCAGGTTACATTCATTCATTAAAAATGTTCTGTGCACATATTACGTGCCTAACTGTGTGTTAGGGGTACTACAGAAAACACCAGAAACATAGATATGATGAGTTTATAAATATCTACAGATGGAAAACTAAGCAATGTGAAACATTTAAATAATACTGTAAAAAATAAATAAAATGAATGAATGAATAATAAACAAACAAACAAACAAATAAATAACGCTCTGAGTCAGTAACTGCCAAGATCTTGCCATTAACTGCCAAGACCAAACTTTCCACGGGAGTGCATTGCACGCCAGTCTATAATTTGCTTTTGTTGGTGAATCTCTGCAGACTGAAAACAACAACAAAGTACTCTAACTTGTCTTTCTTGTAATGCAACAGCCTTAGCTACAGATAGTGACCCTTGGCTGAAAAAAAAACAAAGATGAAGTGATTTTAATTATAGATGCATCTTATTCTTCTTGGCCTGAAGAATTACATCATAGAAAGAAAGGGTGGCAAAATACCCTGCAAAAACCTGAAAATTAGGGAGAAAAACCTTATCAAAGTCAAGCACATCATAAAAAGAAAATACTTTTTACATAAGAAATAAAGAAAGTATTCTGCAATCTAAGGTAAGACTATCAGAATATTGCTTTTTCTAATATATATGAGCTTCAATTAGACAGCAAACACCATCTTAATAATGGCATTCTGAATATAAAAATAAAACCACTGTAATTAAGTTTGGAAAAGATGGGAAAATCACCTATAATTTTAATATAAAAATCTATTAATAGTTTCTTATAGTTTTTATCCTACCTATATTTTTATAGAGGCTCAGAATTTTATATATTGAATTGTTTCTTTTATTATACATGGAGGCTGAAGAGACATAACTAAATGCAACAAGGAAACCCAGGCAGGTCCTGGATTGGAAAACAGTTAATTGTGGAAAAACTGGTGAATTTCACCTAAGATCTTAGTTAATAGTTTTGAACGAATGTTAATATTCTTGTTTTGATAATTATACTGTGGTTATGTAAGATGTTACTTGAGGTGAAGTGGATGAAGGGTACACAGTATAACTCTTCATACTATTCTTCCATGAATCTCAAACTATTTCAAAGTAAAAAGTAGAAATCATTTGGCACCAAAGTCTGTACTTGAAAGATAATGCTGATTACAGTCATCGTTACAACCACCACAAATTTTACGGATAGCTCTGATTTCATGTAACCTTTTTTCTTGTCAATAAAGGTTATTAGCTAAACTTATAGGCTTTAAGTGATTTAATGTTCACACTGGCCATACTGAAAAGCTTACTATGTAAAGACAGTGCTCCGTGCTTCTCTCAGGCTGTCCTTCATTCCTTGTTCCTTCTGCTCCCCAGGTGGGATCATTTCAGTTCTTCCTATCTTCATGTTCTTTCTTCTGCCTGCTCAAACATGCTGCTGAACTCCAGTGAATTTCTCATTTGAACTGCTGTACTCTTTGGCTCCAGTGTTTCTCTTTGGCTCCTTCTTATCATTTCTATCTACTTATTGGTTCTCTCGTTGTTCATGCAGGGAAAGACATCATTTTCCTGACTTCCTTCAGTTCTTTGCCCCTTGACATCGATTAAAGTTTTTGTGCGTTAAGTCCAAAGTCTGGCCTTCCTCAGGGATGGTATGCCAATTTATTTTTCCTATGAATGGAACATACTCTCCTGATTTTCTGTATACCTTGTAATTTTTTGGTGAAAACTTGCATTAATATTATAGTGTGGTAACCCTGTAAATCAGATTCTCCCACTTCACCAGGGTTTATTTTTGTTAATTCTTGATGATTTCAGTCATCTGTTTTGCTGAGCATGGCTACCTTCTGCTTGAACCAAAACCAAAAATCCACCAGGAGTAGAAGCCTCAGGTGTTTCTGAGCATGTGTTGCATGCACTGTGTGTGTGTGTGTGTGTGTGTGTGTGTGTGTTGAGGGGGGATGTAAAATAAAAGTCAGCCTCTGCCTTGGTCACTCAGGACCACAGTATTTTAAGAACAAGGTCCACTGTAAACACAAGTAAGCCACAGCGGGAATGCAGGCCATAGTCACCACACCTGCTGCCACTGCCACACCAGTGAATGAAGATGGTAATCCAGTGGGAGAAAATGCTACAATGCTGTCTTACTAAAATTCAGCCGTCCTTTTCTTCATTAGGCAATCTGCTAGTTACTCTAAATGTTGTATCAGATTCTAGAATTTTGAAAAAGGTGATTCTGTCACTCTTTGACAGCTTCTGCTTGTTTTAGTAGAACTGAGGTCTAAGCACATTACTCTGCCATTTTCTGTGATGCCATCTAGAGATTGTTTTCAAAACTACTCATAATAGTTAATAACAGAGAAACCTGCCATGCAAAGAGTGAATATTGCCAGTCAAAACTGTGAGAAAGTACTTGAGAAATGCACCCAAGATTATAAGGTAAATTATTAGGCCATGAAATTACTATTAGTTCATTTGCCTCTATTATTTTGGAGTATATATATTTTCCATCTTGATTTATGTCATTTTTAATTGAAAACTAATGTGACTTTACAAAATGCCACATAAAAACCAATTTTCAAATTTCCTCATGGCTAGAAGTTGCAATTATTTAGATGATTCATGTTCAGTTATACACTTGAGAAGAATTCAATTTTTTTTTCTTAATAGCTAATGTCCTTTATCTGTTCCAGGATACCACCGTAGTTATTTGTCATGTCTCCTTAGGCTTCTCCTGGCTGTGACAATTTTTCAGATTTTGCTTATTTTAACGACTTTTGTGAGTTTTGAGGAGTACTTGTCAAGTATATTGTACGATGTTCTTCCATTGTAATTTGCCTGATGTTTTTCACATGATTAGAATGGGTTTATAGATTTGAGGAAGGAAAACTAAATGTATAAAGTGCCATTTTCATCATATCGTATCAAGGGTATGTACTATCAACATGACTTAAAACTAACTGGTATTAAACTTGACCACCTGACTAAGGTAGAGTTTGTTGGGTTTCTCCACTGTAAAGTTAATGGTTTTCGGCCCCTTTTATACTATACTCTTTGGAAGGAGGTCATTATGTGCAACCAACACTTAAGGAGTGAGGAGTTGTGCTCCACCTACTGAGAGCAGGAAGTAGCTACATAAACTGTTTGTAATTCCCCTGCAAAGACGGTATATATTTTAAACTCAGTCAATTGTGGGATTAAAAGCCATCTACTGTTCTATAGGATTTGATTAACATTATAACCATCAACAAAGATTTCCACTCTTGCTTTCTCCATCCTATTTATAAATTAATTTTTACCAGTATAGATACAAAAAGCCATTATTCTTTTTATGAGCCTATCAAAAAAACCCTATGAATCGTCTCACTTAGGCATATATTGTGTTATGTAACTAGACTACAATTATTTGAACATTATCTTGCTGTAGACATTGTCCTTAATTGCCATTACTACAAAGAATGCTGCAATTAAGCGTATCTCTTATGGTAAAATTGGGAAACTTTCAGAATGACAAACAGTAGAATGGTGACCCATTACAAAATTAATCTGGTGGGCTGCAATTAGCCTTCTTTCTTTTTTAGAATGGAATGGAATGGAATGGAATGGAATGGAATGGAATGGAATGGAATGGAATGGAATAGAATAGAATAGAATAGAATAGAATAGAATAGAATAGAATAGGAGAATGCATCACTATAAAGTAGTTCAGATGTAGTAAGGTAAACGATTGTTTTGAAAGAGTATTTTAACTTTTCCCAATGTGTGAACATGCATGTATGTGCATGCATGAATATAGCAGGTTATAGTGAAAACTGTATTTCAAACTATTTAAAGAACAAATAAGTTTGAAAGCCATCTCTATTAAGTGGAAATGTAGGAATAAATGGTATTTTCAGTTTCATAAGATAGTGGCAAAGTATAATAACCGACATGCCTGCCAGCAATGTATGAGAGTTCCTCTTATCTCTAAGTCCCTGCAATTGTCTGGTATTGCCTACTTACCTTACCGCAATCCAAACAGGATGAACAAGCATCCAGCTGAGCATTTGTCTAATGACTAGTGAGGATGCACATTTTTTCATGTTGATAGCCAGTTGTGCTTCCTATCCCTTCAATTGTGTGTTCATATCCTTTGATCAAACTGGGTTAGGGTTGTTGGCCTTTTTTCTCCAACTTGCAGGTTATAATTATATGTGTGTAGCGATATATATCTAGATATACATATTCATATATAAATTTATGTTGCCTTTCGTTAAACAGAAGTTTTATAACTTTAATACAAAACAGTTCATCAAACTTCTCCTTCTGGATTGAGTTCTTTGGGTTGTACGTGAAAACGTCCCTTGATCTTATGTTATATAATAGTTTTAAACTAGAGCTAAATTCTAATAGCTTAAAATTTTGAGAATTTATCATTATTGAGAATTTATCTGTATGTGATATGAGACAGAGATCTAATTTTATGTTTTTAACCAATTGACATAAGTATTAGTTTAGCTACCACTTTACAATTTAAGATAAATTCCACATTACATATAGATACAGGTAAAAAACTTTAAATTCAAATCTTGACCTTTGCTATTTATAATAATAAAATTGGAAACAATATCTGACTATAGAGAGCAGGTACATTGTTTATTCCGTGGACAGAAAAAGGGGTTCTACAGCAAGTAATCTCACAGGGTGACCTGACCATAAATTCCTAAATGGGCAGGTCTTGGTGGGTAGTCACATTCCAGGCATACAACTTCCTTAGTAAAAGGCTTATCTTTGTCTTAAGCAAGCCCTGTCCATCTCTGCTATGCATCTAGGTTAACACACCTTTAAAATGCCTCTTTTCAGACCCTTCAACCGAAACCACCCTCAAGGGAGCACAGCATCTTATTAACTATCCTGTATTCCAGTCAGAGCTTTGCTTTCTCCCACCTTCTTGTAATCTCCCATACATTCCCTCCTTAATTCCAAATGCATAAAAGAAGCTACAAACTCACTTCGAGAAGCATTTTTCTCAGTTTGGTTAGATCTTGCTTCCAGGTGTATCCTCTATTTGGTGCAAATAAATTTTTATAAAAATTCTCTATAGGTTTGGATGGTCATACATCAACAATTCATAATGAAATGTTATGCAACATCGAAAATGAATTAAGCCATATCTATGACAAGGATACAGGTCACAAATATAAAGCTCAATAAAAAAAATTTTTTAAGGCATTGACTGCCCTTTTCTCCCCAATAGCTCCAAACTTCTTGAAAATATTGAATACAAATTCTTTTTACCTGACCACCTAGTTCTCAAATGACCTAAACTGAGCTTTCGTTTCCATTCCATCAGAGAGAAAGCTTTCATTAAGGTAAATACGACTGCAAAATCCAACACCTATTTTTTAATCTTCATTTTGCATGGCTTATCCATTCAATTTGTCTTTGTGAACCATGCTTTTTTTAAAAAAAAAAAAAAAGTTGCTCTCATTTCCTGGCTTCTGTGAACATTATTTCTCCGGTTTTCATCCTACATAGAATGGTCTCTATCTGATAAAGACTAATGTAGAACGGTCTCTATTTGGTCAGTGAATTTTGGAGTTACACAAAACTTGGTCGCAGGCCCTCTCCTCTCCTCAGTCTATACTTTTCACTGAGACATTTTTAAACATACCCTTGGCTTCAGTTATCAACCATATGCAAAAGTCTCAACAAATTATACCTTCGAATCCACATATGTAACTCCAACCTTGACACATCCACTTGGATATTTCAAAGAAATGCAAACTGATTATGTTTAAAACCAAACTCATGATATCCTACTCCACCCCACCCCACCATGAAACTTGTTTCTATAGGAACCTTCCTAACTCTCTTCCACCCAGGTATGCAAATCAGAGAACTAGGAGTCATTCTTTATAACCTATTCTTCTGCTGTAGAGCCATGTAGGGGGTTTTTTGTTTTGCTTTTTTCAAAATGTAAATCTGAACATCTCACCCCTTATGTAAAATCCTTCGGTGACTCTCCCACATCATAATCAAAACTAAAGTCCTTAATATGATTAATAAGGTCTTACATGGACTGGCCTCTGCCTGCCTTTCTAGCCTTGTGTCAAAGCACGCTTCCTTGCTTTATGGCATCTCACCACACTGGCCTTCTTCTATTTCTTTATGTAGCCTATGCTTCCTATAAGACCTTAATAAGTACAATCACTTTCAACCTACCCGCCATCCTCTCGCATCCCATTGTCTAGTAACATCTGCTTGTACAAATCAGAAACTAAAACCTTTATTCAGTTTATAATTACATAGCGATATTTTTGAGTATTTCGATTACTGCCTGTCTCTATCACTTAACCATAATTTCATGACAGCAAGACAGGGCTTCTCCAGCACTCATCACAGTCCTAGGCACTTAGTAAGGACTCAAAGGTTTACTAAATAAATAATTTAGAATTATCATTTCAAAGGTACATGTAATATGCACTATTGCCACTAGAGGCTGCCTTGCTTCTCTTTTTATTTCTCCATGAACTGTGAAGATTTGGGATACTTTAAAAAGATACATAACTTTTATGCTTAAGTCATTTACTACAGTGATTCCAAAATATTCTTCACATACTACTTATTACTGCTAAGAACATAAATATTAAGCAATATTATTAACATTTCTCTTTAAACAGAATCACATTTTATTCAGATTTCTTGAAAAAGAAAACTTTGTCACGGTTGAATCATTTAGAAACCTCTCAAAATAAATGAATAACTACTAAAAATCTTGTACCAATAAAAATTTATGCCTATGGAATGTTTACTACATATTAAAAAACAAAAAAAATAGATATTTCTAAAACTTTAAGTCAACCAAAACTTGCATTTAAAATGTTACTTGTGTTTAAGACTATGAAAACCAAAAATAATTTTTAAACACTAAAATGATTGAAGTGCTTAAAAAAAAGCAATCTGTTGCATCTTCATCGGTAAGATACAAACTTCACTGAGGTACCTGTTTATTCAATAAAACATTCGCTGTAAATACCTACACTAATGCAAATCTCACTAAGCAGAAAAAACTCTCAACATATTAATAAATTATAAGTAGATTAACAATCAGCAATTATTAATATTCTAACATGTGTGCTACTTCTTAAACATTTTAATTGATAAATAAACCTCTGTGTATTGTGGAAAAGAGATGTACTTACCGAGAAGACTGGCCGGTTGATTTGTTACGGGCTTGGTAGGTCACATAAATAAGTCCATGATTAGAATTATGAAGTAGAATCGAGAAACTACAGATTTGTATCAGAAGCCAAATCATGAAGAACTCCTACATCCAGCTTCTTACAACTCTCTGCGGATATATTTTAAGTCTATTTTCAACTTACATTTCAGAAGTCAGAACTTACATTTCAGAAGTCAGACCCTAAATTAAAGGTATTCTCTTTAGGCTTTACTGACTTAATTGCTTTTTCCAGCTGCTAAATTGCTTTTTAGCTGCTAAACAGTCGATATTAGTTTTATTTTTAAAAACCTGTAAAACATTCTCAAAATATACTAATATTGCATTAACTGATAACTGACTATAATAACAACATTAAGTACCAGGCACTGTGACAAGTACATTCCTAATTCTACCTGCTTTCGTTATCTCCTTGACAGAAGAATGTAAGTGAAACTGAGAGAAGTAACTTTTTTAAGGTCTCACAGCAAATAATTGGTATAACTGGGATATAAACTTTAGGCAGTTCCATCTGATAAGAATGATCCTCCCCAGGGATCTTAAGTGCAGGAGATTTCTAAAATTCTCCATCACAGAAATGGAAATATTGTGTATAAACTATCCATTTCTAATCATGCCCTTTCCATGCCATTCACGAATCCCTCTCATTCCTCTTCCAGAAATTGGTCCCATTTTCAATCTCTCGCAAATTCATTTACAATAAGAATCAGCAATCCTTTTTGCTAAGAAATACGTGACAAGATACAGCATTAGCTATTCTGATAAAATCCCCAAGATCGAGGATTTTTTTCATGTTTTTCTTCAATTTATGATTGGAACATTAGTAGCTAATGTTCTATAAAAATTTTCAAATTCTTAGTACTAATAACGAAGAAACAACTTCTAGCAAAAACAAAAGAAAACAAAACAAAACGTCATTCAAACGAAAATTTTAGTTTACTGAGCCTGGGGAAACTGGAATTACAGCCTACACTTTACTATTGGCATGTCATTAAACGTAAACCAATAACCTGATCTAAAGTTATTAGGAATGCTCTATTTTAATTTTCCCACAGAGCTAAAGGAGATACTTTACTGCTTCAATGTAACTTACCTGACAACAGAATTACTGCTGCCTATTTATTTCAGTGATTAAAGGAAGCTATAAAGAGAGAAAGGACATCTTAAACCTGCAAAAGTGGCAATTTATATGTGAAGAAAATAGCAGCTCTTAGGAACAGCACTCTAATATTGTTGGCTAGAAACTAATATCCCATTTACCACCTCGGATTATAAGAAGTGACATCAAAGATAAACTTCCAAACTTAGTATACTTATTTTATGTGCTAACATTTGATAAAGAAAATCTAAAGGGTCTAAAGCGTCTAAGTTTTAAGTTAAGTTTCACAGTCAATACGTGAATTTCAGCCTAATGGACAAGATCCAAGGCATAGTTGGAAAAGAATGGCTTTGGACGTTTGATTTTAGTTCCTCTGAATACTTGTGAGTGGCGTTGAGTTTGCCAGACCAATGAACGTTTCTAGGCTTAAATTTACTTCTCTGCTGATAGTGCTGCATTTGATATTTGGAAAGGTCCCTGCTGTGCAAACTGTGTATTAAATGCTAAGTGTTTATCGAGCTCCCAACAGTTTGTTATCCAAGTCGAGACTATCATTTTCCATTTACTCTCTCCATCTCCTACGCCCCACCCCATCCTGCCCTTTTATAGCACTAACTCGCCGGCGAGAAGGCGCTCTCCAGAAGTGCAGAAGCCGGTGCTGTCACTAGGCCTCCAGGGCAAGCAGGCACATGGCTGGCAAGTGGAGGAAGAGAAACGAAGCCAATTTCTAACCACTTCCCTGAGTACCCGCTACACGTGCTGAGAAAATATCTCGAACAGGCAGCAAACAGTAAGAAAAAGTGAAGTGTGCTAAGGCAGCCGCGTGTCCGCGGGTAGGGGGCCAGTTTCCACCACCGCGCCTTTGCGCGCTGGTCCCCGGATTTTACCTGGGGCTTACCCGGTTCAGGCCTGATCTCGGGAATGAGGCCTCCTCAGTGCGAAGGCAAGACCCAACGCTTCTGCCGAATTCTCCTCTGAAAGGATAGCCAAGAGAACGTTCCTCAACTAGCGTCATAAACGCCTCTCAACCGCGGAACGCCCCCCAACACTTACCTGGCCAACGACTCATCTCGCGATAATTCTAGGACCAGCCCTCCGTAACTCCAACCCCTCTTCTTCCTTTGACCAATCACACAGGAGTAGGGGCGGGGTTTTGCCTTTGAGCCCAGAGCGGCTTTGCTCACTGGAGCTGTGAGCGGACGGAGCTGGGGCGGGGTGGGGGCGGGACGGAGGCGGGGCACGCGCCATCTCTCGCGAGACTGGAGACCAGGAAGACGCCTGCAGAGCCGGGCGCTGGTGCTGCAGCAGCGGCGGAGGCAGTGAGTGCTGCTGCATCTGGACCTTTTGCCTGTGAGCCTACGCCTGGTCATCAGGTGGGGAGGCGGGACGTGGCCAGGCCGGAGCTGTGGGAGTACGCAGTGCCCGCTGAGATTTAGGGAGGATTCAGACTGCGGCCTGTCAGCCAGTCAGGGAGGTGCCCCACACTCCTGACAGAATAAGATGGCGGCGATGGCGCCTGGAGGTAGTGGCAGCGGTGGTGGTGGCGTGAATCCATTCCTCAGTGACTCGGACGAGGACGACGACGAGGTAGCGACGTCCGAGGAGCGGCGGGCAGGACTTCGGCTGGGTTCCGGGGGCGGCCTAGATCCTGGCTCTGCGGACTCGCTATCGCCCCAGGATCCTGTGGCCTTAGGGAGCAGTGCAAGACCAGGGCTCCCTGGGGAGTCGGCGGCGGCTGCAGTGGCACTGGGGTGCAGTGGGGAGACCTCGACCCGATTGTCAATTGATGCGATCGCGGCTCAGCTGCTGCGCGATCAGTACTTGCTAACTGCCCTGGAGCTGCACACCGAGCTGTTAGAGAGCGGCCGCGAGCTGCCTCGATTGCGCGACTACTTCTCTAATCCGGGCAACTTCGAGAGGCAGAGTGGGACCCCTCCTGGGATAGGGGCGCCGGGGCTCCTTGGAGCAGTCGGCGTTGGAGGCGCAGGAGGTCGGGAGCCGAGTACGACGTCGGGCGGGGGACAGCTCAGTAAGTGAACACAGCCTGTCTCTCCCGCAGGGTTGTTAGGATTGTGGGGGAGGGGGGTATTCCTGAGCGGGTACTGATTACTGGGAATGTTTCAGAGAGACAGTTGCAGGAATGAGTGTCTTTTGTGGTGGAAGCAAAAGGATCTGGCAGTGGCTGCTCTCTCTGCCTGCCTCCAGCCTTAGGCTGGACTTGCACTTGCACCTGGCTTCCCTGTTGATGTCGGTATTCTATAAAAATATCCAGCATTTTTAGTTCACTGGCTGTTGCGGGACTCCAGAAGGCTCCCTTGCAAACTGACTTATCGCTTTAATCATTTTTCCTTTTTCTCCAATTCCCCGAATCGCCACTACCAGGAAATGGTGTTTCTTAAAATTGTTTGCAGTAATTCTTTGAGTGAAAGTCAAGAGAGAGGAAAGAATGAGAAATGTTGCTCTCTCCGCAAAGTCAGATCCGTTGAAGACCCTTTGTCTTTGGGATGACTTTCTCACTCAAAAATTGGGTTTTCTACTGCATAAAATGTGTTCCGTTTAAAGTCAATTAAATTCAGTTTCAATGCCTTCATTTCAGTAGTCTCCAAAATTACAGGCAATCTAGGGAGCAGGGTAGGCAAGTTCTGCCTGCAGTCTATCTCGTGGTCCCACCACCCTGCAGGCTTTTTGTTCTGCATAAGTTAGAAATTTACTTTTAGCAGTACCAAGTAATAGTTTACCCCATTCATCCTATATTTATAAGCATTTCTTATGGCTTGAAAACATACTCTCAAGGATGTATACTGGATTCCCAGTATCTTCTTTTGGGAGGCATCTTAGATTTTCCCTTAGTAATGATATGAGATGTTTTAGTATGTTATATGAGGCCAACTGGAATTTACTAACATGTTAAATGTACAAAATTGTAGTCTAATTTTAGCCTAATTTTGTCTCTATACATTTGAATGGTGCCAGAGACTTACATTGCCGAAGTTAGATGTACTGAAAGTGCTAAGAGTGCATATTTTATCAATGTAAAATAAATCCTAGTTTTCCCTCTTGGATATGGAATTTTCTCAGTGGGTGTAATTTCCTTACTCAATATGTAGGATAATCTTCCTCTTCAGAAAGAGGTCTTTCTCATTGCTGGCCTTTAAGACAATAAAATGTAACAAAGAAGTGTAACAAAATTTCTGTATAATAGTTGGGTTTTTTGTTTGAAGATTTCTAAATTATCTAATAATGACTTTCACCTGACAAGCTCTACCACTTCAGGACCCAGCTCAAATGACATCTTTGTAAATGTTTTCCTTACTCCCCATGCTTGCTTAGTTGCTTCTCTCATTGCGCTACTGTCAAACCTCAACTATAGCCTTTAAAACTTTTGTATTTGATTTGTCAACAATATCATTTTTCTCCAGTAGAGAGTCACTTTTACAGGGAAATTTTTATATCCTTACACTTTATACAGTCCCTGGCCTATTGTTGAGCCTAACTGGATTGCATCTGCTGTTTTTCTACTGTATTATTATAATGAAATTGGTTATTCTTCATAACTTTATTCTGTTTAATTTAAAAGAATTTTTTAACCTTTTTAGCCTACCTTGCTATTGATATCACTGTTTATAGTGAAAATTTGTCCCAAAACTTTTTGTATAGAAATAATTTATAATTTAGACCGTAAATATTTTAGCAGTGTTTTAGGGTAAAAGTTTACTTCTAATTGCCTTTACATTTTACATTTTTATAGTTTCTTGGAATAAGTCCTGTGACCAAAAACATCACAATTTAATTACAAATAGTCATGTGCACCTCTGCTTTTCTATGTCCTCATTTATTTGCACCTGTTTTGGGTACTGGAGATATATGCATGTGCATGCACACACACACACACACACACACACACACAATATTTTCAAGAATATTTAGCAATATCCCTGGCCTCTATCCACTACATGCCAGTTGCAACCAATACCAAAAACATCCCCCAAAGCTTTGACAACCAAACATGTCTCCAGCATCAACCAGAGAAGGAATGTACATTTCCTGACTGAGAACCATTTCTATACATAAGTTTTGCCTGTTCAAAAATTTCATATAAATGGAATCATAGAGCGTATATTTTCTGTCTGGCTTCTTTTGCTCAGCGTAATGTTTGTTAAATTTAACCATGTTTTTGTGTGTATTAGTAGTTCATTTATTCATTCCTCTGTTAGACATTTGTGGGGATTTTTGGTTTTTTGTTTTGGTTTTGGTTTTGGGTTTTTTTGGTTTTTTTTTTTTTTTGTTTTAGAAAGCTGTGAATAAAGCTGCCTTGAACATGCTTGTACAAATTTTGCATGAACATATGTTTTCATTTCTTTTGGGTAATGCCAAAGAATAAAATTGCCGGATTATATAGTTAGTATGTATTTAAGTTTATAAGAAATCATCAAACTGTTTTCTAGAGTGGTTGTACCATGTAAAATTACCATTACGGTGTATGAGAAGCCCCCAAACACTTGGTGTTTTCAGGCTTTTTATTTAACTTATTCTATTGAGAGTGTTATGGTGCCCGTGGTTTTAATTTTCATTTCCCCAGAGACTAGAGATGCTGAGCTCCTTTTGAGCTTTTTGCCATTAGTGTATCTACTTTTGTGAAATATCTGTGCATGTATATTTTCCCTGATTGTTTAATTAGGGTGTTTTTTCTTGTTATTGGGTTTTTTGGTTTGTTTTGTTTTGTTTGGTCTCATTTTTGAGTTGTAGTTTTTTATATCTTCTGGACTTGAGTCCTTTATCAATATGTGTTTAGAAATATTTTTTCCCAATATTTGTCTTTTTATTTTTTAGTTTATTTTAAGAACAAAAGTTATTAATTTCATGAAGTGCAATTAATCAGTTTTTCTCTTTAATGATTCATGCTCTTTATAGCCTATATAAGAAATATTTGCCTACCCCAAAGTTGCAAAATTTTTCTTCAATATTTTCTTCTAGAAGTTTTACAATTTTAACTTTTACATTTAAATCTTTAATAGTAGGTTTCTATTTTAATAAATGTATCATAAAAAGAACTATTTCTTAAAAATTCCAACTACAAATGTGCATTTACTACAAACTTTATTACAGTTTCAATACAAATGCATTGTCTATATCGAAATATCGATGCTTGTAAATGGCTTAATCCAGTTAGAAAATAAATTCTAAAATGAGTCTGTAAAACTCCTTAGTACCATGTTTTGAAGATTTTGACTAAGCTCTTGATCACAAATTGTATTTTAGAAATTCTAAGGATGAATCTTTCTCTAGGATTTGGATTACTGCCTGGTTTTAAAGATCCTTTATATACAATTCTTTATATATGATTCTAGCATGTTGATTGTTGTTAGTGGGTTATGATTTATAATTCTCAATAACAACTTTTTGGTTGATTATAAACTATAAATATTAGTAGTATGGAATATGTAAAACATTAAAGTATTTTGATTTGTTTTTGTATATATTTTGATTGATGTATGTCTGATTTGAAAATGAATAATACTTAATAATAAATGTGTAATTAACAGTAGTTTTCTTTATTTAATGTTGTCTAAAAACAATTCAAGATTTATTGAACTATTTACCTAAAACTCTGTTGACGTAGGTTAGTACTATATAGTAGTGCTTTTAAAATACTTTAGTAATCTTCATACTATATTTAATCTTTTTTCTTGACTAGAATAATAGTCCATGTTAATAAAACATTCAAATATTAAGGGAATTATAGCTTTATAAGTTTGATATTTTCAGTAGAATTTCTATTAACTAAATAAATTACTTTTAACAAATGCTCTGAGGCATTTTCAGTGTTTGATAAATTGTCACATCGTCACAATGTTCTTACTAGATCTGGTTGATGAACTAATTCGATCTTTTATATTCAATATTACTTGACTACATACTCACATTACTTATATATATATTTTTCCCTGTATTTTTGTCATTTGAGCCAAAATAACTTCCATTTAGTAATTGCTTTGCTTTCCAATTAGATTGCAAAATAAAAATTTTGTCAGTGTCATTGATTAACACTGAGCAGATTGTAGTATCTTAGGCAGAGGAGTACTGATTCCACTTGAAGCCATAGAGCTCTAATCAAAATTGGACTATATTTTCTTAGGATGAGTGTAGGTATAGGGAGCACAGGTGTAGGGACCAGCTGTGGATAGGAGTACAGCCTTTATTTCACTCGAATGGTGTTATGGACAGTAGAGACAGTAGATGGTCAAATGAGAAAGACCAATAACTTATGCCTTTCAGTGATGAATTTCTTTTATTCTGTATTTACTATGCTTTCAATTTTTATAAGGGAACTAACTTATCAGAATGTAGTGATTTATGATTGAATGTGATAATTTCACTTGCGAGCCTTCTTGAGTCATCTTCCTTTTTAAATTTTATGTTTCATGATTCTATTTTTTCTCAAAACTCTCAAAGAGTACATATCTTACTGTGCTCAGTGTTCCTTTTTCAGTATCACCAGTACTAAGATGTCATAAACTTCCAAAGTTTCCATCTCTTCCACTTTAGAAAGTAGTTCCTGCCTGTGAGATTGAAATTGGGTTTAGTGCTTCCTCTGGCTTCTGAGAGAGAAAATATCCACAGAATATTTCTAAAATGTATTAGGTTTAATGCTTTTCACCGAATGAGACTTTCTACTGTTGTCTGGAATATATGCATTCTTAAATTTATCTCTTGCATAACTGTTATTTTTCTTGCTTATGCCTTTCCAGTACTTTCAAAATTATTCTTGTGGAAATTTAGTCACATATTCTCGCTGCCTAGCAGCGTGACTGGAATATAGTTGGTGTTCATTATTTTGCATTGATCAGTTAAGGATTGTAGGGATCCAGAAGATGTTTAATGCATGTTTTTGGTGGAGAGGCAAGACTGACA
This sequence comes from Pteropus alecto, assembly GCF_000325575.1. NCBI lineage: Eukaryota > Metazoa > Chordata > Mammalia > Chiroptera > Pteropodidae > Pteropus > Pteropus alecto. Next base: position 8,987,065 of record NW_006436810.1, read on the forward strand.
GGTGAAGAACTAGAATAATCTTCTGACATACAGATAATAGTGTAAGATATAGAAAAATCATTATTGATTATGGTAATGAAATGGCCCTTGTGGAGAAAGTAAAATTTAAGTGTGACCCTCAAGGATGGGTGAGATTTTGAATAAATAGTAACTTTGTTATTTGGCCGAATTTAGACTCTTTTATCTTGAGTAAGGAAAAGGAAGTGGGGTTAAAGAGAAGATACTACTTATTTTATATTTTGCCTTGTTTAAAACATCTTCTGGGAACATGCTTACCATTATCTGACTCTCCACTTAATAAAGTATATTTGGGTAAAAATGAAGTATGATGTTTCAAGTCATTGTGGTGCTTGGCTAAAAGGAAGTAAGATAGGAGTATGAATCAGGGAAAACAGACCTTTTTTCTGTCCACACTTAAAGCTACACTTTCTGATGTTCAAACAAGAAAGTTAGGGATGATCAACAGAATGTGTGCTTGTTTGTTTTTTTAAAAACTTGGTTAGAAAAGAAACCAATCAGAATTAGTGTAATTTTCATTTTGTTGATTAGTATTTTTAGATCAAAATATGCATTTGGTTAATGTATTTTTATGTGACTTTTAACTGGGTCACCCCTCCCTCCCCATGGTTGTATGATGATCAACTGAAAAAGAACATTTACTTTAGTCTAAAAATACAGTCTTAAATCTAAATTACAAATATCAATTGAGAAAGGGCTCATGTGGTGATGGATTTATTAACAGCCTATTTTTTTCTTAACAGGTAGTTTTTACTGACTTCTACTGATAAGTACTGTGAGAGTTGATGATAAATTATGGTTTCTAAATTATACTAAAATTATCTTTGTTGATATTTAAATGATGTTTCACTATTTGGCCATATTTTGAATGCAGTACTTCTTTGATTGACTTTTTTTGGGATTTGCATTAGTTTAGGGTTGATCTACTTTAACTCCCTTATCCTATGAGTATTTGTTTCAATATTGCAATTTTTTTTTGAGATGTAATTGACATATAATATTGTATTAGTTTTAGTTGTATAGCATAATGATTGACACACGTGTGTGTGTGGGGGGGTGAGGTGATTACTACATGTTTAGTTCATCCATCACATGTTGCTGTATTAAATTGTATTGACTTTTGTGATTGCCTTTGAGGAGAGAAACAATAGGAACATGAATGTCGTATTTCTTTTAAAATTTTGAAATTTATATGAAAAGTGTTATAGCAGTTTATATTGGCTGGCGGTTATGTGGTGTTTTGCACTTTTAAATAAGCTTTAAAATTGTATATACTGTGTTTTGTCAAATTTTGCATGTGATTATGGCAAAAGAAGGAAATTTTGTAATGGAAATTGACTCTATTGTTCCATCATTAATTGGCTTCTAATCCTATAACCTGTGCAGTGTGAACAGAGTTTTTGTGACATGAAATACCAACTTCCCTCTAGTATATGAATACAAAGATTGTTTTGCATAGTAAGTTATTTCTTCGTATGTATCCGGCTTGTGTCTACCTTTTCTGTTACCTTATATTGAATATTAGTGTCTTACATAGTCTATTAATTAAATTTGCAGAAATAACAGCAAAAAATGTCATTCTTTGCTCACAAACTATTGGTCACACATGTACCAATTTATCTATTCTCAGTCTCCTATTGTTATTCGTAACCGGGAAGATCAGTTCTGTTTGGAAAGGAAATCTTCACAATAAGATTATACTATACTAATATACTGATAATTCTTAGTATAATGTTGACACAGATCTCTTTTAGGATATATTTAGCATGTTTCAAGTGAACAAAACTATTTTATACCAATAGTTTTTTGTTGCATTTTATGCATGTCTGCTAAATATTCTGTATATGTGTATAGAAGTAGAATTACCATTAGAAAAGTACTTAGCAATAGTCAAATTTCCTGGTTTTTCTAGTTAGGAGTAGCTCCTTTTAAGCATTCTTCTACAATTGAAGCTTTTTTTTTTTTTTCCTTCATGGGTAAATGTGTGAGTAAAGACAGTCAACCAAAGACTGCAAGGTGGAATGATGAAAGTTATGAATTATCACCAAAATCTCTAGTCACATTTTATCATTTCTTAACGATGAACATTTGCATTTTATACCCTTTAATAAGTCACATAGTTAGAATACTAATTTGCATCTACTAAACATTTAAATAAGATGCCCGTATTAAAAAGGTAGCTTATATTGATAGGTGATTTATGAGTCTTTGTTCTCACCAGACTCTTCAATCTCCAATTTTATTTCTATAATTAATAGACCTGCTTATTTGCATTGAATAGTTGAACCAAGATTTATTAAAATATCATTTAAAAGTAAAGATATCGAGGATTGAAAACAAATGTCCAACAGTAAATTATTAGTTAATTGAAATAGATAATTTGCTTGTACTGATATGAAATGATCACTAAATTGTATGATAAATTGAACAAATTAAAATGCAGCCAATATAGATGTTTCCATTTATGTACAAAAAGGGAGAAATTTGCATATGCCTAGCATATTTTAAAAGGATACATACAGAAGAGTCTAAACAATAACTGTTGCTGCTGGTTGGGAGATGGGCACAGGGGTTTACCTTTTCTCTGTAGGTCCTTTTATTATATTTTACCACATATCATGTCTTAAGTGGCAAAACATCCATTCCAACCCAGATCACTGACTTCAAAGCCTGCACTCTCCATTACACCACAACTACTGTTTTATGTCAACTTTGAGCTCAGCAAAAGTTCTCAGATCATTTTAGTATATGATCAGGCAAACTATCTTAGTAATTCATTCAGAGTACATGCATCTTATTAACTCTATCAGAGTAGCCAATCTTCTTAATGCAAAAGGCAAGGCGGGTAGTACGAATTTGATCATTTCAAAAATAAAGCGACTAACTATAGCACCGCATTAAGCAGAAGTGAATAATGTGCCCAAAGCATTTAATTTCATCAAGGTGTCCACTTCACAGCACTTATCTTACTCCAAATCAGGACATGCATATTTTACATGTAGTTCTAGGATCAACTAAGACTCGAATTTGAGCCAAATATAGTCACCAGTTGTTCTTCTGAAGTAATTTTGCAAGGCTGAATTAATTTGTTCTCCCTTTTTCAATCTTGAAGCTTTCTTGCATGGTTATCTATAAGTTTCTGGTCCAGTCGTAGAGCATGACTAAGCCTCAAGAAGGAGGAGACCATAGTGCAATCATGGGTGTAGACTTCTTCCAGATTTTCCTACCTATTATTTCAAAAATCCCCAGGTCTGAAATGATATTCATTTGTTTTTGAAACCAGCCGGTCCTGTTGTAGGCGATTGCTCACAGTAGTGTCATCATATTGTCTGTGTTATTTTTAACCATCTATCAGTTCTGTGCTTGTGTGCTGCTTTAGTTTAGGCCTTTAGCTCATAGCTGGGTCATCAGTTTTAGTCTTGTAACTGATTCCTGTGCCTTTAATCTCTTCTTCCATCCTTATTCTTTCTTGATTTTAAAATTTATTTGTTCCTGTCACTCTAAAACCTTTTTAAATTGCTTCTTCCTGTTCAAAGCAACTTTTTCCAACCCTTTTTTATTAGTAAAATTATATATTATAGAAAAAAGAATTTATGAACCTGCTTAGGAATTTTTCCCATTTTTGTGGAATATATGAAAAATTGCTTTAAAATATTTTATTATGAATATATATAACATTCTCCCAATAATTTTGCTTCTTTTTGCCTTTTCAACCATGTTGTCTATATACAAAATCTTTGTTGTACTCACATTGTTTACTCAATGACTCTTGAACATGTTTTATACTTTCCTGAGTCGGTGCCTTTGCTCCTATTATTTCTCCTCTTGGAATACTTATCCTCTGTCCTCCTTTTCTTTTTTCCAGATCCTGTGTATCCTTAAAGAAAGGTCCAGTTTATAGTTCCTCCTCTCCCTAAAGCTTCTCCAGCCCATAGTGATCTCTCAATCCTCTAAACTTGTTTTACTTTTAATCTGTCTCCTTATAGAAATTCATTATATAGAGACCTGTGAATGTGTTAGTATTATTGAAAATTTTTTGTGTTGTTTTAACTAACCAGATTCTTTTTAAGGACGATAGTTGGAGTTCACGTCTCATATATCTGTCTTTTTTCATACATGGCACAAATGCCTAAAAGATAATTTATAAATTTTTATTTAGCCTGAGTATAGAAAAGAGACCTGTTTTATTTATCTCTGTGTCACCAGTGCTTAGTATTGTGTCTGGCAAACAAGCTTTGAATAAACGTTGAAGTTATGTTGAAGAAATGATCTTTAGGTGGTCAGATCCTAGAAATATGTAAGTTTGAAATGTTCCTTGTGAAAAATTAGCTTTTCCTTCTATAGCATATTACAAAGCTGAGTCAACGTTGGTCTTTCTGAGGCCATTCACAATATCAAGCCCAGTTTTCCTGTAATCTGGGAGATCTGAACTTGCATGCTCTTACGTATTGTTCAAGGGAACTAGTTCAAAGCTCAGACTTTGGCATTAGAGAGCTTGAGTTCATATTTCTACTCGGACGCTTCCTACTTGCACAACTGTGGATAGTCTGTTTCCTTTACTGTAAAATGCAGATGGTAACGGCTTCTATTAAAGGGGGTTGTTTATGAAGGTCATCAGGTAAGGTTATCTGCAGCCGGTGCAGAGTAAGTGGTCAAAATGTGAAATATCATAATAACTATTATTAATAATAATCCTCTTTACCTGAAAGCCATTCATACAGTAAAATCATCCAGCATTATAGAAATTTTAACTTAAGTGAATAGTTTGCCAATAAAGTCTGTGTTTCTCTTCTTAAGTTTAAATCTTGTGACAAAGAAAAGGTAGACTGTAATCTAGGAGATTTGACTTCTAGCTTGCTCACATCACAGATTAATGTAACCTTTAACATAAAATGATCTGATTGGGTCATTTTTTATTTGTGTATATGGCTTAATTCCAGTGGCTTATAAGCTGATTTAAGGCAAGAACCAAGTCTTCCTGAATTTTATCTTTCTATTCCCCACTGTGGGTTAGTAAATATTCATTGACTGAATACGTAACCCAATTTTCTCATCTGTACAAATGAGGGGTGGACTAGTTCTAAGATTACCTCTCACTTTCAAATATTTTGAATATAGGGGTCAGTGAACTGAGCCTCAGCATTAGAGAAGTGAGAATCAGAAAATATAAATGTGAGTTTTGCTCTTGGCAGATCTCTGATATCCATCTTTAAGTGGATAACAAAAATGTTTATATGCAACCTCAGGTTTTAAAGTAAGGTAAATTTATTATCTATTTATTGAATTAATATACTATATGTTTCTTATTTACCATGACATAGCTTTTTTAGATATGGTTTAGTAAATAATCTTTGCTCAAAAAATTGGAATTTTAAAGCTAATTTCTTGATACCATTTTCCTTTCTATTCTTTGTGAATTGGGTACTTTCATGAGTTTTGAATTATAAAATGCCCCTATTATAAAGTATTAGATGCCTTTGGAGAAAAATACCAAAATGAAAACAAAATTCAAACAGTACAGAGTATGTAGTGAAAAATTTGAATTCTACTTCTCAGAGTCAAATTGCTATTAATAACTTACTGTGTGTATTTACAAAAACATTTAATGTGCATGTAAGCATACACAACACCTCTACATGGACTTTTATATACACATCCTTTAAAGAATTATTCTTTAATATTTTGCTGTACTTTCCTGTCAGTAACCTGGCACACAGTAGTTGTTCAATAAGTGTTTAATTGAATTAACTGATACTCTTTACCATTCAAAGGCTGGTCAATTTTTCTGATACATTTAGCTCTTAAAGTGCTATATAATTTAGATAAAAGATAACTTTTGAAAGATCTGAGACTAATATTTTTAACTCTTGTAAAAGTACATTTTATCAATACTAAAATATTAAATGTAAATATAAATAAGACTACTTAAGCATGTGATTTATAAAATCAGTCTGCATGCCATATAGTCACACTGTGTATAATGGATTTAGTTTTCAGACTAAATAAAACTTGCATACAGGTTTTACCAGTTTGCCAACTACGATGAAAGTCCCTGATCATTTAGTTTCTAACTATGAAGTGAATTATTAAGAAGTTATATAATCCTGGAATTTGAAGAAATGCTTTGTAGTGTACTTCATATTAGAATATGATAGTTTCTTTCTTAATTAAACAGGTTAATTTTTCCAAACTCCTTTTGTATTAGAGCATTTTGAAAGGTATTTCCTTACCCCAGAAAAATATTGTGACTGCATCTAAAGAAGCGTATTTATCTTGGGACTATATATTACCTCATATTAGTCTTAAAATTCAAAGTACGGTTTATTTACAAAATCTGTTATAGGCTAGTCCAAATAAAAGTTGAAATTGCTTTCTACTTTAAATTTTTTTTCTGACATGGTGTAATAAATTCTAATGAATTGGAACATTAATTTTATGACATCATAGTATTGTTATTTACAAAGGCACCAGCTCTTTTTCTTAGAGAATATAAAGTTGTTGACTTGGAACTAAAAAATATATATATTTAGAATATATTTTTCAATGATCATACTAATACTTTCTGTTTTATTAAACTATGGTTGCTTTCCCCCTAGGACTCTCCCTATTGCATAGATGATTTCTTTGAAACTTTCAGAGAAATACTATAATGGAGGAATACTGTTTGGTGTTCAAATAGGCACTAATGTATGTATGATTAAATAGAAATTAAAAGAAGAAAGAGAAATACTTAGAAAACAAACGTTAGATAGATACTTAGCATAATAAAAAATATTCTTCTGAAATCAACAGCCAACATTAGTACTTAACATTCCATGAAAATCACAAATGAAACGGAGAGGTCTGGTATCACAACACTAGAAGATTGGTTTATAAAAGTTAATCCTATTTGACGTACATGTTTTAATATACAGGTTAGAGACATCAGAATAGCTACTGAATAGCTAAGACATATGACTCAGCGGAGTATGGTACTCAAGTGGAGTTTCTGGTCAAGGCAGTCATGGGCAGACAAACTCATATCAGGAAAATCAAGATGTTAGATACATGGTCAAAGAATGTGAATAGAAAATTCACACACACACACACACACACACACCAAAAAGGTAGATGTTCAGTATGCTTTTCAAAGAATGTTCATCAGGAATCAAAGAGATGCCTAATTAAATAAGATATATGTAGTATGTTCCATTGGTAAGATTAAAAATAATGCCAAGTGTTGGCAACAGCTATTATATACTACTGTTGGTAGAACTCAGATTGCTATGTATACTTTAGAAAGCAGTTTAAGCAATGTGTACGGTAGATAGATGTTCAGTATACTTTTCAAAGAATGTTCATCAGGAATCAAAGAGATGCCTAATTAAATAAGATATATGTAGTATGTTCCATTGGTAAGATTAAAAATAATGCCAAGTGTTGGCAACAGCTATTATATACTACTGTTGGTAGAACTCAGATTGCTATGTATACTTTAGAAAGCAGTTTAAGCAATGTGTACCAATAGCCTTCATCATATGGCAAATTCTCACTATATAAGTGTCATTTTTGAAAAGCAAGATACAAATTGTATGTATCCATTCTGTTTTTGCAAAAATATCTACACGTACTTAGACATGGGAAAAAGAGTTCAAAAAAGAATATCTAAAAATTCTGGGAAAACTTTAATGATATCCCTAATTTTTTAAATCTTATCCCCAATTTTAGTGGGAATAGGATGATTCATCTAGTTTTCTACATATATTTTTATAATTACTTATAATATGCATATTATAATTAGAGAGGAAAGCTTTTATTTATGTTGTGTTACAAAACATTGGAGAAAAGTTGTTAGATAAATTTATTTTTAAAGAGCTGGAAATTTTAGGTACTATATATATGCTGATCTAGGACATCCATTTTATAATAGATCGTATTAGTTACCAAGCAGGTGTATTTATAGGTTAGTGGTTTATTCCAGTCTAGCATTTTAATTTTTGCCTATTTAAAAGATGTATATGTAAAAAGCTTTATAAAGTTTATCTACTATATTTTGAAATTTCTTTCCTTTATTTGACTTATTGCCTAGCTTTGGTTCAATTTCAAACAGTGGAGAGAAAAAAAACTTATCATTTAAGATAATAATAACTATTTTCCAGCATTAAAACTTTAATTATTAAATTTTAGGAATCAGTGGATCCTCATCAATGTTTAACTTTTTTTCCCTCTGTACATCCAAGTTTTTGTTAATATTTTATTGTGATAATTTTAAAACTTAAAAATTGAAAGAATTTTTATACTCATGTACCCACCACCTAGATTCTACAATTAATCTTTTACTATACTTGTTTTATTTTGTATCTGTACATCTCTCCAATTCTCTATGCATCCAAAAATCTGTCTTATTTTTTATGTATTTTACATTAAGTTACAGATATCACTAATAATTCCTCTAAGTGCTTTAGCATGCATATCATTAGCTAGAGCTCAATATTTTGAATCTTTTTTTTCTTTTGAGGCAAAATTTAAAGACAATAAAATATATAAATCTCAAGTGTACCATGTGATGTTTCAACAAATGCATACACCTGTGATAACCCAAACTCCTGTCAATATGTGGAAGATTAACTGTCACTCCAGAAAGTTCCTGTATGCTCCTTCAGTCAGTCAGTTCCCACCCCTTCCAACCCCACACTCCCAACACCCACTATTATGAGTTTGTTGTCATTAATTACTATAGCCTGTTGTAAAACTTTATGCAAATGAAGTTATACAGTATGTACTCTTGGGTAAGGCTTCTTTCATTCAGCTAAAGCATTGAGATTTACTCATATTGTCTATTTCAGTGTTTTTGTTTTTTTTGATTGCTGAGTTTTTCTGAGTTCCATTTTTAATGTGAACTTGAGACTACTGTGGTTACTGTTATGTGATGTTTTTTGGGTTACGATTAAATGAAATGCTGTCGTGAGGGATACTGTAATATTTGGTTTTCTGTCATTCTTATTTATGTTGTCTTCAAATTTAAGTTAATATCAAATTATTATTTATCAGATGCAGTTAAACTGCCAGGAAATTAAATGCTTCTCTGGATAGAAACATAATGTTCTAAGATGAGTGCTGGATGTAGAATTTCACTTAGTTCACCTTAATAGGTGAACTGTTCTAAGTTAACCATTTCGATTGTTGGCATGTACTAATTGTTTTAAAAGGATGTAGGGGAGTCCCAAGCGGAGTCCAAATCTGTATTCCTGAAGCTTGGATTTATTTGTCCAGATTGTGCTTTCTAAACACAGATAATCTGTTTCCTTAGATCAATATATAAAACATTAAGTACTATGCGAAGTAGGCCAGTTTGGTGAGTTGACCTTGCCTCTCTAATTTGTCCCTTTTTTGCATTAGCTAGATACACACCCTTAATAAGTATCAGCTTTGATTTCTGTGTTTAAGTGAGAATGTTTACATAATGTGTTCTGTTTACGGACACTTAAAAATCTGGCAAAGCTAAGGACTTTCTCCACCACCACCATGCACTTAAAACACAGAACCTCTGAAGCGTCTCCATTCACCCCTTGCATCCCAAATTACACATTCAATAAAATAAGTCTTAAAGAGTAATTTTGTATTCTCTCTTTTACTTAACCCCATATGCATTTCTTTACCAGGACTTGTTAGTTACACACCAAAAAATAACCCAGTTCTGACCACTTCCCATGATTCTGCTGCCACTCCAGTCCTAATCTGATCAATTCTCACCTCCCATGACTTTCAAAGCCTCTTAACTGGTCTCTCTGCAAACCACTTTTCTTACAGCAGCCAAAATGATTTTCTAAAAATGTGTGTTTTTGTTGTTTCCCATTATACTTGGAATAAAATTCAGACTGTTTTCAAATTGTTTACACTGGCCTCTGTTGTTCTCAACTCAGGTTTGCCTGAAACTGTTTTACCTCATTCTGGTCTCACCTTTTCAGAAGGGCTTGCCCAGAGCACGCTAATATTGCTCCTCAGCCTATAGCCACCTACTGTTCTGGCCTTGTCTTCATTTTTTTTACACCATTTTGATCATTATCTGATTTTTTTTTCTTTTTTTACTTAATTATTGCTTTCTTTCCCACTAGAATATTCTCTAGAAACAGGGAACTTGTCAGTCATGCTGACAGAATCTCCTGCACTTAAGATTGTGCCTGAAAAATAGTAATAGGTTATTAAGTATTTTCAAATATTAAGTACAGCTCCGTATGTCTTTATCTAATTTGAATATTTGAATCTCTTTATTGTTTTCTATACAGTTTAACAACAATAGATTTTTGTAATAATGATCCAATACTTGCAGAATTGTACAATGTCTTCTGAGTAAGAAAGCTAAGTTGTTAGGTACTCTCTTGTAAACAGTAGAAGATTGAGTTAGTGTTTACCAAGGAGGAACCACCCTAAAAAGCTGAGTTTTCAACAGTAAGCAATTCTACAGGTGTAAAATATAATTTAGAAGCCATTTCCTTGTAAAATTGATTTTATTTATAGCCTGGTTCACTCCTATAAACTATTATAAAACGTCCTTCCTGGCCCCTTGGAACTTTTTTGTACATTGTAACTTTACTATTTATACCACACTTGTCTTGTACTTTGATAATACACTTGTCTGTTCTTTTCCTCATTTGTTGACTTGGACATTTATTCTTTAGGGCTAGGTTCAAAATAGTTGTCGATTGAAGGCTTCCATGGCCCCATTGAATCTGGAAGTCTATACAAATCTTTTGCCCATTTGGAAATTGTGCTGACTTTTTTTTATTGGGTTATAAGAGTGCTTTCTATTATGAGGATATAAGTCCCTTATCCTATGCTCAATTTGCAAATATTTTATCCTGTTCTGCGGGTTGCATTTTGACTTTCTCGATGGTGACTTTTAAAGCACAAAAGGTTTTAATTTTGTTGAAATCCAGTTTATCAAATCACTCATCTCTTGTATTAGTTTCCTATGGCTACTATATAAAGAAAATACAAATGAGTTTAAAACAATACAAATTTATTACTTTACAATTCTGTAGTTGAGAAATCTGAAATGTGCCTTGTGATGGGCTAAATGGACTAAAATCAAGGTGTCAGCAGTTCTGTGTTCTTTTCTGGAGGCCCTAGGAAGGCTTTTCCTCTTTCTAGAAGCTGCCCATACTCCTGGGCTTGTAGCCCTCTTCCACTTATAGGGACCTTTGCTAGCACATTGGGCCAACCTGAATAATCCAGGATAATCTCTCTATTTTAAGGTCAGGTGCTTTAAAGAATAAGGTTCTCAATATTTGCAAAAGCAGAAAGAAAAAAAGCCTGCTAGAACTTTTTTAAAAGGGATTTAAGGGACTTCATTGAATCTATATATTATGGATTATTGCTATCCTAATATGGATCTTTTGATTTATGAGTTTAGGATGTCTTTCCATTTATTTAAATCATCTTAATTTCTTTCAGTGCTGTCTTATAGTTTTCAATGTACAAGTCTTCACACTTTTATTGTTAAATTTATCCTTAAGTATTTTATTCGTTTGGATGTTATTGGAAATGAATTTGCTTTCTTAATTTTGCTTTTGGATTGTTCATTACCTGTGTATAAAAATTTAATTGATATTTGTATGTTGATCTTGGGTTCTGCAACATTGATAAAAGTATTTATTAGGTCTGGATTCTTTAGGAGTTTTTTATATTCAAAATCATGTCATCTGTGAATAGAAATAGTTTTACTTCTTCCTTTTCAATGGTTTTTTAATGAGAAATCAGCTGTCATTCGAATTATAGTTCCTCTATATGTAGTGTGTTGTTTTTCTCTGGTTGTTTTTAATATTTTCTCTTCTTGTTTGGTTTTCAGCAATTTGATTGTGATATGTCTAATTTTCTGTTCTCTATTTATCTTACTTGGTGTTCTCTGAGCTTTTCAAATTTGTATATGTCCCATTTCTTGCCTTACCTATAGTGGACTCCAACATGTCAGACCTTTTGCTATTATCACATAGGTCTCTGAGGCTCTGTGAATTTTTTCAATCTTTATTCCTCTCTGTTCTTTAGACTGGATCATTTCCATTAATTTATCTTTAAGATCATTGACATATTTCCATTTTGTTATTAAACTATACAGTGAGTTTTAAATTTTAGATAACCATTTTTCAATGCTAGAATTTACACTAATTTTTTTATAGTTTCTATTTTTCTTCTAAAATTTCCTATTCCTTTTACTCACTGCATGCATTTATTCCTTTACTTCACTGAACATAGTTATAGCTATTTTAAAATTTTAGTCTGCTAATCGTAACATCTGGATTTTTTGGGGGTTGATCCCTGTTGATAAGTGTTTTCTCTTGAGACTGGGTCGCATTTTACTAGTTTTTGTGTAATAAGTAGTTTTGGACTGTGTGATGGGCAGTGTGTGTGTGTTATGTTGTGGACACGGAATTCTTTTCTATTTTTTCAAACAGTGTTTATTCATTTTTAGTAAGAAATGATTTTGTTAGAGTCAATCTGCAAAATCCCAGGCAGCAGCTCAAAAATTTCATTTCAGTTTTTGTTGGTTTGTTTGTTTGTTTGTATTTAGATGAGCTGGTTGCAATATGCCCTTTGTGTACATCATTCACTAGTTAACCAGGGATTTGGGCATGGAAAATTTAGTTATTTTGAAGTAGTTTAATTGCCATGAGCACTTTTACCTTAGATCTTAGAATAATAGTTTTATTAACTGGAAATAATTGTAATTAATTGATTTCCAATTCCTTATTTTGGTAATTAAGTAAAAATCTGTTTAATTCTTCTATACATTTCTCTTTCTTACAGATAGAGCGGGGAGCATCAGTACCCTTGATTCTTTAGACTTTGCAAGATATTCAGATGATGGTAACAGGGAAACAGATGAGAGAGTGGCAGGTGAGTAAGATTATACAGACAGATATGGATTCTTTGCTATTTCAGAAATAATAAAATAACTTGAGGAATTATCTTCCCTCTATAATTTGGTATGCTAATTATATAGTTATTATAGGAAATTATGTTACTAATTTATTGGCTCCAGGAAACATTTCACTTTCCCAACTTCTTCTTCCAGGGGCGGCATGAGTGGCTGGTTATTTTGCTGAGTTTCGTTTATAGCCAACAATTCACAGCCATGTAGTTATAAAACTGGTGTAAGACAGGTTTAAATTAGCCATAGTTTAGTGCAAGGTTAGTTGGACCTTGGCCTCCTTATTCCTGTGATCCTGCAAACCAGGGCTGATAGTCACATGTTGTACACCAATACAACTCTCGTGATTGTTAAAATTGGTTGAAATACTTTTGCGCTGGTTGGTAAATAAAACTTTGTCCTGAGTATTCCCTAGCCATCACAGCATCTCTCCAGAAACTTCTCCTGACTTTCCTATGATTCAGAAAATAAAGAGCTAATGGTTGGTACTGCAGGGGCCTCCAGGAGACCCATTCCATAAGAAGAAACATTTTTCTGGTTGCTTGGTTACTGATTCCAGTCTCCTTCCCCTCCTCACCTCTCACCAGTTCTGCCTTCTAGGCATAACCATTGGATCTGTAAGGACTTCAGAAGACCAATTAGTACTCCCAGTGTTCTGCCCACATCAAATGAGGCAGTTGGATTCTGCTTGGGGTTCCACCCTGGCATTTACCAGTGTGGCAGCCCTGGCTCCTTAAGTGTCAAATGTCTAGTACCTTTCTGGTGCCTCAAGGCTGTAGTTATCTGTCATTGAGTCATTCTTGACTGCTTTGTAGGAACTGTAGTCTTCATAGGACATTGGCTTAGAGAGAGACAGGGAAAGGAGACAGACATCAGTTAGATATTTTGATTTCCAC
>NW_006436810.1:9000933-9003275 GCF_000325575.1 Pteropus alecto
GGACAGTGTGGGGTCGGGGAACACCCATAATGTAGATTCCTCTCTTGACCAACTCTATTGAATTTTTTTCCATTTACTGGGACAAGTTTGTTAAAACCTGTCAAATGTTTATCTGTCATGGTCATTATGAATAAAAGTGAGTGTTAATTTTTACACTGTTTGCTCTATTCTACACACTGTCCTAAATGTATATTAACTTATTGAGTTATAGAATTATCATTATCCTTCCCTCCCCAGGAAACTGAGGTATTCAGAGGGATTATTTAAGATTCAGTGGCAGAACTAGGGTTCAAATGCAGAGAGCCAGCAACAGAGCCCACAATTGACTGTATGTACCATGTGCTACCTCTTAGCATGAAGGATAAGGTTTGACCTGGTTAAAATGACATTCTAATATATGATTTTCATTCATTGTTCAGAAGTAGAGATAATGCATATTTAAAAATCTCAGAGAGTATTACATGAATTTAAAAAGATGTAATTGTTTTTAGTTTAGCAGAAGCTAAAGGAAGATTCAGCAATGTAAATAATAGCAATATCAAGTGAATAATGTGGGTGGCTCCCTATATCATATCATGATTTGTCATGGCATTATTAATTCACAGCTGTGTCAAACGGCAAATCGCATTAGTAACATCTAAAAATTAGCAAATCAAATGGAAATTATTTGCATAATTTCATGACTAATTTATCCTAATTATTTCCTTTTTAAGTATTGTTACATATAGTTATATAGTAAATGTTAGATATTATATATTTTGTGTTATATAATATTTTAGTTTATTGAGAGTAACCAAATATCTAGTTTTATATATTGTATTATTGTTCAAATGGTTGCATATTAGAAAATAATTCCTACCTCAAAATTGGCCACATAATTATTTTCTTTCCTTTAATTTGCATTTGAAAACTTAAATTTTAGATTTAGTCAACTTTAAGAGAGTCATTATTATTCTCATTATTTAGGTATTTTAGTATTTCTGATTAGGGGAGACATCGATTTAAAAGAAAATGTTATAACTAAGCATAACTAAAAATGGAATGTTTTAAATACATGGTAGTTTTCACCCTATATTTTTAACCTAAGGATTATATTCTCTCTAACTTTGATGAGATAAATTAATTTTTGATTATGATGCAAATACATACATAAATGCTGTCTTTCATTCTTCATTGGAAAAGGGAAAGAAAACGCATGTTATTCCCAGAGAATAGCTTGGAGAGCTTTTGTACCATAGCCAGTTATTGAACCAAACGTATGACATGTGAGTGAATTGAAACTTTATGAAAAAGTTTCAATCACAATTCCCATTTCAAAGAAGATTTTTGACTCTTTGCTAAGCATGAGTAGTAACTTAAAAGCTTGCAAGACCCATAATCCAAAAAGGAATTATCCTGTCATCTGTCATTAGATCACATGTAAACCTCACTGAGAAAGAACAAAGATCTCTTTATTATTTTGTTATACCAGTCTTGGGCAGAAGGAGGTTATAAGATCACATGGGTATTGAATCCGTTGGCCCACCATGCAAATGTAGAGTCTGCTCTACCTTTAATCAGCTTTTGCCATTTATCAGACGAATAGATACTACATTTGTTTCTAGCATCATTCTTTCCATCTTTTTCCTAAATTTAAAATCTAATTATTTTGTTCAAGTCCATACAGGTGTTCCCTCAAAGAAGAAGAGATCTCTAAATGAACAAATGTTTATGGAGCACCTGCTCTGTGCTAGGCTCTATGTTGGGTGCTTTGTATAAAATTTTATTTCATCTTGTTAACAATCCTATGAAATAGGTTATAATATCCTTATTTTGTAGGTGAGAAAACTGAGGCTACTAGGATTGAGAAATTTGCCCAGTAGCTTCCCATACTATAAAGGGCAAGATCAGGCTGTGAACACATAGGTTTTTATTCCAGAGTCCACAATATATCTTTTAGTACCAGGCTGCAGCTCCTTATTTTAAATATTTCCATTTCTGAATTCAGAACTGTCAATTTTTACATAAAAATGCTGTAAGGAGTAGTAGTCACCAACCAAAATGAGCTGTATCTAACCTATTTTTTAGTAAAAACTCTCTATGATATTAAACAAAGCTAGTGTTACTTGGTGCATATACAGTGTACCTGTTAAATTTTCAAGTTTTCTTAAAAAATAGCAAGGGACACCTATATTCTAAATATTGGGATTGCCATTCTCTAATATATTTTAGGCATTTTGAGTATGCTATGTTAGGTACTAGGTTCTGCACTAGATATAGAAACATGAAATAGTTTCTGCCCTCAAGGAATGTATTTGCATTTATATAACACAAATAAACGTCCCTACTTTGGAAATAGTGAT
>NW_006436810.1:9003299-9035971 GCF_000325575.1 Pteropus alecto
ATTCCTGCCTCAGGTTCACATGACCCATCTTTTAGCGTCAGAATCTCTGACTTTAGTTGTTCTTGTGTCTCTTCCTATTATTGTGTTACTTCTCTAGTTCACACCTTAACTTTTATGTTGGGATCTAGAGAACTATAAAAACTGTGCTTTCTGATTTGCAGGAAAGATGCTCCTTAAAGCTGGTGAGACAGTAATGTTTCAGATTTATTACACATGACATCAAGTATTGGAATGCTCATTCATTCAACAAATATTTGAGTGCTTACTTTATATTCAGTAGACGCATGGGAGCATTTGAGGTCTTGCACATGTCGTCAGTTTGGCTAAAATAAACTCCTAGAATTAAAAAAAAAAAAAAATAGACATGTGAAGCCATTATAAAGCTTACATAATCTAGTAGACTTTCTAAAATAACATTCAGGATTTTGCCTGTGGGATAACCTGGCCCTGTGCCCTGGGTAAGAAGCGGCATTAGGAGCCCTCTTATTTCTTTGCTGTTGGCCTGCAGCATACATATCTAGCTTTACCAGGATTAAATAAGCCCATTTGTCTTTTTATTATATTTTTCCCCAGTACAGTTATTTGTACTTCCTATGAGCAGTGCTTTTGTTTTTCTTATTTTGAACCTTACTTAAATCTTAGTTATAATTTTATATGATTCAGTACAGGATACGTGCTCCAACGAGGCTTTAGAGGCGACAGGCCCTTAACATGGTTGTACATTGTAATTTATATGATAAATCACAAAGGTCTGAACTAGGAGAGTTGCAAAGACAATTGAGATGGTTGATTATTTAAAGGGTTACTCAAGATTTGGAATCAATATGGCTTGGACATTTAATTAATGTGGGAGAAAGTGCAAGGGATAAGCGGAGTAATCTGTAGATTTTCTGTTTAGGCAGCTGGGTAGGTAGTGGTACCGTAAATGGGAAGAGATTGCAGGAAGAGGGAGAGCAGATTTGAGAGGAATTTGATGAAATCCATTTGGATAGGATCGAATTCAGAACTTATGAGACATTCAAGTGGGCATAGCCAGGTGATAATTATTAAGTAGGTCTGTATCTTGGGGAAAAGGTTTAAAGGTTTCTGAATCTTTAGAGTATTTATGATAGTTAAAATCATAAGAGTGAATATCATTCCAGTGGAGTATAGAGTAAGTAAAGGGCCAAGGATGGCACCCTGGGAAACACCAGCTCTGAGATGAGTGATAGAGGAATCTGTAAGAGAACCTGAGCAGGAGGAACAGTACTGGAAAGAATTTATTTTAAGGCTTGGAGAAGAAGTTTTTTTTCCATTAAAATGAATATAGGAAACTAAATGTCTACTAACTATGGATATTGCATCTTGGTTCCAATCATTTATTTCTCACTATCTACCAACTCATGGCTAACAGTACTATGTCTTTCTGAAGTCTCTAAAAGGCAAGGAGAATTCTCTAAACCCAGAAGGAGTGGTGATGGTACTGTCTTAAGCTTTTTGTATAATTTTAGGAAAAAAATTTTTACTCTAACTCATAGTATTAAGAGAATTTTTCCTTTTCCTAGAAAAGTTCCCGAGATAATAAAATCAATGTTAAAGATGGAGAAGTGGTATTTTATTATGAAGTCAAATCATTTTACATTCAGAAGAAAAACAAATTCCAGGACTTGAGAGAAGACAGTTTTATGTGTGCCATAAGGTGGCATGGTCCTTGACTCAGCCTTATTGATTTGAACTCTTCAGTAGTGAACAGGAATGGGAATGAAAAAAATACTTGACTGATTAGTGTTATGGAAAAGATCTTCCAAAATAATATTTTGCGTTTTGTGCCAAAATGAAATAAACTAGCAAATATTTCAAGATAATAGTAGTGATATATTGAGATGTGGTATCAAAAGATTGATTTTTTTTTTCTGCTTTGAAATTTAACACTTCACTTTGTTTCCACATAGTCAGTCAGTTGTATGTCTCCTAAGTCAGGAGAGCATGATCTTTTAGCACACAAGTACCTCTGATGTTATACCAGATTATCCAACCCTGGTTGGGAAACGACTGTTTCAACTGATCTGGAATTGGTTGCACTGACTTAATCATTCATTATTTTGGTAAGATTTGTAATACGCATTATTAGAATATACCCATCTTTGCAGCTGTTACTTTAGTTCCAATAAAACTGCATTCAGCAGGGTCGAGCTGCTAGAGGGTTGGGATAGTGGACTAAGCAGGTTGATAATTGGTTCCTACGGTGCTTTTTAAAAACATACACATCCTCAAACATTTTTATGAAGAATTATAATATTTGAAAAATACTCAAAGGTTGTTTGGTATAGTGTATCTTTTTATAGTAATTTTAAGCTTTAAGTCAATTTTTTTAAATAAAGATGAAACAAATTCATGTATGTGTAAATATAGCTGTGCAGACCTTTCTTGTGAAACTCTCACGTAACTGGAATGACTCACGTAACTGGAATGACTGAATTATAGCGTGCCTTTATAGAGACGTGCTATAGCTTTAGAGATATGCCTCTGTCTTTTAAAGTTTATATTAAAGTTTATATTAAGAAACATGCAGCAGAGTGAATTCATTTTGATAAGCACTATCTTTTCAAAGTATTGGTAACTTCTAATGACATTTGGCAGTGTATATGTATATGTGCATAAAAATCTAAATTCTTGCCGTCTGACATGGGTTTTTCTGGCTTTCTGTGCCTTGATCATTCAGTGTTTTGCTCTTGGTCACCTAAACTTTCGCCAGTTGAATTTGGTTTTTCACAGTTTGTGTTTTAACCATTTTTTCATTTTTTTTTTTTTCCATATTTCTGTCTTCTGGTGCAGGGCATTTCTGATCTGCAATTGTTCTGTAATGTCTTAGTAAATTGTAAGTGATACTGAAACATAAACGTATACTCTTTTTACTTAAGATATAGTTAAGTATTTTTAAATCAAAATCAATTACCTATAATTTTGAAATTAAAAAAAAAAGTAAACCTATTCTCTTCCTTACACACTGAACCTGTGCAGTCTAACTTTAAACATAGACTCTCAGAGTTTCCAGAAGTGTTATGTTTTAGGGAAAATATTTTAACTTTGTTGCACAGAAATGTTTGCAGATCAGCATTGCTGACTACCGAAAAAGAAATAGTTACATACAGGTCATCTGATTTTTAGTTGTGCTTCCTTGTTGCTGCAGTGAAATTCTGTGCATCAAAATAATTGGCCTTCATGTACTAGAAGTGATTCAGTTACATCTTAAGTTTTTAATGAAAATATGCAAACTGAGTGAATCCTAATTTTTCCATATATTTTTATAGCTTTGTTGTCTCTGATAACATCTCATTTGCCATCTTCTTTTTTCTATTTATTAGTCAATCAGGAAAAAATCACTTATTTAATTAGCTAGTTTTTATGCAGAACTATTTAATATAATAATTTTTTAATATCCAGTTGTGACAAAGATGACTTAATTTTCCTAGAGCTTTACTTCACAGAAATGGCTTTCTTTATATTTTAGAGTAGTATTTATATATTTTAAAGAAAATTCCATTTAAGATACATACAGTTAAATCTTGCTCATAATGAAACATTTTTAAAAGCTTATTAAAATGTTTCCAATATTAATGTCTATCTTATAATCAGACCCTGATAAAAGAGATATCTTTGAGTTTCGTTATATTTGAACAGTTATCAGAAACTTTGTAATTCTAAATAATTTTATTTAGTATCCTTAGATAACTATACTTTTAGAATTGTACACAATCCTTTGCTTTAGGATGAACTTAATTAGAAATTAAAAGACAAACTATTTCTACCCTTTGGTTTAAAGGAAAACTAAAATAAACCCTTAGGAACTTTTTTTTAGATATGTGTTTAACATATCTAAGCTTGTTTGTAGAAAACACGCTTGTATGTAGAAAAATTTATAGGTAGCCCAACATTTGTTAAAGATTTAAGCTATATTCCTTCAATATCTTAATGAAGGGATATATTCACTAACATTTTTATATATTGATTTATAGCATTATTCTAGATAATATATTTTTAAATTCCTAAGGTCTTCTTTAAGTATATTTGCTTGGAGTTCATCTAATTTTTATCTTTTCCCCTAAAATTGTCACCTGAAAACATCTCATTGCATTTTTTTTACCTAGACTGAGTGAAACAGAAGCACCCGGCTTACCAATATTTTTATTTACCTAGATGAGAGTATGCCATAGATTTTATTTTTTAAATAGAGCTATTCCTTGTCAGACAGCTAGAACATTTTGTCAGTAGTCCCCTGAAATCTAAAACTATGGAAAACATTCACCAGTTTGCTTGCAAATCAACTCTGCTGCATGCGTTCACAAGATTCATAAAGATTGCATGCTTTCTGTTTTCAATACAAATTGTATTTTTTTTTCATACCCATCCTTGCTTTTTATTTTTTTATTTTTGTTTCCCTTTTCTTGGTTGGATGCCTGTGTGTGTTTATTCCAAATCCCTGTCCAGTCCTGGAGTTTGAACTACGGAAAGCCAAGGAGACCATTCAGGCCCTCCGAGCCAACCTGACAAAGGCTGCAGGTGGTGTACATACAACTTTTTTGAGACTTTTTCTACTTTGACAATGTAGAAGTAGCTGAGATATTTTCAAATGTAAAATAGTAAAATATTATTTATATTTTCTTCCACCAGAACATGAAGTTCCTTTACAGGAACGAAAAAATTACAAATCAAGTCCTGAAATTCAGGTGGGTGAATGGTAGATCCAAAAGTGTCTTCCACATAAAATGGTAGCGTGAATATTGAAGGAGGAAACCTTATAGTCTTGTTATCTTATTTTGCCTCCAGGAGCCAATCAAACCTCTTGAAAAGAGAGCTCTAAACTTCTTAGTCAATGAATTTTTATTGAAGAATAACTACAAGCTTACATCAATAACCTTTTCAGATGAAAATGATGATCAGGTACAGTTACTTTTTTTTAACAATGATACATTTCCTTTTTAACTTACAATGTATTTACTTTCTCTTTTATTTACTTTCTTTAACTTTTTAAAGTTATACATATAGTAAAATTCTATAACTCTAGTTATCAAACTCATTTCCTTACCTACCCAGTCTAGTATCCTACTGACTTAAAGATATTTCTTCTTTTTATATAAGGACTTATTCTTTTCAGGTAGCTTTTTACAACTCCCCAGTAACTATATAACTTACTCATATTTCCATGTATTTATAGAATATGCTGGGGTTTTACTTTAAACATTTACTTGGTAGTACAAATTAATGTATACTTATAAAAAGTTTACCTAAAAACCTTTTCAGTAGCACTGTAATAATTAAGACGATAGATAATAGCAATTAAGAGAATATTTTGAATGAGAGTGAATTAAGTTATGTTTGTTTGAATAGGGGCCGACTTTAGAACCTCATTCCTGATAAAATGTTGTAAGCAAAGAAATGATGGCTTGTTGTAATGTCATCTCCGAACTCTGTGATATTTTGACTCTTAGTGCTAATAGATTAATTTGCATCTTGCATCTTAAGAAGGTCAATACCAAAGAGTTTATTATGTAGAAATCAGGAGGCCATCATTTTAGATCAGATATATTCCATTGGTCGATAAAATATCCCATGGATCATTTAGCAAAAATAGACGTTCTCTAAGGAAGGTGACAGTTCAGTTACTCCCTCAGTTATTGTACATAACATTTTACATAACATTATACAACAATTCTACGTAACACTTTATCATATCAAATCCAACAACATGTAAAAAGACTAACACATCATGACCGAATGGCTTATCTAAGGAATGTAAGGTTGATTTAATATCAAATATCAGTCATTGTGACTCACCATATTAAGAAACTAAAAGAAAAAAAAAAGTTATATGATCGTCTCAGAAGATGCAAAAAAAGCATTTGACACAATCGAAACTTCTTTCTCCATAAAAACTTTAAAGAAACTAGGAATAGAGAGAAATCTCCTCAACCTCATAAAAGACATTTATAGAAAACCTATCACTAACATCATACTTTAACAGTAAAAGATGAGGAACAAAGCAAGGATGTCTGCTCTCACTACTTCTCTTGAACTTTGTACTGAAGATTTTAGCCAATACCAGGTAAGGGAAAGAAATGAAAGGCACACCTTTTGGAAAGGAAGAAGTAAAATTGTCTTTATTAACTGATGGCATGATTGTATATATAGAAAATCCTATGGACCATCCAAAAAAGATGCTAAAACTAATCATTGATTTTAGTGAGGTTGTAAGATACAAGATCAGTAAACAAAAATCAATTGTATTTCTGTATGCTAACAAAAATTAGAAATTGAAATTTTAAAATAGTATTTATAGAGTATCAAAAAAGAGGAATACTTAGAGATAAACCTGATAAGGCTTGTCCTCTGAAAACCATTATATATGCTGAGAGAAACTAAAGAAGATGTAAATGAAGTATTGCGCTCAGAGGTCAGAGAATTCAATGTTGTCAAAGTATCAGTTTCCCAAATTGATTTTTATTTTCAGTACAATCTCAGTCAAAACCTCACCAGCATTTTTTTAGAGATTAATTAGTTTATTCCAAAATTTGTATGGAAATGAAAAGAACCTAACACTATAGGCCCCAAAAAAAACTTTAATAAAGAAAGACAAAGTTGGAGGAATTTGAAGTACCTGACTTCAATATTTTGTAGATGAGACAGTCTTATTGGCATAAAGATAGACAAATAGGTTAATAGACCATGATAGAGAATGAAGAGATTGACTTACACATAGGTGATCTTTTGATTTGACAAAATGCCAAGTAAATTCCATATAGAAGGAATAGTCTTTTTTAACATTTGGTGCTGAAATATTTTGATATTCATAAGCCCTACCCCTAAACAAACTTCAAACCATATATCACACCAAATACAAAAATTAATTCAAATAGATCATAGACTTAAATGTAAATTCTAAAGCTATAAGGCTTCTAGAAGAAAACATGGGAAAAATATATTTAACTTTGAAAGGTAAACAGATTTCTTAGATATGACACCAAAAGCATGATGTTTTTCAACATATTTTTTCTCATCGAAATTAATAATGTCTGCTCTTTGAAAGCCACTTTGAAGCAAATGAAAAGATAAGCCATAGATTGAGTGAAATATTTACAAGTACATATTGATAAAAGACTTGTATCCAGCATATAAACTCAATAATAGCAAAACAACCTAATTTTTAAAACAATGGATAAAAGATTTAAACAGATATTTCAACAAAGAACATATATTGCAATACTACAACACACTAGAGCATCTAACTAAGACTGTACCAAGTCTTGGCAAGGATGTTAAGCAACTAGAAGTGTCATCATTGCTGGTGGGAATGTAAAATGGTACAGTCACTTCATAACACATTTTGACAGTTTCTTTAAAAAGTTAAGACATTCATCATCTATATGACCTGGCATTCCATTTCTAGATATTACAATCGAAGAGAAATGAAAGCATAGACTCCTACACAATATACATAGCAGTTTTATGTAAAATAGCTAAAATCTGGGAATCCAACCAAATGCAAAGAACAGGTGATCGGATAAAAAACCTTGTATCTTTACAGTGAAATACTACTTGGCAATAAAAAGGAATGAACTACTGATAGATGTGGTATGGATTAATCTGAAAATCATTAATCCGAATGAAAGAAACCAGACAGGGTACTTACTGTATGATTCTATTTATATAAAATTCTAGAAATGTAAAGAAAATAGACCAGTATTTGCCTAGCAACAGGGCGGGTGTGAGGAACAGAGGGAAGGATGACAAAGGGATCAGAGAAAACTTGGGAATGAACAAGTTTCTCTTCTTCATTGTGATGATCTATTCAGGGGTGTACACGTATGTCAAAATTTAGCAAATTATACATTTTAAATTAGCTCGTGGATTCATTTCACTTGTGCAGTTTATTATATTTTAATTATACCTCAGTAAAGCTGATTTTTTTTTTTTTTTTTCTAAAAGAAAAGCATTGGAAGTGTTTGTCAATAACCTGTTCTTTAACTATAGGAACATTTAGTGCTTATTTCAACTGGCCTGAAATCAGTGCTATCTAAAGCCCTCACTGCTCTCACATTCAACCTCTGGCCAAAAAGTAAGACTTTTTACCCTGTTTTATTTTCCATCATATACCTTCATTTATCCTCTATATGGTACTTGTCATTACCTCGAATTATCTCTCGTCTCCTCGACTAGACTATAAGCTCCTTGAAGCTAATAGAATCCCTTGTTCATCTCTGTATCTGCATATATGAAAAGCACTTAATAAATATTTATTGATAGTTTTCTCATATTTTTATCTGCATACATTCATTGTCATACTGCTCTTCGCTTCCCTCTGCCAGTTCTTCTATGACTGATTTACTTCCCATCTTTTCTTTCTATTACGCTATTTGAAACTTTTATTTAATCAGAAGTAAACTTTCTATATTTTCAACTTCTCCTCAGAATGTCCTTTTTGCCTTAAGTAAAACGTCTTTTCACTGAGGACCCTGTTTCTTCTCCTTTTCAAGTAGGTATTATAATCTAATACCAGAAGCTCTATACTCCACTGTAGGAAACTGCCATGCTCCCGCTGCCATGCTCTGGGCTTTGTCACTGTCTTGCTCCCACTAATCTGTTTTTTCACCATATTGTCTCCGCTTCCCTAATCTCTCCCTGTTTTTTACATCAGTCATCTCTCTGTCTTCTGCTTTAACTCCTTCCTTGTCAATTCTAAATTTATATGCCCACTCGACTTTCTTTTTAGCTTATTCTTCTACCAGCCTCTTCAGCATTATCTTTACCTCTTAATTATAATCATGCCAAACAGAAGGGCTCGCATCTCCCTGAACATATCTGGTTCATTTGGAGCTTTGTATTTTTGCTCATTCTTCTCTTTGCCTGTGAAATAATTAGTTCCCCCGTCCTTGCATTGCTATCTTCCCCGTAAGTACCTAAACCTTTTCTGAGAGAGTTGTCGTCAGCTTCCAGAAACCTTACCTTACCCTCCCCCCGACACTTCGAGACAGAAATTGACTCGTCTCTGAATTCTGAACAGTTCTTCAGTCATAATACCTGTGATATTTAGATTCTACCTATTTCTGTATGTCCCCACTCTTTAACTGTGAAAGTCCATGAATGGCGACAGTATTTTTATCCCTGGTTCTAAGCAAAGGGTTGATATCTAATAAATACTGAATGAATATAGATGGATACATGGACATTTGAATAATATCTGTAATATTCATTTAATAATTTTTTAAAAGATTAAATTTGTTGAGTTCTCAGAGGCCAAGCACTGTATTAATGATTTAATATACATTTTATACATTTTATTTTATCCTTAATAAAACCCTAAGAGGTAAGTATTATACCCATCTCACAGATGACCTGTTTGTTTCAAATTAATTTATAACAGTAGTAAGAGGAAACAGATATGAATTTCATACTTGGGTTTGGTTTTCTCCAAAGCCCCCATTTTAAATACCTGTCTTATATCTGCCTCAGATTTAACTCTCAGTAATAACTGTTCCCATTCATTGAGCCCTTAAAGGCTTGAGTATCACATTTAAAACAGTCAAATAAATATAAACCAAAAACAAATTATAAGACATCAAATTAGTACTAAGTTTTGATGTATTAAAGGAAGAGAGACTGGTAGGCCAATGTATTTGCCTGTGATTGATTACTCTGGAACTTTATAAATCTCTTTTAAAAATCTTTGCCCATAGAATGCTTGAGGTGCTATGCTTTTTTGTACTTTAATAATAAAATTGTGTCAAACTAGCAAGAATAATTCCTACACAACAAATCTAAGAGTAACTATTGGTTTCTAGAAGTTGCCAGAAGCATTTATTTTACTATAAACGAGAGTCGAACAGCTACAGCAAAAAAAGCAAGCAGATTAAATTGCTCGCTTACCCACCAGAGATTACACTGAATATATATAGGTTAGAATAATAAAAAAGGAAGAACAAAGTTAATGTCATCACTTAGCTTACTTATAGATAATAGGTACAACTTATGAAGTAAGACTTCTTAAATCTAGACATGTTCTTTGACTTAATACAAATATTTAAGCATATTTTATCATCTTGAAAGTTGACACAAGCTTTAAAGTTGATAGTTTGCATTTTTGAGAGATTTAATGAAAAGATTGTATGTGCAACATCTTGACGTCTAAGATAGTTAAACCTGTTTACCTAGAATAGCAGGAAACTTACAAGAATAATACTGGACATGGAAGATGTAAAAATAAGTTTATGAACGATATTTACTTATACTTAGAACATATATTCTAATATTATAACAAAATTATGATTATATTGAGTTTTCAAGATATTAGCAATAGACAAAGATTAGCAATAAGGAATAAAATATATCTCAAAAACACAGGATAAAATCACCTCAGATTGTTTTTTATATAATTATTTTTTATCTTTTAGGATTTTGAACTATGGGATGATGTAGGGTTAAACATTCCGAAACCTCCAGACTTACTGCAACTCTACCGAGATTTTGGAAATCATCAGGTGACAGGAAAAGACCTTGTGGATGTGGCCAGCGGAGTAGAAGAGGATGAATTAGAGGCCCTCACACCGATTTTAAGCAACCTTCCTCCACCTCTTGGAACTCCTCAAACTGTAGAGGTAAGAGGTATTACCTAACTAATCAAGTCCCCCCAAATATTTTAAGATACGTAAAAACGTATTATGAGATCTTGAGTTTCTCTTTTTCTCCTGTTTTGATTTTAGAACTCCTTGCTAGTACAGAAATTAGAAGATAAAATTAGTTTATTAAATAGTGAGAAATGGTCTTTGATGGAACAAATCAGAAGACTTGAAAGGTTAGTATTTAATCATCATTTCTTAAAAAACTTTAAATTTTTAAAAGAAATCGGTAGTTATATAAATACACAAAATAACATCTCAGTTGTCAGACATAATTTTTCACATTATAAAGCTTCTGAGAGAAAATCTTATAATGCTTTATATATTTAATATGTCCTTTTTTTCCCCCAAAAAAGATTATTAAACCATTGTAGTGATCTTACAATTATATCTTGGAACCTAAGAATAAGTATTTTTACTCCCCCTCAGTCCTGTCAATATGAATAAAATAACTCCTTCACGTTAGTGTTAAACACATTTCTCATTTATTATTTCATTTAATTCTTTGACTAATCCTGTGGGTTAGATGAAATTATCTTCATTTTGCAATGAAGAAATGAAAGTTAAGTACTAATCAAGGGGAGAGTTTATAAGGCCAATTTTATTCTTCTTTGGTGAAAGTTTGTGGCTACAGTTAAGGTATACGAAGCATCACTGTATATGCTACGGAAAAGATTAACCAGTTGTCAAACCATTTTCTATTAATATTTTAAACTTTTAAGGCATTAAACCCATTATGAGATTTATGTTATTGCCAAAGTTTTTTAAAAACAATTAATGTCTGATAATTTTTCTTTCTTTCTACAGTGAAATGGACTTTCTCAAAAGTGAACACTTTGCTGTCCCAGTAGTTTGTGACTCTGTTCAACCTTCTTTAGATCAGTCTCTTCACAAAGACTCTGAAGACAGTGGACAGAATCCAGTTATAAATAATTCAGACGAGGGAAAAAACAAGGATATCCATCTTTCAGAATCAGATGAGGTTGATTCCACCACTCCTAAAGAGACTGTCCCAAACTCTTTACCCAGGAGAGAAAGAGAAGGAATGCCTTCTTCTTCTCCATCGAGGAAAAACACAGTCCATTTTGATAAACCCAACAGGTTAGTGTGCATCTTATATTTTGGAATACATCTTTCAGCTGTTTAGTGCTTCGTCACACTGGAAGAGCTTCAGTTCTTATTAGAACTGCTTCTACAGACCAGAGATATGAATTTTTACCTTGGGGTTAACACATAGCAAAGTTACACGTCACAAAAAAAATCACAAAGTAATTGCTAAGTTAAATTGCATTAAAAAGGCATAAACCATAAATGGCATAGGTTCTATCTTAGCTGAGTATTTAAACCCATAAATAACACATATGTTACTATGTGCTGCAAACACTTGACGCTGTGATTTTTACCTTTTCTCTATTCTTCAGTTATTTTCAGACTCAGAAGAGGTTTTGGTTCTGCGTAGTTGCCTGTGATAAAGAACAGTTTCTGCTCTTAGTCTTTTTTTCTGTGTCTGCTTCCATTACTAATAATGTATCATTAATAGTCTCTTAATTCATTTATTTCATTTTTATGGGGTCGCAGTGATTAAACTCAGCATGGTCCCTGCCCTTGGTGATCATGTTTTCTAGTGCCAAGGATACAAAATACAATTAAAATTTTATTTTACAATGTAAATAATTTTAAGAAAGAAATATTTACTGAGTTCTTTTTAATATGTCGGGCACAGTTCTAAATGTTTTATGTATACTCACTTATTTAATCCTCACAAATATCCTGTTGTGCACTGTGGGCCACAAAGTCATGCTTCCTCCTCCTATTAAACAGAGGGATGTTATACCCAGTGTTGGATATAAGAGGAAAGTGTGACTAATTTGTTTTAGACTTATAGGAACTCATTATTAGTGAGAAGTATTTGAATTTTTTTAAGCAAATATTTCCACTAATGAACCACAAATTTTTGTACCCACTGGGTATGTTTTTTCTTTAGGTATTATGGAACTTATAAAAATTGAAATAGATGTAGCCTAGTTCTTAAAGTGTATTTATTCTAATATGAATAAGATATAGTCATAAAAATCTGTTATGAAAGTGAACGATAACAGCGTTTAGTATTTCGGAGTACTTCCATGTATCTCCTTTGATATTCCAAAGCCACTCTGTGGAGGAAGATGATTGTTCAATTTGTTCAGCCAATTTTTTAGCTCCCAACTATGTGCCAGGCAGTGTTAACAGGAATATTATTATAGTAAATAAAACATAGAGTAATCCCTTCAGTCACAAACCTTACAGTATGAGAGAGACCAACAATCAGACAATTATAATAAAGTATGAAACGTGGTAATATAAGAGAAGTTCAGCTTGCTCTGGGAACACACTCTCAGTGTACCTGACCTAGTCATCAGGAAAGGTTTCGGGAAGAAATGTTCTCTAACCTGAGACCTGACAATTAAGTGGGAGTTAACCAGGCAAAGAGATAAGGGGAAGAGTGTCCCCACTAAGAGAGGACAGCTTGTGCTAGGAGAACACCATGCGTGCATTTGGGGAACTAAAAAGAATTTACTAAGGTTTAAGCAAAGAATGCAACTGAGAAGAATGACAGAAGATGAAGGTGGAGAATTAAGCAAAGGCTCAGTTTTGTAAGCTCTCTCATTTTGAAGAGTTGGCACATGATGGTATCCAAGTTTTAGAAAGAGTACTCTGCAGTAGAGGTAGTTGGAGGGTAGCAAGACTGGAGGAAAGGAGTCTTACAGGTTATATATTAGAAAAATCCGAGTAAAAAATGTGGCCTGTCCTGTGTTGAAAAAAAGTGGATAGATTTGCAAGGTAGTTAGAAGGTAAAAGATTGATTGAATTTGAGGTTAAAAGAAAGGAAAGTATAAAGGCAGATTAGAGGTTTCTGGCCTGGGCAATTGCATGGATTCTGCCTCCCACCACTAAAAGAATGTGGGAAGGGAAATATAAATGAGCAAACAAGCTCACTCTATAATCAGAGGAATTACTGAGTGCCACTTTGTGGTTTACATTAAATAACTTTTATTGCATAACTTTTGGTGTTAGCTCTTTTCTTCGTAGATTGAACACATACGGTACAAATCATAGTTACAATTGTACGAATACTACTACATAGAGACCGATGTTGTATAGAAACATAAATAGACAAATATTTTCAATTATAAAAATACTTTCTTTAAAATATGCCATGAATATTGAATGAGCCTCTCCTTTACTTATCTTAAATTTTACTTCTTTTATGTGGATTTCTAATATTAAGGTTTATCATCAGCATTATATAAATCTGCAAAACTTTAATTCCTCTCAGCATTATACCAGATCACCCTTTACATCACTGTTTACCCTTCTGGGACTATGAGAACTGAGGAGAAAAAAGTCCTCATTTCAGATTTCGCAAATACTTTCTATAGTCATTGACCTGCAAGTGCCACTTCAGGTTTGATCCACATCATCTATGGGCCATTTATTCATATAACATCAAGCTACTTTAACATCAGCTGTTCTTACTGACTTTTTTTCCTTATATAATTCTGCAGTGAGATGCCCATCAAGTCATTGGTGGCTGAGAAATCCAGTTAACACTCATGGGTCAAGATTAATGCAAGAATTGGAGTGATAACATGTAACTTATTTTGTCCTTGAATGCCTGTGTAACTGCTGAGTATTGTCCCCTTTTCATCCACTCTTTTCTTCTAGGAAATTGTCTCCTGCTTTCCACCAAGCTCTACTCTCTTTTTGTCGCATGTCAGCAGATAGTCGTTTAGGATCAGAGGTAAATTATACCAGATATTCTTGTAACTTTCTTAAAACATTCAGTTTCTTCATAGTATCTCATCTAAAAACATCTGTGCTAATACTCTATTTCAAATACAAATGTATTATTTAAAATAATGCTCTAAGAAATAGTTTCTAAAATTTTTAACTTTTAAGGATGGTATTTCATTATTTCTACTCTTTGGATTAAAGCTTTGTTTGGTATTAAAGTGACTTTTTGTGGCCTATTTTTAATTTGTTATGTCTACTAACATATGGTTATATGACTCTCTTTAATATAATTCAGAAAACCAACATAGGTGTAGATATTGTTTATATTTCAGTTCTTTTTAGGTCACTCCATTATTTTTATTTCATTAGGAGTAATTGTCTTTAATTGCTGAGTTTCTTAACTCCCAGACTAGTTTTCCTCAAGTGCTTTGTAGTTGTTATTTCAGACTCATCTTGAGAAGTTATTTTATTTTATTTTTTTCTCCTGTCTTTATACTCACTCCTCCCTTTCTGGCTGTTTTATGGTTGATTCCGCTTGACCTCTCCTGGCTTCTGTCCCACAATGTCACTGAGAATATGAAAAAGCTAGAGGATGGTTTGAATGCAGTTCTGGCAATCCTCTTGTAAGACTGGGTCAGGCTTCTCTGGCCTCCCCTTGCATGCAGCTTCATCATACAAATGATCTCCTTAGCCAGAGATTTGTGAGCATCTTTTCAAGAACTAAAGAAATGCTATTGAAGCTGCCCCGATCCTGTGTTATCCCTACTCGCTCCCAGAACTGAGGCATTGTAGGCCTCCTAGGTTTCACCCTTGCTTCTTACAGATGTTTTAAATCCACTTCTAGCCTACAGAAATGTTTGTCCCATTTGGGAACACAGTTGTTGTTTTCATCATCATTGTAAGGTATAATTTTGGATGCATATTTGGAGCAGAGGTGTCAAGGTCTAAAGAATGAACTATAGGTACCATCCCACACAGTTCAGCACTGTCATCATTTATTAATTCTTTGGTTTTCCAGGTGTCTCGGATTGCAGACAGTGAGAAAAGTGTCATGTTAATGCTGGGACGCTGCCTACCACACATCGTTCCTAACGTGCTGTTAGCAAAGAGAGAGGTAAGACACACGAAAGTATTTCATTACAGTAATCTCATCGTGTTGTCCATTTTTTGTCATTTTGAAGTTTAGTCTTATGTTTTTATTTTGTTAAAGTCTATTACTTGCAATCATATTCTTACTTTTGTGCATGCATCTCTGCTCCTAGAGAATGGTTTTACACCTCTGTCAGGTGAGTTCAGTAAAACTGCATGGTATTCACGTTGTTCCATTTTGCTTAAAGCATCATTAGCTTGTGCAACACTAACTATTACTGTAGGTCCATTTATGTGCTGTGAACACTGTCTGTTTTTCACATTACCAGTTAACTAATTTCTCTCTGTTCTTGATGTGATTTGCTAGATATGTCTCCAGAAATAGACACTCTGTATGGAAAATTAACAGGAACTAAAAATGTAATTCTTTTTTTAAATGTACTTATAATTACCTATTATAATGTTAGTTTTGTTGTATTTGTTTGGCAATAATCATGCTGATGATGATAGGATAGTTGTAATATTGATTACAATAACATTTGAAAGTATCTTTTTTCTTTTTCTTTAGCTAACCTGTTGATGACAGATGCTTTAAATATCCATAATACCATAGCAAATATATTCTAATACACATAGCCTATGTGATAAGCCATAGTGTAGAAAGTTCTTTTTATAGTTATATTTAGCCAATAAAAGATTAATCAAAAGTTGTTTGAATGACACTGGATGATTTATTTGCAAATAAATTTAATTATTTATTTGAATTATTCAGTTTATGAAATCAGTTATCAGTTCACAAAATTTCTTACAAAAAATAGAATAAGAATATTTTAGAATGTATCATTAATAACTTTCTTCTGTTATCTTCTTAATATTTACCACTGATTTCAATCATAATTCATGGGACCTACAGTATGATAGGTACACAATGCATTGGCAAAACCCATATAAAGCTTATCCTTAATTATCTGTTTAGCACAAGAAATTTGTACTGATCTTCAAGAAGACATATGTAGAGCTTTAAAAATTTTAATTCTGGCAGGCATTTTTAATTTTAAAAAAATAAAAATGACTTTTCTTACTGATGCTTTTACCTATTATTTAAATATAGTTGTGAGATATTAATAAGTATGGAAAATTTTCTGTCTTGAAGGATCAGTGTCCAATTTCAGACTGTTTTGCAGTTCTGCCTGGCAGAATGGTGTTTGAGCTCCTTTTTATTTTTTAGCTTGTAACATAATCCATGCAATGCATTAATGTTTGCATCCCTCTTACTATGTTTTCTTAATATCATCTTTAAAATATCACAGAAACCTAATTGTTATGAAATGCAGTATAAGCTTTTTAATTTAATTTTCATTCTTTCTTTTTTTTTTTTTTATCATAAAAGACTCTGCCACTAAAACCTGTATGGACTGCATGAAGTATTTTTAAATTTGCATCATCAGTAATCAGATATATATATAAATATATGTATAAACATATATACACATACATATACATATACACATGTGTATTTTATTCATGTTATGATGTTTACTTTTCTGGCTGATTTTAAGTTTTTTATATTTAAAAAATACATACTTATAATTTCGCGAAGACTTGATCATTTATCTTTATTTAATTATTTGTACCTTATACTGCTTTATCAGAAAATTTATTATTTATAATATACTAAAGTTGTATTCCCTCAAAATTGAATTGGTAAATAATGAAATCTGTCTTGGTTTACATGAAACCAGTCCCAGGCCATAAAAGGACAAAACTTTTATTTCATTTTATTCTTTGATATTGGATTACTTTTATTTAATATTTTACCTTAGTTCCTTAAATCTATATTTTTGAAAAGGTATTGTGATTGAAGGGTTATTCCATGGTTTAACACCTTTTAAATATAAAAAGGTGTACAACAAAAACTCTTATACTTGTCCCTGAGCCACCATTCCACATGCAATAAATGTTCTTAGCTTCTAGTGTGTTCTTTCAAGTCCTATGCCCATTTTTTAATTGCATTATTTGTTTTTTGAGTTGTAAGAGTTCTTACAATTCTGGATATTAAATTCGTATTAAATATATGACAGGTAGGTGTTTTCTCTCATCCTGTAGGTTGTCTTTCCACATTCTTGATAATGTCCTTTGATGGGCAAATGTTTTTCATTTTTGTGAAGTCTGATTTATCTAATTTTTTCTTTTGTTGCTTGTGTTTTTCATGTAAATTTAAGAATCTATTGCCAAATCTGAAGTCAGGAATATTTACCTAATTATAAATTTTCTTCTAGTATTTTTATAGCAATAGCTCTTATATTTAGGACATTGATCCATTTTAAGTTTTGTTTGGGGGGAGGTTGGTTTTTTTGTTGTTGTTGTTGTCGTTGTTGTCGTCATTGTTGTTGTTTACATATAGAGTAAGGCAGGGGTCCAACTTTATTCTTTTCAGGTGATTATCCAGTTGTCCCAGCACCAGTTGCGAAAGAGAAAATTGTTTCCCCATTGAATGGTCATGACACCTTTGTTGAAAATCAATTGGCTGTAGATGTTTGGTTTTATTTCTGGACTCAAAGTTCTATTCCATTGATCTTTATATTTATCCTTATGCCTGTTCCACACTATTTTGATTACTGTAGTAGCTATGTGGTAAGTTTTGAAAATGGAAAGTATGAGGGGTTTTTTGTGGTTTCTGTGAGCTTTTCTATGTCTAGAATCATGTTACCTGCAAATAGAGATAATTTTGCTTCTTCCTTTCCAATTTGGATGCCTTTCATTTCATTCTCTTGCTTAGTAGGAGTTCTAGTAAAATGTTGAATAGCAGTGTTTTGAGAAAGCAGATGCTCTTATCCTGTTCCTACATTTAGGAGAAAAGCTTTCAGTCTTTCACCACAATGATGCTAACTATGGGTTTTTCATAAATGCCCTTTATCATATTAGTTTGCTGAGTGTTTTTATCATGAAAGCATATTGAATTTGTTAGATATTTTTTGTGCATTGATTGAGATGATGATTTGTTTCCATTAGTTTTTATTGATGTGGTATAATATATTGATGATTTTTTTATATGTCGAACCAACCTTGCATTCCGGGGATTATTCCACTTGAACGTGGTTTATAATTCTTTTAATGTGTTCTTGGATTTGGTAGTATTTTATTGTGCATTTCTGCATCTAAATTCATGAGGGATGTTAGTCTGTAAAGTTCTTTTCTTTTGCTATCTGTCTGGTTTTTTATCAAGCTAATGATGGCCTTATAGAATGTGTTAGAAATTTTTCATCATCTATTTTTTGGAAGAGTTTGAATAGGATTGGTATTCTTTAAATGTATTTTAGAATTCACCAGTGAAGCCATCTGATCCTAGAACTTTTCTTTGTTTAGCAGATTTTTTTTTATTAATGGGTCTATTGATATTCTATTTCTTCTTGAGTCAGTTTTGGTAATTTATGTGATTCTAGAATTAGTTCATTTTATCTTGATTATCTATTTGATTATTAGTAAACCATTATTTGTGCTGTTCACTTCTAATCCTTTTAATTTTTGTAAGGTTGGTACTAATGTCCACTTCTTCATTTCTAGCTCTAGCTATTTGTATCTTATCTCTTTTTTCTTAGTCTTGGCTAAGTTCTGTCAATTTTGTTGATTTTCTCTATTGTTTATCTTTTCTATATTTCATTTATCTCTGCTCTGATCTTTATTATTTCCTTCTTTCTGCTGGCCTTGGGTTTAGTTTGCTCTTAATCTAGTTCCTTAAGGTATAAAGCAAGGTTGTTGAATTGGGGTCTTGCTTCTTTTTTAATGGAGGCATTTATAGCTATAAGTTTCCCTCTGAGTACTGCCACGTACAGCAAGTGGTAAATCCTGCTACATCCAGCAAGGCCCTGGAAAATAATCCTGAGTGGGAACAGTGGGAGATTGAGAAAAGAAAGAAGACAAAGAGCTGGGATCAGGAGGTCCACTATCCACTGATGATGGAGTAGTAGCCCAGTTTTATTTTTGCAAGCTGCTTTTATACAAGTGCATACAATTGATAACTAAAATAAGATTATCACCACCCAGTCTATACACCCTGCTATAATCTTTTGCATTTCGATCTGTTTGAGGCTATGAGCGTACTCCCTGCCCTGGAGCAACACAGCATTGTTCTTTAATCAGTTCCTCCTTTCCCATTCTTAGGAGGGTTTGTAGAAGTGAGGCAACCCTTGATTGATCTCACAGATTGCAAGAACCTTGTCAGCTTGCAATCTGCTCTCCAGAGAGTACTACTTTTGCTACATCTCATAAGTTTTGGTTATGTTGTGTTTTCTGTTTTCATTCATTCATCTCAAAGTGTTTCCTGATTTCCTTATTGATTTCTTTGACCCATTCATCATTTAAGTGTGTTATTTAACATCAACATATTCTTATGTCCCTCCTATCATTGATTTTTAATTGTGTTCCATTGTAGTTAGAGAAGATATTTTGTATGATTTCAGTCTTTTGAAATTTTATCGAGAATTGTCTATACCCTAGCATATGGTCTAGCCTTCAGAACGTTTCATGTGTACTTGAGAAGACTGTATGTTCTGCTTTTGTCAGGTGGCGTGTTCTTTATGTATATATCTACTAGATCTAATTGTTTTATAGTGTTCAAGTCCCCTACTTCCTTACTGATTTCCTGTCTAGATGTTCTAGCCATTATTGAAACTGGGGTATTAAAGTCTCCAGCTATTTTAGTTATATTTTATGCATGTATAAACAAACTCAAATATATGCTCTTTTTTCCATGACTTAAATAATATTATACAATATGCACTATTTTCCACTTTGTTTTTTTCCATGTAACATGTTTTTGTACCTTTCTTTGTCAGTATATAAAGAACTAGCTACATAATAGCTAGTAGTTTAATTGTACTTTAACATGTTTTAGTGTTTTTTCAAACTTTATTGACTATGTGTGCTCTCATTAAGACATCTTACATCATGTGCCAATATATAAGTAATATAAAAGGTTTACAAATCAAGTCTTGCCTTTAGTAATTACGAAAAGTTAAAATAGAAGATAGTAAAAGCAAAGATGATTTTATAAATATTTTAAAACAATAAAGAATATACGTAAATAAAGACTAAAAAAGAAAGAAATGCTCTTCGTGACCCATTCGATTGATTTTGTGACCTCCTGTTTTAAAGGGAATAACATAAAGGTTAATTAAAACTATCTAATAAATGAAACTTTTTATTTTTTATAAAAGTGAAAAGCACAATGAATGTAGATATTAGTGTTATTGGTTTTTGTATTTTAAAAGGAAAACTAACAACCTCACTCAAACTTCAGGTCATAATTATAGCAATTTCTAAATTTGACAATGTATACTTCAAAACCAAGATGCCATTGATTTGTAACATTTATGTACTATTAAGAAAGAAAAAGAATTCCAGTTAAATTATGACATGCTCTCCATTGTAAAGACCCAATTTCAGAGATGATAACAGTGGAAGAAAATTTCCTCCTATGTTCTTTGAAGTAATGATAACCACTTTTTACCAGTTCGTATTTTTAAAAAACTTCCTTGTCTATTCATTTTGGGAGAAAAAAAATAAAATAATGAACTAATTTTCTGTATGTGGCTTACGTAGTAGTTCACTTTAATGGGTTGGTTGAGGAACTTGAATCTTTCACCAAATTACAGAATAAATTGATTTGTCTTTTGATCTATGAATATAGTAAATAGGCTGAATAAGTTGATTTTTTTACAATCTCTGCTATAAATGCATTTGATGGAAAAAATTTTTTAATTAAAAAAAAACAAGATTTCATAAAGGATTACTTCTAAAAGCATTTTTATAATGATACATCTAAATTTAACTTTCATTTTCATTCTATACCAAGGAAATATATGCCATCAGCTAGCTAAAGTTGGAAAAGGAGAAGGAAACCAGTGCCTTGAATGGGGGTGGGGTGAGTAGACATGGTGGATGAGTCCAAAATTTGCAGGGGGAGGATGTTGAAAATGTTCCAAAATTAGATTGGTGATGGTTACACAACTCTGAATAAACTAAAAATTACTGAATGTACACTTGAAATGCATGAATTTTAGGATATATAAAATATCTCATTAAAGCTGTAAAAACAAAAAGCAAAGGAGAGAACCAGTTCCTAAAAAGTTTTAGAAGTAGTACCTCTAAAGACCTACTAATCTTCTAAGAAACCAAACTTTGCTCTTTTACATATTACCATTCATATTTGCCCCATGGTAAATTTTTTTACTTATGAGTAATAATAGCCTAGATAGTAATAAAGTAGATAAGCTCATTTCATCTTCTTTACCTCTGTGTGTGTGTGTGTGTGTGTGTGTGTGTCCCCAAGACACAATATGTAGTGAGTGCAACTATTTGTCATACCTTTGGCCCTTCTCATTCCATCTTGCTGCCTTCTCTCTGTGT
Organism: Pteropus alecto; assembly: GCF_000325575.1. Taxonomy (NCBI): domain Eukaryota; kingdom Metazoa; phylum Chordata; class Mammalia; order Chiroptera; family Pteropodidae; genus Pteropus; species Pteropus alecto. The sequence continues at coordinate 9,025,220 of NW_006436810.1, forward strand.
GTGTGTGTGTGTGTGTGTGTGTGTGTGTGTGTGTGTGTGTTAATTTTGGGACTAAATCACGTGCTCTTTAGCAGTATCATAGCTTTAGAGTCATCTCAGTGTTTCAGTTAGGCTTCCTAAAAGTTAAGCCTCAGGAATTATAGATATTAATAATTCTAAGAATAGATATTTTAGCCGCCCTTGAAGTGTAGAACTTTTCCAGAGGTGAGTAACCTTGTTTCTTCCTTATGTGAGTCTTTTTGATGTTCTTCTTTTTTTTTTTTTTACATGTTATCATCAATACCCTGACAAGTTTCAACTGAAAATTTTAATCAGAGGTTGTCAGTACTTGATTTCAAATTATAATTCATGATTATTTAATTCCTAGGCAAAAGACCAGATGAAAAATCTTTAAATAACAACTATCTAAAATTTTTATCCAAAGCTTGAGTTATAGGAAATAATTTTAGTGGAACGGTGAGGGCAAGCAATGAACCGTAATTTATTGGACTGATGTGTTACTTTCCCAGAACAGTAGAATTTTGCCTCTTGACCTAAAGTATGCAAAACATTTCCTCTTCTCATGTGATCTAAATGTAATGCTTCCTTTTCTGTTTTAGATTCCTTTCAGATATTGGAGCCATTATCTTATCAACATTTCTATGCTTTTTTTAATGTTAAAATTTACCTGATCTCATTTCCTACTTCATTTCTCCCCCCTTAACATCTAATTACTCACATTGTTTTAAATCCTTTTAGATACTCTTTCCTTCTGTTTTATAGTCTGAACATACATTAATCTTTATAAGACTAAGAAAGTTAAGTAAAAAGTTTATAAAATCAAATCCAAAAACATTTACTATCTCTAAAATTATTAGAAGTTCTTCTGTTTTACTTGTAAAAGTGATAGGAGAATTAAAATGCTGGAAGCCTTTCCAGCATTCTGTACAAATTTTAATTCTGTGCAAAATTCCACAGGTAATCTTAAGTTTTGAGGGGTGGCAGATCCTTCGTAAAGATAACTAGCTTTGTAATTAAAATTGCAAAAATCAAAATAGTTAAAGCGAAAATTATTTACTTGAGTAAAGTACAAATTACTTAGCTTTTTAGATTAATGAATTTTAAAAGCCTTAGAATTATCTTTTCTAACATGGTAATAAAGTATTGGAATACCTCTGAAATAAGATTGCTACACTTATTTTCTCTCTAATGATCAGTAAATCAGTTTTGCATTTCACTTCATTCAGTACACATTCACTGAATAGAATCAAGTGTTAAAGCACGTTTTAAAATATTTCAGATTCTTGTCACCTTGAAATACGGGCACAGCAACTTTTAATGGTGGGGGGTGGGGGCGGGAGGGATATTGCCTTTTGGATGAAATGTTACCAAAGCCGTAGGTATTTTCTTACCATGGTTATTACTAATGTGCGACATTAAATCTAACATGCTAAGGATTTTCTCGTGAGGAATTCTTAAACTTTAGATACGATGTCTAACATTGCTCTATTATTCTCAATGCTTTTATATTTAATCATTTAAAGGCATTTTTAAAACCACTACCAGTTTGTCTTCTGAAAGAAATTCAGCTACCACTTTTTAAATGTTTGATTCAGAATTTTAAAACACTAGACTTCTTCAATTGGAGAGATGATACCAAAGGAAGAATATTGATTCAAATCTGTAAATTTATGAAGACTGTGGAAATGGACTTAAATTCTAATGCGGATATATTAGTACTTCAGAGGCTTAAAAAAGATGAATTTACAGTAATTAAGTATGACACAGCAGGTACATACTTATAGAATTCACTATTTCAGGAGCGATACAAGTAGAAGTTGTGAATAAATGAATGATAAGAGAAATTAGGATAGTTGGAACCGGTCATAACTTAGTAATTAAAATCCTTGATGGCTCTATTAGAAACAGACTCTTCACTTTTTCTACCATCACTTAGTGGGCCTCTTGTCAGCTCTTTGTCACCGTAAGACGAGACCATCTGGCATACTTTATACACTGAGTTATAAGTGCCATAGCCATTAATGTGCCAGTATGTACTCGGTTCTCCTTGGTTTGGAATATTAACCAAAAATTATTGACAGTGACTTTCGTATATTGTTAATTTTGCCAACAAGAAATAAAAGCAAATATCAATATAAATTATTATTAACTGTGATTCTGAAAAGTGTCAAGTATTTTTCTCCAAATCCCTAAATGCACAGAATTTTGGAGTTCAAGGAGACCTTCCATGGGAGTTTTCCTCCCATGAATCAGTTGCGATTGGTTGGTAGTGGTGCTATGCTGAGAAATGCTTTGGTAAGTGCTGTGTTGAAAAGGCTTTTTGAAGCCAGTTTTGATCTCAGAAGGAAAAATTAACAATCTCTTTAGCAATAAATAGGAAATTACAGAATGTGTATGAAGTAGTTTTCATTTCTGTGCTAATCTTACTTCCTGCATGCTTCACCTGAGGAAACTAAAAATCAGAGAACTTAGTGATTTTTATTCGGTTCTTTGGTACTAAAGAGTAAATCAAGACAAGAACTCTTCTAGCTCCTGGTCCAGTGTTCTCAGTTTAGCACACGTAGCTGTATTTCAGTTCAAAGATTCCCTATATTCACGTATAAACCTCCTCTTTGATTAAAGATCACTAAGCCTCATAATTTAAAAAAAAATAAAAAGTAAGGCACAAAGGATCAACAGCAACACAGTTATTTTGACATGCTTGTTTTCGAGATGAAGCAGCTAAATATTATGCTCTATTTTAAACAGAGTACATATGTATGTATTTGCAATTATAATAAATATTTTACATATATTTCATGACTTTATTTTAAAGAGGAATACAATAAGAAGAAAATAGAATAAGATAATATTCTATTAAAATAAAAGTATTTATGTGGAGGCAGTGGGAAAGCAGGAAGCATCAGGAGGAAGCAAGAAAACCCTTGGGAGAGAAACATCTGACATGAGGGTAAAGTACAAATAAAATATTTAGGGCCCATCTTGATTTTTAGTCATTAAAATATTTTCTCTTTTTCATAGTACCTTCCAGAATAACTACTTTTTCATTCTTAAGGTTCTACTCTAGTGGGATATGCACTGTTCTCCTCCTCTCATTAATATCCTTGGCTCTTAGCAGCCTGAATGGAATCCTTTAAAGATTAGGATAGTCCTTGGAATGAATGATCTTCTACCCTAATATTTCATAAAACGTCATTTATTTTCTCCTACAAAGTCAAGACTAATCCATAAAGCATCTTATCAAGCCTCTGGTGAAAACATTACTAATAATATAGGATTCTTATCTATATACTCAGTGTTCCATTCCCAGCGCAAAATTATTTTTCCTAATCATTTATTTCTTTTGCTTTTCAATTACTAATCTGAAACTTGAAGAGGAGCCCAAATAGAAAATGACAGCATAAATATTTTAAATTTGTTTTTACTGCTCAGATTTATTCTTAGCTCTTTTTGTCTACATCTTTGTACCTTCAATTTAAGTTTTATACCAAGTAATTGTAATTTTTAAATAATATATGAAGACTTCAGAAATAATAGAAAGGGACTTCTAGTCATGCCTTTAAGCTTCAGTCTGAACTCAAAAAATCATATCATCTAAGGGAGCATCTTCAAAATGGGAAGCTGCTTCTCCTAACGTAGACTTTTCTTCAGGGTATCATGCATTACACTGTGATCAATTCCTATTTTAAATCTGCTGATACTCTTTGATGGGTAGGGAAGTAGATGGGAAAAAGAAATAAAAGTAGTAAGCATTCTTATTATTTCATAGTGATTTCTTTAAAATATTTGCAAAATATTGTTTTTATAACTTGGAAGATTTCTCTCCAAAACTATTTTATCACTTTTGGGCTTTTATTCTGATTAGATTTGAAAATCCATTCCAAAATGAAAAACATTAATATCTTTTGAATATATTTTAGAATTTTGTCTTAATTTAATTAAAGTATGAAGCAAATTTAATTAATTTTCAGATATTTCTTTGGAAGAAATAAACTGTTTTATATTACTTTTCTACAACATGTTGGGTTTATCTCTTCATGTTGAATGTGCCACAGAGGAAATATTGTTAAAAATTTCCATTTTAGCATAAAACATTTCTACCAATACTCTGTAGTAGTTTTGAGAACATTCGACAGCTGTGGAAAATGGTCTTCTTTTCACTTAGCCACCCAGTTAGGTGCCAAGGAAACAAAATGATTGATTATATCTTATTTTAAAGGCAGATTATATTGTACTTATAGAAGTAGGAAGAGTTCTCTTTATTTTTTATCTTTTTAAGTTTTAAAATATTGTTAACTTTTGTAAGTTTTGTTTAAAAACTCTTTCTAAATTGAAATTGCTATATCAGCTTGTAGTAAGATGGAATGTTTTCTAGTGTAAACAGTTGTAGACCCTTGGGAAGTACTGGATGAGAAAACGAAGTTAGTTGAACTTTAAGTAACTTCATTACATTGTGATTTGCACTTTTTGTACCAACCAGCACGTAAATATACATTTTGTTTTCTCTTGAATATTAACAAAATTAAAATTTCCTCCATTTTAAATGTCCACTTAAAAATACTCTGGGGAAAAAAGAATATTCTGCAATGCGTTTTTACTTTGACTTTTTCCACCTTCATGTTTCTTTAGGAGTTGATCCCCCTCATCTTGTGTACAGCGTGCCTGCATCCTGAGCCCAAGGAGAGAGACCAGCTTCTCCATATACTTTTCAATTTGATCAAGAGACCAGATGATGAGCAAAGGTAGGTATAACTACTTCTTTGAGAAATAAATAAAATGTTGACTTACTAATTTTACTAATTTGGTGTCAAAATTAGCATTTTAATCTATCTGTCTTCTTTCCTATTTCTGTTTTAATAAGCAGAGGAAACACTGGCCCTATTCACAATGCTCTGCAATGTTTTCACTGTTGTGATCCCATTTGCTCATGTTGAATTTGTACACTCTTGTGTTAGTTACCTTTGGATTTGTAATTCACATACTTCTCTGCCTTTATCTTTCACATTTGATTTCTAAGAAGGCCTAAATCTTCACCCCCTTTCCCACAGATGAACTAGATACATCATGGCTTCTTCATAGTTATGCTTTACAAGTAATTAAATATTTAATTACGAATTTCTGCATCACTGGGCTATCTGTAAACCATTTACTTGTGGCTAAAGGAATACCGTGTTTTGTTTTGGTTGGTCCCGAGTCAAATGCCCACAGCCAAGGATGTCTAGGTTGGCAAGTGAGTTATACCTGAGGGTGCAGAGGGGAAGGGACACACACATCAGGGTGACTTTCCAAAAAAAGAATGGGATTTGATCAAGCAACAGCTATAAATATCTACCTCAGAGAGTAAACCTTTAAATAGTAAGCGAAGCTGTGTAAGTGTGGCTGGGTAGGTAGACTAAGCACCAGATAGATAAACTTTGGCAGTTGATATCTTTTTCTGTGTTAAAAGTTTCTATCTTAATGAAAAAAGAAGTTTTGCTTATCCTTTGCAAACAATAGAATTGTACTTTATGTTAGATAAGTTTATATGATTTCAATACTTGTTTACTGACTGTTAAAATTTTTACCCCTTCTGAGTGTGTTGAAAAATCATAAGAGTAAACCATAAAACCATAAAAAATCAGGCTCAAAATTTAAAATACAAGGAATCTCTCAACAAAATAGTCAAATAAAATAGAATAAAAATAGTAAGATAGACTTTAAAACTCTGTAAGTATATTTCTCTTTCCTGCTCTTACCAAAATATCCCTGACCAAGTGGAGAAACAGGTCCTTTGCAGGATCCAGTCACGATTAAACTGGACCAGCAGTCCTCACATGCTAGTCAAATAGAAATAGGGAAATGAAAGCACTGTATTTGTATCGTTCGTGGCAAATTGAAAATTTTCTAAGGACAATTTCATGGTGCTGTATAGGAAAATTAATATTATATATTCTCCTTAAAAAATACTGTTCCCTAACTTGGTAACTTAACAATTGAATACCATAAATTACATTGTCATTTTCAGATTTGCAAAGCAAAAACTTCTAAATCTATAGCCTGGTTTCATACTCTGCATGTAAAGCTACTTGCTGCCACCTGGTGGCCAATAAGTTAGCATAATGTATTTGACATAATGAGTTGTCACTTTTCCTTACTTAATGAGTCTCAGGCTTCTTTGATCGTCGCCTAAGAAGAACTTAGCTTTTGCCAGTTCTTTGCTGACGGTTATAATTGACACCAACTTTGTAGCTTTGTCAAATACTAGACAAACCAGCTCTGTCCTATGATTTTCCGTAAGTAGAATCACTTATTTTTGCCATCACAGGAGCCTGTTTCTAATGCTGTTAATAATCTGTGGACCACCTGACCTTTTCTGTTTTCACCTGTATTTCAAAGATGTCATAATTTTTAGAATTTTGAATCTTCACTCTGCTGACTCAGAAGTTTGTTTCGAGGGACCTAACATTATTTCCAACAAATTTATACATCTCTAAGTATAGCGATGGTGACTCATGATTTAAAATCATTTCACATGTTATGTTAGTGTATAATTCTCACAAGTGTTTGAAGTGCTTAAATTTCACCAAAGTGTGTTCATTGCAATTATCAAACATTATGTATATGCCTCTGTATATTCATTAAGATCCTAGTGGGGAAGAAAACTAATTATCTGATATTAGGAAATTTTCATTGGGGAGCTGACAGCTAAAGGGCTGTATGTAAAGCTTGGGAATTTCTGTTTTCATTTTCTTTTTATTCACTTTTTTTGCTTTCCTAAAGTAGAAGGAAGTGAAAAAGTAAAGTTGAGAAATAAGCATATAAGGCAATGATATAACTATAAAGGGGAATCAGATTATTACTCAGTTGTGGTGGGAAGTTGCAATATATAATGAAGACATATTGACTCAACATTTCCCATATTGCTATCCAGATGTTCTTCGGATGTCATTCTTCTCAACCTAAGGAGTAATTATAGCTTATTTGGCTAAACTAAATAGAAATTTAAAGTCATTCTGCAGTTTGAGTTAAATTGACATAATTTGAGAAACAGCAATGAACGATGCCTGGACTTAAAATAACGATTTTATGCTTAACATGAATTAAACATTCTATTTTGGTTTTCCTTAAAGTTGGATACTCTAAACATGATATCTTAGACAATCAAAAGTAAAAACGCTCTTTCTCCTGTCAGGTTTTACTGTTATGATATCTTAGACAATCAAAAGTGAAAAAACTCACAGTTCCTCATTTTAAAGTCATTTTAAATGGAACTTCATTCTGAAAAGTGAAAATCTTATTTAAAATTTTATACTCTTTTTAAGTTATAAATCTACCAATTCTAGTGGTTATCGTATTAGTTATTTATATATTTTTCTATAAAAATTACCCCAAAAGAAAGTATTTTAAAATGATATTCATCTTTATATTACAGTTTATGTAGGTCAGTCAATCTGGATCTTCTGCTTCGGGGTTTCTTATAAGTCTGTAATCAAGGTGTTGGCTGGAGCTGTAGTCACCTCTCATCTCAACTGGGGAAAGATTTGCTTCTAAGCTCACTCACATTATTGATTGTTGACAGGATTCAAGTTCTCATGGGTTTTTAGACTGAAGACCTCAGTCCCTAACTAGCTTTTGGCCAGAGGCTGCCTTCGATTCCTTGCCACCTGGGCCTCCAACATGGCAGCATACTTTTTCAAAGCATGCCAGCTAAGGAGGCAGTAGGGAAAATCCCACAAGGTGGATGTCACAGAATTTTGTAACTTAATCTGAGAAATAACATCCCATCACTTTGGCCATTATTTTGTCCATTAGAAGCAAATCATTAGGTACAGTTCTACACTCATGGAGATGGGGTTGTAGAAGGTCTTGAATATCTAGAGATGGACTTCATATGGAGCCATGTCAGAAGCTGCCTACCAGTTATCTTGGGTCCAATACCAAAAACTCATTTCAGAAATATTTTACTAAGCCGAAGCATTGGACATGTAATCTCAGAATACATATATGGGAAGTTAGGAGTTTCAGCTTCACACCATAGAGAATCCCGTCACAGCATGTCTCACAAATGGTGTTGCCACTGCTGGAGGAACTTGTCTTAAGGAACTCACTCTCTTGGTGGAGTCTGGTTCCTTGTTAGAAAAGTCTGATTTGATTGTACAAAAATATTGTACTTCATGTGAATTACGGAGCTGACTCTTTTTTAACCCCTAGTCCTAGTTGTGCTTTCTAATGCAAACACAAGTCTTTATTTGGATTCTTTTTAGGCAGATGATACTGACAGGTTGTGTGGCATTTGCACGTCATGTTGGACCAACACGTGTAGAAGCTGAACTTTTACCACAGTGTTGGGAACAGGTAAATAACTATTGGGCTGTCCCTTAGCTATTATATTCTAATTTATCATATCTTTTTTAAATGCCTTTAGGAAGTATGTGGGATATAAATTATGCTGCTGTTTCTGTAGCCTAGCACAGTGATTTAATACTGCTTAAGGATGCTCTGGGATGCTTTGCTTTATTCAGTCTTCCAACAAATGCTTAAGAAACATTAGCTCCAGTGTGGGTACTGTTGTCACTAGGGATACAGTGAGGAATAAAAGACAAAGGCATCCTAGGGGGGGAGATAAGAGTAAACAAATAAATGACACAGTGTTTTGTAGTATTATAAACTATGACAAAAATAAAGCAGGGTAAGGACTAGGGAGTGATGAGGAATGCTTTACAAAGGGTGGTCAGAGAAGAAATCTCTGAGGAAGTGATGTTTAGGCAAGGATCTGATGAGGAATGCTTTACAAAGGGAGTGATGAAGAATGCTTTACAAAGGGTGGTCAGAGAAGAAATCTCTGAGGAAGTGATGTTTAGGCAAGGATCTGAATGAAGTGAGATACTGCAAATACAAAAGCCATGAGATTGGACTGTACCTGATGAGTTAAAGAGAGAGGAAGAAGTGTGTGTGTGTGTGTGTGTGTGTAGGTAGGTAGATAATTGAAATAATATCTTGTAAATATTGTATACTTGTATATATTACAAATATATACAGGATATAAAGTGTAAACCTTTGATGTAGAAGCTTTTCGTATTTATAATTCAACTCACTATTTACTCACAATACTTTTGGATATATATGGAATTGTAATATTCCAGTCTTCTGTAGAACTTGGAATCATTGATTTTCTAGACTTGATGATTAGGTCATTAAGCAGCTTATTTTTCCATCTTAAAAAGATGGATTTCTTATGAAGACAAATTTCAGGGCCTTATTTATAATAGCATGGTCACTTATTTTTTTAAAAATATTGATCTCTGGAATATCATTAAAGTATATGGTTTTGTAGAATTCTATTCCCAATTTCTTTGAGTGTTTTTTTAAATAGTGGAGTCATATCTAGGTTTAGTATGTAAACATTATATATAGTCATAATTATCTCTGACATTCCTTTATGTCATCCATTGATTATAGTACATACTAATTTAAGGTGAGACTTTAATCACTGAAAGTCAGATTAACTTGGAAATGACATACACAACTTTCAATTTACAATTCTGTACAGTTATTGATATGTAAACATGATTTTTTTAGTTTTTTCCATTTTCTTTTTAAGCTTATTGAGGTATAATTCATATACCATACAATTCACACATTTTAAATCTACAATTCACTGGTTTTTAGTATATTCAGAGATGCACAACTGTCGCCACAACCAATCTTAGAACAATTTTATTAACCCAAATGTAGACCCCAGCCCATCAAACTTGGTTCTCGTAGTCCATTTTGGCTACTCTGGGTCCCTTGAATTTTCATATGAATTTTAAGATCAGCTTGTCAGTTCTGCAAAGAAGCTATCTGGAATTTTTATAAGAGTTGTATTAAATCTGTAGATCAATTTGTAGAATATTGCCATCCTAACAATAGTAAGCCTTCCAATCCATTAATTTAGGATGCCTTTCCATTTATTTAGGTCTCTTAAATTTTTTTCCAACAATGTTTTATAGTTTTCAGAATATAATTTGTGCACTTTCTCTTTAATTTATTCCTAAGTATTTTATTCTTTTTGATACTACTGTAAATAGATTTTTCTTAATTTTATTTTCTGTTTGTTTGTTGCTAATATATAGAAATATATTTAATTTTTGTATGTACATTTAATTTTGAGACTCACTGAACTAAACTAAAGAAAAGCAAAATGAAGATTTATATATAGCATACTTTGACATTCAACCCATTCTACTTTGAAGTTACGATTTCTGAATTTAATTCGAAGATGTCAGTTATAAACATCTCTACCACCACCTCTTCCGTAACCTGAATAAACATGGTTATCGGGGACCTATGTAGCTGCCTACCTCCAGTTCATTGCCCAATAGATTGCTTTATAATTTCTTTTCTTAATTTTAGGCTTCCAATACATTAATGAATTATGTCACCTTTTCATATGGAAATATGAGAACAGATATACTTCTTTTCCAGTCAAAGAAAAATTTATATTCTATGAAGAAGACATATGGGAACAAAACCCAGTATGTGTCATTTTTTCGTTGCTGTTATTTTTTGTTATGATTCAGTGTAGCCATCACAGTGGTAAAACCCCATCTTCTTGCATATGCACATATGCAAACACAAATGGATTGACATCTGCTTATTTTAAAATCGAAATCTTTTCCTAATCCCTTGGGTAAAAAAAAGGAGTGATGCGTCATTCCTGGCATATGTTATAGACCACATCGATAATATCCAGAAGCTGGGTTTTCCAAACTTAAAAACATACTAATGTTG
>NW_006436810.1:9036007-9043844 GCF_000325575.1 Pteropus alecto
CCAATCTCTATACACCTTGCCAGATTTCACCTTTGCTTTACCCTTTTTTCTTTAACAGATAACCCCTGTGACCTTGTTTTTTAGGCTATTCCTGATTCTTTTATTCTTGATCGTGGAAAAGTAAGAAGCTTTATTGCATTCATAACAGGATTTGTGGTGGAAAATAATGCTCTGTTGCAGGAAGGGAAGGGTATGTTGTTTATGCTTGATTTATTTTTTACTCTAGATTAATCACAAATACCCAGAAAGACGACTGCTTGTGGCAGAATCCTGTGGAGCCTTGGCACCTTACCTTCCTGTAAGAATTGTCATTTTTTTCTTAAAAATTTTCTTTTTAATAATAGAGAAACCTTCTATCAAGTGTCTCGTACATTTTAATCCAGATTCTCCTAGGGCATACTGTCCTAATAAAGGAAAAAGATAAGCCAAAAAGAAAAGGCTCACATTGATGCGATATGGGAGTGCAGACAGGTACATTAACCATTGATTTTGCAAGAATGTAAATACATTAAATTGTATCAGCACTTCTCAAAGTGCGGTCCCAGGACACTGCGGGGAGTTCCTTGAGATCCTTTCATAGAGATTCATGAGGTGAAAATTATTTTCAGAATAATATTAAAACATTTTTTTGTCTTTTTCTCTGGGTTGACACTTACAGTGTTGGTGCAAAGTCGTAATGGGCAGCAGTGCCCGTGCATTAGTGCGATCATGGCAGTGAGACCCAAATGCGCAGATAATATTGTATTCTTCACTGCCTCGCACTTGCAGACAAAGCCAGTTTCCCTTAGAATAAGCTTGATAAACAGTTAAAATAGTCTACTAAATTTTGACCCTCGAGTGTGCATCTCTTTAATATTCCTTGCAATAAAATAAAAAATACTAATATCAAGCCATTTTGCTGCATTCTGAAGTTTGATGGCTGTTACATGAAAACAACATTCTGCATAGTTTGAGTTGTGAGCTGAACTGGTCACTCTTTTTCATGGGTTACTGACTTACTTGACAGACTACTGATTGACAAACGAGCTATGGTTATTAAGACTTGGGTATTTGGCAGACATTTTTATGAAAATGAATGAAACAAACGTATCATTTCAAGTAAAACAAGAAGATAACATTTATTGTGAATGATAAAATTGGACCTTTGAAGTGAGAACAAGAATTTTGGAAAACTTGTATCTGTCACCATGATCTTGACAGTTTCTACATATGTAAACTTTTCTGAGGAGGTCAGTGGTGACATTAACATGTGATTTTTTGAGATTATAATAAAATGTGTCCATATTGAAGAATATCTGCATAACTCTGTGGTCCAATATTTCTCAAATGACCAATGCATAATACTTAAAATCATGCATGGGGAAAAAACAGAGGCAAAGATAGATCAGTGGAATTTAATATATCAGAGTTTAAAGAGCTTGTTAGCAATAAACTATATCATGGTTTTAGATCCCACATTGCAACTAATAAGAAACTATCACTTGTCCAGTTTGAGTGTAGAATCAAAGTAAAATGTCTGTTCACATTAGGAAAGGCTATTAAAATACTCCTTCCTTTTTCAATTACATGTCTGCATGAGGCCAGATTTTTTTAAATACTTCAACCAAAACAGCATATCACAACTGAATGCAGAACAGATAAAATCTACAGATCTTCTTTTAAGTCAGACATTAAAGAGATTTGCGACAAAATGTAAAACAATGCCATCCTTCTCACTAATTTTTGTTTTATTGTTTTCATTAAAATGTTATTCGTGTTAACCTAATGAGTTTATTGTTACTTTCAAATGAATTGATACATGTTTTTTAATTTCTCAGTTTTAATTTGTAATGTGATAAATGTCAATAGATATTACCTACCCAAACAAAAGCTGTTCGATGCGCTCATTAATTTTGAAGTGACTAAAAGAATTCTGCCACCAAAAAGAATGAGGGCCCTTGGACTGTTGTGCCCCTTTAGGTATCTTCTCTTAGGTCCAGGGCTTAGACAGGTGGAGGGATGAGGTGACATCACTATTATTTTAAGTTAAACAACCATAGTTTAAAGCAAAGCTTGACAAACTACAGCCTGGAGACCAAATCTAGTTCTCAGCCTATTTTTGTAAATAGTTTTCTTGGAGCACAGCCACACACATTTGTTATGGATTGTAGATAGATATACATGAGTGAGTTTGAGCATCCTGTTACCTGATGTTCCAAGACAGAGATGAACATCACATGCTCGCAAAGGATAAGTGAACTTTCACGCTGCTCCTAGTACTAGAATGCCAGCAGCATTAACAAGAGACTGAATGTGTCTTCCATGAATCTTCCTTTGCCTTATACCTGACTATAACTGGTAATAGTAGAACCCCGGTATGGTCACGGCTTCGGTGGAGTAATGCCTCCTGAATTGTCCCGTGGGTTCCCTGTGGCATACTGAGGCTGCCACGGCTGACCTCCGCCCAGATCAGTGTGACGCATGCACCCAGATGAAGTTTATGTACCTCTGTCCTATAGCCCATCCTCATATCAACCAAGAAGGCAACTTTTAAACCAATATTTAAATGAATAAAGTATCTTAAAGTTAAGATACTGTAAGACATTGGTGCGGGGGGTGGAGGCGGAGGGAGCAGTTTTTACCCTAAAGGATAAATAACAAGGCCGTACGGAAAGACATGTTCACCAACCTAAATGTGATTAAAATTTGCTAAAATTATATATATTCTTTCTAAAAAGTCAAAACAAAGACTAGGTCATTTAAAAATGATTATATCCTCCATCTTGATTTTAATCTAACCATTATATGTAAAAAGAACCTGAACAAATTTAGGCTTTAAAGAATTTTATAAATTAATCAAGTTATAAAAATGGTACAAAGAACAGAAGGAAGGACATAATGATAACTCTTTATTCTACCCTCAGCCATTAATTAGGCGAAAATATTCTTTAATATTATTTAACTGTGGAAAAATTGCATCAAATTAAGACAATATTATTGGTGCATTATTAAATAGCATCTGAAAATATCAATGCAGTTCTTGCAAAAGTACTTTTAAAATTTATTCTCATACTTTATCTTCCTATTCGAATTTTTTACCTCAGTTCCTCAAAAAATAGGAACACCAGGATTTTATAATGTTGCCACACTCCTACCCCAGGCAAATGTTTTGATTACCGGCGAGATGTTTGAGAGTTACAGCCCCTCCTGTTGCTGTAACTCTCAGCGCTTTTCTCTGAGTTGAACAGGTGGTGGCAGGCGAGTCCTTGTGCGTTTATAGAACGTTGACTGTGGGTTTCCCAAAAGTGCCTGCCGCTGCACTGTGCTCTGCAAGGGTTTGCACATGTTTCTCAAGGGTATAAAAACATGCTGGGAGAAGCCTAATTCCGAACTCAGAGTAGTTGTTATACCTCTAGACAGGGAGGGTAGAGGAACGGGAGGAGAGTGGAAGAGAGCCATGCTTTAGTTATAGCAGTAACGTTTTATGTCTTCAGAAAATGAAGACTTGAGGCAAACATATTAAAATAAATGTTAATGTATCTGAGTTTTGCATACGTGGCTGTCTATCATATTTTCTATATTTTTCTGCTTCTAGTATAAATAGCAAAAACCTGTTCTTGTTTATTTTCAGAAAGAAATTCGTAGCTCCTTGGTTCTTTCAATGTTGCAACAGATGTTAATGGAAGATAAGGCAGATTTGGTAAGAGAAGCTGTGATCAAAAGCCTCGGTATCATTATGGGATACATTGATGATCCAGACAAATATCAACAGGTGTGTTTTTTAGAATGAACTCCACTTACTCCATTTTAAAATTCCAAGTAATATTCCAAATCTCTGATTCCAATACCTTATAACCTAGAGTAGGGATGGCAGTTATGTCAACTTTAACCGGTTGGAGTTGGCTGCCTGGTTTCAATTCTGCAATTCAAAGGAAAGCATGCTATGATTCACTCACAGTGTTCGCCACAGCTTTGTGGCAGGAAATTGGCAACAAACGTGCATGTTTGCTACCCTTCTCCTTGGTTTCTTCATCCATGGATGCGTGACATTTTCTCTAAGAAAATGGGAAGGGTAGGATGGCTTTCTTTCTTGCTTAAAATGTTTTCTAAATGTACTGCAATGTATACTTATTACTTTTTATTGAGTTTTTTAAGTTTATTCTTTTAAAAATCTATATTTTGCCTGTTTTTATTTTTGTTTTTTGTCGTTGTTGTTGTTTTCTGGCAGGGTTTTGAATTGTTGCTGTCAGCCTTGGGTGACCCCTCAGAAAGAGTAGTTAGTGCAACACATCAAGTATTTTTACCGGCTTATGCTGCCTGGACTACAGAACTTGGGAATTTACAGTCTCATCTCATACCTACATTGCTGAACAAGATTGAAAAGCTTCTCAGGGTAATTGCTTCCTTTGTTTACATAGTTTATAGAGTTTGAAAAGGTGTGTTCTAAGGTGTCTTAAAAGAATGTTGGGGAACAAAGACAGAAAGTACCACTTAACCGAACATTCTAATAAATTACCAGTTAAAGATTCTACTGGTCTGGAGCCAAGAGAGATTTGAGGAAGTTTCATTTTGGTGAAGCTAGAGGAGAAAAGACATGATCTGAGTTTGTTAGCTGAAATAGCACCTTCGTGGAACTATTATTCACACTTATTAAGAAAGCTAGCTCTTCCTTGCCTTTTCAGAGACTTAAATATTTTAGGTAAAGTGTATGCTCCGGTGCCCAGAGGTAACTAAAATATGAGTCTCAGAATCTTTCTTATTTACACAATGTCAGAATGCTTTAACTCTTTATTTTATTTACTTCAGTAATTTTCTCACTTTTTAAAAGGAACTTTCCATTCTTTCCAAGTAAAAGAATTGAAGAAAAATTGAAGAAACAGTAGAAACTTCTTGATCTAATTTTGATACTAAAAGTCTCTTAGAGTCTAGAAGAAAAACTAACATTTCTTTAATGCCTAATATATGCCATTAAGGTAGATACTTTATTTATAAGATATATAATTTTGTTATTATAACCCTTTGAATTACATTTTGTTTTTTTTTTGTGTTTGGTAACTGCGTATTTAAGTAACTTCCCCAGGATCCCACAGCTGTTAAATGACAGAACCAGGTCTATTATGTCTCACTTCAAACTCGCCCTTTCTACCCCAAAATTTTAAAGGACCTATAAAGCTTTGTAACTACTCTGTAGGTGGTTTTATATATATATAGATATAATTTAAAAATTGAACTTTTTTTTTGGAAATTTCTAAATGAATATTAAAAAACTAAATGGACAACTACAGTGAAGTATTCCTTTTTGTGAAACCTAGGGAATTTTTTTAAGTATTTTTCTGAATGTTTGCATTCCTTCTATCTGAGAGTTATTCATGCCTGATTTTTCTTATTCCAATTCATAACATGAGTAATTCCACATTGCTACTAAACATATCTGCAGTATTCAACATAAGTAGTAGTTCTTCCATGAAGAAATTAACTAATTTAGAACTGAGTCGATAACGTAGAACTTAGTAAATAACTCGCATATCTGACACCATTGCTATTTTATCTAGTGACAACATCTCAAGTGGATTTGAACAGCAATAAATGTTTTTATCTCTAATAACTCTGGTTTTCACTTTAATATTTGGTTTCTGTTTACCATACTGAACCTCCTTACTCTTTTTTTTTCTTTCTGTTGTCTCTTGTTTCCCTTTGAAATTTTTCCTCCTATATTTTATCTCTGTGTTGAATTATTTTAAAGTGCATTCAATGCTGTCAAATACAGATTTCACCAGATCTATAAAGAGATATTAGAAGTAGAAGAGGGAAAGTAGCAAGCACTGCTGCTGGTTTAATAGCTGAACATTTAAAATGATTCCTATGGCTCACTTTAATTTCTTTATCTTGACTTATAAAATTTCAAAAGATAAGACCCTCTTAAAAGAAAAAAAAAAACCTATAAAAGAAGTTCCATGCAAATGGCAGTGATTGATGTTCACCCTAAAGTTTTCCATATAAAAGATTGTGGTACTTCTACAGTACATTGGTGCTCTTTACATTTTCATATGCTTAGAGAAATTAAGGTGAGAAGAATGGACATCTCCATTAGGTGTTATGCCATGAATCTAACATACAGGTCCTCAAATGTTTTATTATTTGCCATAGAAAAGAAAAGCATCATAAATATGTGATTTCAAAAGACTAAAATTTGCTTCCACCTCCTTATGTTTCAGGAAGGAGAGCACGGGCTGGATGAACATAAGCTCCACATGTATCTTTCTGCCTTGCAGTCCTTGATCCCATCTCTCTTTGCATTAGTGCTACAGAATGCACCTTTCTCCAGCAAAGCCAAGCTTCATGGTGAAGTGCCACAGATAGAAGGTACTGAATTCAAACTGTGGATGGAAGATGTAGAATATTAACAGCTTAGCTTCCCAAAGAATTGTTTTTGATTAAAATTCTAGAAATCACATTTTATGACAGTATAATTACTAAAATGTATTATAGGAGTGGAATCTCGTGATCATAGATCTAAGGTAAACTATATGCCTTCGTTTTTGATGGATAAGCCTCATGGTATTATTTTATAATATTTATTCTTTCTTTCAACTCTTCATCTATAGTCTTTTTATAACCTTTTTTCCTGTGGCTAAAATAAGTGTTTTCTTTTATTACTAGAGCCGAATCAGTGAAAAGATTCACTTAATAATTACAAGTGCCAGTTTATAAAGTTTGTCATTTGCACTTTTTCTTTCTTTTTTCTTCCCCAGCTGTTTTATCTTATTTTCTGTAGGGGAAGGTGAATGTATTGCTCTTTCCTACTATGTCCTTGAACAGAATATAAGCATTTGGGGCAGAATTTTTTTTTTCCAAAGAAGGAATATGACTTATTTTCAGAAATACATGAAATTGATAGCAAAAGCCAGAATTCTCTTATCTCAGTGTCCAGCTAACCAGTAAGTGACTTTTGGTCCATGCCACTCGGTGATTCCACTGCTGCTGTCCCCCAAGATAAATGGTTGTAGACAAGCTATTACTATGTATGAGATCCCTTTGCAGCTTTTTCAGATTTGTGAAATTATCTATGTCTCTTACTGGCTTTCTGAGAGACAAAAGAATTATACCATCGAGAACATCAACAGACACTTGATTTTTTTAGAATTGCAGTTTTCACATAAAGGAAATTGTGAGTTACCTGTAATCTTAGGGATTTGAAGCAGCACGTCTAAGGATACACGAAACACAGCACGAAGGTGTATACTATTTGAGTGTCAATTTTACTTAGAAAATTGAGAATGGATAGGGGTGGAACATGTTTTCGAATATTATTAAGAAGAATGAAAATTCACACTTTTAAGTCTTCATAAAGCACTCACAGCTGGCCACTCGACATTCTACCCCTTCACTCATTAAGGTAGTGCATCTGCCTAGGGACTTTCCTGTCTTTCTGATTTCCTCTTTCTTTTTCTGTCTTGCTGGATTGGTTTGCTAGGACTGTCATGACAAAGTACCACAAACTGAGTGCCTTCATGAAAGAAATGTATTGTCTCACAGTTCCGAAGGCTTGACGTCTGAGGTGAAGGTGTCAGCAGGGTTGGTTCCTTCTGACAGCCGGGAAAAGCTGCTCCATGCCTCTCTCCTGGCTTCTGGTGGTTCGCTGGCAGGCTTTGGTACTCCTTGGCTGGTAGAGGCATCACCCAGATCTCCGCCTTCATCTTCACATTCTGTTCCCCCTGTGTGTGTGAGTGTGTGTGTGTGTCTGTGTCTGTGTCTGTCTGTGTCTGTGTCCAGATTTCCACTTTTTATAAGATCAGTCATATGGGATTAGAGGCCCACCCTTCTCCAGTATGAGCACATCTCATCTAATTACCTCTCT
>NW_006436810.1:9043871-9044654 GCF_000325575.1 Pteropus alecto
CTACAGTTCTGGGGGTTAGGGCTTCACCATAAGAAGTTTGGGGGGCGCATGGTTCCACCCATAGCATTTGCTATCATTCGTTCATTCATTTATTTAACAGATAATTCTTGAATGTCAAACACCTGTTGTCAAGCACATGCTGAAGATTAGATAGAAAATTTTCAAAACAACTGCTTTACCATCCTGAATATATTTGTTCTAGTGTTTATGTGATTATGTCTTCATCATACCAAAAATAATCTTTTTTTCCTTCAGTTTTTGTTGACTTAATTTCACTCTCTTTTAACTGCAGCTGTAAATGTTAATGTTATTATACCCACATCTAGGTTATAATGCTTTCATTATAAATAAAGAAATATCCGTATTTAGAGTTGATCTATATATCTATGTCTACATGTCTGTCTATATATAATCCATATAATTTGGCATATAAATGAAAGTTTGTTTTCTCTTAAATAATGTAAATCCAAATATCTTTATTACCAATTTATTCCCCTGTGTTAGCTAATATTTATGTAAGGCACTATTTTAAACACTTGGGTTATACTTACGAACAAAGAAAAAACCTCTGCCATCATAGAGCTTATATTCTAGTGAGAGCAAAATACATTAGGGTCTTAACAGCTGTTATTTTACCGGATAATTGCCATTATTTTGTTGACAATAAAATGCTGGTGTTTTGTCAGCCTATTAAAATAGTATTCTGGGGACTTTATTGTATTGTTGTAAGTTAAATGCTCAAATTTTTAAAAATTCTGTTAAATAATGCATTGAGGCTCCTGA
>NW_006436810.1:9044719-9061621 GCF_000325575.1 Pteropus alecto
TGCTTTATCTGTAATAATTGAGTTACCCAAGTAATTGCTTATTTCTTGACGTTGTTTTGCTTCTGTTGGACTTAGCTTTTAATCTTTGGACCTCACTTTCCTACAGTAAATCTTGACATATCTACTTTACTTTCAACTATTCCATTATTTTTAAATAATTTGTCACTATTTTTGAAGGAATAACATTAATTCCATCATAGTATAGCAGATTCTAACCAATATGATATAATCCTGTTTGAAATTATGTCAGATATTAGAAATATAAAGTAAGATATCCCTCAGCATCCATATCTAATTGATTCCTGGGTTGAGGTGGTAAGAATTTAGGCAGAAACAGTGAGAGATACCATGTTACCCAAACTCATTTATTTGTTTATGTATTATGATAACAAATATGAGAGTTCAGCGAGCAGTGGATAACCTTTATCTGTTCTTAATGTATTGTTTAAAGCCTTGCACAGCATAGAAGACAATAACGTCTTAATGTTGTCTTTGCACATTTTAAAAATTAAGTGTATTTCATGTTTTCTTAAGTTTAGTAATTATCATTAAACCACTAATACGTTTTGAGAAAATGCTGCATTCTTTAGCCTCTGTGTAAGCGTTGCTGGGCCGTTAGGATTTTCTGGCCAACAGTTAATGAGCTTTCGGGATGCATTATTTACTTAACCTTCCATGAAGTGTTCCCTAAACAACTTCGGATCTAATTACAGATCTGAACTCCAGACTTTAAAATATATGAGTATATATTCATGTTTTATTTACATAATTTTAAAAATAGGTTCAACCCCCAAAACCTCTAAAATATATACATGAGACCCTAGTTATAATATTTATAATATATTATGTCTTATTGTATAGGTTAATGGTTTTAATACTTTATATTAACTTAATGTTTATCAAATAAGGAAATTTTTTTAAATAAAGCATTTAATATTGGAGATTAAATGCTTTAAGAAACCATTTCGGTTCAAGCTTTAATATATTTTATATCACTATTCTCTGCTATTAAACAATTTTTTCTGTTCTATTCATTTTTTACTCCCCAAAGGAAGGATTCTATCATATTTACTGTTTTATTAACATAAACAGTCTGGTAGAATTAGAAATATTTCTGTTTTTTTTAAACCAAATTTAAGCCCATATTTAGCTAAGATCTTACGTCTGGGCCAATTTTAATTTAACCTAAATGAAATGTTACACTTTATTAGCAAACTATTTCATAACAGTCTTTGTTTATAACTATTTAGTCTTATAAAATTTACTTTTTGGGGTTTGTTTAATCTATCTACATGTGACAAGAATTCATTTCCCTTTTATCTAAAAATGATTCATTTATCGCAGTGTTCTATATTAGAGTTTATAATAAACCAATTAGATATTAGGAGGCAGAATTTTATTTTCCTTTTGACAGAATAGCTAACTTTTTAAAGTGCCATTTTCCACATGACTTATTTTGTTTCTGTTATTTATAGTGACAAGGTTCCCTCGGCCTATGTCGCCTCTTCAAGATGTGTCTACTATTATTGGAAGCCGTGAGCAATTGGCAGTGCTACTGCAGCTTTATGATTACCAGCTGGAACATGAGGGTACAACAGGCTGGGAGAGTTTACTGTGGGTTGTCAATCAATTGTAAGTTCCCACCTCCTTTATCACTTGGTACACCCCAGTCAGTTGAATGGAAGATAGTTTACTATATTTAGCCCTGGCACCGGAGGACGAAATACATAACAATATAAAAAATGTAACAAAGCATAACTTGGCATTATTTATGTAAACTTCTTTAGAACAGGAGATTTACAGCACTGGATATGTCATGATTTATCTATGAAGATGGTGTTGCTGTGTTAGGTCATCTGCTGCCTTGTTGTCCAATGGTGGTGGTAGATTTTAAGCTACATCCAGACTTCTCGTTGTTGAGGCCAAAATAGATGCCATGTTGGGCAAGCTCTTGTGTGAAACATCAAACTCATTGATTTGAATCTCATTCATTAACTCCATGCTCAGAACTTTGTCATTCTAGTTCCATATATTTTATGACAGTTAAAATTTATTTTAAGAAGTTTACAGAGTAGAATGTAAACATAAGACCTTTTCAAAGGGTCCTTAACAACTCCTTTGCTTTCCAATTTTACTGTCTATGAAAAGCAAAACAGAAAGGATTGTTGGATTTGCATTGTTTCAGAAATTGGCAAGGAAACAGTAATTTATGTGTATCCCCTGCCTATTTTTCTTTCCTTTCATATTCAGGTTGCCACAACTTATAGAAATAGTTGGCAAAATTAATGTTACTTCAACTGCCTGTGTCCATGAATTCTCCAGATTTTTCTGGCGCCTTTGCCGGACATTTGGCAAAATTTTTACAAACACTAAGGTAAAAACTTGTATTCCATGTTTTCTTATATGCAAGAGCCATAGAAATGTAATGTGTTAATGCTTTGACAAAGTGAATAAAAGTATGAGCCCTTCCTTTAATATCTTTTAATATATTAGAAACCCGTGACAGTAAAAGAAAATTTTAGTCTGTAATATTCTTATCTCTATATCTATTTTTCCAAAGATGATTCAGCCTAGGCTTAGTTTGTATCCAGATTTAGATATGTGATCTACTCACTGTGGATATCGCTAAGATTTTCAGCATAAGAAGTGTCAGGGAACTCGACTGTGTGCAATCCTTTGAATATGCGTCTGGTCCTTGACCGTCTACCACATTCAGGAAGCAGCTATTTGCTCAGCATACTTTGGTCAAAACCTCAAGTGATGCTGGAACCATACCAGCTCTTAGCATAACTGCGACCAGACCAGCTCTTAGCATAACAGGGAACTTAAGATAAAGGCTGCATATTTCAGTCACTACTGAAAGTATCATTTGTCACATTTGCTTATCCAGGTTATTTTGTAGTTTTAGATACTAAAATTTGAATGTTCTTAGATCCCAGTTTTTCTTTAATCCTGTTAATCCATTTATCTTCATAGCATATTGTTAAGGCAGTTCTTTAGAGACCAAATAAAAACATAAAATGAGGTAGTTGCTATAACCAATGTTAAGACATTTAAAAGGTGAATGTACAGCTTTTTACTATTATATTTGTGCAGCTCTTTACTATTAATTCTGTAGCTATTGAAACATTCAAAGCACAAACAGTGTGGTCTAGTGGACTGGACAAAATTCAGAAAATGGTTTTTGGCCCAATTCTGTGTGTGACCTTTAATAAATAATTTATCTAGACGTAGTCTTTTCATGTGTGAAATGAAGAAGTTCCTTCAATGTCTTTTAGTTCTCTAAGTATTATTCTGTAGATTAATCTTTTAACAGTGGTCTTTACCTCAGTTTAAGTTGAATATGTAAATTAATGTGCCTGGCCTGCCAATTGGAGGGGAAAACCAGACCTTGATGTCTCTGTAGAAGAAATAAGATCGTTTTACATTTTTCACTAACATCTAATAACAATTATTAAATATAGTTTGATTTTACTGTTATCAATAGTGGTAAAAATTGTTTGACGTCTCCAAAAGGAGCTATTTTTTTTTTAAGGCAAGTAA
Organism: Pteropus alecto; assembly: GCF_000325575.1. Taxonomy (NCBI): domain Eukaryota; kingdom Metazoa; phylum Chordata; class Mammalia; order Chiroptera; family Pteropodidae; genus Pteropus; species Pteropus alecto. Next base: position 9,048,263 of record NW_006436810.1, read on the forward strand.
GAGTCCACTTTAGGTGGTTGACTTCAGTAGCCTAAAATCTGAAGTCTGTTATTACATCAATAATAAAATATTAAAACAAGTATTTGCTCTAACTTAAATTATTAAAGTTAAATTCGATATTTGATGTCTAAATTTTAAAGAAGTTGAAATAAAAGACTAAACATGGATATCACATGATGTATTATATACCCTGAATGAATGCAGTTTTTTTAAATACAGCAAATATTTTTTCAATAATTCTAATATAATATTTACCTAAATAACCTATTATCAAGTTCAATGTTAGAGGTAGTAATTTCAAGCATTTAAATTGTTTTTGGAAATTAATTTAGTGAAGGAAACCAAAGGCTCTTCAGAAAATACTTGCTGACCTGGTTTTTAAAATATTTTATCTCTTAAGGTGTTATTTTTAGTAACTTGACTCTTTTATCCTAAGCCTCTTAAGAATTATTACATTTCTGACCACTTAAGTCAATGATCTATAAAGCACAATAAATCAATAGTAGTAGCAGTAATAACATTTTATTTAGTTACTCATCAATTAGTCCATGAACCTGAGACTTTCTTATCTTTTCTTTGGGCTGCTCAGGTAAAACCTCAGTTCCAGGAGATTTTAAGACTATCTGAAGAAAACATTGGTAAGTTTGTTTGTTATTACTTTTAAAAACAATTGAATCTCTTCACTCAGGAAAAATACTATATTCATTATATGCAAATTAAATAATGAACTAGCAAGTACAATTGAATAGGAAAATTTAAACTATGGAATTCTTGATTTTACAACTATGTCATATCTAATATCCTTCCCAGGAGGTGATAGTGAGGTTAATCTTTGTCATTTTGATTGTGAATATCTACCTTCATTGTGACCAAATTGACCTAAGGCTGAGCTTCTCAAACCAAGTAATTGTACCCTCGGAGGTCTGAAGTAGTATTTTTAACATATTGAAAAGTACAAAATAAAGAGCATCCAATTCCTAGTCAGCTATTTAAAATTTTTAAAAATTAAAATAGGCATAATGGAATAGAATGCATGATATGTATTTATGTTTTTCAAATGAAATATGAGATTTTAATGAAACTGCGGTCTTGGATGGATAGCTCCAGTCCCTCAGTTGATAGTTTTCACTCGTCTGCCTTAAGAAGTCTAGTTATAGTACCACTGGCCTAAGAATATGTCGATGTGTGGATCTTATGTCCCTATGTATATTTCTAGTTTTTAGGAATAAATTGTGGAAAATGTTAGGGGGAAAGATGCATAGTCTCTCCTCTTTTTTTTTTTTTAACTTGGCTGATCTTTAAATGTATAGGTAATTCTTACCTCAGTCCCACTGATTTGCTCTGAGTGATCTAGAAAACTTCATTTTTGGCTGTCCTCAGAAGGTAGAGAATGAATAAGTGATTCCTTTTCTTTTAATTTTAAAAACATTGATGAGATTCTCTTTTTGACAAATGCTTCCCAAAATTTATATTTAATAACTTTATAAAAGATTAATGTTTGAAATGACTGATAGTTGGTATATCTGTTTAGTTAGATATTAATTCTGATGATAAATTAATGAAGAATATTTACATACTTTTGGAAACTGACATTTTATAGTTATTAGTTAGCTGTGGTTGTTTAGCTGTTCATATAAGAAACGATTACTAACCCTTCTATATACAGTTCATATCCATAAATTGAACTTAAGCTTAAACTTATGTTCATAGCCTCATTTACCTCTTAAGTACCATAGTCACACTCGAGTAAACAAACCTTAAATACTAATTGATGTGAAAATGGAACTCTCTTTTTTGCTAAAATTCCTTCAGTGCAGTTAGGAAAATACATCTTTTCAACTCAATTTCTCTCTGAAAAAAATTTAAAACCATACAAAAATAGAAAAAAAAGTAATAAAAATTTTTAAATACATAAAAGCGAATACAAAGCACTTAAAACATATAGTGCCTATAGGTCAATAAGTAAGAGCCGTTGTGCTATAAATAATAACTCATTTCATCTGGAACTTTTAAAATCATCTACAGGTGCTCCATAAGAAAATCTCTTCCTTTACAGTAGTCATAGGCATTCGTCTGTGATCGATGCTTTCCCTTCTCCCCATGCTTTAGTCTGACTCTTCCCTCATCTGTGATTATAATCAGGGTTCTGTCTGGCTGAAAATCTCTGTAGAGGATGCAGGAGGAGCTCTGAAACTAGGCTAGTATTGGAAACTAGGTAGGATCTCATGTTTGGAAGCAGATTAAGTAATATATGTAGGCTCCTCCTTTTGGTTGAGCACCCTTATGTTTTACTGAATACTACAAATTGAAAGCATAAAAACTTGTAAAGACCTGTTTATATGGGCACTTGAGAGACTCTTAAATCTCTGATTTCTGATTAAGGAAATGGGAATATAGCATCTCATTTTGCTTATTAAAGTATTTTCCCTTCTATCAAAAGTATTTATGCTAAAGGTAAAAATATTGTTTTTGTTAAAACAACCAGTGTTTTAATCAAAATTGCTTTTCAAAGTAATGATAATATTTATTTGTAAGCCTGTAACCAGTTGACATTTTAAATGTAATTTGCATTGTGATGTTTTGTTTTACACTTAAAACATACTCAGAATTTTAAAATTATTTTAATAATTTTAGATTCCTCAGCAAGAAATGGGGTCCTCACTAAAGCCACTGTCCCCATTTATGCAACAGGAGTCCTTACATGTTATATTCAGGTAAGGGTAAAATTCTTTTACTGGAAAATGTAAAAGCACTTTCTATTTAGAAAGATAACCTAATATTATGTCTTTTTAATGTGTGTATAAGTGAAAATGTTACCCATAAAGGAAAACAAAATTTATTTATTTTATTCAATTAGTATTTTATAGTAGAGAGCATATTTGAATAATAAGTCTCTGAATAAAATCTCCATTGAACAAATAAATTTGGAGATGGTATACTACTTGATATTTTGTTAGAAGTGTTAGATTGCACTTATTTAGCAGTTTTTTGTGTTTTGTGATGAATTTTTTATAAACAACAAAGCACATGTGTTAGGTGAAGCAAACTACAAAATGCTGTAGAATACTATATCATTTTTAGCCAAGTACTTTTTGATAATATTTTATTTTTCTTATTGTCACCACATGATAAATTATCCCAAAACATAATGGCTTACTATAACCCTTTTATTTTCTCATGGGCTTTGCTCAGTGAGGTGTCTCTTCTGCTAGTCTTGCTGTTGGGCACTCGTGTTGTTGTATTCAGCTGATTGGTTGGCAAGGGGCTCAGCTAGGGTACCTGAGCATCTCTCTCCATGTAGTGCTAGGGCCTCTCTCCAGGGGGCCCCTGGAACAGCAGAGTCAGACCTATTACATGATGGCTCAGGGCTCCCAAGAGTGAAGAAGCAAAATCTGCAAGGCTATGGCTTAGGCCTTAGATTAGCACATCACTACTACTCCATTCTGTTGGTTGAAGCAAGTCTCAGGCCCAGCCCAGATTCAAGGGGAGGCAGCTAAACAAGGGCAGGAACCCAGAGGTGTGGTTCACTGGTGGTCACCATATAACAGACCACCTCAGTCCACTTAACCTGTTTAAGTAAATTGCACATGATGTGTATCAAGGCATATCAGTCATTCTTAAGTGTGAGGCAGTCCCGCTAGTAAAGTGAAAATGTAGACTTAGGATAAAAGCTTTTTTGGAAATTAGAATGTGAGAATCAAAAAGGAAGGCCTTTTTTCCTGAATTTTCTCCCATTAATACCTAGCATTTCTTTTTGCCCTTTGAATTCAAAGTACAGCAATTCACATTTATTGCCCTCTTCTCCTAAAACAGATTTGAACCATCTTAACGATATTAAATATAGCTCTACAGTCTCACATGACACCTTGAAATAGAAGCTCCAGCTAAGTACGACAGTATCTTTTAAATTTTTCTACACTAGTTTCTAAGACTACCTCATAATATCGATATACACAGAATCCCTGTGTATAGGATATTTTAAGTCATGTGGCCTTAATAGATTGTGGATTGTCTCTATTGTTCCTAAATTCATGGAGATTAAGTCCTAGCACATTGCCAGACACAGTAGTATGCGCTCTTCTCTCGCCCTTTAAGTTTCAAAGCCGTCCCAGCATAGCAACAAGTGTTATGTCAATATTAATCTCTCTCTTTTTTAACCCCTGTAAGTTTCTATGTCGGTTTTGACCACAAATATTATTTTAAAGTATAATAAAGTACTAAGTACAAAGTTTGCCTCATAGTAGGCCCTCAGTATAGACTGGTGGAATAAATGAGTAAGGACATTTTTGAGTCACTATATGAAGTCCAAATATCTAAAGAGATAAGAACTAAAAAGTTAGCTAAAAAATGTGAATGGAGGTAGCTGTCATAGATTATAAATAGCCGGCGTTACCTGGAAGCATGCACTAGCGGTTAATATTTTTCTTACTAAGCAAAATTTCTGGTAGGGTAAGTCACCGCCCTATTTGATTTGGTAAACAAAAACTGTTTTGAATCAACTACATAAGCAGTATTTTTTGTCTTGAGATTTGAAAAACAGGATTGTAGTAAATTTTCAAATCAAAATAACCGTGCTCATTTAGAAGTGTATTTCATAGCTCTTCACACTTAAATTTTTTCAGATTTTCAGTTTATTTAACAAATTTAATTATACTCTTTGACATAGTAGTCAACTAAAGATGAGTGAAATTTCTATTTCAATTTATGATGCTGATTTGTCCAGGTCTAAGCTTTTTACTAAGTAGAATGTCATGTTCTAAAACTGCCATATCCATCCTTTATTCATGCTGATCATCACTTTTGTCAACTCTTTATCTCTACCTCATCCTAAATTAACCTATGTAAAAAAAAAATAGTAGGCGGTCATCCAGTCTTCTTATGGGATCTGTTTATTGTTGACCTAATATATCTCTAATGACAATAAACTTGACTCTAATTTATTATATATTTATTTTCTGATAGAATGTAAGATTCTTTTCCCTTACAAATTCAGGTTAAGTTACCATACCATGTTATTTTTTTTATTTCCTAATTTAGCAGGCTTGCCTTTTCTAATATATTTCTTAATAGAGTACTACGTAAGAAAAACGAAAAATATTTTCTGATTATGAAAATAATGGTTCATTAAAGAAAGTTTGAAAAATATAGATTATTTTTCAATCAAGGGCATGATTATTTCTTTCAAGAACACAATAATCTATATTTCAGCAAGTATGCAGTTTCTTACCACTAAGATGTTACAAATATGATTTCTTAGAAATCAATTTTCTACTATTATTGAGATAGCTGTTTTAGTAGTTTGTATTTTAAGTATTTAGAGCCAAAATTAATACAAACTAAAATTGATAAAATAAAAGAATATACCCTTTTATGTCCTAAACCAAGACTGTCTAATAAAACTTTCCTCAGTGATAGAAATAATCTGTATCTGAGCTGTCCAGTAAGGTAGCTGCTAGCCACACATGGCTATTAGGCACTTAAATTGTATATAGCTAGTGCAGCTAAAGAACCAAATCTTTTATTTTACTTAATTTCTAATTTAAATATAAATATAAATAATCACATATGGTGAGTGGCTACCATATTGAACGGCACCGTTCTAAATCTGCGAATTAAGATAGTCTTTGTCTTCATAACTTTGTGATCATAAATATACTTAATAAATATACTTAATAAATATCTTAATTTATGCGGCTTCCAAATTAGGACATTTTACCTTTCTTTGGTAAAATTTTACCTTTTTGGTAAAATTTTACCTTTTGGTAAAATTTTACATTTTACTTTTCTTTGGTAAAATTTTTTAATGATAGGAAAATATGGTTTTAGCTCTACTTGATTGCTTGGAACTTCATCACCGGTCCTTTTCCCCTGTAGGAAGAAGACCGGAAACTGTTGGTTGGATTCTTAGAAGATGTGATGACCCTGCTTTCATTATCTCATGCTCCTCTTGATAGCCTGAAGGCTTCTTTTGTGGAACTGGGGTAAAATAATAGCTTAGAGTTTTTAAAAACTTATATAAAGTTTTTAAATATTTTGTAATCAGTACATTATAATAAAAGAGTGGGGGAGAGGATACAGACATAGGTTTTCTTTAAATTAGTGTAGAAATAAAGTCAAATACAAATTTGAAGAAAATTTACTTTCTCAAACCTGAAAGAGGAGCCCCAAGTGAAAAGCCAGGTCATTAGGCTCCTGTTTCCTTCCTCTTGATTTCCCTAATCCTGCTCATAATCACATCATCTACTGCTAAAGTAGTTTTAATCCAGTCTTCACTGAAAACAGGCTTATGCATTTATTAATAACATTGTCTTGCATTGTTTTGGACTTCACAGCCAACTTACCCTGCCCTATAGATGATTTGAGTTATTTGATCCTACAACAACTGTACGACATAGATAGGACATGTATTGCTTCTTTAATTTTGATAGATGCAGAAATTAAGATCCCCAGAGGTTGTAAATTACCCATCTGACTCTTAGTCCGGTGCTCTTTCTTTTTTGTTTCTCATAGGTAAATTTTATTTTTCTTTATTTTTTAAATAATTTTATCTTTTATGCTATTAAAGGGTTGAAATTTCAGTCATAATTGCATATGCTTAGAGAAGCTAAAAGTATAAGTCTTGATTATGCTAAAAGTTTGTGGTTTTACAGGGTGACTTCCTTTTTTAAAGAATCTTAGATGTAACCTGTTAAACCATACGAAGTAATTCCATATGTTTTACCAATATTTTATCATTAATATTCCGTATAAATATAGTATTTTACGGTGTACCAGTAAGGCACTGTGGCTCTCACTTTTTTTTTCTTTTTTTTTTTTTAATCGAAGATATGATTTAAATATTTTTTTCTTTTTTCTTCCATCTACCTTCCCCTCCCCACTCCCAGCTCTCACTTTTAACACTGACTTTTCTTCTTTCAGTGCAAATCCAGCCTACCATGAGTTACTGTTAACTGTTTTATGGTATGGTGTGGTCCATACTTCAGCCCTTGTGAGGTGTACTGCTGCTAGAATGTTTGAGGTAAGTAAACAAATGCTTCTGTTGGTTCGGATTATACTGATGTATCTGGAGAAGAGGGAAAAGGGAATTTTTTTTAAAGGCTTTACATACTGTATTATATTGATGCATATTTTATGGTATTGAACAATATCTAGTTGTGTACTGTGTGATGGGGCAGAAATTTAGCTTTGACATATTTAAGAATGTTTTCTAGCTTTAATGGTTCCTCAAATGTTATTCTATTATCAGTTCAATTTCTCAAATTATCTTTTAATTCTTTTTTTTAATTTCCATCCTATTTAAATCTTTCTGATAATACTTTTCTATACTGAGGTATATGGCTACTAAAATAAACTAGAGCAATACAGAATATTTTTTAAGTTGTAAAATATAATTGGATTCATGAGTATCATTAAAAAATTAGTCATTGCAATTATGGAAATATTTATTCTGTTGATTACTCCTGCTGCATGATTCCCTCACATATCATATATGGAATAACATCCATATAGATTATCAACCCATAGATTTTTAAGACTGAATAGACTGTTTATATAATTTAACTGGATTTTCTCAAATTGCCACCTACCCAAGTTAAGTATGAAAACTGAAATACCTATTTTATGTATCCATTGTAAAGGAAAATTATGTCATCACCTAGTGTGAGTATATATATGTATTTCAAAAACTTGTATTCAAGCACTAAAATTGGTTTGGAGTATTTCTTATTGCTAAAGTCTTGCCATGAAGCCAGAATGCCTGGGTTGAGTTTCTGTCTCTGTCACTTAGTGGCAAGTTCAAACTTCTCTGTGCCTTAGTTTCCTCATCTACAAAATGAAGATGATAATAAGTATCCATCCCAAAGGATTTTTGTTAATATTAAGAATTAATACTTTTTAAAGCCCTTAAAACAGTGTCTGGCACATAATAGCTTAATAAATTTTAACTATCATTTTTTTTTTTTAATTTATGCTATTCACAAAATAATGTAATAGTTTAGGGAACATATATTTATGCAAACTAAAATGTCCCTAATATACCTGTGATTCTTAAAATATCTTAAAGCATTTATTTCCATAAGAAGAACTGGATAATTCAATTCTTTCTGAATTTCAGAATTTTTCCACAATTCAAGATAAATTGCCATTTAAAGGATAGAGCACTAATATATTTAAAATATATACCTTCTAAAACTTTTAAATATATAAAGTAGATTCATGGAATCTAAAGAAAATTTTATTATTATCAGAAGTTTGAAAATTTTCTGTCCATGTTATTCCCTCGGTTATTTTACATATTTGATTTAAAAAAAAAAACACCTGTAATCAAGTATTCTTCGTCAAGGTGAATGCCAAATCGAAAATTCAGTTTGATGTCTAGTATAGATTCCTTCTAGGTGTAAATAACTTTTAGTTATTCAGTATGCTTAAATAGTCTTTACCATGAAAGAAAAAAGTTTTTCTTTATTCTCTTCCTTCCCCCCAAAATGAAAAGGCATCCTTTTAAATGAAGAGCTTTTTCTTTAATATATTTACTTCATAGAATTTTATTCTAAGACTATAAAAGTTATTGCTTTATCTTAAACCATTTGTTTCTAAAATATATGTGTGTACCAGTGAAGCTATCATATAAGTGAAAATAATTTAAATAAATCAAATGTAGTATCCTCCCTTTTTATTTGTTTTTGAGTTTTTCTGCCTTATTTCTTACATGTGGCTTTTGTCTGGTTTTGGTTTCTGTGCTCGCTGTCAGTGCTGGATTGGAACCTGTTCCCATGCTTAAGTAGTTTTCCATGTTCTCTCACGTTGATTATGAGCTAAGTCTAATTTGAGAGATTATTTCAATATTATTAAAAATTTATTTATGATAAAAAAAATATTTTCATAAGATCTCTTTTGATGTTAATACTTAATAATTTACAGTTATGCCTACTTCCCCCCAAATGAGTTAATTCAAATTAAAAACATAAAAATAGGACACTTAAATTTTTTTTTTTTAATGTGAAACCAGAAACTGTTGAGAAGAAATCAAAAACCATTGTACCAGGAACATAATATGAGATACTTTAGTGAAATTAAATACTAAATTTAGCTCTGAATTTTCGGACAGCAGGACAAAAAGGGGAAACCCAATCAGTCGTACTATTCTTATTGTTAAATAAGAGGCAGTGGGGTACTTTTTGAAGTAGCAAATTATTATTAAAATTGATTTATAAGGAGACTTCATTATGTGGCTCCCTGTGACATGGATTTCCCAAAAGATGCAGAGAAGAACTTCATATAATGATTTCTTCTATCGATCATAATGGAATCGAACACATAGCATTGGACTACGGCTCCCAGAAGGCCTGGACTTTAAGACAAATGTGGTTGTGTCCATTTTCCAGCTCCGCTTCTAAAACCCTAGATGAGTTACTTAACTTCTCTAAGGCTCTAAGGCTCATTTCTTAATCTGTTAAAATATTGTTAATAATTGTACTTATCAGATCAAATGATATATTATAAATTGATAGCTCTTAAATTTTCCCTCCAGAGCAGGGAAAAATTAACTTGTCACCTAGATTATCCTTTTTTTTTTAATGCTTTTTGGCTGGCACAAAATAGCAGACATTTCAAAATATACTTTACTGATTCAAGTCTAAGCTATCTTATTTATAAAATGATGCAGAGATGAGAGTTTTATTTATAAAAGAGTATTCAAACTTCTTGTCTCTATTTCTTTCTACCTGACATCAGTAATGTTTAAGGTAGTAACAAAAGTTCTTATGTCATTTTATTCCTGCCTGATTACCCATGGTTTTTTACAAAAATTATTTCAGAATATTGAACTAGATTCTAAAGTGAATTAGTTGTTAAATGGTAACAGATTATTGTAAAATTAAGAATCGTCACATAAAGCGAGCTCTGCTCTCTCTGACGTGTTGTGTAGTAAGAATGTGTTAACATACGCAGTGTTGGGATTTTGTTACTAAAAATTCCATGGCATCATTTATCTTCCAGGAGGACTAGTGAACAGATTATTTAGCATTTAGAATTCATTTGTATTTACATTCTGAAGTTGAAAATTTGGGATTAGGACATTGTCCTTCTCTATTGAACTCATAAAACTCAGTAATTTTTATAAAAAACAAGGCTTATACTTCTCAATATTGTTCTCTTGTTCTTTGATATAGAGTTGGTTGCTAAATGAATTAATTGTTTTATTATTAGATTGTAGAGATGGATCTCATTGTACTTAACGGATATACTTTTTTTATTTACTTGAGCTCTAAAAGAAATGTAAAACAAAGAACTCTTTGTAAATGTTAACGACTTGAACCAGCCAAAAAAGTTTTTTGTTTGTTTTTTAAATATATTTTTTATTGAGATAACATATTTTAGATATGCAACATTATAAATCAGCATCTGTATGTACCACATCATGCTCACCATCAAGTCTAGTTTCCATCCATCACCTTACAATAAAAAAATTGAAATTAATAATTTTTCCCAAATATATCACAAATCTTATATCCTTGGAGCACTTGTAATAAGTAAACTCATATTTCTGAATCTCTAGTCTTTGTCAGACACACTATTTAGGAATATTATGTGCAGTTGGTAGCCTAATGATCCTTTAAGTTAAACTACAGTATCACCATTTTCAGATGAGAAAACTGAGTTTCAAGAGATTATGTAATAATGTATCTAAGGCCAAATGGCTAATAAGTGAAGAGCTAGAGTCTAAACCCAGATCTGATTCCACATATAATGCTTTCTGCTAGGCTGTATTATATCTGTCTACCTCAAAATAGAAAGTTGTGTAACAGGTTGGGGATTTTCCTATGTGATTTTAAAGTTTACTTGCTATAGAACAATCAGATGCAATTTAGTGGTGATTGCTAGCCATTTGAGTTTGGTTTAAAAACAGTCCAGTTTGTACCTTGTTGGTCATAATAAAATCACACCAGATTTACTTAAAGAATTTTAATCATAGAACTCAGTATGTGTCTTTTTTTTTTTTTCTTTTTTTTTTAAGGAAAGCTTTCTTTCAAATTGCATTTCAATTGAACATGGAAATTGCATAGACTATTTGACCAAAAGTACAAACTGCATTATATTGGTGACAGACTGCTAGGCTATTTAAGCTTCATTTTCCTCCTAAGCATTCTCTGCCTTTGTAAAGCACTCTAGTAGCAATATTTGCTTAGCTTCTAATTTTGTTTTTGCTTTTGTGTTTTCTCTCTTTCTCTTGGTTATTCCTTTCTACTCCCCATGGCGTTGCGTTTGCTCTTTCCATGTATCGCCTGTGAATACCCCCTGCGCTGACCAATCAGCTGTTGGTGAAGGGGGTGAATGAAACTCTGGTAGCTCAGAGGGTTGTTCCTGCTCTCATTACTCTCTCCAGTGACCCCGAAATGTAAGTGTGGTCCCTGCCTTTTACATTCAGCATCCCTTTCAAAATGCGCCTGTCAAGAAGTAACCATCAGCTTTTAAATTCATTGAAAGATATATTTATCTCTTTAAAATAATAATGTTGGAGTATGCTTACTTGATTTGAAACTTTATCATGCTACTATTCATGTATCTTTAAGTCAAGCTTCAAGAAGCCTAGTTTGGAGGCCATATATTAAAAATATAAATTTTCGTAATTTTGGTCCTCAATAAATATTTCCAAAACTTAAAACATGCTGATGGACTATTTCTTCCAAGCCAAGAAGGGATGCTCTGCTAATCTCGCTAACATGTTGTTACCAGTAAGTACAGTGGCATGAACCAAAGGCTTAACATTTTAATGTCTCGAGTGGGTGACTAAACCAAGAAAGGCCAATGAGTCTGCCTGCCCATCCTCAGTCACAGCTAACCCAGTTCTCATTCCAGTTTACCAAACCATTTTTTATTGCATGTTGACTGGTTTACAGCTGACTCTTCGAGGCATGAGTGAAGCGTTAGTTGACAAGCGGGTTGCTCCGGCCCTTGTTACCTTGTCCAGTGATCCTGAATTGTGAGTTTCACAGACTGCGACCTTAAGTTATCCTGTCTGTCTTTTTGAGCATTCTTGGTCTGCTTTTTTAAAATTTAATTTGTCATTGCTAGAGACTAATACGGTATATTTATCTTGCATTTATTTTGATATACATTTTAATGATGATTAGTTTTTCATCCCAAAGAAAACTTCAGTTCCTTTCTTTTTTAATTCCAACAGCTCTGTCAGGATTGCCACAATTCCAGCTTTTGGCACTATTATGGAAACAGTTATTCAAAGAGAGGTAGGAAATGATTGAAATTTACTCTGTCTATGTACTGTTGAGGTGATAGTAATGCATTTCCCATGCGGATAGCCAGTGGCAGGGTCAGGGAGCGTCACACCTTTCATTTCATCTCTTAGTTGTGGACCAGAAGAGAATCTCAGTATTTGGAAACAGAATAGCCAACCCAAAGTGTATTTTCATGTCCTTAGGAAAACGCTAGACTTCTCCATTAGAAAATTAAGTATAAGCCAACTCTCAGATGTTCTATTTTAAGCCTAGCTGGATATTGCAGTTTTGGATAATCCTTCAAACCAGATCTAGCTCCAGAGCCTTCTGTCCTTCAGTAGACTCATGGACAGTCTGCACAAATTCCTTACTGCCAGTTTATACAGGTTTGAAGACTATTTTGTCAGATAACTTTAGGAACACAGTTTTATAAATGGAGGCTAAGGGCAGCTGTATTCTCCTGTGTCTTTGATATCAAGCTGCAAGTCATTTCACAGCACACAACACTGTGACAACCCGATGTCATGCTGACTGCTTGATATTACCAAGGTCGTCCTCCCCAAAAGTGTGCTTCATTTCAGAAACTCATTTAATTTCAAGTTTGTTAGGTTCTACCTGCAACATTAACTATAAGACATTTCTCAAAATTAGTATCAAAATTTCATTCTTTATTACCAATAGGACACGTCCTTATATAAAAGAAAAACACTATAGATTAGAAAATAAATTTTTTGTAGACATATTACTTAGCCACTTAAATGGAAAACTAGATTTTCATCTAAAAAACACCCAAAAAAAGAAAAACTATTTTGTAAAATTCCTTTGTCATATAGATTTTTTATAACAAAAATAATTTAGTTGTCAATGGAAAAAATGTTTTCAATTTTTCACTTATATATTTCACTGGTGAAGTGACATTAAAAAAAGCACATCATTCTGCAAAGCTTGCAGTCTTGGCAGAATTTCAACATGTTCTTAAATTCTAAAATAAAAACGTCTTTTAGGGAAATGTGAGTAAGATATAAGTCATTAATGACTCAGAGCTCTCAGAGGTGAGTAACTGGGTAACTTACACTAATTTAAGAATTATAATTTAGATATAAAATCATCATAAATTTATCTCTTT
>NW_006436810.1:9061695-9090418 GCF_000325575.1 Pteropus alecto
ATATTTTTTTATTTTCAAAAACCAAAACATCAGAAATTAACAAGCATAAACAAAAATGTAAAACCTTTTTCTGAGTCAAAAAACTAAATAAGTACTTCTTTAATTTCTAATTTCTACTATCATGTTGATATGAAACAGTCGAATCCAGTGCTGCAAGCCATGTTTAATGTGTATCGTTGTCTTTAACAACTCCACTCAGTTGTTAATATTTTCTAAAATGATTGTACAATATCCAATTTAAGTTGCTGGAAAGAGAGAAAATGCAGTTGGCGACTTTCCTGGAAGATCCTCAGTATCAAGACCAATATTCTTTGCATACAGAGATCATAAAAACATTTGGTAGAGTTGGACCTAATGCAGAACCACGGTTCCGAGATGAGTGTAAGTTGCATTTTTCTACGTTTTTCCCTGATTTGTAATGTAATCAAAGCCAGACATTTCTCCAAGCATTTGTCATGCATTAAAGCCTTTCTTCACTTTATCTTTAGTGTGCTGAAAGCTAAAACTGAAACGGTTGGTTGTTGTGAATTGCTCGGTATTACTATTACTAGATGTCTTTTTATACCATATACTGATTACTATAAGATATATGAAAAGTAACTCAATTTCAAGTTATTTTAAAAACATTTCTTAATCACTGTGCTGCCTTATATTTAAAGCTAATTATTTAATTCTTATTTTTAAAGAAATTTTTATGTGTTTCTGGATATATTTTCATGAAAAATATGCATTTCTTCCACTTAGTATGCCATTCAGCTGTTATGTATTATTTTGTTTTAATTCACAGCTTGTTAACCTGTGAAATGGTCTGCATGATTATCTGCTAAAACATTTCCTCTCGTTTCTATATTTTTCTTGTTGTGGGCCTCAACCTTTATAGCAACAATTTCTTTGGGTGGCATCAAAGCATCCAGTAATTATTATGCTAGACATATGCCAGTTATCACTGCTATAACTTTAATCTTTTTATTTTTAGCAATTTGATATGCTGTATAGAGGACTTCAAGTTTGATTTCTTAAGTCAATTTGCTTTCTAGTATAAAATTAGATTCTCCCACAGACTAGTTATTGCATATCCAGCCCGGTATTTTTTTTTTTAATTAATTAATTTATTTTTTATGGTAACATTGGTTCATGAAATCCAATAAGTTTCAACTGTACACTTTAACAGTAAGGCATATATATATTTACACTGTGTATTCACCTCCCATAGTTAGATTTCTTTCTGTCACTACCAGCCTGGTATTTTTAAGATAAGATTCTTCAACAAAAAATATTGTTAGGATTTGAATTGCAGTGTTCAAAAGATCTGTTGAGGTCATGAACATTTATTGAGCTATAGAAACACAATCACGAGATTATTTTTCAATGAATAACATGAGGAGAAAGTAACAGTATTTTATAATTAGGTGACAGAAAAAGGTTTGGTATTTCAGTTAGCAATAGGGACAATTCCATGTGTGGTAACGTCTGATTTGCAGGCAATCCTAGTAAAAACTCTGAAGGTGCTTTGCCTAACTCTGTAGAGGCTGTCATTGCTCTGAAGCTGTAAGCCTTGGCTCCTGGTCAAGGAGTAGGCTGAACCGGCAGTGGGTCTTTGGTGTGCACCACACTGTTGAGTTAACTCTCTAGAACATGATCAGACCTTCCTGAGTACATTCAAAAGGAAGAGTTTCGTGTCTCAGAGAAGAAAGACATTTTCATAATGGCCTCAAAATAATAATTAAAGGCTGGCTTGCAAAAATATTGAGGATAGAAATTTCCACTGCTTGAATAGGTATAATAAACCATTGTCCCGTAAGCCCTCTACAACTTAGTGTGTACCCAAGAAGTATGTCTTATGCAGTCTCCTTCCACATGCTGGCACAACCAGACTTTTTTTTAAGACAAAATTTTTTTTTCTTTTGTACTTACTACCCACTCGAGTGACTTCCTTTTTACTTTCCAACTTTACCCCAAGGAATTTAATGTTCTATATTAATAAGATTAATGTAGATAAAAGTAAAAGTAGATATTGACAAGGATACTATATTGTTATCCATCTATTTATAGACACTTCCCTTTAGGAGCATAAGGAAAGGACAGAGAATTCCTTGAATTCTCTCATGGGTGGTAATGTCTTCCTTGGAGTGGCATTTTGGATATTTGTTTCTCTGTTTCTTAGAGAATAGAGGACTTTGGTTCTTCCAATGGCCTTTTTTCTTTCCCAGTTCTTAGTTATAAGAGGACCTATTGGTCTTGATTTTATTTCACGGGTCATTTGTTTTATCTGGAACATGATACAGTTTTTTGTTTATTTTCAAAAGCTTTTTTATTTTGTAAGGCTCTCTGAAAATGTTCAGTCATACATTGGAGATTTTCTAACCTGGCAATTTTACATTAGATTAGTTTTATTTAAAGTTCCTTATTTCAAATCAGAGTTCATGTACAAAAAGAAAGGATAAAAGTACCTTTACTTTGGCTGTTAGATCTACCTCAGAATATTTTTTGAAAATTTACTTCTATTTTTATAAAGCCTCAAATTGATTTATCTTTATTTCATTTGCAGTTTTTAATCTTTGTCCAGTCTACCCTTAAGACAAAGGCTTCTTAAGACAAATGCTTATATTGTATATTTCCTATTTTCCTTGACAACTGATGGTCAGTTGTAGAATTATGCACATCTAGGTTATTAGATCTTTCAGCCATTTATCTCCGTCAGAGGGGTTCGCAATTAAGTGAATTAATTGGTACAGATGTGGTAGCCTAGGATAATACATATGTATATAATAAAATGTTGAATTCTGTAGTAAATTTCTGTCCGTCTTCTGAGATTTAGGAAGATCCTTAATTACAGCCTTTAACTGTTTCTGGACTAACGCTGAAAGTAACTTCTATAGATCTCTTTTCTAGTTAAGAGGTTTTAAGGAGATAGGGTGCGAGGTGGTTATTGAGTTTCTAAGAAAAATACTGAGGAAAGTATTGCTTGTATAGGAGGTCAGAGAAGGAGCAGGAGGTATAAAGAGGCCATGTGTCAGCAGACAAAAACGTTCAAGGAAGGTAAGTTTTAAAAGGTTTGGACAGAAATAAATGAGAATTTTGAGAAACTATCTTAGAGCTACCAGTAGCTCTTTTCATTTTTTTTTTTTTTTTAGGCGAGGCAACCCTCACAGATTGCAAGGACCTTGTCAGTTTACAATCCCTTATTTTTTTATTTTTTACGCCTACAGCACCTGGTCTTCCTAGGTGCTCTCCCATCCAAGTACTAGCCAGGCCCGACCCTGCTTAGCTTCCAAGATCAGTCGGGATCAGGCTTGTTCAGGGTGGCATGGCCGTAGACACCAGTGCTATTTGACATTGGTCTTTGCTAAGAATTTGAGAAACTAAAGCTAATAATAATTTCATAAAATTATGAAAAAGAATATGCTACATTTATCTTTTGTTTAATAGGAATACCTGATTTTTCTAAAGAAACTTATTTATAAAGATAATAGTAACACAAGAGGTAGGTTATTTATATTTGTTTATTAGTTTTCATTTTTCAAGTTGGAAAATTAAATTACAGTGAGGCCAAAGACATATACAGCCTCATAATTAGGCTATAGTGACAGTGCTATAATATTTCTCCTAAATCCCAGATCACTATCTTAAAAAACATGCTTTCTTCCCTAGTAAGAGAAAGCAAGCATAGGATATGGGTAATCTTTTGAAAATCATCTAGAATTAAAATGAAATTTTATAAATTAAAATGAAAAATTAGTTTTTAAGATGTATATTGTGTGTGCATACTTTGGATAAAAATGTAACAATTTCTTTTTCTTTTTTTCCAGTTGTTTTACCACATTTGCATAAGTTAGCTTTGGTGAACAACTTACAAATTGTGGATTCTAAGAGACTGGATATTGCTACTCATCTTTTTGAAGCCTACAGTGCACTTTCCTGTTGTTGTATCCTTGATTAATGTGTATCTATATTTATATAACAGATCTTAAAGTGAACATCAGTTGCTAAAGGTTAAGAAGAATATCTATCTTCAACTTAGATACATAAGGATTGCAGAAAACCAAAAATTTGATTTGATTTGCCTCACTCCTTATTCTGGCCATCTCATAATTTTACAAGATAATTTTAAGTCCTCTGTACTTACATGTTCTATATTTTTAAAAACGCTGACAAAGTTTTATTTATGTCAATCGGCTATATAACTGAGTAAAAAATGAATTATAGCTGAGGCTTCTGTTAATCAAAAGGAAAACTGGTATGCGTCCTAGTGTTTGGGTTTTTCAGTGAATGTTTAACCGTCTGTATCCAGTGGAATACTGTGAATACCTCTTACAGAGATGTCACTCATTGAAAAAGTACAGTGCCGATATGGCGAATCATCTGTGGTAATGGTAGAAGTGGAGGAAAACTCAGAGAGATATCTAACCGATGTCAACCACTGCATTTTACAGATTATTAAACGAAAGCATGGCATTAGTGACTTTTTCTGGGTTTTTTTTTTTTTTTTTTTTTGCTCTGGATGAGTTCCCATTGTTGATCAAGCACATTCGACTTTTTCTGTTTTTTTTTTTTTTTTTTTTGTAATTAAAAAGCAAAACTAATGACGGGAACAGAGAATTTTAGCTATCTTCTTAAATGTTCTTACTATCGTAGGCCCCGTAAAAGAAAACTAAGAAGGAAGTAAAGATAAAGATGGGCAAAGTGAGTGAACTCCAGCTTCTAGGCTTGCCCGTTAAAAGGCAGGTGAGTTCAAGAAAGGGGGAATTAGAGATTAAAAAAAAGAGTGAAAGGCTAAATACTCAAACAGAACTATAAAAGTAGATGCTAGACAACATAATCAGAATTATGATGATGACAGAAAAAATGGCAGTAGAGAGAGGTTTCTAGTGACTCATTGGAGAAGATAGAGGACAAAGAGAGAGTTTCAATTAAGACAAATATTTTTCAAAATGCCACTAACACTCATTGGCACTGGATTCTTGACTGGAATGTTCCAATGGAAGGTTATTTTTTTGGTTAGAATAAATCAAATAGAGAAAGTAGAAACTTAGAGCTATTAGTTAAAGAGCTATTTGTCTTTTTAGAAATGTTAAAACTTGCAGCTGGATGCATGGTTGAGAGCATTTCATTTTGGAAATCTACTACAGATTATTCATCTGAATGATGTAAGCCATGTATTTTTTGTAATACAGATTATACAATGGGCAGAGACACCATATTTTGATAATATTGTACCTCAGCTATCCATATAACTGTAATTATCCATAGTCCATCTTCTATAAATTTAATTCCACTAAAAGGAGAACTTATTATCATTCTTGATTTATCTCGTTGGTATTTTCAACTTACAGAAAATAGAGGAAGCAAAAAAGAGGAAATGATATTCTGAATTAGCAAGGAAGAACTGTTTAGTAATGGAGAAGTGACAGGACCCTTACAAGAAAGTAATTATGGCATCTCAGAGTTTGTATTTCAAAGAAAGAAAATATTGGTATATTTATACCTGTTGCCTAGACTTTTAGAAAATAGATGTTTAAAAACTGAAGCAGAAAGTCCTGTACATTCTTAAATAGCGGAGAGTTTCTAAAGGAATATGCCCCAAGGAAAACGGGAAAGTCAAAAGATCAAAAACGTTAGCTCTGTAAAGCTAAATTTTCCAAGTAGGCAAGGCAGCAGTTTCTAAAGCACATAGACGTCTGTATAGAAGGAATATTAATGTGTGTTTAAGTATGTACAGAATATTACTAGAGTAAATACAGATTAAGTCTTTACACCAGTACAGTATGGGGAAGAACCGTCTTAACAATAGACCCTGTTCAAGTACTAAAAATGTTAGTTCTGCATGAGTCAGAACCTGCACTTATGTCAACAGGATGGTGTGGCCACTATTAAAGTCACTTTGTCCAGACCCATTCGGCTGTTCTGTTGCATTCCGAGCTCATAGAACACAAGAATGTTCCTTTCTACACTGACACGATATTTTAATAAGGGCCATGGAAAAGCTATAGTATTTAACACTTGGCATAGTAATAAGTCAAAAAATCATTTTTTAAAACAGTTTTGAAAGAATTTAGAAATGTTTAAGTTGAGGAGAGATGACTTGGGTTTGGAAACATAATTCAAAAATTATTTTCAAAGTTATTATAGAAGAAAGATTGGGCACCTATAGGGCACACCTGTAACTGAGGCACAGAGGTCACAGAGCGGCCGATTTTATT
The DNA here is from genome assembly GCF_000325575.1 of Pteropus alecto. Taxonomy (NCBI): domain Eukaryota; kingdom Metazoa; phylum Chordata; class Mammalia; order Chiroptera; family Pteropodidae; genus Pteropus; species Pteropus alecto. The sequence continues at coordinate 9,067,896 of NW_006436810.1, forward strand.
AGGAAAACTTTCTGACTGAGCTATCTACAAGTGCAGTGATATCTCTCATGAAGCTGTGTCTGTCACGGTTAGCATCAGAGGCCTAATGACCACCATTTACAGATGAGATAAAGGCAATTCCTAGTACAAGATAAAACTAAATGACCTCAATGTCTTCAACACTTAAGAAAGGCTGACTCCATGGGCGAAAGGGAGGATCAGTTAGAAAAAGAGAAGGAGAATGAATTCCCTTTTACCTCCAGATAAGGCCGTCTTCAGTTTCTCAGTCCATGCCCATATTTCTCTAAATGAGACTTTTAACTACTGATCCGAAGATCACTCACGTTTAGATCTTGGTGGTACTTTCTCCATATCTGGAAAATAAGACGACATAACCGTTAGGTCGCAGCCCTCTATAGGGATTTGGTTCAACCAAATGTCTAAATTTTTAGTGCTGCCTATTTATGTCACTTGTTTATAGGAGCCTTGTTTACAAACAACTTTTATTTATAACTCTTTTTAAAGCCATAGTTATATATTATACTGATTTTTTTTACTTAATGAAGTTTATTAATTTTTTTCCCACAGTAACTCATCTTTATAATGGAACTCATTTACTGGCATTTTTCACTTGAATACTGTACATTAAATAGAACTATTTTTAAATGGCTAACAACTATGATAAGTTGAGAATGTGTCAGGATTGATGTGAATAAACAAGGTGAATTATTTTCTTTAAAAATGGATCTGCTTTTCCTGATTCATTTGAATGTCAAAATAATCAACTAAAACTCAAAGAAGACCAGGAAATGTAATTAGTACTAAACTTATATTATTATAGTAAAAGCTCTCTTACCCAATTCAATTAAGGCCAATAGTAAATCAGTTTAATAGGATGGTTAAAGCAAGAAATCAGAAGAATGATATATACCTAAGATAACTTATTTTAATTTAAAATACATAAATTTTCTTTTACCAATATTTTGATGTAGAGATATTTCTTCTGTTTGAGTCTGATGATTAGAGTTAAGCATCATCTTTCTTAGATAAACTATATCTATAATTAATAGTCTATGATTTTCAGTTTAAGTTTCTTTAAAGAGGATCCAGAAACATTTCTGATACTGGGTATAGATTTTTCTAGTTACATACATAATTAAACGGCAGCGTTTTAAGCTATTAGCCTTACCAGTTTTTTATTCCTCAAACTGTCAACTTAATTGTCATGGAAACATCAATTTTCTTTTTATATTTACTTCATACTCATTTAAGTATACAATTAAATAATTTTTCACAGTCATTTCATATGTTTATATAATATAATTAAATTGTGTCATGTTACAATAATAGACACCACTGACATAAAGAAATGGGTGGGAATAGACACAATTGACTCTTAAGAAGTAACTAACTCAACAAGTGGGAATCACACCCAAGGGGAGCCTGTTTGCTCTAAGTGATCCACATGCCATCAGCATTATTTAAGAGAGCGCTTTCTTTGTATTATTCTGTTGTTCTACTGGACTTACCAGTTTGTTTTTTTAAATTCCCTTAACTGCATTGTCTCAAGTCATTTCAGAGGATTTAATGGTTAATCACTTTTTACCTGGTCTCAGATGCTTACGGACCGACATGGAACATCTTTCTCCAGAGCATGAGGTAAGCTGCTGTGACAGTAAAGTTGCTGTGATTGTCGGTGTTCATATCTTTAAACATCTCCCGTGCAGACTTCTGTTCCTCGTTCTGCGAGGCGCGATAATGATACCTGTGCTTAATTTTTTTAAAATTATAGATTAATTTATGAGTTATGAGATCTTGAGCAGCTCCTTTAGCATCTTTGAGCCTCTTTAATTCTGTCAAGTAGAGATCAGATACTCTTCCTTCATTGAATATAATTAGAATTTAATAAGGCAATGCACATGAAATGCTTCTTATCTTTAAAATGCTATACAATGTTATCTCTGACCATCAACTTTCTTAGAAGCAAGATTTCTATTTTCTGTTTCCTCATAACTTTCATTTTGCTTATCTTCCTGTTTCCTCCAAAACTTTATCATTTATTTCTTATTCTATATCTTTAACCTGTCTTTCTACACCTTTTTTTTAATATCATGGTTGACTCTCCCTCTTAAAGGAAACAAAACAACAAAAACTTCGCTTCATCCCTCTCCCAGCTCTTTTTCCTCCCATGAGTCCATACCCACCGTCTCAGCTTTCACTGTCAGTTGGTACATCTCTCTAATCCAATGAAACTGCGGCCCCTAAGATCACTGGTGATCAAAGCCACACTGAAAGGATATTTTTCACATTCGATGGGAGCGTATAGGAGCATATACGCTTCTCATCCATAGCTTTGGCAACACCTAGTATTCTTAAGACTTTTTCCTGATTATTGTCAAACTTGAGCATCCTTTGTATGTGTATTAGTTAGGTTCTTCAGTCAAAGCCTGTTCAGGTATTTTGCCCATTTTTCATTTGGGTTGTCTTTCTGTTATTTCCTCAAAGTTTGTTAATGTATTTGGAATACCAGTATTTTGTCAGTTTTGTGTTTTATGAATCTTTTTCAAATTGTGATGTCTTTTCACATTTTTCACATCTTTGAGCACTGATTCTTAATTTTGAATAGTTAAATTGATTCATCATTTCCAAAAGACATTATCCCCTATACGTTCTTCTAAAATGCTTAAAGTTGTATTTTTACAATAAAAATCTTAATCCATCTAGAATGGATTTTTATGTGTGGTATGAGATAGTGCTCCAATTACATTTTTTTTTCTGTATAGATAATCATTTGCCCCATTATTGTTTATAGAACAGTTAATCCTGTTTATGAATGAGCAGTACCACCTCTATCACATATGGAGTTTCCATATATGCGTGTGTCTATTGTTAGGAAACATTCTTTTCCATTGGTCTCTTGGTCACTTATTGAAACAATGATATACATTCTTCATACAGTGGCCTTGTTAAAAAGTCCTGAGATCTCATAGAGCAGGCACAACACTGTGGCCTTTTTCTAGAACTGTTTGTGACCCTTAACTTTTTCATGTAAATTTTAGTGTTATCTTACCAGGTTCCAAGAAAAATCTCATTCAGATTCTTATTGGAATTGAATAGAATCTATTAATTAATTCAGGGAGACGTCATCTTCATTATTTTAAGTCTTCTCTCCAGAATATGCTATTTCTTACATTTATTTAGATCTCCTTTAATGTCTTTCAATAAAGCTTTATAGTTTCATCTGAGAAATTGTTATACCTTATCTCTGTAATGTTAAATTATATATTTTTAACCCTTTCTTGCTGTCGCATAAAAGTACATATAACTTTTATACATTGAAGTTATATCTAGCCAACCTGAGAAATTTTTTTATTATTAATTCTAATAGTAAAATGTCTATGGATTTTTTGTTTATATTTTGTATGCAGAAAAGTCTTCTGCAAATAATATATTCTTTTCTTTATTTTTTTTTTTGTCTTACTTTAGGATCTGTATTGCTGTCTCTTTTTCACTTCCAATGTTAATTTGTTTCTTTTTAAAATAGTTTTTGATAGAGATTTATTGATTTTATTAATCTTTTCAAATATTGAACTTTTGGCTATATTGATTTTTCCCTGTTTTCTGTTTCATTGATTTCTATATTCATCTTTATTTCCTTTCACTTTCTTTAGGTTTAGTTTTTTTCTATTTTTCTAATTTCTTAAGGAAGAAGCATAGATTTCTTACTTTTTAACTTTTCTTTATTTCTAACACATGAATTTAAGGCTGCTCGGAAAACTTCTTTGTAAATTGTAACGTTCTTCACTTTGGCCTCCTAGTACCCCTAATCTGACTCAGTGTTCTTTCCAAAGTCCTTATCACTTTCTAATGTATGATTGAATTTACCTCTTTTTTTGTGTGTTTATTGTCTAAAACATAAGAGCATAAGCTCTTCACAAGGAAGGAATGTTGTCCGTTTTATTTGCCGCATTCTCTATGTCTAAAAAGGTGCCTGGCACATAGTAGGTTACAGTAAATATTTGTTGTTCAGTGACCTCCATGTCCAAACATAGGCCAAGAATATTCAGGAAGGCCATTCAGTTTCTGGTGTGGTTGCCAGCAATAGGAGCAGCAGCTTCTTAGATCCCTCCACCCTTTCCATCACTCACTCAGTCTCCCTGCAAAAACGATTTTAACTCTTAGACTCCCTCCCATTGTATTCCTGACTATATTTTAAAGTTATTTCCCCGCCTAATCTAGCAATCTAATGTGAATTCCTTTAACAAAATAACCTGCCAAAACTTCAAATCTTTAATTCACATATCAGCTTATGGGAATATTAAAATTTAACTTAAAAACTTTAGATCAACCATAGCATTTCACTGTGTCAGCTGGATTTCACTAAAGTCATTTTTTTTAATCAGGTTATTTTAAGTTCCATGATAAAAGAATGTGAACAAAAAGTAGAGAACAAGACCGTCCAAGAGCCTCAAGGGTAAGACATTAATTCTTTTTTTAAGGCTTCCTGTTAACCTTAATTTCTCTAAATTTTCTATTTGTGGATATGATCTTTTATTTTGTGTTATTTTATAGTCATTTATTTGGAAGACAAGAAAATTCTTTAACAGTTCGCAAATGCCAGTCTATAAACCATCTACTTCAGAATTATCCAAGGAATTAATAATTCGGATCTCTACCCTGTTCTCCGTACCTGATTCAGCCTAGAGATCTGTATGTTTAAAAGCTGCCAAAGAGAGTCTGATACATAGCTGAGTTTGGGAATCACTGGTCAAATAGTGCCTTAAAAATTTGTGACAGGAGTTTGTAAGATGTAACTTAATGCACTGCATAAAGGATTCTAAATTTGTTATTGTTCTAGTCACACGCTTCCAATTAGCTGATCTAATCAGAATTCAAAGATTTCAGTGGAATTAAAATCTGAACACAGATGTGAAAAGAGTAACGCTGGGCATTCAGGAGCGGAAGTAATTTGCAAACAGACTATATACTCTTAAAAAAAAAACCTTGAGCAGTTAATCTTAAATGGACTGTGTTACATAAAGAGCTCAAAGGTGTTTCCTTTATAAAGCTGACTGCCAGGAATGTATTGAATGTATTTCATCTATTAGGCTGGGTGCGCACGTGCACACACACACACACACACAGAGCACACACTTGCCTCCTCCTGTGTGTCAGAAACCCTTTCTTTAGCCTCCTAGGGTGATAGGAACTCTTTTACCATTTTAACCATAGAAACTTAAAACAATAAAAACCCTTGGATAGGTTTCTATTCTGAATACAAAATCCATAATATTATGCAAAGCAAAGCAAATACTTCTGTTTATTGATCATACATTAAATATTAAGATTATCTGGTGCCTTATTAGTTTCAAATGTGAAAAGTTTTGGGACAAAATTTAGAAGGATTATATACTAAATTTAGAAATTTTATGAATTAGCATGCAGGAATTTAAAAAAAGAAAAGTATTTTATTTTAAAAAACTTATTTTAGAGAATTTCAAATAAACATAAGAATAAACAGGTAACATAATGAATTTTTATGTACGCATCACTCAGCTTCAACAATGATCAACTTATAGTCAATTTTATTTGATTCATACCCCTACCACTTTACCCCTCCCATATTCTGGTATGTGTCTCTAAAAGATACCTTCAATTTTTAAAAACAAAAACACAATATCAGTGAAAACAAGAATTAGAGCAAAAACAAGAATTAGAGTGCTGTGTTTCTTGAATGCCATGCACATTTTATCTTGTAGGTAGTAAGTGGCCATGGAAGATTTTTGAGAAGGGGCGGAATATGAAGAATTGATGTTTTTTCAGAAGTTAATCTGATAATACAATAAGACCAAATTTAAGACTCTTGGAATAATTCAGTTGTACAGTATTGGCAATGGAAATAAAAATAAATGATAGAGAAATGTGTCATAGAATAATATCACAGGATTTAATGATTGGTCTGAAATGGAAAGAGAGCCATTATATTCACTGTCGGGAAAAGAGAAAAAAAAATGGTAGAACCACTAGCAAAGAAATAGAAATTTTGACTTATTTCTAAAGATAGAGTGTGAAAAATAGCTTGAGATGTTGACTCTACCTAGCAAACGATAGGGCCCTCAGGAAAAGGGTTGCGATTCAATGCATATTGAATAAGGAGTTATTCTTATGGAGACGATACTTGAAGTTTTGAGAGTAAGTTTTGTCATTGAAGAACCAAAAACCAAATGCGCAACCTTGTGGAGGATTACTTTGTGGGAAGAGAAAGTCAGCAGGAGAAAAGTAGTCAGAGACAAAGGGAGAGACCAGAAGAGCAATGGGAAGAAGAGATTGTTAAGATGGGAGTTGTGTTCAGGTATTTAACTGAGAGATTCTCTGTGCACACCTTTAAAGACTACACAGAACCAGAAGTCTTGATGACAGCACATACTTTATCTAGAGAGTCAATGGACATCTGTTGAGCTCCTGCACCCTGCCACTCATTGCCTTTGACATATTCAGACATATTCTCTTATTTAGTCCTCAGGATATTTTGCAATAGGAATTGCAGTCTGTGTTTTACAGGTGAGGAAGCTGAATCAGAGATCGAAAGCATCTTGGCCAAAGCCACAAGGCCAATACACTGAGTCCATTACAGCACAGTTGTTGGATCACTGAAAAATTATACTTGATCGATATTCTGTTCAGTAGTGTGATAAGTCAGCCATCTTTAGTACTTGATTCGATTGTGTTTACTCCCTACTCAGAAGGTTGGTCAAAAAGAAAGAAGAAATGGATATGAAATTGTTGATTGAAACCAATGCAACTTGCAATTGAGGACATATCCCCTTCCCCCAAAAAATAATAATATGTCAAAGGATTGTTATTAACACAGTATAGTACGATTTAATGTACTCATTTGTGAAAATAGGGCTAATATCTTGCAAGGTTGCTCTGAGAATTAAATGAAGTGATGCTGATAAGCGTAACTACTGACACTCACACCATGCTAGTATGTTCCTGGCACAGCTGATAAGCACTTTACACTTGCATAATCCTAAATAGCCCTCTGAGGTATGCATTTAGGCAGAATTATCAGCATTTTACAGACGAGGATTACATTACAGATGGGATTGAATAACTTGCCCAAGGTCACACAGCTGGTAAATGACAGAGCCCAGGTTCAGTCTCATTCCAGACTTGCTCCTAACCACTGCACCGTACTGCTCCCTTTACTACGAATGATGAACATCGCTCCCAACCAGGGCATAAAAACTCGTCTCTATAAATATTCGTTTCCCTTTCATGATACCAGTTCAGAATGTATTTCTTAACATCATACTACAGAAGAAATGAAAAAAATGGATATTTCAGTTTTAAATTGCTTCATATGAATTTTGAAATTTCTTTCCTAGCTCAATGTCAATTGCTGCAAGCTTAGTGAGTGAAGATACAAAGACCAAGTTTCTGAACAAAATGGGCCAGTTGACAACATCAGGGGCCATGTTGGCCAATGTGTTTCAGAGAAAGAAGTAAAAGCCGGAAGGAAGCCCCCAGTAAACACTACGGTGGACCCCAAGCAGACCCCAAGCAGACCGGTTCCTTGTACTTGAAGTACTTGCCTTTTTTATTTCTTTGTTTTACGTTTGCATTATAATTTTATCCTAACGTCCAAAGATATTTGCACTGCTTTTGATTATTGCTGTATATCTGTTAATTTTGGAGTTATATCTGTGGAGATAGACAATTGAGTCGACAGTCTGTACCAAGTCCCTCTTTTATGTTCTTGTCTTTCAGAATAATTTTTATATATATACATATATATATATATAGTGAAGAGTTGTGTTTTTTTTAATTTTTGGATGGGATATTAGCAAATATCTGTATTATACACTAAGCTATTACAATGGTACTTAAAATAATGTAAATTCGAAGTCATTGTTATAAAATAATAAAAGCGGAGATTACTTAAGTATTTAAATTATGAAAGAATAATGCAGACTTTTTATTGTTTCTTAACTGACTAGAAAGAGCCACCAGCATTACTCTGTGCCTTTCGGACTTTAGTTTGTGTGTCTGTAGGAACTGTGTGCATTCCATTCACACAGTATTTATAATACTGTGATGAATTTGAATTACAGAGCCTACAGTAATTAGATAATAACGAAACCTTCAGCATTTCAGAGCTCTCGTGACTATTCTTTAAGTGCTATTTAAACCTCCCCAGCACTTACATGCACGTCATGGGCTTACCTGAGGAAAGACAGCACATAGCGTGAGGAGAGGTGTAACCAAGGTGAATTTCACAAACTGGTGTGTAGTAGATTTAAATATTCAAAGTAAATGTAAGTAAGAAGAGCTAATAAGTGTGAACATTTTTCCCAAATATGAAATACTGAAGAAAATACGGTTCGAATCTGAAATTTAACGCTTATTTATATAAAACATTTTATTTAAGATATTTTCTAATGGTTTTAATTTCAGAGATTATCTTTTCATTCTGTGTTACAGAAAAGTACCGAAAAGTTAAGGACATTTGGGGGCAGCTTTTTTCCCTCTAAATTATAAATGACATCGGCTAAATTGTTATTGGTTAGTTAACACCTTGTCCCCTAAAGTCAGTGATTATTCTTGTGTTTGATATGTATTACATAGAGTCTTAAGTCAGTGTACAGGTCTACTGAAATATGACAGTTGTCTATAAAGTAATGCAACTTGTAGAAAAGAGTGGTACCAGATGTAGAAGGGGATGATGGGTTTGAGGGGTTAATGTGAGGCCTTTTTGAAAAACAGATATTTTAATAAAGAGAATTCTTGTTTGAGCACAGTCGATGCGCATAGGTGATTCTCATGTTTGTTGTATAAACTGGTTTAATACACTTGAAGCATAGTTGGGTTACATTCACTTCCTGGGAAAGCTACCTTACCACACCTTCAAGCTTATAAATTGCTCTGGGCAAAGCCATTTTAAAAGTTCATTCTGAAATTATTTCTTTTTAACTACAGTGAAATGATTGATAACTAACTAGTCTTTCTGGAAACTGTTGGATAATAGGCATTCTGTCAAAAATGTTGATCTATTATAAATAAAATGTTTTTGCATACTTGTTTTTGGCTATGTGTAATTATTTTCATTTCAAAACACTACATCTTGTATCCAAGCAAAAGGAAATGAGAAAGCATATATTCATTAAAATGTACTAATATGTTATTTTAGGATTATAATCTATATGAATTACCTATTTTAATTTACTACAAAAAGATTGCTGCTGTAAAATTACATTTCAGAGGTGATTTAAAGGAAAATGTTTAAACTCTCATTTGTTTTGAACAATAGTAGAGTAAGTATGTTTGTTCCCAGGTAAATAAATATGAGTATTTTTATTGTGATAATTTTTATTAATTTGTGAATCCATTTATCTAAATGCTAATGGTTTTTTTAAATGCAACAACTAGTGAGATACACATTTCAAGTGAGTCTCCTTTATTATACTGTTAAATATCTAAATGTCAGTAAGACATAACATTTATTTTTAGTAAAATATGAATTCTTTAAGGACAAGACAGACACTAATCAATGAGATTGAGTGTGTTCTTCCAAAACAGGCCACAAAACTCCCATGCTTTTTTTAAACAAGTGAAAATGGTACGAGTTTAAGAATTCACTTCACAAAAAACTACTTTTGCGAAATAATGAAAGGCTAATTTGACATTATGCCCATGTTTCAAATGCAAGCCAGAGATTTAAATTTTTCGTAAATCCAGAAGTGCCATAGTCACCAATTTTGCTGAATAATTGCAAAAACAATGCTTGAATGGTAGCAGTATTTATCTCTGCACATAGGTGTCCTTGACTTTTATTCATTTACATCAGTCACCTTTTCGAAAGATTACTTTGCTAAACATCGAATTGACTCAGAACCTGAATGACATTTTAAGGAATTTTAATGGGATCTCAAATCACGGTGCTATGAAATTTCTTAGAGAAAACAAAAATTGGTTCAAATAAATAGTCTCTGATAAAGTTTAGAGTAAGGCAAGATTGGTATGTATTGAATTGTCTTTTCATGGCCCCAATTTTTAAGATAACCTATTTGGACCACGATTTGAATTTCAAGGACCTAACTTCCTCTAGATACTATCTTGTCGATCTTTGAACTGTGATAGTTAACTACAGCTAACATTTTGTACTGGTATGGATTTCTTAACTATTTTTTGTGTAAAGAATGTATATTTAAAAAGCTTTGTAATTAGCAATTTTAATTCCTAAAATTCTCCAGATCGGCTAAGTAACAAAATCCAACTTTATGTTGGATGTTAACTCTCTTACAAGCAAACTGAAATAAATTTAGCCTTTTGTATGAATAGACATGTGCTTGAAAGTTCTAATGTAATTTTGCAATGTCCTTGTTTTTGTTAATATTTTATTTCAGTACTTTAAAAAAAACATTAAAAATATATGCTACTGATCAAAAATAATAATTTATCTGGAAGACCTCTGCACATTGGCAAAATAATTGGATTTTGACTGTTTTCATGCTACATAAGGATGTTCTGCGTGCCTTACATCTGAGGAATCAGCACTTTAATCATAATCTCAGAGTGGCATGTCCAATCATTCATATTTTTCCTTTGGGACTAATTGCAAGAAACTGCTTTGATTGCCTTCTCTATGGTTTATTTTGTTTGCATGTTTAAGAAGAATCTTAAAAATTTGTATTCACTGTAAGAACAACCAATTATAAGGTACAAAACAATGTATGTAAACTTAACACAATATTAAGAAAACTTTATTGTTTTTTTGATAGTATATAAATAATTCCTTCAGTTCATCGTGATGAGGAATATAAATTACTTGCTTTTCTCTAAAGAGTCTTCAATAATGTCTGGAACATTTTGTCCACAGCATTTCTATATAGAAACTGTATTACTATTTTAGTTCATTTTATTCTATTAAAGATTAATCTATTATATTTATTTCAATTAGATCGTTACATAAATAGACTTCTTGAGGAACATTAACGTAGTAAAATTTAGGATGTCTATAAACTGGCATTTTGTGTTATATGTTTTAGGTATGAAATCCTTTGTCAGTGATGTTATTTAGAGTTGTCATTTGTTGATAGCAGTCTGCTTTTTAAAATTTTAACAAACTGTCTTATTGGAAAAGTAACTCAAACTGTTGGCATTTGCAACCTTAGATATTTTCAGGATATGCATTTTCAGTGAAGCTGAAAATACAAATTTCTCTGTATAAAATATACATTGCTAAGTAGAGTAGTATAAATCAACTTCGATTTCATAGATGTTTTATCTTCATTTCTGGTAATTACTTGACAATTAAATTTTTCGCTTTCTCTGCTCATAAGCCTTCCTGTCATATATTAAATATCGAACCTAAGGTGAGTACTTTTCATAATGTAAATCATATCCTAACTTATTCCTATATGGATTTTATAAATATAGTCACCTTTCTAACAAATTGTTTTGTCTTACCATCAAAGAGCATGGAAATAATAACATGCTCTGTTCCTCACAGGGCTTTATGAAAATTATATAATAGTAAACCTGAAAGTGCTTTAGCATTTAGAAAGTATTATGAAAGTTGGAAATGGAATCAAAATTTCTAAGTTACTGAATAACTAACATGGATTACTGGATAACCTCCTCCCCCATACTTTCGTTTTCTAGTAAAGGAACAGGTAGCCATGAGGCATGATTTACCTAGAATTGCAGTAAAAGGCAGAAACCACCTTTGATTGCTATTTTTGCCTACTTTAACCACTCCCAGAGTTTCCAGTCTAGGGAAGTAGTAAGGTAATTTTACTTTATATTTACCAAAATGTGCTTAAATTAAAAATTTCCCTAAAAGCATAAGTTAGTTTAATAAATTAATCTTCCATTACGTAATTAGGTTTGAAAATGATTTTACCCTTTGAACTTTACTCGTGTTTATTAGCATACATTTGATTCTTACAGTAACTAGCCTCCTTTGATATCTAGTTTGAGCTTCCAGACTCCCCGTAACTAAACTTTTTATACTAATGGAAGAAGAATAAGATCTGGCATTCCTTGAAAATACTGGGCTCCTTGTGTTATCTTAGAGAAGGAAACCCTTCGGCTAACCATGGACCAATACTAAAATTAGAATTCAGGTTTCTCGCTGAAGCTACTAAATTTAGTTCTTAGCTGGTAAATGCTACATATCAACTTTGGAGACCATTTTGTGTTCTTTACTATATTAAAACTATTGTAATCATCCTCAATAAATTTTGGAGAGGTGACAGAAGACTAGAGATGGATGAATGTCTTTTCAAAAGTGAGAAGCCAGTAGAGTTTACAAAATGCAGGTTACCACTTAGTTCTGAGTCTCTATAAAGCCTCTTCAGGACTTTTCTGATCACCCAATCCAAGGTAACCCCTGCCACTCCCTCAGGTCACTGTGGTTTTTCTTTTTCGCAATTACTCTCATCAGTACTTTTTTTCTTGTTTTGTGTTCGTCTCTCTCAGACTCAGTTCCATGAGAGAAAATTTTGTCTATCCTTTCCAACCTGTGTCTCACCGGTACCTGAGGAATGCCTAGTATATAAGTACTCAACAAACATCGATGGAATGAATTAATGAACTGTTGAGTTTGATACAAATCCCGTGCAAGTTTGCCAGGTAGAATTAAAGGATGGTTTATGAACATGATTAGAGTCCCTCCCACAGTATGAGTTTGCTGAGACTACATGCCAAGCTAACCTAATGTCCTTCTGATAGAGCTATTTTACATTGATCTGAAGAATCGTGTAGTCTTGTGCCTCTTAACCTCAGCCAAGTATTTGACTGTGTTTCTCATTATGTCTTTATTTATATGGGCTAAATAAAAGTGCAAATGAAGACTTGTGCTGTGTGTGTGGCCGAAAAAGTTCTATTGTACTTGTATTCATATCTGGCTCTGGGCAGCGTGCCTTATCACCAGACCTCACCAAGTTTTCCAAGTCACTTGTAAATGTGGAGAAGCTATTCCTTTCTGAAGATTATAAAGTCATTCATTATTTAATGTGTAATTATGGAGTACGTATTTTGCGCTAGGCACAGGGATGCGATGAATAAAACTGACATAGAACAGCATGCAGCCAGACAAGGAAACAAGTTGAAGGAGAATGGCTGAGGGTGACTTACTTTAGTTAGGGTGATTATCTTATGGTTTGCTTTGGAAGACCTCTCCGAGGTGACATTTTAGCTAAAAATGAGGAAGAGTAGGCTTTAACCATGTGAAAATACAAGAGACAAGGAGCAGTATGTGCAGAGGCAATGAGATGAGAAACTGCTCTGTTCAAAGAACTGAATAAAAAAAAAAAACCAATATGGCTGGAACATGTTGAATGAGACATAGATAGTATCAAAGATGAAATTGGAGAGAGGGGTATAGCCAGGTCATATAAGGCCTCGTACAGTATGGTTAGAAGTTAGAAATGGAAGCCTTTGAATAGCTGGAAGTAGTAGAATTAGACTTAATCAAATTTATATTATGGTTAGATACACTTCTGCTTTGTGAGAATACCTAATAGAAAGGCCTGAGTAGAGCCTGAAGTCAGAAAAGCTAATGAATGCAGTAGTCCAAGAGATGATGGTGGCTGGGACAAAAATGGAAAGGGGCAGGTCTGAGACACGTTTTGGAATAACTGTGGTGACAGACTGTATGAAGAGCAAGGGAAAGGGAAAAATGAAGAATGTCACAGGTTTCTGGCTAGAATAAATGGGTAATGACAATAGAGAGTAAAGCAAGGGACAAGTCTGAGGAGTTAATCTGTAATTTGGTGTTAGATGTGTTAAATTCGAGATGTCTGTTAGCCGTGGAAACATCAAGTAAGAAGTTAATTATCCAAGTCGGGATCTCAGGAGAGGTCAGGATCAAAAATACAGATTATGAAGTCATCGGCATCTGGATGAAGTCACAGGACTAAATGAAATGGCCTGGGGAGAGCTTAACTGTGGAGAAGAGAAACCAAATCTGACCCCTGGGACTCTCCAAATTTGGAAATTTAGCAGAGCAAGTGGAAATACTAAAAGGATCAGGTGGAGTATACAGTGAGGTAGGAGGGAAACCAAGAATGTGGCGTCATCGAGGCACGGAGAAGAGTGTCCAAGGCGGTCAGCTGCTACTCGGCAGTCAGAATCAGGATGGATCTGAAACCCATTAGAAGATTCAAGTTGTTAATGGCCTCAGCGGTAGTTTCAGTGGATTGGGAGAAAAAGCCCAATTGGAGTGGGTGAAAGAGACACTGCCTAGACGATAGCTCTTTCGAGAAATTTTGCCTCGAAGGAGAGCAGAAGTGTTGGTAGCTAGAAAGGAACCCGAGGTCAAAGGAAGGTTCTGTTTTGTTTTGCAGTAGGAGCAATTAGATCGTGTTCATGTGCTGATGAGAAGAATCAGCCCATAAAGTGAGAGAAGGTGATGACACAGCACAGTGACAGGTGACAACTGAGAGTGAAACCCTTGAGAAGGCAAGAGAGAGTGAGATTCAGAGCACAAAGGAGGAACTGGTCTGCTCGATAATCCGGGAGAAAGCCGAGAATAGATGCACTTGGAGGGACGCTTCGGGGGTTTCCATTGCATTCCTTCTATTTTCTCAGTGAGGTATGAAGCACACATTAATTTGGCTGGCATCTGGAAAGCATTAGAGATTTGAGAAGAAAGAAGGTAAATACGGTTGCCTTCAAGAATGGCAGTGTAAATTATTGAGGGAATGTGGAATTGCCAAGCAATTTTGAAAGCCCATTTGAGAATAGTAATGAATTTAAAGAGAACCAATTAACACAGTTGTATTTTTGTTTTTTTTCCTTCCAGATAGGACCAGCAATTCAGGTGCAGATGTGAAGTATGCACAGACTAAAGTATAACCAGGGATGGGTTTCCCCAGGTGCTTAAGAGGCGGAGGAAGGACAAGGACATTAAAGCTGCTTGCAAAGGAGTGATATTAGTGGTAAACTAAAGACTCTAAACTGGGGAAAGGGAAAGGAGATATTGGAGTCAGGGGGGAACGGTCTGAGGGATGGATTTCAAAGTTAATAATACATTTTAGTGAGAATGTTCAAGTAAGTGAACTAGAAAGATATTTCCTTTGGGAGTAGAAATGAAAAGCAAATAAGATACCTGTTCTACCTCCAGGCTCTAAGGTCCAGAGATTTGTGAGAACAAAAATGAAAAGCCGTCACTTAAGAGCTTAGGAGGGAAAGTGGTGAGTTAGGGGTGGCCAGGATTCAATTAATGTGAAATGAAGAACAGATCCTTTGGAGAAAAGGTTGAGGATATGGATGAGATATCTGAAGACGACCATGAACTCTCAGGAAAGGTTAGGGATTAAGTTACATTAAGGAATGTTCAGAGCAGCTCAAGGGTGAAAGCTCAGATCCAACAAGCTTGTGCTGCTGGTGAGTGAGGTAGGATGGCCATGATGGTTCTGGTACGAGACACACTCTCTGAGAAAGTGGGTGCTTCCTCTAAACTAGAAGTAAAGGGTTCATTGGGCAACTGTTCTCTCTGCAAATCAAAATATTTCTGATCTTCATGGGAAAGTTTCAAGTTTCTCACAATGAAGCATGATTTTAGCTGTAGAGTTTTTATAGATATTCTTTTTCAAGTTGAGGAAGTTCCTCTCTATTCCTAGTTTACTGAGAGATTTTATCATGAATGAATGTTGGATTTGGTCCAATGCTTTTTCTGCATTTATTGGTAGAAGCATGTGATTTTTCTTCTTTAACCCATTAGTGTGATGGATTACATTAATTGATTTTTGAATGTTGAACCAGCCTCAGAGACCTAGGATGAATCCCACTTGGCCGTAGTATATGATTCTTTTAATACACTGTTGGATTCCATTTGCTATTACTTTGTTAAGGTGTTTTTTTGTTTTGTCTTGTTTTGTTTTTGCGTATATGTTCATGAGAAATATTGCTCTGTAGTTTTCTCATAATGTCTTTGTCTGGTTTAGGGTTATGCTGGCCTCATAGAATGAGTTAGGACGTAGTCCCTCTGTTTCTATCTTCTGAAAGATACTGCAGAGAATTGGTATAATATCTTCCTTAAATGTTTGGTAAGAATTCACCAGTGAACCCAGTCCTAGTACTTTCTGTTTTGGAAGCTTGTCAATTATTGATTCAATTTCTTCAATAGATACAAACCTATTCAGATTTCTAATTTTTGTGTGAGTTTTGGCAGATTATGTCTTTTGGGAAATTGGTCCATTTCATGTAGGTTATCAAATTTGTGGGCATAGGGTTGTTCACAATATTCTTTTAGTATCCCTTTCAAGTCTGTGGGATCTGTAGTGATGTCTCTGTTTCATTTTCAGTATTAGTAATTTGTCTTTTTTTGGTGGGGGGGCGGTGTCTGACTAGAGGCTTATTGGTTTTATTGACCTTTTCAAAGAACCAGATTTTGTTTTTTTTATTATTTTCTCTATAGATTTCCTGTTTTCAACTTCATCGATTTCTGCTCTAATTCTTATTCTTTCCTTCTTATTTTGGATTTAACTTGTTCTTCTTTTTCTAGTTTCCTAAGGTAGACACTTAGCTGACTGATTTTAGATCCTTCTTCTTTTTTAATATGTATATTCAATGCTATAAATTTCTTGCAAGTACTGTTTTCACTGCATCCCACAAATTTTGATAAGCTGTGTTTTTGTTTTTATATAATTCAAAATATTTTAAAATTTATCTTGATATTTCTTCTTTGATCCATGTGTTACTAATCTCCATTTATTTGGGGATTTTCCAGTTATCGTTCTGTTATCAATTTCTAGTTTAATTCAATTGTGATCTGAGAGCAGACATTGTCTGATTTCTATTCTTTTAAATTTGTTAGGGTGTGTTTTATGTCCCAGAACATGGTCCATCTTGAATGTTCCATCTGAGCTTGTGAAGAATGTGTTTTCTACTGTCGTTGAATGAAGTAGTCTACAGATGTCAATTCTATCCAGTTAATTGATGGTGTTGTTGTTGAGAGGCAAAGCAGACAAAACTGATAAATGATATTATAATTAAATCAAGAAGGATGAGGGTTAATGGCTAGAATGGAGTGTAAGGGGGCATTAGGGTGCTGTTATGTTCTAATTCATGATCTGGGTGCTAGCTACATATATATTTTCATTTTATGATAATTCATGAAGATGTATACTTGATGTGTCATACTTTAATAATGTTATACTTCAATAAACATCTTATACTTCAACAAAAATAAAAATCATTTAGCAAGAAATCATTCTATCTCAATCTAGACAGCAGCATCAGTTGTCTGTTGAAGCCAACCTGAACCTGACCAGTCTGAAAGTAAAACTTTGCCATCGGCATATAAGATAATACTTGTCCTTGTGTTCATGTGTAAAGGACATACAGACACCTACTCCATCACATCATTAAAGCAGGGTTAAGAGTAGGGAAGTAGAAAAAGCTAAAAGAGTTCATCACCACCAAGCCAATATTATAGGAAATGTTGGAGGGACTTCTTTAAAAAGAAGAAAAAAAAATATGTATCAAAAATATGAATAAAGAATGGCAATAACTACATATCAACAAGTACTTCAAATGAAAAAGAATTAAATGCTCCAATCAAAAGATAGGGTGGCTGAATGGATAAGGAATGGATAAGGCTGCCTACAAGAGACTCACCTCAGATTAAAAGACACATGTAGATGGAAAGTAAAGGAATGGGAAAAAATATTTCTTGATGGACCTAGAGGGTATTGTGCTAAGTGGAGTTAAGTCAGAGAAAAACAAATGCCATATGATTTTCATGTACATGTGAAATCTAAAGAATAAAACAAACAAACAACAACAAAAAAACCCCAGAAACTCATAGATACAGAGAACATTTTGAGGGTTACCAGATGGGAGAGGGGCTGGGGGATCGATAAAAAAGGAGGAAGGGATTAAGAAGTACAGATTAGTAGTTACAAAATAGTCATGGAGATATAAAGTATAGCATAAGGAGTATAGACAATAACATTGTAATAACTATGTACTGTGTCGGATGGGTACTAGATTTATTGGGGTGAGTACTTTGTGAGTTATATCGATGTCTAATCACTATGTTATACACGTGAAACTAATATAGTATTGTATGCCAACTATAATTGAAAAATGAAAAATACTATAAATAAGTAATATTTATTTATTTAGGAGGGAAAAATATAGGAGGGGAAAAAGAGGAAATATAAATTTATTCCTGTTTCTACCTGAAACCATTTTATCTATAACAAAATATACAAAAATGTATGTGATGACTACTATATTTTACTCTTACCGTTTAGAAATTCATTTATTTTGAACACCAGATCTGTAGAACTAAAAAAAATATATTATTTTATACCAAAGCAAGCAAGATAGATTTCCATGTCTACAATTCAAAAGTTTTTGTAAATTTTCATATTACGTTTGGGTGTCATTATGGAATAATATTGCACCTTAATTTGTCTCTGAATGAACGCTGATTTATGAATGCTTTATTTTTGTTTAAAAAGTGTTTTATAGGCAAGATGAGAGGAACAGCAAAAACATAACAAGGTTGGTAATAAAAAAGTATTTATTAGTAAATTTCACTGAAAGAAAAATTTATAAAGTATTATGTTTACTTAGTGACTACTTTTTTATGTATGCTTCTTAGTTCTATGCCTAAGAACAATAATTATTTATATTTCGCCATATGAAAAAATTACATTAACTGATTAACTCTCATTCTTACTGACATTTATAAGCATTTCATTAACAAGATTGTGCCTGTTTTCTAACTCTTAAATGAGGACTGTTAAAATGTACTATAATGCAAGCCATTAACTAGAATAAAAAATGATAGCCACATTTTTATTTTACCTTTTTAATTCTGAAAACTTGAGTTCATGCAGAAGTGGGGAGTAGTGGGGATTTCCAAGGTGAGGTGCACAGTATTCATATAAGATTTGTTAAACAAACCCCTATGATTCCTGTGTTTGTATAATGTGCTTCGTTTTCCCCCCAGTACAAATAAAATGATTCATTGTCACCTAAGTGCCTTTAAGAAACATTTGGAAACATTTAACTTTAATAAATACTATTGTTTAAAATGTATTTTGATAGTTATTAGGCATAACCAAATTTAACCTTACACGTGCTTATAAATGTGGGTGATTTTTAAATCATTAGTAACACTTAAACTAGTTTTTGCAAATGATGAGCAACCCCTTAGCTATAGTGTGTGCATCCGTCACTTCACAGAGAAAAATCATGTTTAACATACTTGCATGTTTCTCATAATAATGCTATTTATATAGAAAAGATGACATCCTCTAGCCCATTTAAATGGATTATGTTGGTAACAAATGGTATTCTCCATTAATTTTTTATAAACGATTTGAATCGAGTGATAGTTCTATAAATATAGAAATAAAGTCTTTAAAAAGTAATTTAATTTTTTTAAATTAAGCTTTTTTTCAAAAGTAGATTTAACATGTTAACATGGGCGTTCTATTTTTCAAAGTGCTTCTAAAACCAGCACACTCACCTCTGGGGCTTTCCAAGCAGAAGTTTTCAGTCCCTTAATCTTTTCTGAACAAAGAAGGGGGGAATGTTGGAAACGTGCCAGTAGGAAGCCTTGGTGTTTCTCACAAAGTGCCACAGTGAAAGTACCCTCTTCCACAAGGCAGTTCCTTTTAGCAAATCAGAACCTCATGCCGCTTTCCCGCCACTGCATTTTTCAGAAAGCCTGTCTCCACGTTCAAGACAATAGGCCGTATGACTAAATATTCTTTAATCTGTCCTTGCAACCCTTCTTGTACTTACTTCATTTAGAGTTTTAACATCTATTAGCAAGTTTACACACGTGTCAGTTAAAATGCAAAAGCACTTTTTCCTGGATGTAAATAATCTAGAATCATCAAAAGTAAAATTAGTAATTTCGCCTTTCTTTTCTGCAACTCACCTGATATTAACAATTTGGTGTTTAGTGAGGCGGGACGAAGGCAGCCAGAGTCTGAATCCCAGCTGTGCCACTTATTGGCAAGTGACCTTCGGCGAGTTATTGACTTCTCTGTTGCCTCACCTGTCAACTGGGACTAATCATAGTATTTCTTACAAGGCTAATGGGAAAATTAAACGAACTTGTAAGTGTAAGAATGCTAGTACTGTTTACTATTATAATTATTTTTCTAGTAACTTCTGTTTATGATTGTTGTTTACAAAAATAGGATGGATGATAATACTCTGTAACTTTCTTCTTTTTCTTAATATACCACTGACATTTTTCTAAAACGACTTATTTTTCTTAAATAGCTGCATGGTATTATATGCTATGATGGACCATAATTTTTTTCTGCAATTTCTATATTAACAAACACAGTTTCCTCTTTTTGTGGTTTTACAAAAATGCTAAGGTTAACATCCTTATACCTGTCTCTTTAGATATTGATAGGTAAGATTCCAGGCTGTGGAATTGCTTTATCAAAGCAATTTTCTAATCGACACTACTAGATGGCTTTCCAAAAAGCACCAAAGCAAGCAAGCAGTGCACTAATCAGCCAGCACAGCAGGGAGAGTTACATGGCAAAGTAGGAAGTTGATAGTGGATTTATGCGGATTTATGCGGTTCCAAGGTTCTTACAGGACACATGAAATGGCAGAATTTTATCTGAACGTAGGACACGATGTTATAGATGCATATTGTAATCCCAGAGCTAAAAAATAAAACAAGGAGGTATATAAGATAAGCTAACAGTGGAAAGAAAATGAAATCCTAAAAAATACTCGAATAATCCAAAAGAGGAAAAAAGAAACAAAGATGGAACAAATAGAAAACAAATAGCAAGACAGTAGACTTAAACTTCGCCGTATCTATAATCACATGAAATCTGAATGGTCTAAACACTGCAGTCAAAACATAGAGGTTGTCAAACTGGATAAAATGAAAAAGCTTGATCCAATATGCACTGTCGCTTTGAAACATAGACAAATTAAAATGACAGAATGAAATATACCATGTACATCCCATTCATAAGAAAGGTGAAGTGGCTATATAACTAATATCAAAGTAGACATCAGAACCCAAGGTTTTACCATCGATCAAGAACATATAAGTGATTAAAAAGTTTTATCGAGAAGACATAATGATCCTAAGTGTATGCCTCTAAGCAGAGCTTCGAAAACATGTGGGAAAAAACTGAGATCTGAAAGGAAAATTAGACAAATTCAGTTATTGTTGGAAACCTCTAGCTTTCTCAGAACAAACAAAATCAATATGGGTATTTAAACCAATTGACCTAATTGACATTTAAAAACCACTTGGCCAGACAACAGTGGAATCAAGTGCACATGGAATATCCTCCAAGATATGCCATATGCTTGGCCAAAAACATAAGGCAAGTAGTTCTGGCGGTCATGGAATTCAAAACAATGCATTCTATTGACACAGGACAAGTATTTTCACTGGAAAAATTATCTGTACAAAGGAGTGAGTATATGTGTGCATCCAGCATCGACTAGATTGTGAAGGAAGACGCTCTCTTAAGCAATGAATAAGAAATGACCAGAACATACAATTTCACTTGTATGCAGTATCTAAGGGACAAAAAGAACAAACTAATCAAAAAATGACTCACAAATACAGTGGACAGTTTGGTGACAGACAGAGGGGAGGGGGGTTGGGAGGCTGGGAGAATGGGGTGAAGGGTTAAAGAAGTACAAATTAGTAGCCGATAGCTGGTCACAGGGAGCATGGCAGAGGGAATGCAGTCAGCATGAATATGATGGCTAGTGGAGGGCCAGGGGAGGGAGGGAGCAATTGGGGGGATCGTTTTATGAACATTATAGATGTCTAACCAATGTACTGTATACTTGAAACTAATTTCAAGAAATAAATTTATTTAAAAAAAAAAAAAAAGTGACCAGAATAGCAAGTGCTGTGCCCCAGACAGCTGGCTGGTTCTTTATCAGGAAAGAGGCCAAGGCTCGTGCCTTGATGGTGGCAGGGGCGGAGGCGGTGCGGCTGGCAGCTGGAGAAGATTCCTGGAGGAGAGGCAAGAGCAAGCGGCTGCTGGCTCCAAACTCTGAAGGAGGATTTTATGACGCGTGCCGGCAGTACATTGTGGCGATCCTTTCACTGTGATCTGTGAAGATCCTCTTCTCCTGGATTCCCGGGGGTGAGCATGCACCTTTCGGAGGGCTGAGCGAGCAGGCTCGAGGCGGGCGCGGGGCAGGGGCCAGGCCGCCGGCTGCTTTCCTTCCCGGGGAAGCCTGGTGCACGCCGGCCGGCGTCTGCGATCGTGAGACACCCTAGGTCGGGTGGCAGGGAAACCTGTCTGCCCGCTGGCAGCATGCAACCTGAAGAGCCAAAGGGAGGAAGCTCCCGGCCTACCTGCCGCGCCTTCTGCGGCAGAGGAAGCGGGCGGGCGGGGCGGAGAACACTTCAGGCCGCCGTGTTCCCCCTCTGCTCCCAGCGCCCCAGTCCCGCCGCACGCCTGGGAAGCCGACGCCGCGCCAGCCGCCCCGCATTGCCTCGCGCTCGGGCACCACCTGGCGGGCGCGGCCGGGCCCAGCCGGGAGGGGGCGCAGCGCTG
>NW_006436810.1:9090720-9098548 GCF_000325575.1 Pteropus alecto
TGCTGCTCGCGCTCTGCGCGCTGCTCGGCCCGCTGCAGGTAAGGAGGCCGCCCGCCCGCCCGCGCCCGGCGCCTTCTCGGGACCTGGGGGAAGGACGGGGGCTGCGAGACGTCCCGAGCTGAGGATTTGGGCACAGAGACAGCAGAAACCTGGGGAGTCAGTTAACGCGAGTTGGACGGTGGCCGGAGGGAAAGTGCAAGTGGATGGGATAGCGGGGGCTGCGGGGGAGTTGCGGGACCCCAGCGCCGGTCGTGAGTGCTTGCAAAGGCCCGCTGAATGGCACCTTTGACGTCATTTATTCCCCCAACATTTCTTAGCCCTGCTAAGTTCCCACGCAGAGGAGCTGCTGCGTAGACACAGCCGCTTCCCCCTGCGAACAGAGTAGGCGAGGGAGGAAAAGGTCCGAGGAAAGGAAAAGGGCAGACAGTGCCCACATTCCGCATCCACCCCTAAAATACGAGTTCTTGGGCCACTCGCGCCCCACGCACCTCTAGGTCAGTCTCTCCAACTGGGCTTCGCTCCTTCTCCGGCTTCAGTTTCCATGAAGGCTAGAGCAGCACCGGGCTCGCGGGGATGTCTGGAGCCTGCGGTGAAACTGAATTGGGTGGGCAGTTTCTCCAGAAAAGCTGAAGTTCGATTTCCTTTCTCTGCCCTCCTTTTTTTTGGGGGTCTCCTCTCTCCACTCCGATTTCCAGCGCAAGCCGTGTAAGGTCCACCAGTTCAGGTTCTGGCCTGAATAAGTATGGAATGAATCGCTTGTTCTCGGAAACCCTTTGATGATGTTAGGACCAAAACAAAAACAAAAACAAACAACTGTTTGCAGTTGGAGAAGCCGAGGTACACGTGGTGCTTGGAGCCAGTGGGGCAGCCGGGAGCAGCCCTCCTCGCGCTGAGCTCAGCCCGCGTGGGGCCGGGACAGCACGCCCTGCGGGCGGGGGCTCAGTCTCACTGGTGCAGCGCCCCCTTTTCTGCGGCTCCCCCCGTTAGAAGTACCACACGCTGGTGAAGGGCTTCAGCATGAGGAGTGCTCAGGGTGCCCCAAAGGAGCGTCTTCTCCGATCCTTGTTGCCACCCAGTCCTCTGGGAAGAAATTTCTCTATCATTACTTATCAGGTCACTCAGTACACTTGCGAAGTAAATAAAACGGTACCCGTCTTCTGCGCTCGGGGCGGAGAGCTTAGCACGGCAAACCCAGCACCGCAAATTCTGCAGAACGCGAGTGCACCTGGAGGTTCCTCAGAGGGCAGGGTGAGGGCTGGGTTCGGCAGTTTCGGACTTCCCTTCTCCCTTAACACCGGTCCGCAGAATGGCCCAGAACCCGGTGCCGGCCGGGGAGCGGCACTCGCCGGCTGTGTTTGCGGTGGGAAGAGGGACAAAGCCAGCCTGGTTATGAAAGCCTTCGCAAAAGTAACAGCGATGTGCTATAGGTTGGAGCAGAAAATTGTCATAAAGATTCAATTTCCTTCCTGCTTGTACCGGTCTTAGAATGGTTGAGGGGAAAGAAGGCGGAAAAAGTTAATGGAATTTTTTATTTTAAGCGCTCCAGTTGTTGCTTAATTAAGTGTTCAACAGGTTGGACAGGGTGCTACCTTATTTGAACCAAAGGACCAGGGCTGCTGTGAACAGCTAGCCGAGGGAGAAAAACCTGTCAGTTACTCAGTTTGAAAAAGCATCTCACATTGCTATGACAATAACTACCCACATACATATATGCATAAAATGAAGTAGGTTTTAATATTAACAGCAAATGCTATCAAAACAAATTTGTTTTTCAGAGAGATCATTCTCCTCCATTTCCCTTTAGGCCACTTGAATTATGTGCATTTTCAAATCACACCTGAACAGGAAACAATCAAATGATATGGGAATTTCTAATCAAATGATATCATTCATTCCCAGTCTCCCCAGTGGAAATCCAATAACTGTGGAAATGCAGTACTATACCCCAGAGATACTCTGGTTACAAGCACTCCGTATGTTGTTACTGCTTCTTTGACCAACCTATATTACTAGTTCAAAAAAAGGAATTGCTTTGTCAATCCATGGATGTTAATTATCACACACTGGGCAAGGCTTGATGAACTGCTTTGCGTGCTTGGCGGCGGGGTATTGGTTTTATAAAATAGTTGGCAAAAACAGCTTCTAGAAAGTGCTTTATCTGCAAGAATTGTCTTTGGTTTCATTTACCTGAATTAGATAGATTTAAACTTACCAGGAAGGCTGTAAGTTTTGCCTTTTAAAACATGTCTGTGATTATATCTCTCTCTGCCTGTCTTTGGGAGGGAATTTGTTAGCAGACATAAGAAGAGTGTTTGCCTAGAGATAAAAACATTTCAAGTTTTTATGTTGAGAGTTCTGCCGTTCATTCCAAAGAAGAAAATATAGAAGCACGCTGCTTTTGATTAAGGTCTTTGGTTCTATACAGCCATGTTTATCCCCAGTTCTCCAAGACGGAAGGGCAGATTCATTCATACCCGGGCCAGCAGACGTTTATGAGATGTGAAGCATTGTGCGAGTGAGAAGTGAGATAGAGACAGAGCTGTGTCCTCACAGGTCACAGTCCAGTGTGGGGACAAGACAGGCGAAGCTTTAACACAGCAGCTGTGATGAGAGAAGTGCTGAGGGTTGGGGACAGAGCAGAAAGGAAGGAGTCAGTGCAGCTGTGGGAATCAGGGCTTTCGGACCGAAGGGGTTTCTGAAGTGGTCTTAGGAGGAGGGATCAGAGAAGGAATGATTCCAGGAGGCAGTTTAGGAGGAAAGCTTTCCAGTTGAGAGGACGGCCTGAGTGGTTTAGGCTTGAAGAAATCTTGCCAAAAAAACAAACAAACAAAAAACCATATTTATGACTTTACAAATAGCACAAAGCAATTAATTCAGGAAGCCCCACCAAACAGCGTTAAACATTTATAGGTTTTGAGATAAGTCTTGTATGGCCCTTATTGAGATGGTAAGGAGGCTAATCTGAGACAGGCCACAGGGCCCTGGAAGGCCTCTGGGGAGACCCCGGGGAGGAAATCTCCTAGGGCGGAGCTCTGGGCTGTAGGATAGGTGTGTGCCTGGCACCTGCACCCGCTGTCTCCCTGCCGCCCACCCCATCCCAGTGGGCAGACCTGGTTATGTTCATACTTTGTTCAGAGAACCACACGCACATGCAGATCAGTGAGTGGCCTTTTAGGTCATTTTGTTGATACCAAATATTTCAAATGCCTCCCCTATTATTTCCTTCCCACATCCTCTCCCTCATCCCCTCCCCGCCCCCCGAAAATGGCAAATCTGTAATATGAACGATGCTCTGTGTTGATAAGGAAATATGAGCTTGCTTTTTTTCGGTTATCTACTAGAAATTCTCACGTCAGGAAAACTGAAACAATAAAGGTGTATCTTTGAAGGTCAATAAATCAGTGTTTTATGAGGCCATGAAAAGGGGAGTTCCAAACCAGGCTCCTTTGCAGAGCGTGTTGTTTTAAGAAGGTGCTGCGGGAACTCTATCTGCCATGTCAGTGTTAAAATTCCCCCCATTGTATTTTCCTATTTTTGAAGGGCATGGAAAAAATATTAGTGTTTTTCCCACAGTGTGTCCAGTAGAGTGGGAATGCTGTCTAGGCCATTCTTCTTGCCAGAGTGAGTCTGCGTCCCGCCCTGATGGTCATCAGCTCTGCGGGGGATCCATTCCCTAGGGAATCTCCCTCCTAGGGCCGTGGCCACCCAGGACAGCCCGTGGCTTGTCTCCTATCTCCCTGGGGGTTTCTGACCCCAGCCCACAAAGGGAAGCACGCCAGAGGGAGTACAGCCCCCCTGACCCACCTCCATGCATCCAGAGCTGGCATGGATAGGATTCTACCCACAGGTGATTTTTCTCCCCAAGCATCTTTCCATCCTCTGCCGGGTTTGTGGGAGTCACCCGGGTTTGTGGGAAATCACTCGCCTTCTGTTTCCTCTGGTTGCCATGTATGGGTTTCCTATAGGATCCACTGCTAGAAAGACAGCTTAAGCCCAGCTCACCTGTCCTGCCCCAAAGGCCTGAGCCAGAAGAAAGCAAGAGTGAGACAGCGGGCTTCAGCGAAACAGAGAACTCGCCCGTCTGAAGTTCTTAGTGGGCTTTTGAGGTTTAATGCTGTGTGGGTGGCGGGCAGGATCACACGCTGTCCCGTATCTCTGCCCTCGTTCTGACAGCCACTCGGTCTGTTTCCTGCCAGCACTCCCTCCGTCTCAGTCCCCTGTCTAGGTGGGCAGGACCGGCTGGCGCTGCTGTTCTCAGGGCAGCTGCCCGCCATGTGGAGCACTCTCTGAAGGTGTGCTGATAACTGCATCTCCACATTTGTTTTGTGGGCCTCCTTCGACCCTCAGCCTTTGATTTCTGCGGGCCGCCCCTTCAGGGCATGGCCCTCAGAGAATTCTTGTTAAATGTGTTTGTTTATTTCAACACTGCTGCAGGCCAGGGAGTCGGGAACCGGGGCCCAGCTGTGTCCTCGGAAGCAGGGCCTGGGCTCCGGGTAGACACTTGGAAGCTCGCATGGCCCTAGTGTGGGTACCCAGGACAAGGAGAGCTTTAACCTGCCAGAAAGTGTCTGGGAAAATATTCCGTTCTTAACACGCGACCCTGTGTGTTAAGCACATGAAGAGTGACGAGAACAGTACTCGGGCCAGGGGTTCGAGGTGGTGGTGTTCTGTCTGGTGCTGGGCCTGGCAGGGAACCCCAACAAGGACAGCATCCTGGAGTCCTGGGGCAGAGGACAGAGCGGGGGCAGAGGCCGCACTTAAGGGCCTCAGGTGCAAGCAAAATAGTTTAGATTTTATCTCAGCGTGTTGTGGGCTAGGGAGGGACGTGATCAGATTTGTGCTTTATGGGGAAGTGTCTGGGGTGAGTCCGGGGGCAGTAAGGAGGCCAGCGCACCAGTTCTGGAAGAGCTTAGTACAGGCTCAAATCAGGTCAGTGCAGTGGTGAGAGAGGAGAAGCCAAGTTCAAGGGCGATTCACAGCCAGCCCAGGCAGTGCTGGTGCCCATAGTACAGACGCAAAGGAAGTGGGCTGGTGGGACCTATTATTAAAAAAAAAAAAAAAAGAAGAAGAAAAAAAAAATCTGTCAGAACAAATCGCTGACTATTAGATTGTCTTTTTCACAATTTATTAAGGAAATTTGTGTCTTTGTTCCAATCAAAACATTGTTCAGTTTCAGGTAAAGAGGGATTATTTTTTTCCTTATCTAACAACAATGAAGGATGAAATTTAGGCTTTTGAATCCCAGCTGCTTTGGATTATTTTATTGGGAGAGCAGAGACGGTGTTCCTTAAATTCTGTAGAGGTAAACAAGCTGAAAGCCCCACAGTGTTGGGACCTGCAGGGAATTTGTGTGTTCTGGAATTTAGAGCCATTTCCTGACCCAAAGGTATCTTGACTCGAAGTTCAGGATGTAGGCAGAGCTCTAAAACTCAGGGCTAGAGAGAGATAAGCAGCCAGTGATCCCTAGAGGGTCCAGCGTCAGAGCAGGTGTGACCTGACCCCTGTTCCTCCCACACTGTCCTCAGATAGGTCACCCACCCCCAGCAGAAGCAGTGTTTACCTTGGACCCATAGCTTGGCAAAAAGTTTCGCTCGCATAAAACGCATTTTCCTGGTGGATCGCTAGTGCCTAAGATGAGGGCTGCCCTTCCCCTGATGCCAACCCCACTCAAAAAAGTCCTAGCCTAGCAGGTGACACAGAGGCCCGTCTGGCACAAATGCAGTCAGAGCTGCCAGGTTTCAAAGTGGCAGGAAGAAGTGACTGCAAGAACTACCCTTTCAGTTCATCAGAGTAATAATAACTTATTACATTTCCTGTTGAGTGTTGAGAGGACGAGAGCCACTTCCTCCAGCTACCAGAAATTTGAAGACTTTCCATTAAAAATGAGGAAGAATAATTCTTTAACTTTTTGCACATGCGATAGTTAAACCTGGTAAATGGGAAGAGAGCATGTGTGGCATTGCGTAAATCCTATTAGCACGAAAGCTTAGCTGGTTTGGGTTCTCATTACACCCTCCCCCAAATGGGAAATGAACCACTTCCCTAAGTTATTGATTTTTAAAAAACATTTGTTACTCTTTGTAATGTAGTTAGCAACTAACTTAAAAGTGTCTCCTTGAGTAGCACAAAACAGCTGCCAGACTGTCATCCAGTTAAACCTGCAGAGAAAGGGCCCTTCCTACCTCCCATGTTCACCCAAGGAAAGAGAGCGGAATCCCATCCGGAACTCTCCTGGGAATTGAGATCATCTGTTCCATTTTTAGAGTTTAATAGAGATTATTCTCACCCACCCTGGCTAACCCGGTTGATCATTTAATAATTCTCAATGTCAGGAACTTCCCCAGAACAGGCCCGAATCTAATCTGTCTCAGTTTGACCCCATTTCCTCAAATTTGCTCGTTCATGGGGGTTGCAGTCAGTTGGTCAATGTCATCTTTCTTTTACTGTTTCTATTGTTGAAGGTTGTTAGCCTACAACTTCCCTTTGCCCAGGGTTATTCACTCTAGTTCCTTAACTTCTGGGTCGGTTTTTTTTTTCCTTTCAAGTCGGTGGACACTTGTTTTGCCTTTACTGGCAAAACACAAAAACAAACAAACAAAAGCCCATAAGGCACAGTGGAAAACATCACAGCCTCTGGCCCAGAAGGCTCCCCAGGGAAGATAAAACATTAGAGTCTTTGTTCCTTGCAGTTCTGTGAGTCTGATGCACTACAGCAGAGGAGTGAGCGGGACGGGAGTGGCGAGGAGACCTGGGCAGGTGCTAATACTTGATCTGAGCCCGGAAGGACAGGTGTGATTCTGAGAGCAGGGGAATGGGCAGAGGTGGGAACAAGCAGAGCATGTAGGACAAAGTCACGTCCCCTCCAGATGGCCCGAGCCTGCGAGAGCGACGAGGGAAGGACTGGGTGCTGGGTCTGAGTCATGAGGGTTGTGTGGACAGACCTCGGGAATTGGGACTTTGCCCCCCGAGGGAGTGTCGCCCCTGGACCCAGCATCCGGAGCACCTGGGAGCTGGTGAGAAATGCACATTCTCGGGCCCTAGCCCACGCCCCCTGACTCAGAAACTCTGCGGGTGGGCCCATCCATCTGGTTTAACAGTTTCTCTAGGAGATGGTGATACAGCTCAAGTTTGTGAACCGCTGCTTAGACCATGGCATTCCGTAAAAAGGCTGCGAGCCCTGCTCTAAGTTGCTAATATATGATTAAATAAATGTATATTAAAAGTACCTGCCATTTGTTGAATCCCTCGTGTATGCCAGTCATATGCTACGTGCTTTACAGAGATTATCTCTAGTCCTTACTCCACCGTGCCAGGAAGGCGAGAAGCTGAGGCACGGAGAGGCTAAGCAACTTGCCCATGTTTGTACAGCTCCTAAGTGGCAGGGCCGGAACTTTCCCCAGGTGTCTGTTGCAGTGGCATGGTCTCAACCCCTCAGGAAAACTGCTTACACAGTAGGCTGTCTGACTGCATGGGGAGCAGAAAAAGAGAATGATAGGACAGAAGCCAGCTTCTTAGGGTTTGGGGGAAACATCGGAACCAGTCCGCGTTTGTGGTGGTCTGCTCCACGTTGTACCCTGGTTGAGGGCTTGCTGTCATTAACTGTTATTCAGCAGAAAAGGAAATGCTGTGACTTTAAGGCGAATGGAGTTCGAACAGGCACCCTGAGTACTCCCAGCACAGGGTCTGTGTGCCAGTTGGTCCTGACTCAGGAGGAAAAGTAATGTGACATATTGAATCACCTCTGCCACTTCCTGAAGCAAAGGCATCTCTGAGTCCTCTGTGCGTGCTCCCCCTGACTCCCCCCGCCCCCCCCGCCCCCCGCAAGTAA
>NW_006436810.1:9098593-9108284 GCF_000325575.1 Pteropus alecto
GTGGGGGGTGTGGAGGGGCGGGGCAAGGCCTCCGAGCCAGGGCCATGTACGTGAGAAGTTAAATGTTGTTCTATTTTTAAAGGTTCTTTCTATCTCAGTATTATACTTACAGTGAATTTGCAGACTCTTCTTTAGGTCCAAATGACCTGAGCCCCTACTTTGATGTCTCTACCATGGCACAAATCTAAATCAATTCTATGACTGACATTTTTTTCAGTACCCTAAAAGGCTCTCCCTTGGGAGAAAAGTCGGAATAAGAAGGTCAGGATGCATAGAGCCTCCGGGCCACTGTGAGATGGGGAGCCGTCAGCGGGGTTTACGCGGAGGCTAATAACGTGTATTAATAATGCACAGCAGCAAGAAATCTGCAAACAGACCCCAACCCCATGTCAATGGAGCTTAAGGTCCAGGGGCAGTTAAATTCAGTGGGGACACAACCGAATCTTAGGCTTAAACTTTAACCTATTAATTTCTAATGGTCCCAGGTTTAAAAATTTAACAGTGAAACCATAAAAAATCACTCCCTTCTGATGGGGCTCAGGTTTTTCATGCCCCAGTTGGGGTCCCTGTGACCAGGCCATCAGGTTTCCATTTATGTGGGAAATGACAGATGACCAAAGCACCAGCGTGTGCAAGCGACTGGTTGTCATCAGAACTGTGCAGAGCCATCCTCGTGGGGGAGGGGATGCAGAAGTGATGGCCCCCAGTTCCTCTGTGTCTGGGGCCTCCTGTAGTGCCAGAGGCTCTGTGTGCCCAGCATGAGGACGGGCGTCGGAGCCCGGAGTGGCTGCATTGTGGGTTACTGAGGCACACCCGCATTCTGTCTCTATCAGAAAAGAGAATTGGAGCCCCGGAAAAGATTTCTCATCTTGATTCTGTAACCCCCCAAATCAGGGTGTCTCTGATTTTGCACAAAACCAACAGAGCCTTTCCCACTCCATGCTTTGGGAGTGCGACTTGGATTCAGCACTGGTAGGAAACTATTATAGTCTTCTGTAAAGGGAAGTTATGAGATCACGGTTGTCCTTCGGGAAAAATGATTCATCGATTTAACAAGAGTTTGAGCATTTGCTGTATGTCTAGCACTGTTCGGTCTACTCATCACTAACCGTTTAAACAAGTCGCTTCACCTCTTTGTGAGGATGCTGGAGGGTAAGGAAAGTCTCTAGCATGGTGCCTGGCACGCAGTAGGTGTTTCATAAGGGCCCATTCTTCCATCTCTCCTACCCAGGATAAATGGTGTCTGCATCCAGCATTGGGAGGGGTGGTTCTGAACCTTCGTTGTATAAATGGAGATGAAGAACATGAGGAAGTTCTGGCTCTTGGTCTTAAACGGAATTTCTGACCTCGCTATTCAAACACTAGCAATGTCAACATCACCTGGGAGCTTGTTAGAAATGCAGAACCTTGGGCCCCACCCCAGACCTACTGGAACCATAATCTGCAGCCTAGTAAGATTCCCAGGTGATTCTCATACAGGTTATTGATTGAGAAGCCTCGTCTGTGAACCTGGGCAGGGAGGGTAGCATCAGACTCCCACACCTGCGTTGCTCATAAACAGTGGTGGGTTGAGTTTATTTTTAAAAAACGTTTGGGTCAATCGTGGCTAAGATAAGAGAAGGTAAATTTCAACTGCGTTAATCCAAGAAAAAGAAGAGAGACAAGTCCAGAAGAGCCCAGGGGTAGAGCTGGATGTGGGCGGTGAGGTCTTACAAGGTGAGACAGATGGAGAGGGCCCAGCATGGCAGCAACTGCTCCAGAGGCTGGGACCATAGTGACTCGTGCCCCCACCGCAGCCACCGTGAGGGAGAGGGTCTCCCATGGCGTTCTCCACCCAGGTCCAGCACTCGGCCCCTGCTCAGTAGCCAGCACTGGCTTAGTTCTTCAGGGAACATGGATATAGGCATCATTCTTCTCAAGGAGTTTCTAATCTAGTTAAAGTCCCTGGATGTGGCCACACGAGGACATTGGAGGATATTAAGATGTGGATTACATCTAAGGACACGTGTTGGGGACAGGTGAGTTGGGGAAGATGGGTGGGTGCTGTGCTCAGGGCCCAGTCGTAGCTAACCATATGCCAGAAAGAGCAAATAAACAAAACGCAGCCATAGAGCGTCGAAGGGACCAGGACAGGAGGAAGTCCAGGTGGCCGTGGGGCTGTCTCACCAGCTGGAAGGTCTCACAGTCTAGGAATGAGGGGGATGTTAGGTGAAACCGAAATGGCCAATAGCACTGATGTTACATTTCAGCCTAAGAGGTGACACAGTCTGGGGTTGCGTGGAACCGCAAGAGGTGGCTGGAAGGAGTGGTGGGGTGGGGGAGGGGCTGCAGTGTGGGCTCGGCTGAGGGCGGGGCTGTGAAGGGTTGAGCAAGAGAGTAGCCAGGTGAGACTGAGTCCGCATGTGGGCGGGTGGCCCGTGCGCTCCGCTGGGGAGCTGGCTGGGGAGCTGGCCTTCATCTCCGTCTTTAATGTAACCTCTGACCTTTCCACTCAGAGACCAGCAGTGGCCCATCACCTGGGAGGGAGCTTGTTAGGATTGCAGACTCCCAAACCCCACCCCAGACCTACTGAATCAGAATCTGCATTTTTAATAAGATTTCCAGGTGATTTCTATGCACATTTTAGAAGCACTGGACTTTACTCTGAGGGCTAAGGGCAGTCTAGTCCCTTCTCTGGTCACTTTGAGGGCTTGTGGTTTCATAGCTTGCTGCACCCCAGAATGGAGGCAGAGCCTAGAAGGGTCCTTGGCCTCAGCAGACCAGGCCGCCCTTGGAAGCACATTTACAACAGCAAAGAAGAGAAAGCAGTTCTCATCTGAAACGAATGCAAATTTTTTTTTTTTTTTTTTAATCTAAGAATGGTAGGGGAAAAAAGCCTTAAACTCTGGGAGAATAAAGGGGCATTCACTGGTGCTTTTGGAAATCATGTTGAGTCATAATATAAGGACAGGTCAAAGCCGCCCAGTTACTGTGTTTAGGAAACAAACCTCCCTTGCACTTGCATTTCAAGAGCCCGCGGCTGCACACCTCGTACACGCTCGCTTTCTCGGAAAGACAGAGAAACTTGCGATGAAAGTCTTGAAAGGCAAGGTGGTTTCCTCATTTTCCCGTGGGCCGTGTGTTTTCTAGGAGCAGAGATAATACATGCATTGCGAGGGAAGCGAGAAGGAGGTTTCCGTAGAAATCGATACGCCCGCGGTGTGCTCCTGCCCAAATACAGACGGCAAGCTTTTTTTCTTTCAGGAGCATATCTGGAATAATGCTGATGGAGCCGCAAAAAGCAAATTTCAAGACAGGCAATTGTTTAACATTTGCTAAATCAAAATGGTGAATCTGTCTAGACTCAGAGTAGGCTACAGTTACTATATATTTTCAAGTGTTTTTTAATCAACCCTGACCTCGGTCACATTTTTTTCTGTGCAAAATATCTATTTCAAAATGATCTGTGGCGAAATGGTTAAGATAGATAGTACATTTCGTATTATGTGCATTTTACCACAGTTAAAAATAAAAGTTAAAAAATAATCTCATGGCAAATGTAATTCCTGCCTGGTAAGGAAAGTAGCATGAAGTGCTTATTATTTAAACCTTTATGGGGTGACAGCAATGTCTAATATGAACTTAAAGTCAAAACCACACAATCCTGGTGCTGCAGGTGTATATTAACTCATGATTTGGAGAAATTATGTAATCAGTTGTGTGACTTTCTAGGCCACCCTTACTTCACTGCGCTAGTCACATGTGGCTTCTTGCTGCTCCTGATCAAGTCACGCACGTACCCCGCCCCCGCCCCGGGCCCCAGGACCTCTGCTAACGCTTTTGACATCCGCCTGGAAGTTTCCTCCTGACCTCGCTATTAATTTGGCCTGTTCCTTCACTTTATGCAGGTCTTCACGGAATGCCACCTTTTCGGAGAGGCTTCCTGTCATAATCCCATCACCTTACTTACCTCGTTTTAAGTTTTCATAACAATTATTACAAGCAAATTTCATCATTTGTTAATTGTCCCCCATCTCCTGTGGACTATAAGCAAGGACTCGCTCTGTCTAGTGTCCATCTCCTGTATCCACAGATCCTAAAATTGTCTCTGACACGTAGTCTGTGTTCAGTTAATATGTGAGGAATAAATGACTGTAGATCTAACTTGTCCCATGTTTAGGTTATAAACTCACTGAGCATGTCTTACCTAAACGCTAAACCTCCTAGATGATTTTCTAGAGAAACATGCAGTGATGCTGTTTTGAGTGGGAGCTTTTTTCTTAAATAGGAAAATCAAGGATTTTTTTTTTTTCAAGATATTGAAAATGAATCTAAGTGTCCTATAGCCGTCTGATACCATTCCTGTCCTGTATGAGCCAGTGCTATTGACAGCTAAATTAAGTTACCCCCAAAAAAATCACGAAGGACTTGAATAGGCATTTGTCCAAGAAGATACATATACAAATGGCCAATAGACACATGAAAAGACGTGCAGCATCATTAGGGAAATGCAAATCAAAACTACAATGAGAGACTACTTCACACCCAATAGCATGGCATTACCAAAAAAAAAAAAAAAAACAAACCCAGAAAATAACATGTGTTGATGAGGATATGGAGAAATTGGAACTCTCGTACACTGTGCGAGTGTATTAAAATGGTGCAGCCACTATAGCAAACAGTTCGGTGATTCCTCAAAAAGCTGCATACAGACTTACCGTAAGACTCAGGTGTAGACTGCAAAGTTGAAACAGGGACTCGGACAGATGCTCGTGTGCCCGTGTTCACGGCAGCATTGTTCACAACAGCCAAGTGGTGGAAACAACTCAAGCGTCCAGCAACAGACGGATGGATAAACAAAATGTGGAAAATACAATGGAATATTATTCCGCTCTACAAAGGAATGAATTCTGCTGCGTGCTGTGATGTGGATGAACCTCGCAGACGTTAGGCCAAATGAAATAAACCAGACACGAAAGGATATGTATTGTGTGATTCCACTATGAGAATTGGACCTATTCTCATAGAGACAGAAAGTGGAATAGAAGTTGCCAGGGGCCGGGTGGAGGGGCAGTGGGGAGTAATTGTTTAATGATTGTATGTTTCTGTTTGGGCTGATGAAAATATTCTGGACGTAGACAGTGGTGATGGTTATACAACACGGTGCATGTGCTTAATGCCATCGAGCTGTACATCAAAAAATGGATAAAACGCTAAATTTTGTTATATATACTTTACCACAATCAAAACAAAGTTTTTAAAGTATTCCAAAGTTAAAATTTGGACAGGCGTGGAAAGAGCCCAGTTCGATGTGTGACGACGAGAGACAGCCCTTTCTCACCTCCTGGGAATGAGCTACTTTCCCTCCTGCAAATATCGTTCAAGATCCCGAGTCGCCACTTTGTTGTGATAATCTAGTGTTATCCATCTTTCCTCTCTATCGGGTGCTAAAATGCTTTGAGAGGGTTGGGACTGGCTAATTTTTTAGCTCCTGCACTAAGCCAGTCCCTTGCACAAGTACCTCTAGAGCCTAGTAAGGACGGCCCTAGTAAGGATGGCCCTGAAGGTGTGAAAATAGCAGAGTTTTTAAGAGATCGATGCTTTCTATTGGTAAATCCTAGATGAGACAAAAATTTATCTTCAAGATAAAGGTGAATGACAGGCAAAAGAATGACTGTTCTTACTCTATTATTTTATCAACTCGCACCTCTTTATGGAGGTGGGGGGAGGTCTGTATGTGGGAAAGGGGTTGGTTCATATTTGTGATTTTCAATGAGACCAATAGGATTTGACCAGCTGTGATGAATGCCTTTGAGTTAGAGCTTTGAATATTCTTTATCACTAGAAACCCATTCAGAAAATGCATTATAGAATGCCCCACATCCTTCGGTAGCAGGTCAATTGTAATACTCTTTGTGACGGTCATCATTTTCTTGACAATCTTCTTAAACTAGCCACATTTTTTTTTTTTTCATGTTGTACCAATCAGAATACTTGAACCTCACTTTTGGCAGCAGAATTTTTTTTTTGAGAGCTGTGTGTGAAATATATTTCCGTGAAATATATTTCCTTGAAATGGATTACGTTTTAAACACTCAGCTTTCTGTTTAAACCCTCTGATTCTCTATATCTATTTCCATTGTGACTTAAAGGACTTAGCTGGTCTATGGCAGGGTCTTCAAGCTTTTAATGTGTTTCAACTTCAGTGGTCTCCCAGGAGGGGTGAACACGAACACGCTCCAGGGGGTATAGCAGGTAATCTATTGGGGTGCCCAGGAGACTCCCCCAAAGCTGCCCCTTTATTCTCTTCTTTAATTTATAAGATACTATCTTTACAAATGCCTATGAAATGTGAAGCTTTGGTTTGTACAAAAGAAAATCGAGTCTGATATTTTCTCTGTAAATGTATAAGCTTGAAATCCTATCTATCAAGTTCATGTAAAATGAAAATGTCTAGAAGGGCATTCGGTCATAACTCAATTATGTTCCTAGTTAACAGAATCACTAACAGATATGATCTGGTAGACGCTTTATCTGCAGACACCCTGAGTAAGCTGTCTGTACCCTCACCCAAGTGTGGCTTACGTTGCTCACTGAACCCCTAGACAGAAAGCTACTGAAATGACTTGGTCCACTTGCCACAATTTCAGTCCCATAAGAAAGCACTTCTTTATGTGAATTAAACATGCTTTTTAAAAATAAACCTCTTTGATTAAAAACACTTTCTTCTAATCACCTGCTGACATACTGTGCCTCAGCTTGTGTTTGTCATGGCCAGCTTAAGAATAAATAGGGATGGTGTGCTTAGGAAAATTGTCAGGCCTTCTGAATTTTTCTGTGGGCCTCGTTTCTGTCTTTTCTGCCTTCTTCCCCCTTTCTGGTGAGAGTCTTTTCCATTTACTCCCTCGGGGAATAATCTCGGTGATTGATGCTTACTAATCTGCGCAGGTGTGCACTTTAGCATCCGCCCCTCTCCTGAGTGCAGGCCAGGTGTGCGCCTCTGTGCCGAGTGACGAATACGATTTCTTCCCTTCGTTCTCCCAGCAGCCTCCTGGACGGATCTTTAGCTTCACAGGGAGAGAGCAGAGTCTAATTTTTACCGAATTTTGCCACTTGCTGATGCTACATCATGGACATGGATCAGCATATCTGATCCTCAGTGCAGGGGAGTGGGCACAGGTATTAGCTCCATTTTCCAGGTGAGGAGACTAAGGCTTAGAATTGGCTTTTCCCCGCCTTGTGCACCAGTTGTAGAAATGTAGACAGTTTTATTAAAGAATTGTCAGGCATTCTTCTGTCCAGGCCAAACTGGAAACTCAATTCTGAGAGCTGCCCTGAATACAGAAGGTTTCTGCCTTGAAGCCCGCCTGCCATGACCACTGGCCTGCTTGGCCAGGCCTCTTCCTTCCCCTTCGCCAGCACTCAGTGCCACGCTCCCCTCCTCTGTCCCAGCCCCTGCCTCTGCTCCACTAGATTCTTACATTCTGGCATGTCAGACATTATTGTAGTTAGTATTTATTTTTTTCTTTTTCTATAGAAACCTGCCTTATCTGATTTATGAGCTACAAATGACTCCTAGATCATTTCCACTTCCAGTTATGAATTTTTAACTGAGAAGCATGATGGTGCAATGCTTTTTTTTCCATTAACAGACATATGACTGTGCCAGGAGCGAAAATCTAAAGCTAGATAAAAGAGAGAAGGCCATCTGGAAGCTTCTGGAAGAAAGGCACTAAGAAATGGGCAAAACATTCGCCAGAACATCTCAATTTAAAGTGTCTGTGTTTTGACTCACTGAAACGTTTACTCAGGCCTCTCAGATCTCTCCTGGCTTGTGGACCAGAAGTGACAGCCTTTGCTTGTAGGTTGCTCTGATCTATTAATGCTACCTTTTATTCGTTTGTTTCTAAAAACAAAGGACTTTAGAGAGAAACAATTCTGTGTCGTGGGACTGTTACAGCAAATAAGCTGCCTTGGTGTTCTAGGGTCATAGTCACCAGAATTCGTTGTTCTAGGTAGGAGCAGTTTCAATTGTGACTTTCATGAAGGATATTTTTTCAAGGGCAGCAGGACTATTGGGTGTTATTTTCACATTTGTTTCTCTCTTAACAAAAACCACATCTTTCAGTTCTAGTGTAGCATTCAGAAATTTGATACCATCTTTACTTAAATTATAGCCAAATTCTCAAATAGAGTCACAGATGATATTTTTACAAAATAAAATCTATGGAAAATCCCTCATCTGTTCTTCTGGTTGGGTTCTTTTCCTCTTGATTTAACAGAAGGGGCCAAGCTTCTTTCTGCTTTGTTACGTGTCAGCCTGAATTTTTCATAGGGCAAGAAAGTAATTTTAGTATCCGTAATGAATTTCACCACGACGGGGTTGACTAACAGCACAAAAAATAAATATTTAAGTCAGCCTTCCCCTGCAGAATTCTAAATGCAAATCCACCAGCCTCTGTAGCTCTGCTAGCAGAAAGGCCGGATTTCTCAGCTCAGGGCTTTTCAGAATTAAAGCCACCCTAGAAATCCATCCACATCGTTTTATAAAGAGAATTTCGATTTATGATATATTATCTTCCTCCTCCGTCCCAAAGCCTTGCATAGACTGTGGACATGCTTATTCCAGCAGAGTGTGTCAGCCGTTAAGGTAAACACCAGCTT
Source organism: Pteropus alecto (assembly GCF_000325575.1). Lineage (NCBI taxonomy): Eukaryota > Metazoa > Chordata > Mammalia > Chiroptera > Pteropodidae > Pteropus > Pteropus alecto. The sequence continues at coordinate 9,107,237 of NW_006436810.1, forward strand.
GGACGCCTTGAAACAAATACACACACAACACAAAACACAAGAAATTGAGGCAGCAGAGGCCAAGACATTCAAGGTATCGTCTCGCCATTTTAACTCCTTTTTTTTTTTTTAAAGACTTTCCAAGGAATTCATACGGGGAGGGGATGTAAAGGATATTTGCTATAAACAGACTCTAGTGTTCCTTATTAATTTGGGGGAGGTCTATTAGAAAACAAGGGTTAGTTGATGTAAACTCTGTGGGCCAAACATTATTTTTGTCTCTTATTGATTAAGGACCATCGTAATAGGTCTTATTGTAGTAGGACCCCGTCAATCCATGGCTGCTTTTTACAAGACTTCTAAGTACCATACATCAAATTGTATTCCCCAAAACACGAGTGCTACAAACAGACCCGGCCTCCAAGACAGCTGTTATGTCCAGGAGTCCCCCAAGTGCTCACAGATGTTCTCCCACAGACGGACGCCCAAGAGGAGATGGTGACACTGACTACCTAGCTGTGATGGGTGCTGGCCGAGAGAAGAGGCGTAGCCTGTTGTACCTGCTAGGGTTTTTGTCATGTGACTGTATCCTTTATTCAGTAAATTAGAAAACTTTAAAGTGGCTCTGCTTTATTTGCGTCATGAAAACAACTATGGTTCAAAAGCTCTGTTGTTTTAGAAGGAAACAGGTCAGTCTTAAAGGCGAACTAGAAAAAAACTAGACAACTAAAAGTTTGTTCATCTCAACTCACTTACCAACAAACGGTCTTCCGTTGGTACCTGCCAGGCAAAAAAAGCAGACTGTAGGAGACTGACAGCATCACTCCATGAACTGGAAATCTGCAGCCTGATGCTAAATTCCTCCATTTCCTGGGAGATTACATCCATGCATTTAGGCAGGGACATGTTTTCATCAAATTACTGTCTTACTGGGATTGCTGTCAGTAAGAGCCACCACCTCACAACCACTGGGCGCTTGGTCTCAGAGGTTGGAGCCAGATCCAAATTCTGAGTCGTTGGAAGGGAGAGGCCGGAGGACCAGACTGGCCTGCGCACGGGGGTGGGGGTG
>NW_006436810.1:9108313-9124684 GCF_000325575.1 Pteropus alecto
CTCAGGCAGAAGGAGGGATCAGACTGAGAGGGGCATTCACATGCAAAAAAGAAAAAAACTATGCCATTCAGAGGACATGCTCGGCAGGCCGGCCAGGAGGAGGGAGACTGGCATCTGAAGGCGAAGGGGAAACTGAGCCCAAGCAGGTGGGACTCGGGGACTTGGAGTCTGGAGTCGGGAAGGCAGAGCCAGTCTGGGCTGCAGTATTGAGAGACAGTTGCCAGGGGATCAGCAAAAGCAAGACAGGCCACGGCGTCAGAGAGCTGAGTGTTTTAATGGTGACAAACATGACGACTGCAGTGTAGATAGCACGGGGGAGCCTGTTCCTGGAAGCGGAGCTTGGGAGCAGGGGACACCAGCCCATGGCGGGCTTTGCGTGCTATTTGAAGCCTGGGAGTCTGCACAGTCCTCTTCTAGAAGGTTCTTCCTAGAGCTGGGTCTCTGCAGGTGGAGGGAGAGAAATCTGGAAGCAGACAGCCAGGATGGAAGCAGAGAGGGGATAACAAAGTCACGTTGTGCCTTCTCTCGAAGGTCCAGGCCCCTTGAGAGAGTTTTTCAGATCCTTTTTATTGACCCCCAAACCATATTTCCTTAAATATATCTGTGTATATGTGTTGCCTTTTCCGTTTTAAGTTTATTGCCATTTTGAAAGTCGAAGGTGTACTGCAAAGTATGGGATGTAACCAGAGGGCAAAGGAGGCTTCTGTTTAAGCTGTACCTTAGATCAACACCACGATTTTCTGCCTCACCAGAGCCAGTTTTCCCAGGAGCAACCTGTAATCCTGTAGCTCAGTCAAGTAGACTGTCAGAAAGTTTTGGGGTGAAAAAAATGTTCTGGGGTTAGATGACGGTGGTGGTTGCATAACCTGGGGAATATGCTAAAAGCCACCGAGTTGTGCCCTTTTAAAGAGATTTTATGGTGTGTGCATTCTATCTCAATTAAAAAAAAAAAAAAGACATGTCTAGATGTAAAGTTACGGTTAGTTTTAGGAGGCAGAAAGGGACTCTGAAGAGTACTCTGAGAATTTGTTTTAAGAGCGAGGACATCTGGTCACCTCTGGAGTCACGACTTCCCCGTTTTTGCCAGGAGCTAAAGGCTCCCGGCTTAGCGGGTGGGTGGGTTGAATGAGGCACAGCCGCACTCAGGCATGTAAACAAATTGTCTGCGTGTTCAGGTCAGATGATGCTCAGTGGGAACCAGGATTCAGAGCCCAGGGCGCAGCCACTAGCACCTGACAGCGTCCCTAAGCAGCTGCCTCAGGGGTAACCCTTTACCAAATTCCCCTAAAAAGAACCTTTCTGTATGTGTAACGTGAAGTATGTGCTTATCTCATATAGATTGTTGCAGCTTTCTTACGGGTCAGAAGCAGCTGATAAGCTTTCTCATCTGAAGTGTGGCCCAGCCACATCTCTATCTTACTTGCCTGTAGCCATCGGCATTGCAGATGTGTTCACGTGTCATCTCGCTCAGACACAGCCTATTTGTTAAGCCAAAGCTTTACCGCTTTGCCTCTGCTCATCTTTCTTCTGTGTGCGTATATTATCGTGCTAGACACACAGGAGATAGAGACCAGGAAGGAGAGATGGGGTGACTTCTGTTTCGTCATTCTTCTCAATTCCCACTGGTGCTGTCCTTAGGTCCCTGTCACGTGGTTGCATGGGGAGCATCCAAGTTGCGTTATCCGAAGTCTACGGGGAGTGTTAGCCAGGTCTAGGAAGCAAGTCCAAGTCCAGCCTTCCTGGCACACCTAGTGCTAGTGACACGTTTGACCTTCTCATCAACCTCAGAGTCACTGCCCCTGCCCCCATCCCTCCTGTAAGCCCTTGGCCTGGCCAGGGTGCGGTCAGAGAGATCCATGCTGGCTGCATCCCCCCATCCCCCACTCAGCCCAAAGCATTCTGGGTGCAATGCTCTCTCTAATGATAACACTTCCTTCTGTAACTGAGCTATCCTGAAGGTGCGTGGCTTCTTCTGCACGTGTTATTTCTACACCTTTCATCTAAGCTCTTTGATGTGTAGACGAAGCCTTCTGTGTCATCGTGCTCACTGGCCTCCATCGCCTGGCCACCCCACCCCACATGCCACTGCAGACCTCAGTGCCTGTCTGAACCGTTCCCGCTGTCTTAGAGGAGTCAGCCTTACCTCTCCCCCACCTCCACCTCCCCGTTCCTTTTCCTCATCCGGCCAGTTTCCATTGATCCTGTGAGACAGAGCTCGCTTGTCATGTCCCTCAGGAAACCAGCCCTGGCCTTCTCCTCCGCCGTAGCTCACACCTAGTGTATGAAGCCCCTGGAGGGCAAGGTCGTGCCTTCAGACCCCCAGGGCGCAGCGGGGAACTTGACCCTTGGTGCGGGTAATTTGATGTCTGTTCAGCTATTCAGTTCCACTGTTCAGTGTCTAACATGACTGCCTGTCAACAAGAGTGTGTTGTTTTTTTTCTTACACTAAGAAACCTAATGAGGAAAAGAGCTTTTCTGGGTCACGTTGATAAGGATCTCTGAGTGAATGTAGGAGACTTGGCTCTTCGCTTTACCTAGATGAGCAGATTCAGAAATTAGCATTTGTATTATAATCATACAGAAAGGAAACAGGCTCAAAAACCTTAGGCAGCAATTCCAGGGTCAGTCAGCCAGCAGGCAGTGGGAACTCCAAGCCCAAATAGTTCCTGTGACACCACGCTGTCCCACTTTTTAAAATTTTGTGTGTGTTAAAAAACTTTAAAGGTAAGCAGTATTAAATATCTTTTAGAAATCAGACATTAGTAAAACCAAATTTGACGTCCCCCAGTGCCATATGCATATTATATTCTTTTACAGTTTTAAGACCAAAGTTGACTGAGTGGATTGTCCACCGTGCGACCCGCAGAAGTGGGACCAATTTTGCTTTAATTTATCCTATTTCCATGAGCGTAACTGAAATATTTTTAAATGGTTAAATGGATTTTCATGCCAATATCAGTTGGTTTTGTATATTCTTAGGAGGAAATGAGCTAGAATAGGAAATTGACTTTTGGGAGGGGCTTAATATTAAACATAGAGCAGTTTCAGGACTGTCCATGGTGTTTTCTTACGCTTTTCTGAAATGTAATTGAACGATTCTCTTTTTTTGTTTTATTCAGAAAGAACTTGTATATAATCTCTACCTGATGTCAATTTTCTTTCAGGTGACTTTTCAGATCACCCCTCCGTGTGCCAGCAAGAGGCATTATGAGCATTTTGGACAGTGTTGTAACAAATGTGAACCAGGTTTGTTCTGAGCCACCTTTCATTGTCCCTCATAAGTGGGCGGGGCTTCTGTTAATTTTTTTTAATCTAAGGAAAGATTTCTGTCTGCCAGATGAGCAAAGAAATTGGATGGACTTTTTATGGTAGTGGCAGGTGGTAATGTCTGTCACTCTGAAGACAAAAACCTTTCTCAGTAGATAAAATCACTTAAGAATTAAAAACAATTTCAGAAACTGGTACTTAATTCATACTTGAGAAGGCAAGAAATCTTTTAAAAGCACATTTTAGTACTTTGTGATTCCAACTCTCAAAATATTAAACTCATCTCTTATTTAAAAGTATTTTCACAGAAAAAATTTGAGAGGGGATAACCATCCTGGAATTGTTGCTGCTGAAAATTTGCCTAAATCCTATTCTACCTTTTCCCCCATACCTGCTGAAGGGCAGAAGATGGGCAGGGTACCAGTTCTTCAAAGTTGTTCTGTGGGAATGTGGCCAAGTATTTCTACAGCCCCAGTGGAGTCCCAAACCCATGAGGTCCTCACTCCTTGTTCTGAGGAGGGGAATGTATCTTTGAGGAAAAGGTGGTTGCATTATAACAAGACCCTTTAGATATTTCAGCTACAAGTACTTCTTGGATGTGTAGACCCAGGATCCCGTGCGTGCGTGTGTGTGTGTGTATGTGTGTGCAGGGCTCTGCTCAAACTAAGTTAGCTGTCAGCCCACAGTGTACATAGGACTGAAGATGTCAACTATCCAGACTGATGGTAGGGAGCACTCTGAAGACGGGAGGGGAGGGGTGAAATGAAGCCCCTGTTGCTTAGTCCCCAGGGAACCCCTCAAGTTCTATAGACACCAATTTGAAAACCACCGTTCTTTTCCTTAGTCAGCAGAGGTTTGGGATGGAAAGGGTGATCTCTCATTTAGAAGAACTAGAAGACTGCTGTGACCACAGGCACAGCAGACCAAAGAGGGGCTATTTTAGCCGGCTGGGAGGCCTGAGGAGCCCATCACAGTGAGATATGGCCTTGTCTCATGTATCGGACCGTCTTGGAGACACTTCCTGAGATCACAGTCATGTAAATAGTCCAGTAGATTGGTGCATTTTTGTTGTATTTTGTTGTTCTGTTTTGTTTTCGTATACTTTCGCTTGATGTATTTTTTCTGATTTACGTTCCTTCTGATTTAAGGAACGTACATGTCTTCCAAGTGCACTCCTACCTCTGAAAGTGTCTGTCTGCCCTGTGGCCCGGACGAATACCTGGACACCTGGAACGAAGAAGATAAATGCTTGCTGCATAAAGTTTGTGATACAGGTGAGTTAGTCATATCAGTGGGAAGTGGGGGTAAATCATATTTTTAGATACAGCAGTGCTGTCTCTTTGGGGGGCTTAGGAAGAAATTTTGGCCACGGACCATGGAAGGAGGTGCTTCAGATCCCAGAAGCACTGCGTTAAAATTCATTTAGAGCTTTTGTCTGGAATTTGTCTGTGTTGTACTTTAATCATGGAACACATCTTACAGTTGACAAGATATTTCCACAGTGTTTCCACGTATGTCGTGTTATTCAATTCTGACAAAAACCCTGTGAGGTAGCCACGATGATCCCATTTTAAAGATGAAGAAACTGAGACTGGGAGGTTGAATGACTTCTCCAAGGTTAACCAGTAAGGAGCAGGGCTCAAAGCCAGATCTTCTGATTCCCAAGTCTTTTTCCTAAAACATGAATGTTTTATTAACTCCATAGTTTAATCTCCTTATCACACTGCTATAGTTTTTTTTGCCTCAAATTTTTAAAAATTATAGCTTATTTGTAGGAATCAGCATCAAAATAGATTCCTTAAATCTCAAACTAGAGTTTCAAAATATATTCCTTAAGTCTCAAACTAGAGTTTCCTGTCTTCCTCTTTTCTTTTTCGTTGTTTATCTGTGGAAGATGCCTTCGGGTTTGTCATCCTGTGGGGTTTCCACAGTCTGACTTTGGCTGGTTGCATTCCCTTGGTATCATTCAGCGTAGTCTTCTGTCTCTTATGTTTCCTGTAATGTGGTTGTGAGATCTAGAAGGCTGATTAGATTCTGGTTTTTTTGTTTTGTTTTGTTTTATTTTGTTTTGTTTTGTTTTTGGCAAAACTCCTTCCGAGTTGGCATGATGTAACTTATGTCAGGAATCATATCATAGCTGCTTTTCTCCCTTTGTGACATGCGCAGCTATTGATCATGACCTAGATTCATTTTCCTTAGGAGCTGCAGAAATCTGATGTTCCAGGTCTATCACTCCTTCATTTCTTAGCTGTAATGCTTTATAAAGAGAAATTTCCCTCGTCAACCATTCGTTACTCTGAAATACAGTACCAACAGAACGAATGCTTGTAACTTTCTTCACCGCTTCTCCAAATACTGACTTGGCCACCCAGCTTTCTTCAAAGCATTCGTACGAATATTCTGAACTCGTGAATTTTGACGCCTTTGAGGTGTTTCAACCTATTGCAGTTACTGGTCTTACTGGTGCTCAGATCGTCCTGCCGCCTCCAGGTGGCCTCCAGTTAGATACAAACCCTGGGGTCTTTCAGAGCTCACCTTGGATGTTTCCTGCCCTGCACCTGCCACCAGCCATTCCTCCAGCGACCTCAGTCTAAGTGCTAGGGAGGCTCATTGCTACTGGGTTGATCTTATTTATAGGGTTTTCCCCCCCCCAGTGGATATAACTAGGAAATAAGTATTTTTTTTTACATCATAATTTTTCTAATGTGTTAGAGACAGCTGACAGATTTGGGTTGGAGAAGGTAACATGGAAACTCTACTCACGGAGCAGAAGCATCTGATCAAGTCTTTTTCTTTCCCAGCGCTTAGTAATGACCTTGACTCATCGTTGTCTCTTGGAAATAAAGATTCATTCTGTCCACTGCCAAAATGGATTAAAACGCAAAAACCTGGTACATTAAGATAATTAAAAATATACCACAATTGTTGGTCACCACACAGGCCTCCATGCACTTGCATTCGAGTGGGATGCTGGATTAGAATTTTCGAAAGGAGCGGCAGTGTCCACGTGTGTTCCAGACACCGTGTGCACGTTCATGCATGCTGGCCTCGGTGTTGCCAAGCTGACCTCGGCCTTGGAGAGTGAACACGGGACTGGAGATTTCTCCAGGTTCACCATGCTCGGGCCTGATAAGGGTGGGAATAAGGACTGTCCCACTCTGCTGGCTGTAACTTGAGACAGTGAAAGAGGGAACAGGACTCTGGTTTGTTTGTTTCTTTTTCCCTGGCAACTCTGTCCTAGTAGTTCAGGCTAGTATAACAGAGTACCACAGATTGGGTGGCTTAACCAACAAAAATTTACATCTCACATTTCTAGAGGCCGGAAGTCCGAGATTAGGGTGCCAGCATGGCTGGGTTTTTGGTGGGGGACCGCTTCCTGGTTTCAAGACAGGCTCTTTCTTGCTGTGTCCTCACATGGCGGAGAACAGAGAGAGGAAGCAAGCACTCAGCTGTCCTTTCTTATAAGGGCACTAATCCCATGCATGAGGACTCTACCCTCATGACCTCATCACTTCCCAAAGACCCCGCCTCCTAACACCATCTCATTGATGGTTAGGAGTTCAGTATAGGAATTTTGAGGGGACACAAACATCAGTTTATAACAAATTCCTGTAAGTATTCAGAAATATAAAGTATAAGGGCCATTTAGACAGCCCAGGTGAGAAGGATCCAATAGGGGTAGAAGGTCTGTAAATAATGTCATCGTGGCGTGTGTGTATGTGCATGTGCATGTGTGCAGTTGATTCTCATTCACAATAATTATGTTCTATAAAGTCACCACAAACATTCCTCCCAGAGAAATACAGATACCTACAAGCCTCTCCTCACTTTTCTGGCCGCCAGTCAACACATAACCTTGTTGTATGTGTGTTTTTGTTTAAGGACACCTTATTAATAAACACTTTGATTCATTAACATTGGATGTACAGTCCACAGCACTGTAACTCATGTCTGAACAAAGTTTATCTAACACACGTATTTTCTCCGTAAGACAAATCACAGCCTTGTTGGGCTTAAAAGCACTAGACAGCACTATCCTTGGAGGCCATTTTAAACAGCGAAATCACCAACAAAAGGCACAAAAATGCCAAAAAAAAAAAAAAAATAGGACACTAAATAGACCACAAAAAGGACACTTATTTCCAGTATAACAGCTGAAACAAAAAAGCAGAATGTGTCACCTTATTCTCTCTTAGTCAGGAACATGCGTGCTTGAAAGTGAGTAGCTTAAAATTTTCACAATTCTGCGTGTGTCAGAATGACTGCAGAAGTGCCAGGAGAATTGGTTTGGGACAATGAAATTTTAGCGAGTAGATGAAATTGCAGACATGAATCAGTGAATAACTGTGTGTGAGCATTTACCTCTTGCACAAAAAGTGGGAAAGGCCTGGAGATTTGGGATAAGAAGACAGCACTTATCTATGTGTTGTCACAACAAAAGGGACAAATGTGGTAGTCTGCGTATTTGGGGAGAGATGAATTTTCAAGTATGTCTTCAGACCCAACCTCTACACTTTGTCACGTGATGACCCCTGCTTTCCAACTGAACTGCCGTGGCCCCATGGGATGGGGAGGCGGGGGTAGGGATCCCCAGGCTCCAGAAACCCCGTTCTCTTAGGTCCTATCTAGCATTCCTGTTAAGACCATTTATCACATTCGAATTTACTAAGAATCAAGAATCTGTGACACCTCTTTGCATTAGCCAAAATAGTCGGTGATCATAAACCTAGTCCTTCATCTTCCCGCTTACGTGAAAGTCGACTTTTAAAAAACCACAAGGCTCTTAATTATTGAGAAAGAAAACCCTCTGGGTCTTTCTAGTGCCAGCACAGGAAGCTGAGAGGGAACTTGGGAGTTCCTGAAAGCCAGTGTCCTGAATGAGCCCTAGGGGGCGGGAGGCCGGGCGCTGGCCTGGGAGGCGCGGCGCTGGTGCCGCTTTGCTGGCTGGGTGGGTGGAAGGCGTGTGCAGCCCTGCGCCCGCCCGCGCTGCCTCGCCGCCCTGTCTCTCTCGCCCGCAGGCAAGGCCCTGGTGGCGGTGGAGCCCGGTAACCGGACGGCCCCGCGGCGCTGCGCCTGCACGGCCGGCTACCACTGGAGCGAGGACTGCGACTGCTGCCGCCGCAACGCGGAGTGCGCGCCGGGCTTCGGCGCCCAGCACCCGGGTATGGCGCTGGGTCCCGCGTGGGTCCGTCCGCGCTCACCAGGTCTTGCAATGACCCTGCGGCCAAAGCCAGCTTCCCTGCGTCATTCACGCTCCCGGGCGCCAGGTGGCGCTAGAGGAGCTGGAGGGTCCCCGGGGATGGAGCCCAGGTTAGGGACTTCCAAGGGATATGAGCGCTTGGCGCAGGTGCTTTCCCCAAGCCCTTCAACTGTGAAACCTTAGGCTCCCCACTTGCAGGGGTGGGGAGGGAACCCTCTAATGCAGTGGTCTTCAAACATTGTGCGCCCCCATTAGCACAATTTTGAAAAACCGTGCATCCTTCTGCATATTCGTAAGTTGACAGCTCAATTTTTTTAATTAAAAATTTAAAGAGTTGCTAAGGACTTAGTTTCTAAAATAGTCGATGAAATAGAAACACCATAGCAATTCAATACCCATTATCATTTATTTAAAAAAGGACAAATCAACCTTAACAACTGGAAATGTCCTATAGTTCTTTTCTCTCCTTTGAGTTGTATACAGTTCACCTTCCCTGCAAAATTTTATCCTAATGTATTTTTGTACTTGCAGGGTTTTTACTAATCACCTTTTCATACACTTTTACGTAAAAAAAAATTAAAATGGACTTATTCGAAATCTTAATTTTAAAAAAATTTCTGTGACTCAAAGTTCTAAGGGTTAAAAAGCAGTTCTTTTGGACTAAGCTATTTCTACAGTTATACAATAGGTCAAAAATAAATATATTTTGTTATATATAACTATAAAAATAAAAGGTTTCTGAAATTCATAATGAGTGGTTTTTTCCAATTAGTTCATACAGTCATGGTTGAATATTGCTTATTGCTAAAATGCAACTGAATTCAACATTAACTCTGTTTCTGCTGAGTGCTGAGAAACTCATTCACGTAAATAACTAAATGGCTAAGGGAGGAATTCTGTTCTAGGAGTGCCACTCAATTCTTTAAGCACCTTCTGAGTTAAATGTCCAGGATCACATAGTGGTGTGACATTAGAGCTGTTTTTAATAATCCCCCAGTTTAGAAATCAATTGTGTCCTTCAATTTTGGGGAAAGTAAAGCAATAGAAATCCTTTTGACTTGAAAATGTGTTTCTTAAAGTCATTTACTTTCCTGATGTCTAGGAAGTATACCAAAGCGGTGTCTTCAAGATACAACAAATGATTATTTATACCTGTTAATCTTTCCCTTAGAGGCATTGAGTTTTAACCCAGAATACTTTGACAGAATTAGGAGAATTAAACTATTATTCATTTCAGTTCATATTGAGGAAAATGTCTGTCACAGAATCAAACTAGTACAGTCAGCCCTGATTATCAAATATATCAACTAAACTAGATCAGCTTTCTCTTAGAAAAAGTCTGACTTGATATTTTAATTATTAAAATAAATCTCCCTGTGACAGTTCCCTTCTGAATTCTGATTCTCAGATAGACAAGTCCCAGAACCTTTCCGCAAGTCTGTCAACCGCATAGGAAAAGGTGCCGCTCCCTATTCTGCTTTTTTTCTGACTGGCGTTCTCTCTGCCTTGCTTCTTTGGGAATGGTACATTTTTGGGCAATAAGTGAACAGAGGGGGGGACATAGATCAATGAAAATGTCACTCCAGCCCTACCTTATACTATACCCTTGAGTCTTGAACAACACGGGTTTGAACTGCGTGGGTCCACTTATACGCACATTTTTAAAAACTTATAGTATCAATAAATACAATACAGTATTTTCTCTTTCTCACAACCTTAATAAAATTTTATTTTCTCTAGCTCTATTGTAAGAATAACATGTATAAAATACATGTTAATCGACTTTATGTTATCGGTAAGGCTTCTGGTCATCAGTAGGCTGCCGGTAGTTAAGTTTTAGTGGAGTCAAAACTTACATATGGAGTTTTGACTCGAAACCCCTAAACTCCACATTGTTCAAGAGGCAGCTGTAGTTGAACTCTGAGCCACTCAGCCTGGCCCGTTCCCCATTTCCATGTCGCACGTTTGCTCTTAATAGACAGGGAAAGACAGAAGCTGTACCGACCTGCTCAGAATGCAGGGCTCTGCCGTCACCAGTATTCCCTCTCGTTCTGTGCTTTTTGGCATCTCAGAGGCTTCGCGCCATAGCAGGATTTGGAGTAGGTGAGAAGTGTGACTTTCGTGAAGTGGGAGAAGTGTGACTATGAAGGGGGAAGAGGAGGGGATCTTCAGGGAGCCCCTGGCAGGTCGGCATGACAAAGAGCAGACATGGAAACCTGGTGTGTGGAGTCAACGCCCCTTAGCCCTGTTGCCTCTTAGCTCCTTAGCCCCTTTGTTTTTAAGGGTTACTCTTCTAGAGTGTGTTTATCTTTTTAAAAGCTGTTTGAAAATTAACGTGAGTGTCCAGATGTCAACCGGGCTTTTGTTAATATCATTTCAAGGCAAATCAAATTGCTAGATTGAGGGGGAGGGGTATCTTACTTATTGAGGCAATTGCAGAAGTCAAGAATGTACCTCTCCCACTTAACACTGGGCAAAGAACATGTAATTCCTTATTTTAATGTTTTATTCATAAAAATAAATCACAGAAGGGCCACCAACTTCAAGAGTCATTTGTGGTTTTGGTGCCAGCCAGTTGCCTGATCGTGACATCACATGGCAGGCGACATTCTTCTTTATTGGGATTACCAAAGGGTCAGCACGTGTCCGTAAGCAGTAAAGATATTAGATGTAGGAAATCCGAGACGTTTCCTATTTTGATAATATAGTTTATGAGGAATATGAGAGAGGTGAAGAAAGCTTACTAGCCAGAGCCAGTTCCTGCTTTCAGCGCTGCGGCTTAAGGCAGGGGTCCAAAGCCCAGCCACCACTTGCGTTTTGTAAATAGAGTTGTATTGGAACATAGCCACACCCATTTTTTTTAAAACAGATTTTCTCTGACTGCTTTCATGCTTCAAATATTTGTAGCCGAGACCAGAAGCCTGCAAGGGATATTTACTGTACAGACGTTTATAGAAAAAGTTTGCTTCCAACTCTGGGTTCAAGAGAAGGAGGCCCACAGCATTTTTTTTTTTTTTTAAGAAAGCTGATACTCCCTGACTTGGACTGGTGAGATTAAGCTGGCCGAAGAGGTCAGGACAAGAAGTTTCCCTTAACAGCAGTAAAAGGGCTGCCATTCTCTGTAAACGAAGGGTGATGTGAGCCCAAAGGGCGGGAAGGAGAGAGCAGACTCGTGCCTGATTAAAGCAAGTCAGGCAGCAGGCTTCCTGGCCAGGAAACGAAGTATCAGTGACTAGGACGGTGGCTCTGAACAGCAAAGGGTCCACACCTAACTTGGATACTGGCGTTAGTGGTCTGATCATCGCTCTATACTCTACTGCTGGGATCGGGGGCCCCTCTAAAGTCTTTGGGGGCAGGAGGGGTGGGGAGGCCAGGAGCAGAGGGGCCAGCTCCTGATCTCTGGTCTTCTGGAGCATCATCCTGGCCGATCTCTAAGTGTCCTTGTTCGGTTTTTGTCTATTCTTTTTGTCCATTTGTTTTTTTGACAGTGCAGCTCAACAAAGACACGGTGTGCCAGCCCTGCCTTGCCGGCTACTTCTCGGATGCCCTCTCTTCCACAGAAAAGTGCAAACCCTGGACCAAGTAAGTGGCAGTGAAGCAGCCGAGAGAGTTTGCTGATTTTAAACAACTTGACCTCCACTGTCTCGTCTGGGTGGAAAACAGACCGATTCATTTTGGCGAGGCGTCCTCTGGAAGCCATGTTCAAAATGGAAGAAGTCTGTCAGTTCCATGCGGGTAAAATGAACCAGGCCAACCGACTCTTGTGCCTGATGTGTGCCAGGAACTGTGTTACTTTTTAGATTCAGTTTGATTTATACTTGCAGCTTCTTTTTTTCCTTTTTCTGACCTTATCTAGTTGAAAATGATGGGTGACGTTTATTATCATTCACTCACCACTCCCACTTTTCCCAGCTTCCCAACACCATTGGTTTATGTGTCCAGAGATTTGTGCATATGTGTGTTGTGTATGTGCATAAATAAGCTTCCTGTTTATGTAAATTTTGCATACTGTAAACACTTGGGGTTTTTTTTTCACAAAATATATTTTGAAAGAAGCTCATTCTATATCAGTTCTCTTAGATCTTCATGGCTTTTTATAGCTACATAGGATTTTGTCGTAGAAATGTACAATAATTTATTTAATAAGTTTCCTATGGCTAGTCATTTAGGTTGTCTTTTGCAGTAATTAATAATTTTAGAAGCATCATCTCATACATATGCTATTTCACACTTACGTTAGTATATCTATAGTGGAACCCTGGGTCCTTTCATTAGGTTGAATACTAATAACATAACGATTCAGTTCCCAATATATTCTCATTAAATATTTATTTTCTAATCTACTTATCCAAGTTTTATGTTGAAAAGATTTTCTATATTTTCAACTTAAAAAGAGCATTCATCACAAGTTTGTCAATTAGAAGCATTTGGAATCTTCTTTAACGAAAAGACCAGTCTACTTTCTTTCAACCATGCTCTCGGGGAGGTTCTTAGAGAACACTGGCAGTGGCTATTCTGCTGATTCATTCGTCCTCTCGGGTGATGTAGGGACAGATTCTGGAGATCCAAATGTCCAGGAAGACCTGGGTTCTGGTCCTGGAGGAACTAGAAATCTAGTGGACGAGAGTCTTTTATAGCTTTTTTTGTTTGTTTTTTAAATATATAAAACCAAAGCACATAACTACTTTCTCCCCACCCACAGCTGTACCATTCTTGGAAAGACAGAAGTGCATCATGGGACGGATAAATCAGATGTGGTTTGTAGTTCTTCTCAGCCATCTACAAAACTCCCAAACGGTAAGTTTAAGCAGAGCAGGTTGTTTGGTAGATGTGCCTGAGTCTAGTCAGCTCTTCTAGAGTGCTCCCGAATTACTGTTTCCAGAGGGTTTATCTGTCCCTTTTGATGTCATCCCATCCATGGTCAGTTTAGTATTTTATTTTGGTCAGCATTTTGCTTCCAGATATGTTGTTTACTTGATAATTTTCTACTCTGGAATCAATAACTAATAATATATTCATATGTACAAAAAAAAGAAAAAAGTGAACTGAACTGCAAACGTAAATTAAAATGTCCACGGATGGTAGGGATGTTTCTAGATTTCGGTCACCAACCAGAGTAAGCAACTTGTTAGACTATGGTTATCATTATTTATGACACATTTTGTAGATCAAATTAATTTTAAGTACCGTGCCGAAGATTTATAGAAAGTCGTCAGGTAACGGTGAATGCGGGTTGTCCAGGCGCATGAGATGCTGCTGAGGAGGGTCCAGATATCACAGCGTGGGAGGGGACGTCATGTCAGGGAGACCATTCTAACGAGGCCAGAGAACCTAGGACACAGGAGAGTGGGGTTGATGAACTTTGACTAAGAAAGTCAGGGGTTTAGATATGACATTTTGAGAAGCAAGAGGACGTGGGTATGGAGTTCCACGGTCAGAGCTGCGTTTTAAAAAGACCATTTTGAAGATACCATTAAAAATAACCAAGGAATAGCAAGTTATTTTTTTAAAAAGAGAAGGGGAGGAAAGGCAGAGTCCTGGAAGCCAGGTCATGCAAACCAAGAGTTTTTCATGTAAAGGTTCTAGCAACGAAGGGATTAAGGGGGAATGAAAAAAAGGGTGGAGTCCATGTCATGTTGGAGATGAAACACCTGAAACACTTCACAGGGTAGCTGTGGTTCTGTTCTCACGGCCAGCGAAACCCTCGTGCCTTGTTGTTATTTGGGAAGAGACGTGCCAAGGGGCTTCCTTTTGCCTCAGAGGCCGTCCGCCTGGAGAGATTGAGGTGCTCTGTCGGTAAGCAAAGACGGACCTGGATGGCATGGTCAATGCGATGTGAGTTCTAAAGTGGAAACATCTCCACATGGTCCCGGGCTGTTCTCACGCACAGTGATGCCAAGCAGCTGGTCGCCCTTCCGAATGTGAGCGCTGCGTGAGAACCTCCAGTCAGGGCCGGGGACCGCCCCCCTTCCCTTATTCCGGACCAGCATCCTCGATTCTGGGCTTTGATGTAAAGAGTTCTGTCTTTAAACTTAGAGACTGAGATTAAATAACGTTTTATTGCCATTTTTCTCCTTCTCTTCCAATGCAGAGCCCGGGATTTACTTGCCCACTCTGACTGTTTTGCTCCTCTTCGTATCCGTGGTGTTAGTCGCCGCCGTCATCCTTGGCGTTTACTACAGGAAGAAAGGGAAGGCGCTGACAGGTATGGTGTCTGTGGCGGTTCTCGAAAGTGACTCTTGAAGAAAATAGATCACATTTCTAGTTATATACTTTGGAAAATGCATATGGCACCCGCTGACTACCTCTGGTGATCTGCTAAAAATACGTGCCTCGAGGTGGTTGTGCTTAAATTAAAGGGAAATACCATTTAAGTGTAACCCATTGTTCTCTGGCAAAACAAACAAACAGAACCCATTGTGCTTATTTCTGTATAAGCCAACAAGAACATTCTAGGGTCAGGAAACTGATGACTCATAAACTGCGTGTTTATGTCATGTAGGTTAAACAGGGTCAGATAGATATACATTTATTCTAGAATACAAACATTTTTAATGCACCCACTTAAAACAAACAGTGGTGGGGGGAAAGTTTGATCTGAGTATTACCTTGAAATATGAATCTAAAATTATAAAAAGTTATATTCAGTAAAACTTGGGTTTTACTCATTTCGAGAAGGAATAATCAAGTGTTATTTTGTTTATTGTGAATAATTTTTGCACTAAAAATTGATAGTGTGTTTTTACATCACATCGTGTTTGACTTTTATACTATAAAGCTAAAGAGGTGTAATTTTTAAGAGGATTCAAGGCTTCATGTGGCTTCCCAAGTCACCCCGTTCTCTTCTGAAGCACCTGCTGTCTCCCCATCCCTTTGCATTTTCGGTTGCTCACTTGTTTATCTCGTCCACCTCTGCTTTGCAGTGATCTGATCGGTTCTCCCACGTCACATGCATGGCCTTCATGAAACCCTGCATATCTTGCTATTTCCATGAACATCACATTACCTCATGTAACCGTAGGCAATCAAAGAAAATTAAAGAGGGAAGATGGTGATCGTGGGTGCCAGTGTTAAGCAGAGAGCAATGTTAAACCAGTTCTTTTAAATCTATTCGTTGTTGAATATTTTTATTTACTGTAACAACATTGTAACTGGGGATTTGAATAACGCATATCCACATGATGCGGATGGCTCATATAGTCATTTATGTGTGAGATAAACAGACTTTCGCTGTTTGTTCTTTAATTTTTGCCTCTGTAAGAAGCTCTTAGGCCATCTGATCGATGAGGACAATGGGCCTACCAGTTACGAAACTGGGATTTATGACTGTTAGCTTTCTCTTCGTTCCTTCACACAACACATGACTGTCGGCCACCAGGGACCGGACTGACAGGGGTCTCAGTACTGGGCACACAACGGCAGTAAGTGCCCACAGGCCCTCATGGAGGAGGTGTCCCAGTGGGCAAGGCAGGCATCAGAGCCACAGAGTGAGGCTGCATGTAAATAGGGAAGGTGCACAGCACCAGGTAAGCAGATGACAGAAGGGTCTGCCCAGCCTTGGGGGCAGCCAAGGCCTCCCAGAGGAGGAGAAGAGAGGGTGGGGAGAGCTGAGATCTGAAAGACAAACTGGAATTGACTAGCCCCAGGGGGTCAAGGAGACTCCAAAGCATTCTGTACGGAGAGAATAGAGAATTTCTAGAGAATTTCTCCGCAGAGGGAGCAAGGCGAGCTGGGGGATGGAAAGAAGTTTAGAACAGTGGGAGATGCAACTGGAGAGGGCGGCACAGCCAGATGACAGCAGTCCTGCAGGCTTTGCTGAGGAATTTACTCCTTGTTCTTAGTGAAGGGAAGGAAAAGCAGCCCTCTGGTTTTAGCATAGAAAACAGATTTGGAGATGCGGAAAG
>NW_006436810.1:9124718-9138975 GCF_000325575.1 Pteropus alecto
TTTCGCAATCATCCAGAAGCCAGATTTTCACAGTAGTTATGAATAATTATCACCTCTGTGTACAAATATTTTTTTTGGTACCATTTAGGATTATCTAAGTGCTGATTCCTGCAAGAGAAGAGCTGCAACTTTCCTTTTATTTGGAGTATCTTTATTTTTCTATAATTTTAAAACGATAGAAAAGAAGCAAGAATAAGAAATGATAATGACAGCAATTACTGATATCTATTGAATGTTTACTCTGCTGGCACTACTGTCCGCGTTTTACATACACTAACTAAATCACCGCAACAGCACTGGGATGCAGGCACTATCATTTCTCTAGTTTCATGATGAGGAAACTGAGGCTCAGAGAAGTAAAACTGGGCAAGGTCACGTCGGAGATATCCTTAGCTATTGTTATGGCCCAATCATCTTCCAGTAGAGAGAGAATGGGCAGCTCCCTGACTTCAGTCTTTACAGTGAATTCAACATCAAATATTCAGTGGAGGTGGGGAAAACTTTATCTTTGTATAATATAAATTAATATTTTTAAAAATTCATGGATTTGACTTAAATTTCATCACTTTGTATATGCCACAGAACGTATTTTTCTTTTTTCTAAAAAGCAAGAGGGCAGAGTGGGAAAGGATTTGGGGCCCGCTGGGGTCTGACGCAGCCTTCCCCATGCCCTTGACTTTTATCGTACATATATTTGAGCTAGTTTGCCGAAGGTCAGTCTCCTAGACCCACATCATCTTTGTTTCCCTGCAATGCCCAGCCTCGTCCTCGTCATCAAAGAAAAATTGCTAAGGGAATGAGAATGACTGTCACCCTATAGCAGCTTTGACAGCCCTTAAATGTGCCTGTAAGTATATTCAATGGCACATGTGTGAACCATATTTTGCTTTACCTGGATCAGAAAGTTCTGTTTTTGATAAGATGCCTCCATAGTCTTTAAATTGGTTCATTTTCTTCTGAACGTTTTCACTCTCAGGAAAGACTTGCAGAGGCTTATGTTTAAAGATAATATTGAGCTGACATAGTAGTCAGTGATATTGAATTAGATGTAGGAAATAATAATACGAAGCCCTGTCCTTGCTCTGTTTTTCTAGCTAATTTGTGGCACTGGGTCAACGAGGCATGCGGCCGCCTAAGTGAAAACAAGGTAAATTTAAAAGTCTTAAGTGCCTGCTTAAAGGCCTTTTAACAATTAGGCTGATGTAGTTATTAGTCAAATATTGCGCCCCATTTGCGTAAGGGGAATCTCTTTGAGAGTTGGAACCTCGAATCCCAGGATCGATCCCCACAGAATAACCCACAGCTCAGGTCAGTGCTCATCCTAAATGCTGCTTCCCATGATTGTATTCCTTTTCTGTCACCCCTGGGTATGTGTATTAATCATATTATTTTTTTAGTGCCAATCTTGATTGCTTACTACAGATTCCTAGTAGGAAGGAGCTTCCACTTTTCTTTACTTCGTAGTTATTTTGGTAACTTTTAATTTTGATATAATTTCAAAATTATAGAAAAGCAGTGAGAATAGTACAGAGAACTTCCACATACCGTATTTTCAGGGCCAGCAATTGTTTACACTTTATCACATCGCTTTATTATCTGCTCTCTCTATACGTGTGCATATGTGTATGTATGTTTTTTTTTCTTGAACCATTTTAGAGCGAATGGCAGGCACTGTGTTCCTTTACCCTTAAATATGTCACTGCGAATTTCTTGAGAACATGCACATTCTCTTACATAACCATATAGTTCATTTATCAAAATCAAGAAATTTAATAGTGGTACGATACTATAATCCAATCCACAGTTGATATTAAAATTTCATTTATTATCCCACTATGTCCTTTACACTTATTTTTGTAGGTATAAAACATATAAATTTTAACCTATAAACTCACACTGACTTCTCCAGTTCCAATCCCAACACCACATTCTAGTCTGTCTCTGTTCTGTATTTGAGTTGTCTTTTCTCCAACAGTGTGAAATCTGCCTCCTATTATTTTCAATATATTTACTCATTTACTCAATTCCAGAATACATAGAAAGGAGTTTCAGAATTACTAAACCACATCACAGCAAGAAACAAATCTACTAACTGGAGTTCAGTATTTTAGAGTTTTGTTTTGTTTTGTTTTGTTTTAATTTAGATTGAGAGCAGATAGTCAAAATTCTGTGTTCTAAAATTAGTTGGGCGAGCCCTTCCCCTCTCTTCAGTGCGAGTGTGCTGTTCACAGGAAATGCAGGTAGATTCGTTCCTCTCTGCTTGTCTTCCATCTCAGGGTTCTTCCCCACTCGGTAATTTTCAATAACGCGGAGTGCCAGAGTGAGTGCGACATCTGTCCTTGTTATGGTGGAAATAATTGCTGTAACCACCATTTTCAGCAGTGTTTAGCAAAACCAGGTCCTAGTAACTGGGTATTAATGCTTCTGCCTTCTGAATTTCAACCAGCATGAGGCCTCAGGCAACAATTTTAGCTGCGGTCATACGGAAGCCTCTCGTCAGCGCGAACTACGTGACGGCGTCTTACTGCTGACCCTGGAGGAGAAGATGTTTTCTGATGATACTTGCTGTCCGGTGGGCGGTGGTGTCTGCGGGGGCGCGTGTGCGGGCAGTGGTCCCTGTGCAGCCGGAGAAGATGTTGGGATGCTCACGTCTGTCAGCGAGGTCGAGGAGGACCCCTTCAAGCAGATGCCCATGGAGGACGAGTATGTGGACAGGCCCTCCCAGACCCCAGACGCTTTACTCTTCCTCGCTCAGCCTAGCAGCAAATCCACACCCCCTTTCTCCGAGCCCCTGGAGGTGGGGGAGAATGACAGTTTAAGCCAGTGCTTCACGGGGACAGAGAACCTGGCGGATTCCGAAAGCTGTCACTTGGCCGAGATCCCGTGCGGGACTGATTGGATCCCCATGTCCTCTGAGAAGTACTTGCAGAAGGAAGTGGAGGGCAGTAATTGCCCGCACTGGGCAGCCTCCAGCGCAGCAGATGGCTGCGCGGGCTGTGGGAACCCTCCTGCGGAGGGCCAGGAGCCCCTTACGGGTTCCCCAAAAAGTGGACCCTTGCCCCACTGCGCCTATGGCGTGGGCCTTCCGCCTGAAGAAGCGGCGGATGGGGCGGAAGGTGGAGGCCAGCCCGCGCGTGGGGCTGATGTAAGGCCGCCCAGCTCCAGCAGGGGAGGCCCTGGGTCTGGAAGCCCCTCCAGTGACCAGCCACCTGCATCTGGTAAGTGACTCTCCCCGGGTCTCTCCCTCCTGAGCAAAAAGGCCTGTGTGGGGTGCAGTGTTTGGAGGCAAGTGTCACAGACTATTTTGGGAAAAGCAAAGCCAACAGGGAAAATTCAGCTCCAGCGTTTTCTCCCGCTAAGCTTCTTTACAGGTTGGGTTTTGATTCAGTCCACAAGCTGGGTTTGGGGATTGTGCCCGCTGCCCTGGGACTTTATCCTCTACCTCTGGGGCTTTCTCTTCATTTATAGGTCCCTTTTGTGTTCAGGCTTCTCTGTGATGGGATTAGACCTCACATTCAGCATCGACCCCCTGAAGACCAAGTATTGACTTTGGGACTGGGCGGCTTCTAGGCATTCTCTCAGATTTCTGGTTTTTGTTTCTTTTAAAGCAACCTATGCCTCAAATCACCGCCCCCCCCTAAAGTTTTTAGAAATTTTAGAAGAACAAACAAAATTGTTTAGTTAATCCTTCATTAATTAATATTGAAAGTAGCTTGTCTATACTAAATTAATGATGCGGTAAAGTATCCTTTAATGCTTGATATGAGAAACGCCTTCTATAACCGCTGCATATAACATAGCTATGGAACTGGGAAGATAATTTTACAATTTAAAGTCATTATAGAGATTTATCATTGCACCACTGCTTAAGCATGAATAGCCTACCGATTATAATAGTAAAACTTTTTTCCGGTGGGGTGAAACACCCTCAGTTTATTATGTGGTTACAAGGAACTGTGATGCCGATGGGGAAGGCTTCCCCTGGGGATTACCTTCTGGTTGTGTGTGTGTGTGTGTGTGTGTGTGTGTGTGTGTGTGTGTGTGTGTAGGGGGGTTGGAGGGCTAGGGATCGTGGAAAATCTCCTGAAAGCTATAGATACTCCCTCCAGAAAAATGAGGCTTTATACAATTTCAGGGACTTAACAGAAAAGAAAGAAAAAGAAAGAAAGAAAAGAAAGAGAAAAAAAAAAGAAAGAAAGAAAGAAAGGAAGAAAGAAAAGAAAAAGAAAAAAGAAAGGAAAAGAAAATAAAGAAACCCATGCACGGGCCCTCCATCCTGGGGATGCTTTTCTTTTTCTTTCCCGCCTCCTTCCTTAGACTGCAGATGGTGCTCACAGCTGGACTTTGCATCATTTCATAGCCCGAGGTAGCTAGATCCCAGATCCTAACCTCAGAGATGGTGTGCCCGGGCTGATAATGGCTCCTGGCTTATTTGCTAGAACAGTGTACTTTAATCTGTTTTCTAAGCTTCGTGGTTTTGCTGAGACTACACGAATTCACTGATGTGTAAATTCTATAATATCAGTTCTCAGTCAAAGTGAAAGGAGGAGATACGTTTGGAGATATATTTCAAAGAACTGATGTATGTTTCCTTCAGAAGACTTCAACATTTTTTAAAAAAGATTTTAAGGAATTTCCATGACTGAAAGTTTAGCTCTCTAGTTTTATTTCTCTTTAGCAGTTAATTTCTTCTCATCGGTCACGGAGACTCACAGGACTGTAGTTTTTCAGGCTGAGAGGGGTGTGGGGAGGCAGAAGCTCATCGTGGCAGAGGCTAGGTCTCGGTAACACTGCCAGGGGCAGACCAGTTTTTCAATTGGTGACACCAGGAAGGTGACGTTTGCCACTGTGTAAAAATCATCAGCAGTTCTTGGAAGAATAGCGTTTGGCCACGTTGAAGGAGATATTTTTTCCTTTAGGTGTCGTGAAACCCAGCACAGAGTCAAAACAGTGCCCTAGTCTGTATTTCATTATCTTTTATTTCTCCAGCACTAAACATCTAGGCATGAAGGTAAGACCAAAAAAATATATATATATGTCATCAACTAAGTGGTGTGAGTTTGCAGAAAGTTTACATTGCTTTTTCTGTCTTGTCTGGTGCTCGGCCATGCAAAACATTTGTACAGAGCCAGCGAGGGGGCCAAATTCACCTTCGCCTGAGGAGAAGCAGCAGCCAGACTGATTTTTGAGACTGTGCTGTTTTCTCCATAAGTACTTCTACATGAACAGGCTTTCTGTTTTCTGGTCAAAATAGCGCTTTCTCATTATTGCTTTTTAAAAAAGTGTCATAATTTATGTTCTATAATGCATGAAAGAGGACAGAGCTTGGGTGAAAGATAAGAAGGGGGCCTGAGTTTATTTCATCTCCTAAAATCTATTGTGCTCTCAGGCCTTTGGGAAGTGGATATTTTTATTGGGTGTTGGAGATTTATATATTTTTAAAACTTATGAACCAAACCACGTGGTTTCTAGAGAAATGACAATAATTGGGCACTTCCTCAGTAGAAAAGAGTACCTCCTTGGCACCCAGCATCCTTTTGAAGAGAATGATGGTTCTTCGGACACCTCCACAGGTCTATCTTTTAAAAATAATACCCAACATTAAGGTTATTTTAGCAATGTTATTATAACTCTTAAATAACAGTGAGAATTGGTAGCAAAGACCAGTGAAGGGGAAAAACATACTTTTGGTTATGTCTTAAATAACCATGTCTTAATTTATTATCTTGATGACATGACAGTGGTTACCTTGGTTACAAGCCCTTTAGCCTGGGGTTTGGAGAACTCTCACATTAAATATTCATGTTAAGGCAACTCTGTCTAGAAAATTATTTCATGTGAAAGAGAAAACAACTGCCTATAGTGAATATGTCTACAGTTCGCCAGTGATTTGCTTTTGACTCCTAACATCACTCAGTTGGTTCAGCCACTTCTGAGCTGGAGAGATTTGTTTATTTACAGGGCCCATAACGATTCTTAATGAACACCAGCTATGTATTCGTTTTTCTATCGAATCTTTATTGAGGGTCCACGGACCCATGGAGACTTGGAGAAGCTTGGAAAACAAGTAGGGATTGAGGTCAAGGAGTGGACAACACCAGAAGAATCAATAACTTGAGAAGACGAGGCCTTCCACTGCCCGCCTCTCTCTAACCTGCGGTCTGTCATTCCCCTTCACTCACCCATCTAAGCTTTGGCCGATGTCAGCCCTTTCAGCAGACCTAATGCTTTCCTACTTTTGCATGGTAATGCGCTTCTCCTAGGGCGAGCCACCCCGTCTACATTGTCCCCTTTTCCAGAATGCCTAGTTCTTCCTGTCCATCAAGTCTCAGCTCAAATGCTGCTTCCTGAACCAGGGCACTGTTCCCTTCTGTGCCCTTGGCAGCCCTTCACAATTTGTCCTGGAGTTTTCTCGCTGAGCCTGGCACCTCACACCTTTATCAACACCCCATGTCTACGCAGCCATGGCAATCAGGAATTTCCATGACCTTCTCCACACCTGATCTTTCTAGTCTCTCCCAAGGCGGCTTAGTCACAGTATGTTAAGTGAAGAGGTGTTTATAAGTTCATTCATTTATCCTTTCATTCATCCAGTCATGAAGAACAGAAACCAGAGCCCCCATTTGTTCCCCAACTCACTGTCAGCTCCTACTTCTTCAGTCTATTCTGGGGAGCAGGGGGCCAGTCATGAGATAGAAGAGCTGGCACTGGTTGTCCTGGGCAGACCTAGATGTCCCGGGTAGAGGAGCAGAGATGCCAGAAGCAAAGCTGAGCTAGTCCCTCCAAGTGGCACCGATTGCCAAGGCTGACGCCTGGCAACCAAGGGCGCTGGAGGATGAAGGGCACCTGCCCGACCCCCCTCCTTTTCCTCCTTGGGTCCCACCCTCTCTTGCAGTGACTACCCTTGATCATCCGCTTCCATCCTGAAAGGATAGATATAGATTTTCCTATCCCAATTATTTCCCCTCTTCCTCCCCTCCCCCTGAGCGATGGCCAGTCCTCTGTTTCTAACTTTCTTCTCTCTCCTGTTGAAGTTCCATCCACTAACTTGTATTTCCCTCTTAGCTAAGTATCGTAAGGTCAGGCATTAGCTCATTGACTATAAGTTAAAAATATTTTATAATTTGGTTATTTAGAAATAATATTCAGCCTTCATTGGTGCTAAAAGTCAATGCAGTTATTTCAAAATATTTGAAAAATATGTTCACTGCGTAATTTAGTCCTGCTTGCCTTTTCTCTGTTCTAATGGGGCTCCTTTTGCAAGGGTCTCACTCATAAGCCATTCTAAGTCATTTTCAAGCATGATTCAGAATGGAACTGTTAAAAGCTGCTTCCCTTCCCTTATCAGATACTCAGTTTCTTCCAAAGGCCTAAAACAGAGCTTGCATTTCCATAAAAAGGAAAACCATGTGAGCAGCATATGGGTTAAATATAAATTCAGTTTTTAAGAAATTCCAAAAGCACCCAATGTAGTCTGGATAGTTTGAGTGTATTTGTGTATATTTTTAGTTCTCTTCCTTGGAAGAATATCTACATGACAATTGGGTGATGTTGTTTGCTATCGTTCTTGTGATTTAATATTCATATGTTATGCATTTTAAACAAAATAATCAACTTTTGAGAACAGAAGTGTGCATTACCTTGCTTAAAAATGTGAATTCTGCCAGAGATCGAGTTCTTAAAATGAAACTGCTCCTCTCTGCCCCAAAAATAGAGATTCCATGTAGCTGCTGTGTAAAGCACGGACTTAGCCAAGTATAACCATTTTTCTGATCATGACGGGCCACTTCATTTGTTCATTGTTCCTGTTGACTTAGATACTATTTTTAACTCTCTCAAGTTGCCTGAACATTTTTCTAGTTAAGTCACATTAAATATTCATGTTAAGGCAGCTAACTTATTTTAAAAGTTAGAAACTCTTCAAAATTTCTAATTTATTAAACAGCCTCATGTCGCCCTGGCTCTCGAATCCTTCTTTTGGGACACCTTCAGGTCCATGCCTGTCAGTCGCCTTGTGTTCAGAGACGAGTCGAACTGTTTTGACAGCCTGATGACCTGACCGTGAAGCCTGTCGTGGAAACCACTGTCCCACGGTCCTTATGCTGGTGCCAGTGAGACTGGTGTCATTCGTTTACTGTGTGTTGGAGAATCTTCAGGGTGCCACAGACTAAGGGCAAACATAGCCTGAGAGAGTTGGCTGCTCTGGCTGAGCAAGGGGCAGTGCCTAGGCCAGGCCTAGAAGATTCCACGGGAAAGGACCCGAGGGTCTGGGCAGTAGGCGACGGCTACCTTGGCCTTCGAGCCCCGTCTTCTGCCAGTTGTCTCAAGAAGTTACTATTTTCACTATCACCGATTCTTTTGTGAGGAAAGCTCTTTCTTTCACATGCTTCCGATCTCATCTTTTTTTGCAAGAGAAATAAAGTTTTAAAAAGTGCCCAGGGCAGCTTTACAAGGGAAAGCTGCGAGAAAGGCAGCTGAGGAGAGTAAGAAAGACGGGAGCGAGGGCCTCTTGCTTTGTACTCTGAGAGAATCTATGGGCTAAAACTTCAGGCCTTCGTAAGGCCTTTTGGATAAGCCTCATCCACACCATCCTTCCCTTTTCATGTCCCCCCTTACCAACCACCAACAGAGGGGTCCCCCCTAGCAGCAGAGCATCCTGGGGCTTCCTTGGCACTCAGTGGGAAGAAGTTACTCCTTCGGGGGCACGTATCCGCTGCAGAAACCACGGCAACCATGCTGGACCAGGGCCCCATAGCACCCACCTGGGAGGCAGCTCGCTGGCACGGTGACCTGCTGATTGGCCAGCCCAGCGCCTTGCCCTCTCAGGTCAGCTCAAGTAACCCTGCAAAACCTTTCTTTTCTGAAAGGTAGAAAGCAAATTTTAAGGAATTATTGCTTTTAAACAAGGACAATTCAGGACCGAGGGATATTTATAGGACAAGGATATTAGCAACTCCTTGTAAACCTTGATCTATCCTAGTGCTACATTCAACTGGCAGCCGACTTGCATGACGAGAAATGAGACTGAGGGGTGCAGTGTAGAATAATACAGATGAGTGTTCACGCCAGAGACAGAATGATGGGTTGTTTCCGCAAAGAAAAAAAAAGTGGGTTAGATTTCTAGAAGAAAATGTCCTTTCAGTCTTCAAGACATGTCGAGATCCTCCAGCAAGACAAGGATGGGAGGATAGCATCGCTGCCCAGTGCGTTTGCTGAGTCTCTGTCTTGCTTGGTTCCATGAGCGCTAATGCCACCTTCTGGGAGTAGCAATGCCATCACTGCACCTGTGACTAGCTCTTTGCTGTTTCCCAAGCGTTGTCAAATCCACCGTGTCGTGTGACCCTCATGCCGTCCTGCCGAGTGTTCATGCATTCCTTCATTCATTCGTTTGACATTTATCATGTGCCTGCTCAGTGTGGCTGCACCCTGAAAAATTGATGCTCATATCATAAACGAGCAGACTGAGGTCTGGAGAGTTGTTAGGTGGTTTGTCTCAAATTTGACAGCTAGTGGGGGCTGTGCCTGGGCAAGACCAGAGACCTTTCAGAGACCTCTCCCCAACACCCCGTCTCTTGCCCTCCTGTACTCAGGCAGCCACTGAAACCACTGTCCCTTTACTTACCAGTTACGTACCTTCTGTTCTTCAAAGACCAAGACACCAGGATGACTCTGGCATTATTAGATTACTTTCAGGCGAGTCTGCATTATGACAAGCCGTGAAAAAAGAAGGCTGTTTTCATCCTTGAAGCAATGTCAGTCAGGAGAGGGGGAAAAAAGCAGCAAACCAGAAATGCTCACATGCAAAATACCTGCGAGCTGTTGTTTACAACGCAGCCAGCCTGGCACAGAAAAAGCTCTCCATGAATTCTGGATTCAGGGGGTTGTTTCTAGTCCTGTTGTTACTGTTATGGGAGCACCATCTTAATTTACCTTCAATTAGTCCATAGATTGGCCCACATTCTCCCTTCCCTCTGTCAAGTAAGCTGACCAAAGCTCACAGCACACCGATTACTCGTGACTAATGGGGTCACTAGAAACCCAGGCCTTCCTGCTCCCACTCATCACGCTTACTAGATCCAGCTGTCATTCAAATCATTTAAAAGATGAGGTGGATAAGCATGAGAATTGTTTTCGTGAAAACTGTTAGATACTTCAGGACAATTCAAAAAATGAGTTGCTAAAATTTTTGCTGTTAAGGAGCATGAGACAACAATGGACCGAGGGACGAAAACTCGAGAAGGATCCCGCATGTAGACTCCTTGGGAAGTGACTTTAAAGAAACCAAAACTAGAGACCGTGGGCAAACCCCTAAAGGTATAATCGATACAGTCAGTAGACCTTTTCCCAAAGGGACAGGCCTCAGTTCTACATCAGAAAGTTTGTGTTGAAAGTTTTGCAGCAATGACAGGTGGCTTGAGCATCAGGGAAACATCATAGGATCCATATTTTAAGAGCATTGGTGGGTAGCCTCTGCAGCTGTGTCTTACCGAATATTTATCAATGGAGAAAGTTAGATTGGCAAACACTTCTGCAATATTGAAACATGTCCAAGTTATGTTACCTCCGAAAAGAGTGACACTGAATTAGAGCATTGGTGTGGGGAGGGGGACCCAGAGCAACACACCTAAGAGCAGCCTGCCACTCGGGACTAGCTATGTAATTTCCAGAGCCCAGTGAAAAATGAAAATATGAGGTCCCTTGTGCAAAAATTAGTAAGAAGTTCAAGGTGATGAGAGCTGAGTATTAAACCAAGTGTGGGGCCCTTCTGAACATAGGGATCCATGTGTCGACACAGGTCACACACCCATGGCTCTGCTGCCACTCATCATTATTGGCAAATCAGGGCTTGTCAAAGAAGTTTAGTCTGTACCAGTTTACTAAAGTAACTGTACTAGCTACTTTCACAAAAGCCAGCATAGGTGGAATGGACTTGAACTTGATCAGAGGTTGTTTTTGTACTTTCGATAAAGAAGACTGTTTGAGAATCTCATTCTTTCTAGGTAACTTTTCTTTACATCCTGTCAGGAATTTAATAACCTTGTTTTTGTCCTCTCCCCATTGTGCCTGCCCATCCCCCACCAAGAATAATATTCTTGATCCAATCTGTGAATCAGAGTATTCTGAAATGTTTAAATATATCTCTTAGGCAAAAGAGTTCAAGTTCCATTTTGGAAAAAAAAAAAGAAAACGAGAATATAGATCCTATAGGAGAGACAAAGATATTGTTTGCCATGAGGCAATGCCATGGAATGAAACTCTTAAGATGAAAATTTTAACACAAAATCTTGGGTTTTTACCTGAATTCAGACAAACTGAAGATTCAGGCATGAAAGAAGATAAACAATAGTGGATTCATGATAATGATTTGTTGGAAAGTAAAATTAAATAATAGGGAAATCACATATACCATGACATAAACAGATAAATCTCAATATGAACAGGATGAAGAAGACGTGAGATAAATTCCAAACCGCACATCAATCACGCAGTGGCTTGGGAGGCCCTCTGTGTAGCTTTACATTATATTAAAGAACCAGCAGTCAATGATGTAATAATAGAAAAGAACTAGACTGAGAAAATCATACTTCCAAGCCACTTCAAGTTACTGATTCTTATTGAATATGATATAGTTTCAATTAGAATGGAATGTTGATGGTATATACCTATTGGCTTTGGTTTCTCACTTTGACTTTTTCCGTTAACTAAACTAGTGGTCCCCCAACTGGGAGGACTTCTGTGTTGCCATGCTCACTTTGCTGCTGCCACAGCAGAAGCTCTTATCAGCCTTTGGTCAGTATAGTTGCTGAGTTACTTGAAAAAGTCATTTAGAAGTTCCTATCTTAAACGTTTTTTTTTTTTAACAAAACACATAGCTTACATGCACACATGGATGATTTTTTAGTATAGAGCCATGTGTATTGGCTGATGATAATTTCCTGAGCCTTTTTTACATGAACCACGCCACCTGAATTCCTAGTTTCTATTTCTTTCATGTGGAAAGAGAACTTATAGACATTTGCAAAACAAATATGAGTCCTTATGGACTTTTAATGTTTTTTGTTTTCTTTTTTCAAGAGTTGCCTTTCCCATACTACCTCAGCAGTTAAGCAGTTTCTTGAGATATATATATATATATAGATAGATAGATAGATAGATATAAATATATCTATCTATCTATCTATCTATCTATCTATAGAGATATAGATATATCTATATCTAGCTATCTATAGAGATATATATAGATATATCTATATCTATCTATCTATCTATATATTTTGTTTTGCATTTAGAGACTCATTTTTAATTAGATTTCCTAATGAGTTCAGCTGGTAAAAACAGACTCAAGAACTGACTCGGTAACTGTTGGGAGCAGAAAGGCAAAGACATGCTAGAGAGTAGATCCCTGGCTTAGAGTTCGCTGTATGAGCACCTGTCAGTATATTTGAGAGGGAATGGAGAACGTGGATGTCAGTCTGGCTAGTTGGTGAATGGAAATACTCACTGGCCTCCCTCATGTTGTTTTTTTTGGGGGGGGGATTATTAGGCAAATAAATCCCCCCACTACTCCTCTTGGAATATACCCTGCGCAGCTGCCTAAGGGAGAAATAGCTTGAGTCATAAATCTTCCTATGTGACTTTCGATTTGTTGCTCAATTTGAAACCCTGTGTTTCCATGGGCCACTGTGCCTCAGTCCCTGCTTCTCTGCAGGTTCCCAGGGGGTGGAGGGAAGGCTCCCCAAAAGAACGCCCTGTATTCTGTTGGTATTTTAGTCCAAAGCATGCCTTCCAAATTCGGAGAAAATCTTTTATGTGGAGTGGCGACAGAAAGTTTTATTTGTATAAATTATTATTAAGCTTTGTGACAATAAAGAAGGAAAAAGATGAGGAAGTGCATGGTGAGGGACCATTTCGATGTTTGCCTCCCCTGGTCAGATTGAAAGGTTCTGTTTGTGATGCTGAGCGTTGGGGTTGGGGGGGGGGGCATTTCTGTATCTGCTTGGTTTGTGGCATTAATTTTCAATTTTCACTTGGGATATTTCTAGATATTTCAGTCTTTAACACAGAAGAATAATAAGAGGTAGCTGGTTTCCTAACTTTTGTTGAACCTCCTATTTGTTTTTCGAAAGACGCATTCGTTAAAGACTGGCAAAATCTAGTCACCCAGGAAGAAGAGATGATAGAACCAACCCTCTAGGGACAAAACACCCCTCAGGGTTAAGGATGAAAGAGTGATTTATAGGATTGATATATATATATATTTTCCCCTCTCCATTTTAGCCTTATGAATCTCTTTTTTTCCCAGGAGTAAAAAAAAAAGAAAATGTTAAGGAAATTGGTTAACTTCTGCTAAGCACGAACCTGGGTGGCCCCACGGCCCTCCAGAGCTGAGCTGTTAGGGACTTCCATGGAGGGTGGGAGGCGTAAAGCCACCAGGGGTGACAGAGGCCTCAGACGAGAGTCTGGTCTACAGGAGGCTGGGCTGAGGTGGGCTCCAAGGCCCTGTCAGGTAACAACCTTCCCTCCAGCCTTGATACATTTGACCATAGCCGGGGGCATTGGCTGTTTGCTGCATATGGATCACACGCGCGCGCACAGACACTTTGCAGCCTCTAAATCTTGTCTGTGAGTCCACAGTCTGGGCGCGCTCCTGCCTGTA
Organism: Pteropus alecto; assembly: GCF_000325575.1. Classification (NCBI taxonomy): domain Eukaryota; kingdom Metazoa; phylum Chordata; class Mammalia; order Chiroptera; family Pteropodidae; genus Pteropus; species Pteropus alecto. The sequence goes on from NW_006436810.1 coordinate 9,138,376, forward strand.
TCTCCAGAGTCCCATGTAGCAAACGACAAAACTCGAGCACGGCCCATGGGTTTCCTTCTCTTTTCTTGTCTTCTCGTCTCTGATTGCTCTCATGTCTTCTCTTCTTTCTCTCTCCTTCCTTCCTCGGCCTGAGTCCGGGAGAGAGGACAAATGAAGGGAGTCTTGGGTGTGCCCGATGCGTTGGAGGAGCCTTGTCTGGGAGGAGGGGCCGCCTTGGCCCCTCGATTCATTGGGGAACTTTCCTCTCACATGACCCAGTTCTTCACCACGAATCGCTGACTCACCCTCTGCGTGTTCTCTCTTCCTCTCCCCTGTAGGAAATGTGACTGGAAACAGTAACTCCACGTTTATTTCCAGCGGGCAGGTGATGAATTTCAAGGGCGACATCATCGTGGTCTACGTCAGTCAGAACTCGCAGGAGGGCCCCGCGGGGCCCGGCGGCGGCGGCGCGGGGGAGCCGGTGGGCCGCCCGGTGCAAGAGGAGAGCCCGCTGCGCTGCGACTCGTTTGCGGGCCTCGGGCCCCGCTTCCCGGACACGTGCGGCGCCCCCGACCCGGACAAGGCCTCGCGGCCGGTGCAGGAGCAGGGGGAGGCCGAGGC
>NW_006436810.1:9139117-9143751 GCF_000325575.1 Pteropus alecto
GATGTGGGCGGGGCGGTGGCTGGGGGTGGGGCCTCCGCCCCGCCCATTCCCTACATCTGCGTCAAATTACCTGACATTCTCTACCCACCTTGCTCTTCGTAGAATCAGGGACGGACTTTTTTAAAAAAACGCAAACGTGTCATTACCGCTCACCGATATCCAGTCCCATCCACTAATGACTCAGGTACACCTTGCCCTCTTTGGGTGCTCCACTTTTCACTTCCTTTTAAGGCGGTCCTCCCCTTCCTCCCCCCTCTGGTTATCATTCCTTCCGTAGTTTGTCTCTCTGGGTCTGTCATCGCTTAAAGCCCTACTCACCCTCCTCCCGCCCTGTTTGTATGTCACTTTCTCACATAACATTTTTCTTGATATCCACCCCCCCGCCCACACACACACACTTTTTTGACTGAAGATTTTCTTGAATTCTAAGGGTGGTGGTCTTCTTTACATATTATCTTTTGCACCCCTTCTCACAAATAGGCGCCTGTGTTTTGGTGATGGCTGGGGGGTGGGGAGAGGTTGTCTCTACTAAGCACTTTTTGAAAAAAGCTAGAAATATGAAGGCTGGAGGGAGGCTCTGAGAACGAGCGGAGGAACTTTTAGTTTTTGAAAATGTTTTGATGTTCTCATTTTTCTAAAAGAGGGACAGAGGGAAACCCCATTTTCCCCTCTGCATGTGTTTATGCTTTTGTCAAGCGTACGGCTGAGCTAAGTCGCAGTGCACAGTGAAAAGGTGCCAGGGAAGTTCAGGAAAGAAGAATGAAGATGAAATAGGCATTTGCACTCTCTAGATACGAAGGGCATGTGTCTGGGCGATAGGCCCTATTTTCTTCCTAAATAATTGTGCATCTTTCATTGAGCCTTGTCGAAATGAAAAATGTTCCTGCTATTTTCCAATGCATTTAAATTAAAAATCAAATCCTCAGATCGCATATTGAAGAAAACTTACCGTAAGGGTACTTCTCCCCTAGCATCGGTCCTCTTGTGAAGAAATATACAGTGTGAGTCGGGTTGAAAGGAATCACCTGGGTCCTATCTGTTATGGTCAGTAAGCATTCATCCTCCTAAAATACTAGAGAAAAGTTAAAATGCCTAAAATTAATTTTGCAGGTCTAGCAGATTTTAAGAGTGCGGATCGTAGTTACTGTTTACATTCCGATGGCCACAAATGCCCAGCTAAAGGGAATGACCATCGATCACTGGTTTCTCCCTACTGGTTGCAGTTCACTTAGAAATGCTGGAATAGTAGCAGTCAATTGTGATTTTTAATGGAGAAGCAGAGGGCAGTTTTGTAATTTATGGGACTTCTTAGCAGACATAAAAGATTGCAAGAAATAAGTGCATTGCCAGGATGATCAGTTGGTGGGAATTTACTGTCTGTTCTGCCCTTTTAGTTAACATCCATCCAAAGAGAGAGGTTATTAAAATGGAAGAAGCCATTATACCTTTTGATATGGAATATATATTAAAGTATAGTTCGCAAAGCAGACTGCTGAGCTAAAAACCCAAGTTTCTACTGGGACTGTCGGTGTCTCACTGATATTACTTTACCTTTCTGTGCTTTCATTTTCTTTCTATAAAAAGGCACTAATGGTAATTTTGACACACTTTCTACCCAGAGATAACAAAAGGATGCTACAGTGAATGTAAAAGGGTCTTGAGCTCCTTAAATAAAGGGTGATAAACAAATACATAAGAATCTACTTTCAAAAAAAGAGTATTCTTTCCCACACACATCCCTGCTAATTCTATATTGACCCAAAGGCAAATGATAGGAAATGTATAACAATTACAAGTCTGTGTCTGTGTATTATAGATATGTATGTGACAGATGTAAACAGAATGAAATGAAGACAATAATGAAAAATTATTTGGGGGGATGTGATAAACAGATCATTAAACATATATTTGACCATAAAAGATTTTTCTCATGACTTACTTAAGCAGGGCCCTTTGTAGAAAAATAATCTGACTGATTTCTGATTTCTGTGGTGTGCTGTGGTGTTAAGTGCTGGTTATAGTGTGTCTTCATGGAATTCTTGACAATGGAGTTGGGACAAAACATGCATTGCTTGTTTTTGTGATGTTTCTGCTGTTAACCTTAAACGAAAATTCTTTAAAATATAGATTGGCTATGCAGTGAAATAATCGAAAGGGAAATGTTGTCTAAGAGTGTCTGCACATATTTAACCCAACTACCAGAAGAAGGAAGGATCAATTTCTCTCTGTAGCTCTAAGCTTAAAGAACAGTTTGAGTGTGACATAGTGGAACCTTCATATGGTGGGAGAAACAGGGCTCTTGCTGTATAAGTAACCAGCCACCCAAAGCTTAGTGGCTTAAAACAGCTACCTTTTCTTCATTCATAAGTCTGTGGATTGGCTCAGCGTGGTTGTTTCTTCAGACCTGGGTGAGCCTCATCATCCCAGCAGGCTAGCCTGGCCTTGTTCTCGTGGTGGGGGCAGGGTCCCAGGAGAGCATGCAAAAATGTGCCAAGGTTTTTGAGGCCTAGGCTCACACTGGCACACTGTCACTCTGGCACTTTCTGTCAGCCAAAGCAGGACCCTACCTACATACCTGCCGCAGGGGCATCGTTCAGAATAAAATGGTGCAGGGGAGAGTCGTGTGCCTGGGAGCAAGAGGGGGAGTGTTTCCCAGCCTCTAACACATGGTTTCTTCCCTGGTGATGCAGAGTACGATGAATTCCTACAACCGGAGGGACAGCACATTCTCACCTAGGCATCAAAATTCTTTCCAAAGCCAAAAATAGGTGATTTGGGAGCTGGGTCTACGGTACTGCTGCATTCCGCTGGCACCGTCATTGAAAAGCAACTCTGTTTGTAAAATCGAGAAAACTGATGGGATACTTTGGGCGGAGGAACCTGTTATGTAAATTGGTAAATGATGTCGTGGTCACTGCTATGCTGATGCTACAAACAAACAGCGATTGGGTACAAGGCGCAAGGGTGAGCTCGAGCAGAGGTGCCGTCTTTGGTGGGAGAGGCATAATTTTGAGAGTCTCCGATGGCACATGACTCTCCTTGGGCATCTGCTTTGAGGAGCTGTGGGATGCTCTGGACATGAGTTGTACAACCCTCTTTTGGAGAGGGGAGAAAGCATTCAAAGCCGTGACATTCGATTGGTGAGCCTTCATTTTTGATTGAGTGTGCTTTTGATACTTGGGCCCTGAGCACTCCTGGAAAGGAGATGAAGGTAGTTGGTCCTTGGGAGTCTGGAACTATCCTAGAGAACTAGGGAAGACTGAAGACATCGCTCTGCTCCGGGGCACCAGACGAGGCTGCTGGCAAGGGGTTATGTGGACAGACTACCTTGTAACTACTAAAGCTTTGCCCTAAATAGGTGGAGACCTGAAAGCGGGCTGCGGCTGGGCCAGCAGCAGGCACACGCATGTCAGGCTGGTATCACTGAAGCCGAGCCCAGAGGTGCGGGATGGGCCACAGATGCTGGAAACCCTGGATGGACTCCATGCAGGCCCCGCTAGGAAACTTGGTGAATGGTCCCAAGTTCCCCAAGTTTCTAACACATTTCCAAGAGGGGAGGGACACCTACGTGACCTCTGACCGTGACCCCCTCCACTGTGGTTTCTCATGGCCCTCGGGAGCCTGACCTTCTCTCTGTCTGTCCACCTCACCACTCCACAGTTCTCTTGACCCAGGTCAAAACTCTTCCCTCTATCCCCCTTAGTGAAACATACACAGGAACATTTCCCAAAGACTCTTCATTGAAAAATAAGGTTACCAATAGAATGAAAGTTTAAGTGACCAATTCCAGGTTTCTTATAGTGATTTCTTATGGGCAGGTGTAGCCCCCAAAACAAGGCTACGTGGTCTGTAGAGTCATGAGAAAAACTACATTCTTATCATGAGACTCTTACGAGCTGCCTTAAATTAGGCAGAGGCAATAAAACATCTTACTTTAAAATGGAAAAGCCAATTCACATTTATTGGCTCCCATGGCCTTTTTATTTCAATGGCAAAGGAATCATGAAAAGAAAATACATACTTAAAGCTCTTAAAGAGCTTTTTCTAAATACTGTATCAGTGGGAAAATAAACAACTTTTTCATCAGGTTTGTTGAGTTTGTGATTTATATTCAGTAAGATTCACCCTTTTTAGGTATACGGTTTTATTATAAGTTTTGACAAAAACATGTTGTTGTGTAACCACCATCACCCCAATCAAGATAGAGACTATTTCAGCACCCCACAAGTTCCCCAGTTTTGTTTAGTAGTCAGTCCCCCTGGCAACCACTATCTATTATTCTCTGTCCCTATATTTTTGCCTTTTCCAGAATGTCATAAATGGAATTACTCTATTGGTAGCCATTGGAATTCGTCTTCTGCCAGCAAAATGCTCTTGAGATCCATCTAAGTCGCTGGGTGCATCGGTAGTTAGGCCCCTTTTATTGCTGCGCAGTATTTCATTGTAAGGATGAACCAGGGTTTACCTATTCACCAACCTTTGGATTCTTTCCAGTTTGGGGAAATTACAAATAAAGCTGCTATAAAAACTTGTGTGGACATGTATTTTCATTTCTCTTAGGAATGAGATTGCAGGGTCACATGGTGTGTGTGTATATATATATAGTATATATATATATTTATATATATATATAT
>NW_006436810.1:9143877-9146743 GCF_000325575.1 Pteropus alecto
TATAATATATACACACATCATATGACCCTGCAATCTCATTATATATATTATAATATATATCATATATAATATATATATTTAACTCTTTAAGAAACTGCAAATTTATTTTCCAAAGTGGCTGTACCATTTTGCATTCCCATCAGCAATGAATGAGAATTCCAGTCTTTCCACATCCTTGTCAGCACTTGGTATTGTCAGCTGTTCATTTTAAATTTAGCCATTCAAATAAATGTATAATATCTCATTTTAATTTGCAATGCATGACTGAGCATCTTTTTATATGCTTATTTGGCCATCTTTATCTCTTATTTGGTGAAGTGTGTGTATTCAAATCTTTTGCCCATTTTTTAACTGGTGGTTTATTTTCTTATTGTATTATGAATGTTCTTTATATATTCTGGATATGAAAATATATAGGTTTTTAGGGCCTTTCTATTTCAATGATAAAGAAGCCCTGGAAAAATACATATTTAAAGCTTCTAAAGCATTCTGTGTTTACTACTATGACTAAAAAATGAAGACATTACAATTTTTCATTTTTAAAAGATTAAGTTTCAAAAGCTATATACCAGTAACATTTATTCCGAGTAAATGTTTCCCCACTAGAATGTCTTTTCACAGTGGGACCTCCATTGTCAGGGCTCATGTCAGCCACTGCTTGCTCTGTGGGCTGCCATGCCCTACAAGGCTTTACCGATGCAGCCGTCAGCTCCAGGGAACATGTCCACGCATGGAAACTGTGAGTTTTCTATAATAAGCACACTGATGTTAATATCTTTTACTGGTTGAACAAACATGGAATATTTTTCTATTGATACTTTCCGACATTCTTTTATATATTAAATATTAGAATAATGAGGTGCTGGTGAGAGAGAAAATAAAAACAAACTCCAACTGCCATCCTCCTCTACGGAAATGGAAAGAGTAGGTGCCTTGGGATAGATTTTGTTCTCCTGGGAAAGGTTGGTGACATGATGTAAAGCCAGGTGGTGTCTCATGGCCTGGAGCTTAACAGGATCTGTTGTGCCTGAAAAAAATGCTGCACAGTTGTCCTTGGTCTGCAGAGCTAGTGCTGGAGGACAAGAAAAGCAAGACTGCATGTGAGCCCAGCAGCCTCCTGAGAATTTCAACTCTAGGGAGCTTCTGGAAGGATTAGGATTATCCTAAGTGAGGTAACTTGGCAGAAAGGACACCAAGGATTCCAAAGGGAGGCACTTGGGCTGGTGGCCTGACGTGGAGGGCTGGTGGCAAAGAGTTGGGGCTGGACAGGCAGACGCTCCTGCAGGCCCAGCCACCTCTGATGTGGCTCTGGGGACAGTGGCTGAATGCGAGTGGAGTACGTCTGATTTTAACCCTGGAGCCTCCCCTGCCCTCAGCAGTAGACAAGTATCTGTATGGGACAGTGCTTGACCGTGGCCAGAGGCTGTGACAGGCATGACTGAGCTCACTAGCCTTTCTCACCCTTTGGACTGGGTGCGACACTGGGTTTCTTGGATGCCTGGAGCCGGGAGGCTCACTTGTGAGCGATTTGACATAAGGAGGCTCCAGCAACTAACAGGAAAAGTAAAAGAGGTGCAGCTGTGTTTATAGTCACAGCTGGTGAAGCAGACCGTGCCAGAAATAACAGATGGTGAGAAAAGAGGAATCCAGACATCATGAATCTGGCCACAACTACCTCCCCACCCCCGAAAGACCAAAGTCTTTCACACGGACTCCCTGGTCCTCAGCCGTCCAGGCTCACCTCACACCACCGGCTCCTTCCCAGCCGCACCGGGCTTCTCTCTGCACACACCTCCTGCCGCAGGGCCTTTGCACATGCTATCTTCTCTGACTTGGTCTTGACTTCTTCCTTGTGAGACAGACTGGGAAGCCGTTATTAACACCTTTTGAAAAAACTAATCAATAAATGAGGACAACCTACATGGGGAGAGGCCATGACATGGAGTAGGGGGTCCCTGGTGAGGAGAGTGTGCCAGGACCAGGGTGTCTCTCGCTCTGTCTGCCCCTCCCCATCCTCTTCCGCTATTCCCTCCAACTTCCCTGCCCTCTGTCCTGCGTTCTCTAGCTCTGTGTCCCTTTCTCTCTCTCTTCCTGTTGCTCATCCATTGTCCACTCTGCTCTTCCCCTCGGCACTTGGTCCACTCTCTCCTTTCCATCCTTCCACGTGGGGCCCACATTCCTTCCTGTTCCCTCAATGATTCCCTCTGTCCTTCCCTTCCCCCAGGGCCCTCAGAGCGCCCCCTGCCCAGCCTTCTCATCTCCTCCATCCAACCCCCTTCTTGCCCCACTGCCTGGCCCTCCATTTCCCCCCATCAGCCCAGGCCGCAGAGGGTGCTATGGTGAGATCTTTCTGGCTGGAGCTAAACCTTCTTCCAATTGCTCTTTTAGAACTTGGCCTTTTCTTAGAAATGACCCTTCTTGTTCTTTCCCCAGTGGCATACTGCTTCCATGTCAGAGCCAAATCCAGATCTGTCTTTCCCAGTCAGGACCTCTCAGAGACAAAGAGCAGAGTTTGGTCGCATACCTCGCCATTTCAGACACTTGGGCTGCGTGTATGGTCCATAGCCTTGTGGGATTTTTTTTTAATTTTATTTATTTTATTTTTATTTTTATTATGGGGACATTGGTTAATGAAATCCAGTACGTTTCAGGTGTACAATTCAACAGTAAGGCATATATATATTGCATTGTGTGTTCACCTCGCATAGTTAGATTTCTTTCTGTCACCACATATTTGACCCCCTTTACCCCGCATACCTTCCCCTCCCCCCAACCCTCTGGTAACCACTAGACCATTGTCCATGTCCGTGAGTCTCTGTTGGTCCTGTTCATTTGTTGTTTTTGGATTATCCCACGTATAAGTGAT
>NW_006436810.1:9147282-9172420 GCF_000325575.1 Pteropus alecto
TTGTTGACCTGTATAAGTTCTTTGTATATTTTGGATATTAGGCCCTTATCGGAGGCGTTGCTTACAAATATATTTTCCCATTCAGATGGTTGTCTCTTTACCTTGCTGATGGTTCCTTTTGCTGTGGAGAAGCTTTTTAGTTTGATGTAGTCGCATTCATTTATTTTTGCTTTTATTTCCTTTGCCTTTGAGGTCAAATTCATAAAATCCCCTTTAAGTTCAAGTTCCTTGAGTTTAGTTCCTATGTTCTATGCATTTTATTGTTTCAGGTCTTATATTCAAGTCCTTCATCCATTTTGAGTTAATTTTGGTGTGTGGTGATAGACAACAGTCTAGTTTCGTTCTTTTGCAGGTGGCTTTCCAGTATTCCCAGCACCATTTATTGAAGAGGCTTTCCTTTCTCCACTGTATGTTTTTGGCTCTTTTGTCAAAAATGATTTGCCCGTATAACCATGGGTTTACTTTTGGACTCTCAATTCTGATCCACTGGTCTATGTGTCTGTTTTTTTGCCAATACCATGCCGTTTTGATTATTGCCACTTTGTAGTATAATTTGAGGTCAGCCCTGTTTTTTAAATGGGTTTTAAACCCTTAAGTCCTGCTCAATGGTCATTGAAACCAACAACTATTTTGACTCTCTCAAAGGCTCGTACGAAGGTTTCAAGGACTAGAAACACATTCAGATGAAGTCAGGTCAATTCAGGGAGGGGTCTCAAGAAACCAGGGAAAAATCAAGCCCAGAACGTTGGAAGGGTAGGAGTGGTGTAGCTCCAGACACTGCCCCTCTATTCTTGTTCCTCGATTTTCCTCCTCTGAGACTCACGGCTTCTCCCCATCTTTCCCCTTGTAGCTTTGCTCTGCACATCACATGTAATGGCTGCTGTCTCCCCAAATCTTCAGCTCCCAAAGCCTTTCATTTTCAATGTCCACTACCCACTGGCCATATATATTTGTGTGTATGTGTATACAGTACATCAACGTATACATAAAGTGTGGCCCTAGACTGCTGAGGTCTGATAAGAAGTACAAATACAGTGAGAATAAGATCATCGAAGGGCCTTTTTCTCTTCCAATTTCTGTTCTATCAGTAATGACTCAAGAAAAGATATTTTTCTAATTGAAGCCATGATGAAAAGTAGCCGCAATTTAAGGTTCTGCTCTGAAGAGGCTGGGGAGGGGGCGGAAGTGGGAGTATTAAAATAAGCATTCTTTGTGCATCTTCTTCCTTCCTTTTTAAAATACACACTTTTTATTAAGCAGAGCTGGCGTGGTTCCAAAGGTAAAGGAAGGATAGAGCAGTCATTCCTGATGACATAGTATTCAGCCATAAAAAGAAGGAAATCCTGCCACTTGCAAAAACTTGGATGGTCCTTGAGGGCAATATGCTAATTAATGAATAGGCACCCACTGGGGTGAAATCAGACAGAGAAGGACAAATACTTCATGATTTCACTTATATGCAGAATCTGAAAAAGCCAAATTCATAGATAAAGTAGATTGGTGCTTGCCAGGGGCTAGGGGTGGAGGAAATGGGGGAGATTATTGGTCAAAGGGGACAAATTTCCAGTTATAAGAGGAACAAATTCTGGAGATCTGATGTACAGTCTGGTGATTATAGTTAACAACACTATATTAAATACTTGAAAGTTGTTAAGAGAGTAAATCTTAAATATTGACCACATGCACAAAAAGTAATTACGTGAGGTGGTGAAGGTATTAACTACTTTTATTGTGGAAATAATTTTGCAACATACACATGTTATCAAATCATTAGGTTGTACACCTTAAACTTACACAATGTTACATATCAGTTATATCTCAATAAATCCGGGGGTGGGGGTTAGAATAATTTCTGATGATAAAAGGAACAAATCTTATCCCCACAAGTGTTCAAATGCCAGGACTGGGATGTGGCATGACAGCAGAGCCAGGGGCCCTGACTTCTGACTAGGATCCTGGCCCAGTGCGGAGCTGTCATTTGTCACTGAGCCCTGGCCTCTGACAATGACAGTAGCCTCTGCTCTTGACCTTAAATTCCTGTTGTAACTAAATCCACTGTGGCAGCCCATGAGGAAGGAGCAGCAGCAACATCCACCGACAATTCTATCATGAGTTTTACTCAAGGAGAGAGCCTCACTTCCTGTCAGTAAATGTAGGCAAAAAGCTATGTGCAAAGTGATTTACATATGTTATCTCATTTAATTATCACAGCAAATTCTCGAAGTGACTACTGTTATCTTTACAGAAGAAGAAATGGGGCCAGAGAGGTTAAGACACTTCCAGCAGCTCACAAGGCTAGTATGTGGGGTTTGCACTCAAGCTCCTAAGTTCGCATTCCTGGCCTGCTACTACAACGCCTTTGCGGAGAGCCAGTGTGTTTAGATCCAGTGTGTTTGCTTCCTCTTTCCTTCTGTTCTCACCTGTAGCAAAATCATGTCAAACTGGAGTTGAACCGACGTAGGTAGAGGAAGTCAATGATGGGAATATTTTTAAAATATTCCAAACCTTTTTCTTTATAATCAGACCTAGTTTCCCAGATTCAATAGTGGGCCCTAAAACTTTGCATTAGACACTTTATATCCTAAGCATACAGTCTGTGCCCCCATGAGAGCATCCGTTCTGTCAGTGAGATGATACTGGTCATCCTCTCGTAGCACCTACAGCAGGTGTAGATTCACGTGCAGCGTCAGAAGGATGAGCAGCGCCCCTCACGGTAGCTGATGGGCATTTGCATCCCACTGGGTGTTTGCTTCAGGATCTGCATTAATGACTGTACATTCATTACAGCATTTATTGTAAATAATGAAACAGCCATCATGACATGGTTGAGAGAGATCATTAAAGTGAAGCAAACAGATACAAATCCAGCAGTTTCTTAATGCTTCATGTCCAGGCATCCATGGATGGTGCAGGCAATGAACAGACGTCCAGGGGTTGGAGGACATTTCCCAGGAGGGACAGATGGTGGCCGCTGCTCTCCAAGAGCACTACAGCCAGTCATGCGTCCTGTCCACCGCGTGCATCTGGTTCCTGCTAAGACAGAAAGCCACCTGTAGCACAGCATCTGGGCTAGTTATTTGAGGAGCAAAGAACCCGCCTACCTTCCTTAAGCTTGTTTGCACCAAGAGTGTTCATGAAAGCTTATTCAACATCAGTGTGACTCTTAGGAAGCCACACAATGACAAGTTTTTAAATCAGTCTTACTGAGTCAATATCATTTACATGTAGTAAAATTCATCGCTTCTAGGTCTCCGGTTCTATGGATTCTAAGGAACGCATGTAGTCAGGTGACCTCCACTACAGTCAAGACAGAACCCTTGGGTCATTGCGGTAGGCCCCTCCCGCTCCTTTATAGTCAGGTGTCCACCCTGACTCCCAGCCCCTGGCTACCACTGATCCCGTTCTGTCCCTAGACCTTTGCCTTTTCCACAATAAACAGAATCATGCGGTGTGTGCTATCGAGTCCCGCCATTTTCACTTAGAGAGACGCTTGTCACTTGTTGCTTGTCGCCAGGTGGATCAGTGGTCTGTTCCTTTTTTCGCTGCGTGGGAAGTAGTCTTTGCCTGGAGGTGCCGTACTTTGTTCCCCTGTCACCAGCTGAGCAGCATTTGGGACATTTCCCGTCTGGGGTAATTATAAGTAACCACTGTAAACCTTCACATACAGATTGTTGTATGGACATAGGTTTTCGTTTCTCTTGGGTAAACGCCTGGGAGCAGGGCTGCTGGACGGTAAGGTAAGTGTATGTTTACCCCGCAGCCATGTATGACGGGACCAACTGCACCCCTTCTCACCAGCCCTTGGTGTTGTCCACAAACTGTCTAACCCCAGTTAAAAATAGTGGCTAAGGATGGGTGGAGTTTGTTTTGCTTGTTTTGTTTTCTAAAAGCAAGGCTTCTGTAGGCTTTAGATCGAGCCAAAGAAGTTGCTAATGAGATGAAAGTATTCTTCTGGGCAATTGCTCTCTTAAATCATGGCTTTCCCCTCTTATTATTTAATCAAAACTTTTACAACCAACATCCTTGATGGCCAAGCTGTAAGTAGGATAGCAATTGGTCTGATGCTCAAGGGGTATTTTTAAACATTGAAATCAGGTTGTATTTTCATTAAAAGGAAACTTTCAACTTCCTTAGTGCTGTTTTAAAGATTCCTGTGTTCTGGGGAAAACCAAAACCATAATTAGAACAATGGCAGTCTTGGACTGTTCTCATTTCTCTTGCAGGAAATAGCTTTTTTTTTAAGTTAGCTGACTATGATACCCATGGATTATCTACTTGCAGAATTATGCACAACCGCTTTAGAATACTGAGTTGCTCCAAATTTGCCTCTAATTCCCCTCACTGCCCAAGCCAACTGACTTTTCCCCAGTCAACCTAGGCATGCTACAAACTAATTTTAACATAAATAGAACATAAATAGAGAACTCTGTAATCAAAATAATTATACCAACCAGTATCAAGACAAATACATCATCTTTGGAGCATGGATTCTGCAAAGCTTCATTAGCTTAGGAAATTGAGACTAAAACGAAGATGATGTGTCAGCCACAGGGTGACAGGGAGAGACGTGGAGGAAAATCACCGGGCAGGGGCCTCGCTCCCTTCCTGGCTCTTCTTCCAGCAGCAGTTCACAAGCCAGGTGAACATTATTTGTAAAATCAGCACTTGACAAATAAAACATAGAAGATTTTAGCTCATTGTCCCAGAACCGTTGAACGCTTGAATTACTAAGTAGACAAGAGGTACTGGATTAGTCTTGCTGGAATGGCTTCTAGATGTGTCTCTCCAGGTCTTCGGGCCAATGATTAGTCAGGTCGTGACTCTGAACTACAAACAATAAATGCTTGTTTAGTATTTGTATATCCCACATATTGCGTGGGATATGCAGATACTAGCAATAATTCCTTGTTTATCTGACATGCAAATTTAAATGATCATCTCATATTTTTATTTGCTAAATCTGGCAACTCTGGCCCTCATGATGCTTTCTGGCCACACACTGGAGATGACAGTATTCTGCAGTTCCACTCCTCCTTATCAGATCATTGCAAAAAGATTTCATCTAGTAGTGTATTTTAGTGGGCGGAGTGAGGAGGAGGGGTTCTGAGGGAGAGCGCCATCTGAGCACAATCATGTAGGGACACAAGCATTTCCTCTTAAGCATCACTGAAGTGCTGGCGCGGCTGGCAAAACCCAGGCTGGCCAGGCCAGTTTCCATGATGCCCACATGTCTAGTTTAGAGCTTTTCAAAATGTGTTGTTCTGGAGCCATTTTGTGAGAAGATGACCTTGGGAAATGCTACAAACAGCACCCCCTTGGAGAGTCCAGGGGCACAGATGGCTGTTGACTTTCTGGAACTGAGATGTGGTCAGCCTCTTTCAAGACAGCAGTTGGAGCCCCTGCCTGTGGGATGGATGATCAGAAATGCAGTCCTTTCCCGGGCTCTCTCCAGAGACTCTTTCAGGGAACCCTCAAGCCCTGTTTACTATTCCTTTTTATAGGGAGGGGCCTCAGAATGCAGTTGAGCCAACGGTACTCAGTTGCTAGCACAGAGCTTGCGTGGTCTATAAATCCTTAGAGATATCGGCTCTCTGAGTTGGACTGCACTCCATCTACACGACCCCGCCTGCCACTTTGTCACTTGCTTGCCCTGGCTGCTGGGCTATCCCATATTGATTTGCCCCATGCATAGACACTAGCTTACTCCTTAACTCCCCTTTTCCAGGACAGAAGAGACAGTGTCACACCCCGCTCACGCCTGCCCCCCATCAGCTGCGTGCAGGTAGATGTATAGTAGCTGGCTGCACGGGGCTGATCCTGGGTGTTTGCACGTCCCATGGTGTAAATAGTTCCACCACGGCCGATTTCAAGCTGCCAACCGTGATGCCATGGATGGGAGCTGGAAAGAGATGCACAGTAACACACCCTGTGTTGTATTCCTACCAACCAACATATTAGACCTCGAGAATATAGATAATAGAAAATGTAGTAATATAATTACAAAGTGATGAGCCTGAGTATTTATTAACTTTGTTTCTAGTATGTATTTAATTGCACATTCACATAATTTAATTTTTTAATGATGGCATGTTTATCAACCAGCTTACAAAATTCCTAGGAATTTTTATAATCTGTCGTTAAGTCCACACGGCTAGCTCCTTTCTCCTCAGCTTTCTGCCTGTAACTCCCACTCCCTGCCCACTCCTCCCATCCCCACCCCAAGCAAAAGAATCCACTTGAAACCATTTTTGCCCTACCCAGAATCCTGGCCCAACTGCTTCCCCAGAAACACTCTGAAGATTAATGAAGACAGATTTTTACGGTATCGAAAAGTCCCTTTGTCTTGAGTCACCCTATTTCAGAACAAGATATTTGCTTAATTTGCATAAACAAAGGGAAATCGGTGTATTTCCTTCAAAGCAAGAGAATTGTCAGCCCCTAAAGGTGATTTCTAGCCTCCAGCACAGTGGAGAACCACTGAAGCTTTGGAATTTGGGGGTCACTTTTCCCCTCTGGATTTCAAGGACTTCAGGACCAAATCTTAGATGGGGCTGCAAGTCTCTCTCACTCAGGCTTTCTCCTCAATCACTGTTGAAGAAAGGCTTTTCCCTGGCCTATGGGAGGTGCTAGGGGTTGAATTGTCTTCCCCTCCAGCAATCAAATATGTTTTAAGTCCTAACCCCTGGTCCCTATAAATGTGACCTTATTTTGAGGACTGTTCTTGCCTCTTGTTTTCCTACTATGAACTATACTGATCCTGAACAAACAGATCCCTCTACACAGTGAATCCCCAGGTGGTACTGTCCTGACCCTAACTGAGCCTTGATTTGTAACCCATGCAAATGGGAATTCACCTTTACTCCAAAGGTTTGTCAGTATCCATGGCAACCCTCCTCCCCGCATGCCTCCCAAATTAATGACTTTCAATTCCTGGGGCCGAGAGTTCCCAGGAATTGAAGTAGTTTACCTCGGAAATTCTTGATTCGGTTGGCTTTTGTCTAATAGCAGATGTAATATAAATACTCGATCATTGACAGTATTATCAGTTCGCATAAATGTTTATACCATGTTAAAAGATGAGAAATGATATAATTACTGCAAACTAATTTTACTAATTGCTCGAGCATGATGCAATCGGTGGGAGGAGTGATGAGATCCATTCAGCCCACGTGGGGTGCTGCTTGCCTGGTGGATGGACAGGACAGGGCTCCCCCTTCATACTCTCAGGCTGCAAAAACAGGACATCAACAGGTAAGAATTCCACTTATTTGGGAGAACTCTACATCCTGTATCTTATATGTTAATCATGCTTTGTTTTGCCTTCACAGGGTAATATTTTATATGTCTAAGGGATATGAAAAATATCTACTTTCTACTTTTCTCATCAAAATGTTGGGCAGTCATCTGGTTCAAGGCAAGTGTATCAGTTCCCTGTTGCTGCTGTAACAAATGACCACAAACTTAGTAGCTTAAAACAACACGAATGTATTCTCTTACAGTTCTGGAGGTCAGAGACCTGAAACAGGTCTCCCTGGACTAAAATCAAGGTGTTGGCAGTTCCTCCTGGAGGCTCCGGAAGAGTCTGTCTCTGCCTTTTTCAGTTTCTAGAGGCTGCTGCCCAAATTCCTGGGCTCATCGCCTTCCCTCCATCTTCGAAGGCAGCAAGCACACTGCTCCTGCCTCTGCTTCCATGGCCACATCTGCTCTGACTGTCCCACTCCTCTTCGTTCGCTTCTAAGGATCTTTGCGATGACATCAAGCCCACCTGGATAATTCAGGATGAGCTTCCCATCTGAAGATCCTTACTCACATCTGCAAAGTCCGTTTGCCATGTGAGGTCACATTGACACACACCAGCAGTTAGAACACAGACGTGGAAACTTTGGCCCAGAATTTGCCTTTACTGCAGAAGCCAGCCAGCACCCACGCCTGCTTGCTTCTCTCTCCAGCATCCAGTACATGCCACCTTTTTGCCCTGACTTCTGCCTCTCAGTACACTGAGAGACACACTCAATGACTAGAGTCATCTGTCTTCCCTTTTGGAATGCTGGAAAATATGAAATTCCAAAAATGTCAAGTTGAAAGGTTATTTCATAATTGATGTTCCAGCCATCTCAGTATATTTTCTCAACTGTAATTGTCCAGGACTCCACAATTGCATCTGCCAAAATCTATTCATTACCACACCGGTCATATTTCTGAATATTAATTTAAATTCATAAAGCATGCTGGCACCTTCCTGCATAAGATGATGTGCAATAACTCTCAGTTAGCCAGGCTAGCACGTGCCATCCTGTCAAACCCATGCCAGGAATATTCTCCTATGAGCTTTCAGGGAAACTGTAGGTGTCTGAACAAAACTTTTTAAAGAATTCCATCTTCAAGGAAAAAACTCCCAGAACTATCCTCACTGGGCCTCCTCTGGGAGCTGCCTCGGCAGTAATGATGCCTCTATTTAACTATCCAAAATACATTGCCAGGAAGGTTTAATTGAATAGTCACAAATTGTATCTCAGGAGAGGAAGTTTCATCCCTTCCCCGAAAAGTCACTCGAAGAAGGTAATTTCTGTAGTCAGGGATGCTTTCGTAGGAGTTCTCCAGAATGGGTAAAAACAGGGGGAAAAAAGCCCTTACTGTGTGTGAGCATCTTCTATTAGGACTATGGCTTTTCCACTCTAGACTGAGACCTTAAATGGGCATGGCTCCATCGACTACCGGTTAATTTGAATGTCAATCTACGGAGACACTGAAATCAATTATGTTGGCTATACTGATTGAGTTGTGTCAAGTCAACTCTGACATATAATGGCTACTTGTTACCCTGGTTGCCACAAGCTCCTTATCATAACTGATACCCTCATTAATAAACAGACTCATATCCATGTCCGCCTAATGACCAGCCAGCAGAAGTCAGCTCCATCAGCACCCACACCTCCAGCTAATACATCTCTCTTAACAGCTCTCGTTAGTTTTCCTACATTTTTCTCGAAAGTGACAATTTTTCATTCATCACTGTGACTGAGGAAAGGAAATACGATGCATAAAATATAGAATTGGCAAAAATGTCAGAAAAGCCACCCCTTAAGAAATGAACTTGATATTCCACGCTGTGTCAACAGATGTTAACAATGGGCTCAGCCTTCTGACAAGACCAGATACAGAGATGCTTTGTATGGCGTCAACGGGATTTCAGTTCTAAAGGATCAAGAAGGAGGTCAACTCAGCTAGGATGACCATCAAAACTCAGAAATGCTAGTGATGGTGGAGGTACAACCTTTTAAATCAGAACCGTCCTACAGGACTTTCTGAGATGATAAAAGTTTAAAATTCAATGGGTTTTTTTTTTTTTTTGTACTTTCAAAGAGTTGTGTAACCATCACCATAATCAATTAATCAATATTTTCATCACCCCCCAAAGAAACCCAACATCCATTAACAGTCCTCGCTTCCCTCCAGCCCACTCCCCAGTCCTAGACAACTGCTTATCTTTCTGTCTCTGCAGATTTGTCTGTTCTGGACATTTCATACAAGGCAACGAAAATAAAATCATACAATATGTAGCTTTTTGTTACTGTCTTCTTTCACTTAGCATAATGTTTTCAAGGTTAATCGATGTCGTATTGTGTATCAGTACTTCCTTTTTTAGCAAATAATATTCCATTGTGTGGATATGCTATGATTTTGTTGTTTACTGTTGTTTATTTGGATGACATTTGTATACAATGAAATGTACAAATCTTAAGTGTGGCTATACCACGTTTTGTTATCCATTTATCGGTTGACAAACATTTGGGTTGTTCTCACTTTTCGGCTGAGTATAATGTTGTTCTGGATGTTTACGTGCGAGTTTATGAGTGACATTGAGTGGAATTGCTGAGTTTAATCTTTGAGAAAGGAGCTCACTCAGTGAAAAAAAATGCATCTTTTATGTCCAGTATCAAGTGCAGTAGTAGAAATGTAATACATTACCAATTTCTTCTTCAGAATCGGCACCCCATCAGTTTTATTGTGTTTTGGAACTGGGAGGGACCTTTGCTGTCAGCTGGCTGTGCCGACAAGAGGTCAGGTGATCATTCATCCAGCTCATGGTCGTGATGTGACATTATCCAATTCACATTTCTCCCTTTTGTTTACATGGTGTCATGAGAGCCTTTGTCAAAATTCACATCTGTGAGCATTCTGGGCTCCCCCTGATTTGCTAATCTAATGGTAATGCTATAAAAGGAGAAAATGTGATTAGTTTGGCATCGCTTGTTTAGTGCTCATGCCTGGGGCTGGAAAGCTGACTGCTTAAAGACAGATTCTAATCTTTAGCCAAGAATGAACACTTACTTGTCT
Source organism: Pteropus alecto (assembly GCF_000325575.1). Classification (NCBI taxonomy): domain Eukaryota; kingdom Metazoa; phylum Chordata; class Mammalia; order Chiroptera; family Pteropodidae; genus Pteropus; species Pteropus alecto. The sequence goes on from NW_006436810.1 coordinate 9,157,621, forward strand.
ATACATTCCAAATTTCATCTTTCCCCCTTTTCTTAAATCATGACACCAGATTTGTCATTGGGATTTGTCATTTCTCTTTCATCACTGGCTCTTCAGACACCACTCCCACCATAACTCCCAGCCCCTGGAGCATTGTTCATCTGAGCCTAGGCCCGTCTGCTCTCCTGTCTCAGGCACTCAGGATGTCCAACCTCTAGGACTCCTCCCGCTCTGGGCACTTCCGAGTAGAAAGATCATTTTCCATGATACAGAAACAAAAGCATTATTGAGTAGTCTTGAGTAGTTCTGTATTTACACTGTATTTATACTGTACTCTCCCTTAGGCCTGTGAGGTATCTTCCTGGTTCCTAGGCTCCAATGATCAACAAAGTCCTCTGGGTTGGCTACAGCACTTTTCACAAATCCTAGTGCTATAGTCTTTAGAGCTTCCTCAAATCGTTCGTAAAGATCCAGACTTCTCTTGGATGGCTGGCCATGGGGAAATCACTCAAGGACCATGTGCTTATGGGAACTGTCACAGAATAATTTCTGCGTGGTGGGGATGCCCCTGGTTTCTCTTTTCAGTGAGTCCCAGGGATTGGTTGGCTGCTCTTCATATTAGCTGCCACCACCTGCTTTTACCCCACTTGGGTAGTGCAAGGAGGGACTCGGCTGCACATCGTCCTTGCTTCCCTTCGACTCTAAATAAGGTTAGAAATATTTTTGGAGTCATCCAAGGCCATTTAATTTTGGTTAGAGCAGGACAACAGTCAGAGGAGAGTATTAAAAAATAACAGAAAAACTGTGAGAAAACTTACACATCTGTAACAGTCACCCCTAGAACCTCTTGTGACATGATTAAATCTAGATCTGCTCTTTCTCGGTATCCTCGTGGGATCCACAAGTGAGCTTTTCCCAAACTCTATCCTCATTTGTAGGAACACTCAAGTTTTCCTATCTTCTTCTCCTTCTTCTTATCTATACCTTCCTGCCTTAAATGAAAGATACAACGACTAGGCTATTTGGTCCACAAATCAGAAGTCCTCTCTGATAACGAAAAGTCCAATAACTTTTCTTTACGCTCTTTTCACTGAGTGCAGTTACCTTAACCTATTTGTCTCTCTTCCCATCTTATGTGCCCATGACTCATCTGAGCCTTGCTGAACAGCTGTAATGATTTCTACGCCCCTCGTCGGGGTCATGTGGAATTCTACTAATGCTCCATACAGCTCTGTGTGTGTGTGTGTGTGCATGTGTGTGTGCTTAATTCTTGTTATTTGCAGTACTTACATTCTACAAAGTCACCACAAACACTGAATTGGTGCATCCTGAACCACTCACTGCTCTTAGGGAAAATACAGGGTTAGTTTCCTTCAAGCCTTTGATCACATTTTCTTCATCAGCTGGTCAAGACATGACCTTGCTTTATCTGTGCTTCTGTGTGGAGACACTTATGTAATATCTACTGTCAATTAATTACACCGAGCTGACAACACATCACTATTACTCCTGTCCGAGAGAAGCTTACCTAGCTCGTGTAGTTTCTCCATAAGGCACATCTTAGGCTTTCTTGCACTTAGGGACAGTAGACAGCGCATCAGCACTATACTCGGAGACATTTTAAACAACAAGATCAACAAAAAGCACAAATATGTGAAAAATGTGACGCTAAATTGGTGAAAACGACACTTGCTTACAGTGTGAGAGGTGAAACAAGAAGGCAGAGCATTGCCTTAGTTGCCCTCAGCGGGGAACATGTTGTGTCAAGGGATTCAAATTTTTGACTGCTCTGTGTGTCTCAGCAAATGACCACAAAAGCACCACAAGTACTGATTTGAGGATTACAGATAAAGTTTAGTGAGTTGGCAAATTCGCAAATACAAAATCGCTGAATAGCGAGGGTCAGCTTTATACATATGCACACACATCCATACCACACACACACACACAGGCACACGTATATACACATGTAAAACTCCAAGGGCAGATCTCGTCAATCTGTTGCTCCTACCATGTCACAGACCACGATATGAGGCAGGAGTTATGTCATCTGTGTTTACACCATATCTTGCACAGGGCCTGGCGCATTGTCTAGTAAGTTCGATCACACATAGACTGCATTTCATCTACCATCTACTCCAAGTACATAGTCCATAAAGAGTAGATGTAATTTTCTAAAAGCTAACAAGGCCATTTTCAAATTGCTCGTCATATCTTCACCTTCATTGGATATGTAATTTTTATAATTAGACGATTACACTGATGTAGTTCTTTATGGATCAAAAAACACATTCATGTAGTTTTCAAGCCTGTAGTGTCTATTGTAAGTAGATTGTTGATTCAATCATCATCCGAAATCACAGTGGAGTTTTTTCTTTTTTTCACTTTTAATGAAGCCTAGAGAAACACTGTGATGACCAGGGTAGTCCATAGGCCCAATTCTGTGTGCTTTGGCTCATTAGTAACTGGTCCTGGTTCTATAGCCATTTGGATTTTGGGGTTCTAAAGAGGGGAGACGGGTTCACCATGCGTTTGGTAGAGTTCAAGATCTTTTGGAGGAGAGAAAACAGGCGTGTCTCCACCTAGTGGTCAAGAGCTAAGTGTAGGGCCCTTGGAATGTGTTTGGACCACTAGGTACTGGGCTTTGCACTTAAACCTGGACCTTTTCTTATGCGTCAAAGGTTGGGGAGAGGAAAAAGAACCAGACTGTTCAAGGAAAATCTGCCAGGATTACTGTGGAAAATATTATTTGAAGGTAGTCCAGTATGAGCTTCAGAATCATACACTTAAATCTAAATTCCAGCTCCCTCAGTACAAAGCTATGTGGTTTGGGACACGATACTTAGTTACCCAAGTTTCAGCATCTTCAGCTGTAAAATGGGAATAATAGTACTTAGAGTATACCTTTATTTTAAGAACTAAATAAAATAATGCATATAAACCGATCGGCACAGTGTCTGGCACATAGAAGGCAGTAAATGACAGGTGTCATTATCACATCAGTTTGAAAGGCGGGGCAAAGTATTCCCCACAAGGACGGCACTTAAGTGTTGCATATGTTCATGTGTTATCAGTAACAAGGCAACACGGATTATAAAAAGTATAAGGAATAAACGTGAGATATGTTTTATGCAATAGAATCTATTGAATTATCTATTGAATAATGTATTAAATAAGAAAAAAAAATCCTAGATAAAGTGACTGAGAGGAGAGTTTCTACATATTTCAGGTTGACTCTCCATTTCAACGGAAATGCATAGTTAGTGTTCAACAGATCATATTTATTTTTCTACGCCTAATAAAAATAAAGGTCAGTAAGTTAGTGACGAATGTAAGCTAGAAGATGTTCCACATACTTAATTGGCCCTAAGGAAACGGCATGTCTTTAAAATATACTTTTAATCCTATCAAAATAATGGTCAATATACGGTATCATGGTCTTGTCTGGTGTTGCATGTAAAGTCTTATGGAACAGAAGATGAGACTGTAGGAACTTGGGAAAACAACCAGCAGCAGCCCCGGGGAATTCCTGTTCCAGCTCTGCTCCCTCACCTTTATAACTAGTTGGTCTTGTGGTTTTCTGCCAGAGCCCCTTCCTATTTCTTGTGGGTTGAATGAGTCCCCAAAATGTCCTAACCCCCAGTACCTGTGAATGGGACCTTATCTGGAAATAGGATCTGTGCAGATCTGTAGTCAAGATGTCGGTTAAGGCGAGGTCACACTGGAGGAGGGTGGTGCCCTAATCCCATCAAACTGAGGTCCTTATAAGAAATACAGAAGAGACACACAGAGTGCCACGCGAAGACGTGGGCACACACAGGGAAGACCACGTGGAGAGAACTGAGGTCCTTATAAGGATAAGGAATACAGAAGAGACACAGAGTGCCACGCAAAGACGTGGGCACACACAGGGAAGACCACGTGGAGACACAGGTGGCGCACCATGTAACAGTGATGCGTCTCCCAGCTAAGGAACACCAGAGATGGCTGGCAGCACCAGAGCTGGGAGAGAGTCATATGTTCTCCCCTAGCACTGTCAGAGAGCGCGTGGCCCTGCTGATGTCTTGACCTTGGACTTCCACCCTCCAGACTGGGAAATAATAAATTTCTGTTGTTTTCAGTCACCAGTTTGTGGTACGTTCTTAAGGCAGCCCTGGGAAACAATCACACTCTTCCCAGCAGAGAGAACTTCCGGTGTGGCCCCGTGGAGGGTATTCATTTGAGTAGTTTTAAACTCCCTGAAATTCTAACCTTATAAAATTATAGCCAGCTGCCTCTAAACAAGAGAGATGAGAGGATTGGAATCATGTGTGTTCAGGTCACATTGAGCAAAAGGTAGTGTTGGGAGAAGTGGAACATTCAGGATCTTTGTGCAACGCCAGCCTCATGGGTGGAGGAGAGAAGGGATTTTTTCTCCTTGGTGGCTGAGAGCCAGCTTCTGAAGCCTCGGGTGCCAGGTCATCTGCCTGCTTCTGTTTTCGTGAGGATGGCAGTCGTTTAATCTGCCCATGCCTGATCTTTTGCAGAAATTTCCAGCACCTTTGCCTTGTTTCTGCCTCCCTTGCCATTTCCCCAGCTGCCAGGAACTCCATGCCAGTATAACAGATCTACTCTGCTCCCCCTAGTCAGGCACAAATGGAACTCAAGCTATTAGGTTTGGAAATAGCCCCGCTCAATTAACATACGGCCTTTAAAATCCATGGCATGTTAACTTGGCTTACTTGGATTTAGGAAACGCCGGATCATCCTGTTGACACAGCGCCTACAATAAGAAGCAAACGCCAGGCCTCTTACGCAAAAGGAACGCCCTGGGCCGCATCACGCTTGTATTTGAAAACAGTGCCGCTAGATGGCGCTCCACTGAAGGTTGGGCCCGGGGTCCTTGCGCTTCCCTTTCAGTACCGGCAGTCGAGAGAGCAATCCCGGAATGAATGAGGATCTCCGGAAGGCGGACCTCGACTGCTCTGACGCGGCTTATCCTTAATGCTGTCTCAGTCTTCAGATGAGGCAGAACCTCCGACTGCTTCCCTCACTAACAGCCTCCTCCATGATCAAGTTCCTTCTACCTGCCTTGTCTCGAAAGACTCGGGATCCAAACAAACCCAGACCACGGAGTCAGATGCACACAAGTGAAAAGAGGCGCTGGGGCTTACGGGGTTTAATGCAGGAAGCAGCCCTCAGTCAGGGAAGCCTGGGGCCCCGCATGGAAGTGGTTGGGGTGGGCAGAGAAGGCAGCGTCAGCGTCTCCTCGCTGGATGCCCTCTGGTGCTGGCTGGACTGAGCAAATGACCACAGAAAATGACACCCCTGTGCCCATTAACACCCTTCTGGAACAGTCCGCTAGTGACTAGCTGAGCAGGATGGGATGATTTGACGTGACAGGATGAAGTGCATTTCAGGTTGGACAGAGGAAAGGGCATGAGCCAAGTTCTCCCGTCAGGATCGCTGTCAGTGTTTGACCTTGGAGTACAGAAGGACATCAGGCTAAAAACGAAAAGGACTAAAGAGCAATGAAACTCTGAGAACTCTCCGGACACCGCTCTGTAGCCCTTGAAAGAAGCTTCACTTTGTATGGGCTATAGAAGAGTTTCCTTTTTCTAAGTGACAAAGGTTCTGTGGAACAGTAGCTTCATGACAAACTCCTGATCCTCAATTTCCTCAACTGTGAGTTGGAAAAAATAATTCTTTCTTGTGGTTCTGCAATGAGGCTTGGAAGGGAAATATGAAATCCCCTAGCAAAGGGCTCAGCACATCACGGGTCCTCAATAACTAACTCCTCCTCTTCCTGCTGCTCTTATGAGAACTTCGGAGGAGAGCGGCTTTATAAATGCAAGAGATTGACGTAATTATTACATGCGAATCACCAAAGCGCAGCTGCTAAATACCTTGGTACAGATTTTTGCCATGGGTACAACTAGAGCAAAACCTGCCATCTCTACCTTCCCAGTTTCAACATTTATTGTTGATTTATGAATGGTAGAGAAGGGAGCATGAGGCTCCCTGCCGCCCTCCAACTTACCAGCTGAATGGCTCTGAGAAAGGACCCAAAAAGACAAAGCCAGGTGTGCTGACTTCCCCCAAATAACCTGGGCTCTGGAGCCTCAGTGGCGGCACATTCTGAGTCATCGCAGAGTCATTGTACAATAGACAAATCTGGTATTGGGTGCGTTCAGTGTCTTCTTATGTATCCCTTCCCCCACCCCCATCAAAGTAGGACCTCCTCTTTCTTCTCCTCTATCAAAACTCGATCATCAGTAACTTCTGATGATCAGAAAAAAAATTGATTATCAGTATCTTTAAGTCAACGGACGTTTGTACACTGCTCTATCTTTAGACAAGAATTCCTCTCATCTGTTCACCACCAAGAAGGTGGTGGCAGCGTTTTGGAAGGTAGGGATCTTCTGCTGTCCCTGAGATCACCCCAAAGGCCCCCCTGCCCTTCACTCTCCCTGGGCAGTTGGAAGCACGAATGTATTTCAAAAGCCCCGCCCTGGTCTCAGGTGGAGATTTGGAACAGTTGGGTACTTGCTACTGGAATTCCTGAAAAAAATGGCCGGAAATATCCATAAATAAACCTTAGAAAGGAAAAACAGAATGTTTGGCATTTAACATATTTTCAAAACATTGTTTACCAGTTTCTTTCCCCTTTGCCAATTGTTAGCATTGCCAAGCATCTCTTTAAGATTTGGCCTGGCCCCACCTCTCAAATGATGACCCTGGCTCAAGGACAACATGATCTGAACTCAAATGAGCCAAATGTGTATTTGTGCAGGCATTGTTACTTGGTCTCAGCCTCCATTCTCTTGGAGCAGAGACAACGCCTCACAGTCCTTCTCAATGAGGCTATGCGAGAGTGGGCACTGAGACGAAACTCCGATTAGAGCTTAATGTGGGTCCCTAGTGAGTGGGAGGGCCGAATTCCTTGAGGCAGTATAGAGCAGGTCTTTCAAAAGAGACAACTGGTCTCCCTGAAGGTTCCTCCCAGTCCAGTAGTGGCTGATGTCATTAGAAAGAACATCTAGCCCTGACGTCCAGAGCTTTGGCACCTACAGGGCAGACATGATATTAGGTCCTCTACGTATGTTTAATTTTCATAATCCACTATTTAATTTCATTTAATTTTCATGATCCGCTATCCTCGTCTTACATTTTTAAAAAATCGAGGCTCACAGAAGGAATTGCCTACGATCATATGGCCAGAAGGTAGCAGAGCCAGGCTTACCAAAACTAGGAAAACTTTAGCCCAAGACCCTTGCTCTCTCCATCGTATCACCCAGGCTTCAGTGGTGAGGATGTGAATCTTTCTTCCAGGGGAAGGAGCGTGGGAGACAGTGGAATTAAATTCCCGACGGAGAAGAGAACAGAAGGAAAGCTGCAGGGCCAAAGATAAATCACCCACATTTCGCAGTCCTACCTCTGCTGGTCCTAGGTTGAAATAAGAAAACCTAAGAGTAGAAGCTGACATTTCCCCAGAATCAGGGAGCATCAGACAGAATTCAGCCAACTCTCCCTTTGCTCAGCCAAGAGGAGAAGCAGGAGGTGATAAAGGTAACCGCAGAAATGTAAGTATCAGTATTGGTGCTGTTGTTATTGTAAAGTTATATATCGCCATTATTCTCTCTGTACATGTGAGAGCAGATACTCCCAGGATGCTATACCTGTTTCACTGGTGGACCTTGTGTATTTCTCACCTGGAGTGGATTCTTTTTAACACCTCCCTTACCATACAACAAAGTTAGTTTTAGTAATAACCATGAAATTAAAGAAATGACCCCCCAAAAGAAACGCAAACAATGAAAATTTTCTTTTATTAAACTTCAAATATATAACCATGGCAGTTAAATAAATAACCAAATAAATCAGTAAGTAAATAAAAAGTACATTACTAAAGAAAGGGAAAAAAGAAATACTTTTAAATTTTTTTTTTTTTAGGAAAAGGGGAAAACCTTTTTCTACATGTTGGTAACAGAGAGAACATGACAGTTCTTGTTTTTGAGACTTCTGCAGATTTGTTGATGATTTCATCAAAAGTGATCTTCCTCCCATATTCACAATCAATAGGCAGTATAGCCAGATTTGTCAATCCATCTCGTAGTTGACTGAGGAATGTTTTACATACATTTTAATTTCTGGAGTTTTCTTTCACCTGTATCAAGAGACGTATAAATAGTTAAGGAGAGTCTTAAGCATAAAGATAAATTTGACGGACTGTTATCAATCCCATAGCACAGCAAATTCCAGAAATAACAATACATCCGCATCTTCGGGATCAATTCTAGCAGCTTTCAAATGTCCCCATAGTTGAAAATTTTTCACATTAAAAAAAAAAAACCCATCACCAGGAAACGTATCACAAATTTCTATTAAATTTGAGTCTCAAGGCTTTCTTTTGCAAAAACCAGAGAAAGTGACTAAATGATAGCAAACAGGGACTTTTTTGAGCCATCGCGTCCTCGTCCAGCAGCTCGTGAAAGTGACTTGGGCCTCAAGCACGGCCCTTTTAATATCATCTAGCAATGTAGGACCAGCTCCTGCAGTCAACATTGCTTCTTTAAAAAAAAAAAAAGTATTTATTTAAATTGGTTTCATGTATACAGTACCTCGGTTAGACATCTATATGGTTCATAAAACGATCCCTCCAGTTGCTCCCTCCCTGCCCTGGCCCTCCACTAGCCACCATATTGTCGCTGACTGCATTCCCTCTGCCATGCTCCCCGTGCCTGTGACCAACTATCAGCTACTAATTTGTACTTCTTTAACCCTTCACCCCATTCTCCCAGCCCCCCAACCCCTCTGTCCATCACCAAATTGTCTACTATATTTATGAGTCTGTTTTTGATTAGTGTGGTTTTTCGTTCCTTAGATTCCGCATATAAGTGAAATCACGTGGTATTTATCTTTCTCTAACTTATTTCGCTCAGCATAATAACCTCTAGGTCCATCCATGTCATTGCAAATGGTAAGATTTCATTTTTTTAATGGCTGAATAATATTCCGTTGTATATACGAACCATAATTTCTTATCCAATCGTCTGCTGAGGGGCATTTAGTTTGCTTCCATATCTTGGCTATTGTAAATTGCAGCATTGCTTCTCTGAATCTGATTCTTTTTTCTATGTAACTGTCCATTTCCTCGCTTTTTATTTTGGTGGTATTAATAGCCCTCTCCACAATTTCTTTGCACGGATCTTCAAGGAAAAAAATTTTAAATGTGTACCTTGTTCAAGATGGATTCTGACAGTTTGCAAATACTTCCGTATGGTTACATAGAACAATGGACCTGAAGTCACTCGAGTTCATGCCTCTACGATTGCTCCCACCTCTCACACACTATTTGGAAAAAAAGCGCATAGCTAAGTCCTTGCAAATTAACTTCCACATGGAATACAATATTTATTGAAGGGCAAACAACAAGAATGCGCTAGTTTAGGCTTAACTATACAATACTAAACTCAACAATAGCCGCAATTGGTTAGAACTTAGACTCACAAAAGATTATTTGGGGAGGAATATTATATCAGTAACTTGTTTAGAATTGCCAGCCCATGGTGAAAATAAAAGGCGGGCAGGCCAACTTTTAGATGGTTTTACTAGTGATAACGTCTCTGCAGACGATGCCTCCTCCCTCATTCCTGCATGAGGCAGACTCCTCCCACTGCCCACCTCTAACCCACAGCCTTTAACTAGAAAATTCACTGGTCTCAGTGCTGGGGTTTAACTCGCAGGAACATCCCCTTCTGCCCCGACAACCCCGCAGCTTCTTGCCGTTAAGCTGGTATCATTACACGGGCTTTAAAAAATTTAAAAACTCTTCTTCCAAGGGTGATTTTCTAACACCCAAGCTCCAACCCCTTTGCCGGGGAAGGGACTCCCGGATATCCGGGTCCAGCTCCATCCTTCTTCAAGCCTCACGGCCCATCTCTCAAGGCCAGCTCTTCACGGGGAACACGGGCTCCCTTCAGGCCTTCTCTCCCTGATCAGTCTCTGCTCCCCGGCCTCTGCAAAGCGGGGTTCTTGTACCCTTTCAGCCACTAATTAGCTTTGGGATCCTGTCAAAAAGGACTTTTCCTCCTGCTTCCTCACATGCAACTGAGTAATTCCTAAGGCTCCTCTCACGTCCTCCGGGGCTGGCTGTGGAGTCCAGTGACCTTGGCGGCCCGGCCTGGGCGTGTGCAGTGACAGGTCAGTGCTCTCTCGGACTGTTCCTTGTCCCCGTCACAGGGGCTCTGCTCACTTTTCAGACTGCCATGTTCCCTCGTTTGACATCCTCACCGTGGTTGGGCCCTGGAGACTTCCAGTTGTCTCTCCTTAATGATCAGAGCTGGATTGCCCTCCTCACGCAAACATTATTTGCCATGGCACCGGACTCAGAACGGGCGAGAGTGATTTTTAAGAGATGAGTCCCGCTCTGTTCCGAGCCTACACTTCTGCTCCACATACTCCTCACACCACCCTGGGATGGAAGAGAGGGGTGGAGTCATCGTCCCCATTTTAGAGATGAGGAAACAGACACCAACAGTTGAAATACATTAACCATGGCAGTGCGTGCCCTTAGCGGCCAAACTGGGACGAAACCCCTTTCGCCCCCAATTTCTTATTCACGCCCCCCATGCCAGCGAGCTGAGCTCAGGCTTGGCCCAGACCCAGGAATCCTGGTTACACAACCGACACCCAGCATGCACTCGGCTACGCGAGTAGAAACAGACGCAGTGCAGTGTCTGTCACAAAGGTTTGTGATCCAGAAATCACAGGAGTTGTACACTGAATATCAAGATGTCTTTAGAAATATATGAAAAAATAGCAAGAGCGTAGAAATAACTCGTTCCTATGACTTCGTATATTTTTATATCGGGACGTAGAAATCTGTCACCTATGTCTGGAAACCACATATTTAGAAAATGGTCCTCCAAAACTATACACCACGGATGACAAATTTGTGGCCCGTGCCCTGATAGTCCCTGGGGATGTTGGTGGCAGATGGTGGCTCTGTCATGGCTGTCTTCCCACTTGGCACAGATGCAGCCTCAGACTCTTTCCTAAAACAGCACTCTGCCCAGCCCCAGATTTCACACAAGATTTCCACTAGGGGGGGAAACTGGATTTGCCATCCCTGCTTCAAATGTTTAGGCTGATTATTCTAGGAAATGTGACATGGGTGAAATTTGGGTAGTTTGTCTTTTCAGCAGGCTGCTCCCTGCTGTACTTTCTCTTTTCTGCACCCACACTTTCCTCCAGCCCCCAAGCAAGAGCTAGGGGTCAACCAATTGCCAGGGAGAGTGTAATCATGGTCCAAAACAGAATTATACACCTGAGAGATACAAAATGCTTGCAGGATTGACAGCTGTTTACCATGAAAATGATTCATTTACAAGGTACTCCTCCTCCACCTGCAGAATTCCTGGGGCAGGTGTTCTTTGTAAAAGACCCCCCCAGCCAGGTGATTCTAATGTAACCCACCCCCCTGAGAATTACAGCTTAAGACGTGATCTCACGGAGATATTTGCCATTTCTCAGAGGATTGAGTCCTGGAGATTGAGTCAAATTGCTTACACATTGTTCGTGGGGAAATTTCAGCCATGGGAATAGGCGGCGAGGGGGCGTATTTTGAGCACCAGCTTTGCTCTTTATCTCCCTCTTTGACATCCTCTCTCCCTCCCCTTTTAGGTGAGTCCCACTGTCAACATTAGGTAATTCCAGAATTAAGGACTTGAAAAGAGCCTTGAGCCCTGTGTTGGGTTGAATAATGTTCCCCCAAAATTTCATGTCCACCCAAACCTCAGAACGCAATTAAAATAAGGATCGAGATGAGATCATACTGGATTTGGCTGCGCCTTAAATCCAATGAGAGAATGAGAGTTGTCCTTAGAAGAGAGAGACGCAGAAACGCAGAGGGGGTCACGTGACGCTGGGAGCGGCGATGGGAGTGATGCGGTTACGAGCCGGAGCCCGGGAGCGCGGAGGATTGTGGCGCGTGGCCCTGCCAACAGCTTGGTAGATCGGAGTGATGCGGTTACGAGCCCGGGATCGCTGAGGATTGTGGCGCGTGGCCCTGCCAACAGCTTGGTTTTGGACTTCCGGCCTCTGTGAGAAAATACATTTCTGTTAGTTTCAGTCACCCAGTGTGTGGCAGTTTGCTGCGGCAGTCCTAAGAAATGAACACTTTCCAGATGATAAGTCTTCACTCCGGCTCTGCTCTTGGGAGAGGGGAAATCTAAACCAAGACGGCAGGTATAAACATCCTCATCTTTATACTGACAGGTGAGGAAACTGAGGCACAGTTCTGCTCACAAAGCAGCTCTGGGGTGCAAGCACCTGGCAGCTACATGCAGCTTGCAGGAGGCAGAGCCCGTCCCCCAGGCAGTCTGCTGTAAATCCTGGATGATTTTTAACATGAGCTGAAGGCTCATTGCAGCGTCGTGGGCTCACGGGCCCGAGAAAAAGGGTGGCAACTGTGGGCTATTGGGTGCCAGAAACAGGGTCGTAAAACCATGAAAACGTGAGATCCTTTTTGTAAACAATGGTTGCACCAGGAAGGACCATGGGTGGGGCGTGGGGGGTGGAGGAATAAGTTCTTCCTTTACGCCCCGATCTTTACACACAGGTCTTTCACAGGCTTAATCACCAGGTGCTCTGTCTCACTTGCATGGTCTTTGGTTGTGAGGATCCAGTGAATCAGGGCATTTTGCCCAAGAAAACTGCTTTGACAGTGAGTAGTTCAGAAGACAACACAAAGGTACTTCTCTTTCTCTTGTTTGATGTATTTCTCAAGGTAAAATTTCTAACTCATTTTTGAGAGCTCCTGGATGCAACCCATAGTTGAGGGTGAAAAATCCTCAAGTCTTCTTGCCTTTTCCTACAGCCAGTGCAAGTTTACAGCCGTCACCGAACATAATAGAGAAGCAATAGCAACCTGTGCTCTATGTTTTCATAAACTTAAACAACCGCCAATAGTCCTTTATTCCTTTCGGAAAAGAAAATATCTTTTCCAGTAAGGAAGTGTCCTCATTCATGATCATTTAAATCTCCATGGCACCGTTTATTCCCCTCTGGTGGACAGGAGAGAGGCCATTCCCTGAGCCCTGGTAGGTTCTGGACAGAACAACCACCTGGTCGCAGCCGGCTGGTGTCTGAAAACGCCAGGATGAAGAGATCAGCGGAAGCCAATGGAAAGGAGAACAGAGAGGACGGACTGACAGCAGCGTCTCTGAGTCCTTAGATGTGCTGCATTTTCCTCCACCTTCTTTCCTGGGACGAAGTCCCCTTGGGCGCTGCTCATCCACCTCTTGCTCCTAGTATCTCTCTAGGGGTGGCTCAGAGGCCTGCAGGCTGGCATGGCAGCCATTCAATCTCTGTAGCAGTAAAATGCAGACAAAGGCCCGTGTGAGTGAGAAGGGAGGGCGATGAGGTCTCCGGCTACAGGTTTTCGAGAATGGCAGCAGTTTATGTCATGCCACCCAAAGAGCTGCCCACCTTGATAGACTGGAATCTTGGGACTGCTCACATGTCCTTTCTGGTAGGCTCCACTGCACATCCCTTAACCGAAGGAGCTACGGAAGCGCTTAACGGAAGCGTAGGACATGGCTGAATTGTCGCTACCTGCCAACATGGTTCTAAGAAGGACCATTTTGTACAGCAGTCACCCCCTTCGCTACAGGTTCACTTTCTGTGGTTTCAGATACCACAGTCAACCGCAGTCTAAAAACATAGAGTGGAAAATTCCAGAAATAAGCCATTCAGACGTTTTAAGCTGCATGCTCTTCTGAGTAGCATGATGAAATCTCGCGCTGTAAGGCCGCGGGAAGCGAACTATCCCTTTGTCTAACGTGAACAGTGCTTGTGTTCAAGTCGTCCTTATTTACTTAATAATGGTCCCAGAGTTCAAGAGTAGTGATGCTGGCAATTCGAATATGCCAAAGAGAAGCCGTAAAGTGCTTCCTCTGGGTGGAAAGGTGAACGTTCTCGACTTAATCAGGAAGGAAAAAGTCGTATGTTGAGGTTGCTGAGATCCACAGTAAGAATGAATCTTCTATCGGTGAAATTGTGAAGAAGGAAAAAGAAATTCCTGCCAGTTTTGCTGTCGCACCTCAAACTGCAAAAATTATGGCCACAGCACACGATAAATGCTTAGTTACGATGGAAAAGGCATTAAATTTGTAGGTGGAAGACATGAACAGAAAACAGCAAAATGTTCCCACTGGCAGCAATGCATTGTATCAGAAAGCATTGAGCTATAGGAAGACTTCAGCCAAACGATCCTCTAAAATGAGTGACACAAAGCCCCTTACTGCACTGAGGGATGGTCACAGATTCAGGAAGAGATTTGGTGTTTTATCGTCTCATCTTATCACGAGAAGAGGGTGAGTACACTATAATAATATATTTTGGGAGAGACCACATTCACAAGACTTTTATTACGGTATATTGTGTCATTTTAATAATTTTGTTATTGTCAATCTCTATGCCTAATTTATAACAAACTTGATCATAGATACGTATGTATAGGAAAAAACATAGTATCTATAGGGTTTTGTACTATCCGTGGTTTCAGGCATCCACTGGGGGTCTTGGAAGTTATCCCCATGGATAAGGGGGAACTACTGTATTCTCAAGATGTGCACCATATACTTTGTTTTCATGATTCCTGAACCATATTTTGATAAACTGGAGTGATTTGTGGGATATAGTACAAATAGAGGTGAACTAACCTGCCCCAACCCCGGATATCACATGTCCCAGAATGCTGTGTGCGAATTCACCCCATAAGGATGGTCCCTTCCAAAAGTCAGAAGAGACTCAAAGAGCTGCCTGGAAAACTGCCATA
>NW_006436810.1:9172434-9216837 GCF_000325575.1 Pteropus alecto
AAGGGGCCAGTGGGGTGGGGGGCTGGTTCGACCATGACCTGGTCTGGATCTAGAGCTGGCCCAGCTCTTCTACTAGCTATTAACTACTAACTAGCTCTCGGGTGTGGAAATGTCCCTCCCTTGGGCTCTAGTTAGCTCACCTGCAGGATGGACCGGCCCCTCTGTAATTAATCAGGTCCCATCTATTCCCAGTATTGCCTGATCTTGAAACCCACTGTGTCTAGGTTACCCTAGGCCACTGGACAGATGCCCAGTGCTTCTTTTGGATGGTTCAAAACTCTTCTTAGCCCTGAGAAGCCCATAAATTAAAAAAAGAACTTATAACTGGCCGGTCTTCCTTTCTCAAATAGTAAACTTGGAAAACAGCCCCCTTTCCTGAGGGGTGGACAAAATGAATCAGTTAGAAATCAAGAGGTGACAGGTCAGGTCAGGAGAGAATTTACAAGGGGCCTCTTCAAGAAGGCTGTGGATTCCCTCTGCATAAATTGTCACAAAACTGTTAATAGCAAACTGATAAACATGCCAGCTATATGACTGTGTCAACTGCAGCTGGGAAGGGGCGGGAAGAGAAAAATACTACCCTCAGCTTTCAATTATGCTATGATAACTGTTTAAATTCTATTGAATAAATAATTATCTCTGTGGGTTTAACAAAGAAAAACAAAACACAGCATAACACCCATTAGTCATCTGTCTGAGGTAAGGCTTAAATATACATTTAACACGTGTTTTTTTAATTCAGCATCCTGATTCAGAGCAAGGCCTGAGCTATTTATACCTCCAGGGGGTAGATGACTAGCTCTTTTGGTAGGTTAGGTTTTGTTTTCATCTCTTATTAGAATCTCTGTTCTGAGTTTTTCTTTCATTTGGAACCGAAGGCAAGAACGGAGTAGAATATGCAGGTTTCTCACCGTAACTTTTGTGAGGACTGGGCGTGCGTTGTCGAAGGGAGCACATGTCCAGTGGGGGTGCCATGGGTCCAGTTCACAAGGGCCCCAGAGGTACCTGAATGGCACTTGGAACAAGAAGAGAGGCAGACAGCAAAGCTTGGGACAGTGATCTGTCTTTCCTGCGTAGTTAGTAACCCCTCTCATAACGTTCGTGCTGGGCCGAAAACGAGGGCTTTGCGGACAGTAATAGATGCAATGTGGAGGTGAAGTGGACGAGAGGTGAGCAGCACTTTCCCTTCTGATTGATTATAAGAAGTCAGGTCGAACCTTAGGTGTCAGTTCAGATGACAGCTCGCTCTCATTCAGAGAGGAAAGAAAAGAGTCATCTTCTGGGCTGCTGGCCTCTGAGCCCAGGCTTCCTCTTCTGGAGTCTCTCTTGGTCATGCCTACACCTGGATTTTCCTGCCCACCTGGTACAGGCTTAGGGAGTTCAAGTTGCCGTGCCTGGAAATGGCGGCGATTATGGGGGACTTAGGGCTCAATAGTTGAGCTCTGTGCCGCCCCGCTGCGGGGGCTGGGGAGACGCTGGCAGAGATATGCCAGAGAACTCGGAGATGGGATCCTATGGTGAAGATGAAAAACATGCGCATTGCCATGCTTTGGACAAGTTGAGAAGGCTAAGCCATTTGGTAGAACTTTAATGAAAATTTGGGGCGACCTGTGGATTTTCTCACTATCAGGCCCCACAACCTGAAGAACCCTTTTGTCTTAGTTTGCTACTAAGCCTAGCTCTTCATGGCAAAAGAAGAAAAAGATATATAGACTTTGTGTTTCCTTCTTCTTTCTTGGCTAAGCCATCTTGTTTTAGTTTGAATTTCCTGGGAGCATGAATTGATTGCTGTGGGTGCCCGCACAGGTGTCCTTTACCTGGCCAGCACACCTGTCCCCCACTGCTTAGAGGGGAGCTGGCCTGGCACACAGGAGCTGCCTTGCCTCTGACTGGCACCTAGGATACAATGACAGGAGTTCAAAAGGCCAGTCCCCTTATATCAAGATGGGACAACTCTGCCATGCAGTGAATGCTCCAATCCAGAGCTTTCTTCAAGTCGAGTGACCCTGGCTCCTCATGATCCTTCAGAGAGTTTTCCATAAGAGGCTGTGAGGGCCTGGACAGAACATCACAGCCTTCCAGCTAGAATCCTGCATTTGGGAGAGGAGCCCTGACTGCCCCATTGGTAGGAGAGGAACGTAATATTTACTCGAGCTGTGTCAGGAGCATAGTGTCTGCCCTTCTCATCCAGCTCACCCCAACGTGCAGCTTGGTTGAGGAACGGTGCTGGGGGCTGACTGAGGCAGCTGACACCACAAAAACAGCATGGTCTCCAAGAAAAGAGGTGCTACCAAAGCCAAATTTTAGGCAGTAATAACTTTGATTTATACCGAGAACTATTTGTACACAATTACTATAATATCGATTGTACATTCAGCAGTGCGCTTAAATTAAAGACAAACCGAATCCGATAACAGCACCAAAAGAATCTATTGCAAATAGTCGCCAGTTAGCCTCTGCTACAATAACCTGACGGGCTTTTCCAGAGCTCCGTTTGATTTATTGAGCATTGTGTTCAACGATTTTAAGTGGCTCGACACTATTTTTAAGTGACTCCTGGTCGAAGGCATGAAACAGAAACCTTAATACAGTGTCAGTTCTAGAGGTACAGAGTGAGCCAGAACCAGGGATGGGGGTGCAAACACCTCTGACAGAAGGGGCAGGGAAAACGTCAGAGATGAGGGACTAGGGGACGAGAGGGCTCAGACACAGGAGGGGACATGCCAGACAAGCCAGCATGGGAGGAGTTTAGGGATTTCTGGGCAGCCGCATTTTGTAGTTAAATTCAAACTTAAATTTATAACCATTAACTTCGGATGGGCCTTTAAAGTGTGCTTGCTGCTGGCACCGTCCCCTGTTATCCTGCAAGGCTCCCGGGACCTGCCCCCTTCCCTCTTAGACTCCCACCTTTCTACCCACAGGGACCTTGTGTGTCCCTCCTCTCAGCTGCTGTACTTGCTGTTCCCTGTACCCCAAACGCTTCCCTCCCCGCAATATTTTCATGGGTTTCTCCTTCTTCTCCTTTATCTCCTTCAAACCTTTGCCCAAATGCCAGCTTCTCCGTGAGGCCTTTTCTGACCTTCCCGTTTAAAATACAGCCCCATTCACACCCAGTGCTCTCTGTCCCCCTTCCCTGGTTTACGGTTTTCAAAATACTATGCTGCGTATTTTACTACTATTTTATAACCTGTGTGTGGGTAGGGGCTTCTGTCTGTTTTGTTCACTGTTATATTCTGCCAGCCTAGAACAGTAGTTAACTTGCGGTAAATATTCAATTAATATTTGTCCAAAGAATAAAATAATATAACGATTTTTTATATCTATATCCGATTTGCTGTTTTACCCACTCATCGAGGTGTTTTTTAACTTTTCCAATTCCATTTTTTTTTTCAATTTTTTTTTTTTTTCAAAATCTTCCTGATCATTTTTCTAGTCTCGTATTGTTTGCTCGGTTTTGTGACCCCTCCTTTCCGTCTTTAAACATTTGATATCTTGTGATTTTATATATTTCTGTGTCTGATTCTGCGGTTCGTAGTTTCTGCTGATTCTCACTCTTGGTGGCCTATTTGCTTGTAGTTTTTCATGTCCTTTGGTTCTGAACTCATTGGTCGAACTTAATTTGGGGGAATCCTGAGGATCTAAGATGGGGAAGCTTTTATCCAGAGAGGACTTGAGTTTGCTGTTACCGAGGGCCAGGGGCCCGATGCCAACATCTCCGTTTCTGCCCCCACATCCTGTGGGGCTGTGGCCTAAGGCTTAGACTCATCACTGCAGCTCAAGGCAACTCTGCTGTCTGTATGTGCTTGTTCTCCAATCTTCCCACTCTGGGTTTATCTCACGTTTCCCCCTCTTGTTTAATATGAGCCCAACAATGCAATAAAAAAACTCTGTTTTATACAAGAGTTAGTTGCACTTTAATATACAATACTGCTAGAATAAATCCAGTGTTTCCTTCAGCTCCCAGGCATGTCCACTTAGTTGTAAACTCTATTTGGAGTGGGGGAGGGGTGCCGAAACCGTCATGTGCCTCTGTGTTGTCTTGCAAGCACAGCACTTCATAAATAGGAAGTGTCCAATATAGAACTCCTGATATGTCACTAAATATTTAAACATCAAGTTAGGCAAACGGACATGCTTCACGGTGTGCGCCTAGAAGTCATGCTCTGGTTCCGGGTGGTGGTGTGGCCTTTTCTAATGATCAGAGCATGCGTTGTTCCAGAGAGCGTCCCGCAGTCACTCACAAGGATTAACGCCATGCCGTTGGCGCAGCTTCGCCCACCGCCACCTCCAGGCCTGCTGCCAACTGTCAGCCACGGCTGGGCCGGGCCGGCCTCCCGGGAGGCCCATTCGTCTGTCCTGGTGTTCGTTACCTCTTGGCTCTCCTTGGCTTTGCTGCAATCACTCTCATCCTCAGAATGCCCTGCATCTCCAAGCACGTCACATGTGGTGTCCCCACAGGAAACCCTTCCCCGCTGAGCCAGGGGGGAACTCCTATTTCCCAGGACAGGGGCAGCTGCTCTGTCCATCTGCTTGGCTGGTAAGGTATTGCATTGGATTGGGAGCGCTGGCCCACAAAACATGCACTGGAACATGCCCAAAGAGGTCATGCCGGCTGAGTCACGGAGAATAGCATTCCCTCTACGGTCCTGGGGAGTGGAGGGCACTTCTGAGGAGTGAGCCAGGGCACCGAACCATACCTCTCAGCCCAGGGTTTCTTGCTGTGTGTTGAAGCTTCCAGAAGAAGCAGACTCCATTTAGAAGTTACCAATCTTCCCACTCCCGGGCCTGCTCCCAGAGCTCTGCAGCTCTGAGACTGACGTGCATTCCTCCTCAGAATGACTGACTTTCATCAGTGTCACATGCTGGCTGTCATTCATCAGTTCTTATTTTTCCAACCAATTGTAAAACTTCATTACAGCCAGCGTTTCACCGTGAGACGCAGGTTAGAGCTGAATGAAGGTCGTCTCATGTTCTGGCAGTGCTCTAAGTGAATTAACAAGCTAACCTGAGTCCACAGGCGCAGACTGCTGAAGAAATTAGATCACCTCGGAAAGAAATCAGGCCTGGGGTGGGGAGGGTCAATAATCATTTTAAATGAAATTGAACAAATCATCCACATCCACAGTCAAATCCATACTCTTGTTGGCGCTTGCGGAAAGCAACAGCAGAGGCATGATGTTGGGGAAAGGGCCAAAGAGAAAATTTACGGCCTGGCAAAATTTTGTTCTGAAAAGAAATATTCAAATCAAATTTATTTATAAATCACGCACAATCAAATCATTATGCAGGGAAGCTGCCCCCAGAAAGCCTGCCCCCTCCTGTAGCCTCCGAGAAGGATTTCTGCCAGGGGGGTAGCAGCATCGCACCACTAGACCAGTGTTGAAATTCAGCGGGCAGGGAGGTGGCAAGTGTAGGCGGTAAGTTTCAAAACATTGGTTTTGAAACACCCACTGTGCTTGGCATCGTGAGTTCTGTGGAAGGCAGGATCATCGGTGCTGTTTACACACCCCCGGAAGGTTATTCTGATTCTCTCATCCTAAACAGACCACGTGCACTGCGAGAGAGCAAAGCGGGCTGCTCCTGGCTTTGTCTCGTCTCTTACATGCAGCGCCTGCCACGGTGTGTTGCCGTTGGTGAAAGCTCCCTTTGCTGTCAAAGATTCCTTTCTCATTCTCCGAAGGTTAGTTAGAATAAATATTACAATCTGGACTTTAAGCTTAGGATAAGCAGATGCGAACTATTCTGTCACTTCCATTTCTGGAGAAAGGTCAATAGATCATGGCTTCCAGAACTGGATGGTGTTCTCTGATAGAGAAACTGCTCCTGTTGACTCATAGTTCATTCCAAAGGTAACACAATATACACAAAACGGTCCCACTTTTGTTCATTAGTGAAACTTTTTAAGGCATCTTTTTTTCATCTAATTTTTATCACAGGATATCAAAAAATCAGGACTTAAAAAACCAAAAACCTTTGAATTTTGATTTATATCGGTTTCTCTCCTGTTCTCATGCCTTCAAAATCCTGCCCTCTGCTTTAGTTATTGGCAATTGATCTTATTTCACCCAGAAAATGGGAGGAATCAGAAAAGAACTATGTCCCAACTCCCCCAACCTGCTGGCCTCCCTGCACCTGTCCCCACCAGCTTCAGCTTCACTCATTAGTGACCTGTCTTTCCTCCCCATATTTAGTATGCCATCCCCTCCCACCTACTCAAAAACTCCTGTGACTCTCAGCTCTCGCCAGCACTGGATCCTCCCCGTAACATACTGTTGCAAACATACTGTTGTATTCCCCATCTTAAAAAACCCTCTTGACCCCATGACCCCCACCCACAGCTGCAGGCTCATCTCTCTTCTTCCCTTTACAGGGACTTGTTTATATGGGGCTGTTTCCACCTCCTTCCCTCCCATTCTCTCAACCCACTCAAATCGGCCTTCTGTTCCCATTACAACAGTGAAACCACTCTTGTCAAAGTCACCCATACATATGGTCCCCAATGCCAAAGTCAATGGCCATATCCAGTGTCTAGGTAGAGGGTGGTTTCTCACCAGGCCAGTTCTGTGAAATGTTTCAGGGCCATTCTTCCTGTTTCAAAAGAATGTAATAATAAGTAAGCAAAAAGTTTGTTCTATTTATGTTTTATTTAAATCCAAGCCTGGATTCCGTTTTGGTTTAAACTAGCTAGAGCTGGTTTCTGATGCTTGTAGCAGCGAGCCCTGAACGGATTCATTGAGAGACCTGGGTTGACATGGTTCTGGTTCTGTAGAGTCATTCCCAGGGCACGATGACCTGGGAGATTTGCCCACCCCCAGGAAGAGCAGGGGTGTTGTGCTTCCATTGGCTGATGGCTACAGAATGGCCGATTACCACCATCCAGACAAACCATCCTCTCCTCCCAACGCTGCCCCCTTACTTATGACTTTTCCCCTTTTAGGGTCGACAGTGATGCTCATCCCATCCAGATATGTCCATTCAAAAGTGGGGCAAACAATATAAACTCAAAGGGGTTCACGGAAGCAGCACCAATAGCCAATCAACACATGCAAACAAATGCTAGAACTCACCAGTAAGTAGGGGCAGGCAGACTAAAACCCATCAGAGTAACACAATCTTAGGTTTGGCACTACTGAGTTGGTGAGGCTGGGGTCAAGGGGAACTCGAAGACACAGCTGTCTGGGAGAGGAAATGGGCTGTATCTAGAAAAAGTATTGCCGGGCTGACCTTTCACTCACAGCTGTGTAGGAACCCAAAGGAACTTGCACAAGACTGTGTACAAGAATATATGTAGCGTCATTGCTTTCAAAATGAAAAACTGGAAGCCGCCTCAATATTTATCATTAAAAATTTCGATAAATAAATGGTATATACATACAGATGAGTATTAAACAGCACCAAAAATGAATGAACTTGATCTATCTGTTCAGCATAAATAAATTTCATGGACTTCATGGGAACAAAAAAGCAAGTGTCAGGAAGAAGCACATGGTATCCTTATAAAAGTTTTTTAAATATGTGGGAAGCAATGCTATGGTTTGAGGAATACATGCATATGTAGCAAAATATAAGGAAATACATAGAAATGATGAACATTAAATTATGAATAGTGGTTATCTCTGGGTATGGGGTATGAAAGTGGAAAGAGGAAAATGTAATAATAAGTAAGCAAAAAGTTCTATTTATATTTTATTTAATAAGCTGGGTTGCAGGTACACCTTTTCACGAATCTTAAATATATTATAGTAAAACCTTAATGAAAGAAGGGGTTTAGGAAGAAGGAGTCAACCAGAGAGGTTTTCCCCGGTCACTCAGTGGCGTCTGATTTTTCTAAAAGTCTCTTCAGGATCAATTTGGGCACTGACTTGGCCACCATTTCCACCAATGTCACTTAGTTTCCTGGTTCATGACATAATGATTCTATAGATACTAAGCATCTGCCTCCTCCAGCTTCTACGACATGATTTATGGGGAGGAGGTGTGAGCAGCTAGTGATCTCTTTGGTTCACTTCTTTTCCTCCTTTCCCATTTACTTCTTCTTATGAATAGGGTTTATTTAAGGAAAAAAATAAGTAACTGATTTCTGGCAATGCCTTCTTCTCTGTGAGTTCTTGGTCTTATGCTCACTAGCCTTCTCCAACAGCAGTGGGGAAAAAAAATAAAGCATTTGAGTAAAAGAGGACAGGTACTGTTTTTGTGGGCTTAGCGACACCATTGGATCCTAACAAAAATGATGAGAAAGTTGCTTCCATATCCCCTCTATACCAAGACACCGCTTGTTGGCTTCTTACCCCACAAAGAACTGTCCACCCATGTGTCGGGCAGCTGTAATACAAATGTAAGACAAAACTAGGATGTGGAAGGGACACAGGCAGAAACTTTCTAGAAATAATTTAGTAGTATATGTCAAGATCCTTTCAAATGCCCGTGTTCTTTAACCCAGCAACTGTGGGACACCAACTGTGGGACACCAACCAAAGGACATAATCAAATGTTATCAAACATTTATGCCCCCAAATTACAGAACAAATCTAAAATTCCCAAACAAGGGGACAGTTAATAAAATTATAGAAAATCTAAACCCTGTATGATAATGCTGCCATTGAGTGTGATATGTAGAAGAGCTTTAAGTGACACAGAGAAATACTCATAATAGCACTTTAATTGGAAGAAGTAAGATAGGAAACTGGAATCTACAATATCAACTCTAAATTTATTTACCATCTGTCTGCACAGATACATAGAAAATCAGAAACAAAATATATAGGAATATTAGCAGTAGTGATCTCTGGGTAAAGAAAGGAATTACAGAATTTTTAATACCAAAGTTTTATATGACTACATGTCACTTTTAAAAATTAAAAAGTGCAGTGCAAGGGAAAAAGCTTTTTTGGAATACGCCAGAGTGCTCTGTCTTTTTCTTTTTTTTTTTAAACAAGGCCTGCCTCCAGGGGAAACTAGTTAATCAGATCCTAACCTGCTGGGGTATAATCAGGTAAACACCTAACTCCAGTCCACTCTAGCCCAGGAGTCCCCAACCCCAGGGCCATAGACGAGTACTGGTCAGTGGCCTGCTAGGAACCAGGCTGCACAGCAGGAGGTTGAGTGGCAGGCAAGAGAAGCTTCCTCTGTATCTGCAGCCGCTCCCCAGCTCTAGCAACACTGCCTCAGCTCCACCTGGGATCATCGGGCATTACATTCTCATAGGAGCACCCGTCCCTGGTGCCAAAAAGTTTGGGTATTGCTGCTCTAGTCATTCTGCCCCACCTAAGGAAGGAGATAGAAACTGAGAAACGCTTGCGAAGTTCATAGTTCAGAGGCACAGGCTCACTAAAAGACCGAGACCCATCATAGGCTTATAGCATGCTTCCCTTCCCCCCACACATCACCACCACATTACAGTCATGCACTGAATAACAGCAGGTTGATGAAGGCCTGCATAGGTGACGGTGGTCCTACAGATTATAAGGGAGCTGAAAAATTCCTATCACCTCGTGACATCATAGCTGTCTTAATGTAGTACAATGCGTTATACAAATTCCATTGTGTTATAATTGCCTATGGTAACATACTGTACAGATTAGTAGTAGTCTAGGAGCTGTAGGGGAACATATTTTGTCACCCCCAAATATGTCTCTTTGGCATAAGGATTATTTTAGGCTGGTTAATTTTAAGAAACAGCAGGCACTGGAGAAGCTCTGAAAACCAAGTAGAAAAAAGTTACCCTTAATAAAGGATATTTACAGTTGTAAAGGTGCTTACCTTCCCATACCAGGAAGGAGGGAATGACCTTATCTCTAGAAATTCTTATTGATGCAGAAGGCAAAGACTTAAATCTGCCTAACAACCTTGCCCTTGGTTACTGTGCTTTTCCTGGTTACCTCCCATAACTGATTTTCCCCTCCCCTAACATCTTTTGTCTTCAACTGAAGATGGTATCTAAGGCGGTGGCTTCAGCCATTTTGGTGAGTGACCTTGGTGTTCCTGGGTCTCTCCCATGTTATCAGGAGGTGTCCCTGTTCTTAAACCTTTCTTTGTGATGTTTGCACAATGATGATGTCACCCAGTGATGCATTTCCCAGATCGTATCCCCGTTGTTAAGCCCCGCATGACTCTACTAAATGTTTGTTTATAGCAGTTCCTTTAACTCAGCACATGTCTGCCTATCAAGAAAAAATTACAAGGCATACCAAAAGGCGAAAAACACAATTTGAAAAGACAAAATGAGTATAGAACCAGACATGGCAGAGATATCAGACCAGGAATTTTAAACGACTAGGACAAATAAGTTAAGGACTCTAATGGATAAAGTAGACAGTAGGCAAGAATGGCATGGGCAATGTAAACAGAGAGATGAAAATCTTAAGGAAAAAAAAACAAAGAAATGCTAGAGATCAAAAACACTGTAACAGACATGAAGAATGCCTTTGGTGGTCTTATCAGTAGACTGAACAGGCTGAGGACGGAATCTCTAAGCTAGAGGATATATCAGTAGAATCTTCTAAAACCTAAAAGTGAAGAAAACAAATACTGAAAAAAAAAAAACAACAGGGCAGAATATTCAAGGACTACAGGACAATTACAAAATGTATAACATATGCATAATGGGACTTTCAGAGGAGAAGAAAGTGGAAAAGGAATAGAAGAAAGATTTAAAACAATAATGACTGAGAATCTTCCTCAAATTAATGTCAGATGCCAAAACACAGATCCAGGAAGCTAAGAGAACATCGAGTAGGAAAAACAGAAAAAAAAACCAAACAAACGCAACAACAAAAATCTCCTGTATCTAGGCATATCATTTTCAAATTACAGAAAGACAAAAATTAAGAAAAAATCCCCACAGAAAGCAGAGGAATAAAACACCTTACCTATAGAGGAACAAAAATAAGAATTTCTTCTGACTTCTCAGGAACCATGTAAGCAAAAATAAAGTAGACTATTTTAAATGAGAGAAATAAAGCACCAACCTAGAATTCTGTAACCCGAAAAATTATCCTTCAAAAGTGAAGGAAAAACACTTTCTCAGACGAATAAAAATTGAGGAACTTTATTTCCAGTAGACCTACCATGCTAGAAATGTTAAAAGAAGTTCTTTAGAGAGAAAGAAAATAATCTAGGTCAGAATTTGCATCTATATAAACAAAGGAAGAGTGATTAAGAAGGAATAAGTGAAGAAAAAATAAATTTTTCTTTAAAAAATTTTTAATCTAACATTTTGTTCAAAATAGTAGCAATATATTTAATTATGTATGCTTATGTATTTATCTTATGTATATATTTATATATACATATATATGCCTATGTATATGTGAAATGAATGACAGCAAAGACACAAGGAATGAGAGAAAGAAATTAGTATTATTTTATTATAAATTACATTACCCGTGTAGTGGTATAGTGTTATTTGAAAGTGAACTTGAATTAGATGTAAATTATATTGCAAATTCTAGGGCATCCACTAAAAAAAATAAAAAGAAGAACTATAACTGATATGCCAAGAAAGGAGACATATAAAATGCTTAATTAAAAGCACAAAAGGAAGAAAAAGAGTGGAAGACAAAAATAGGAGCAAAGATCAAAGGCGACGAATAGCAAATAGTAACAAAAATGGTTACTATCATCAATCCAATGATATCAATAATCACTTCGAAGATCTCTTCCTGATTGAGATGAAGGAGTCACATGTCTCAGCATTCTGAGCTCTCGGAGCAGGATCTCAGTGTATGCCCATCTCCACCTCTGGGCTCACTCACTCACTCACCTCCAGGGCAGAATGTATCAGAATCAGTGTGTGTGGTGGTGACAGGTAGGCGGGGTGGGGGTCACCATGCCAGCCTTCCAAGTGATTCTGGGATTCTCACCCACTCAAGGGGTGGGATGTCTGTCCCCCACCTACCCAACCTCCTTTAGAATCTCAGGCTCCAAGGAAGATGCCATTTGAATCCAAATGAAAACCCATGAACACTAACCAGGGGAGGAAGAGTTGGCCTCATGGGAACTCTCATAATCAACCTTCCCCCTCCCAAAAAAAAACCACTGTCCTTCTTGATCACCAGGGCCCAGAATTCCATGATGGACATTCATTCATTGGGCTCGAGACTCATATCTGAAGTGTCAAGGTCATTTGTATAAGGGATTTAGACTACGTGAACTGTGAGACCTGATACTAAGATTCCACGATCCTGTGCTTTGTTCCTTTAGTGTGAATAAATTCCAGGTCATTTCTTGAAAGGAGATTTGGATAGAGAGTGAATTTGGGGCCTTGTACTCTGAGGAGGGAGGAAGGAAAACAGGAGGGCACAAACCAGGTGGGTTCCTCACCTATGCTGGGCTTCCATAGACACTGGCTTTTTTCCCCTTCCGGGAGTGGGGACTGGGGGGAGAATCAGTCTCATGATTTGAACCGAAAAACCTGACAGTCATGGCAACTTGCCTGCCGCTTCGGGGTGGAGAGCCTGAAGTTGCAAGACAGGTATCAAGAAAGGCCCACTCGGATGGTTGTTACACATTGAATTTTGTCTCCCCCAAATTCGTATGTTGAAGTCCGAACCCTTAGAATGTCAGAATGTGACTGGATTTGGAAATAGGGTGATTTAGGGTACCATTAGTTAGGATGGGGGGTCCTCCTGGAATAGGTGAATCTTAGTATCAGGTCTCTCAGTTCACATAGTCTAAATCCCTTATACAAATCCCTAATCTGATTAATGTTCTTATGAAAAGGAAAAATTCGGAGACAGATATGCACGAAGGGTGAACACCGTGTGAAGAAGACTGCAATTATGCTCTCACGAGCCAAGGATCTACCAGAAGCTAGGACAGAAAGCTGGAGCAGGCCCTTCCCCAGCGTCTTGAGGTGGAGCACAGCCCTGCTGATGTATTGATGACAGATTTCTGGCCTCCAGAACTGTGAGAGAATCCATTTCTGTATTCTGTGCCACCTAGTCTCTGGTGATTTGTTACAGCAGCCCAAGGAAACCAACAGTGAGCCTGCAGAAAATACGGCCCCAGAAGGGGTACAGAACTGGCTCCCCAGAGGCCTGTGGCCCCACAGGAACTGGCCTCTGAGTCCCTCGTTGCTCCGGGGGCCCCTTTGCAAAAGGGAATCCACCCCCTCCAGTAGAAAGAAAGGGTTAATAGAGATTCACGTCACATAGGGCCCTTCTGCTGGGGCAGTTTATTTAACTGGTCTATTTTTAATACTCATGATATACCGTCATACAAGTGACTCATAAAATTGGATATAAAAAGAGGGCAGTATCATTTTTAATCCCTTTAATGTAATGTAATGGGAAAATTAATCATTTATCACAGCAGACAATTGAAAACCACTCAGAAAGAGTATTCTCTCCTTCCTGAAACTTGGCAGCTGAAGGTTCGTTTCCCACAGTTTTCTGAAATCTTTACTTTCTTTTTCTTTTCTTCTTCTTCTTCTTCTTTTTTTTTTTAAACTTCTTCATTAAAGAAGATGCTAAGCAAACTGAACACTGGGAACGCGAAGGCCCAAGTCTCCTTCGTCACTCATACTTAACAATGGCCCTCTCATCTCTACTGAGGACCATAAAATATTTTGCAAAGATAATCAAAACCTCACGGTGCCCCAAGGGATAGACGTATTTCAGCTAAATTTGTAACAAACTAGGGTAGAAGAACATCTGTATGGAGACAGGGCCCGTGGAGCCAGCTGGGCCACCCAGACTGGCTGAGCTCTCGACACCGTGCCTTCCCATGCCAGCTTGGCCCCAGCCATCACGCAGCAGTCGCTCAATGTATCTGTGTCATGTATTCCTACCCCAAGAATATGCTACTCGTCTCTTAAAGGCTCACCGTTGTCCCTGACGAACCCGTGCTGGTCCCTTCTCTGCTCAGGCTCAGCCCAGAGAAGCAGCCAGACAGATGCTGCTGTCAGCAGCCACCACACTGTCTGCAGGAGTACAGCCAAGGTGACATTGTGGCATGTGGCTACTGGCTGCCGAGATTGATGGATGCCACTGGTATTATTTAGAAGGCCCCTGCTGCTATGATGTGCGAGCCGCCAAGCTTACCAAGGGAGGAAATTGGATCTGTTCTAGGCAGACCTAAAACACCAAAAATTAACAAACCACCACCAGTGAGAGAAGTTGTTAAAGCTACTTAAAAAAACATCTCTGGCCTTATCGGTGTGTCAGCGATTCAAACGGCAATGCACAGGAACGTTTCCAAAGAGCTTTTGATCCAAGGATATATAGTGGTTCCAAGAGTCTATGCCTTCCATGTCAGGGCCAAGAGAGCTTCCAATAAAGAATGGAATGAATTAACATGGTTGCACAAACCAGCAGCTCTTGAGTGGTTTTCATTAGCCACTTCCCACCACCTTTTGTTGACAAGGGTGTGAAATCTGGCAGGAAGGCCCCAGAGCAGTACCATCCCTGGGGCCACTCACATCTCCTCAAGATATCCCTGGGGAAGGCATGTGATGAGGTGTGTCCTCCACAAGGGCTCCAGTGCCTCAGGCGACTGTCCTTCCTGCCCCCCGCCCCACCCCGGCTTTGGGATGCCGGCTGCTCTGAAGGACACAGTCTCTCCCTCCCTCGGGTGTTGGGTGTGCGATATAATTTTGGGGGTGCATTCCATCAGTAATTCATTGGGTGTCTACCGTGCGCCCAGTCCAAAGCACAATGAAAGACTTGCGTGTGGTCAGTTCTGAAAAATGTATTACCTAGACCCACACATTTCCGATAGAAGCATATCTCCGTATTCAAATCCATCCACTTCCTGAGTTTTGGGAAGTTATAGCAAGAGAGCAGAGAGCAAGGAGTGCTCTTTCTCCAACAGCTCTGTTTCAAAAACTTTTATCTAAATTCTTCAGTTCCCGAGTAGTGAGAAGGGAGGGTGTATCAGTCAAAGGAGCAACTGATAAGATACCTTCTGAAGAACCAACACCGTTATCTTCCTTAGGCTTTCTTTCCAACTTTTAAAACACATTAATTTGACAAAGAGACCCCCCCAGGAATGGATTTTATTATATTTTTTAAAAGTTTTATTGTTTCAAATAATAGAACAAAAATAACAGAAATACTAAATCTTTAAAAAGGAGGCAAAATTCTCATGGCCCAACAAACCAACCATTTTATTTGCCGTATTTCCTACTAGTCTTTTTTTTTTTTTTTAATGTATTCATATTTCATACAAAATTGTACAACATGGTTGGAATTTTATTGTCCTGTTTCCCCCCACTTTTACTTTAAATCACAAGCATAAATCATAAACATATTCCCCATTTCGGCTTTAAGTCATAAGCATCTATAAAAATTTCATACTTATTAATGTTTACTGATTCATGCTATTTGGGCTAGGAAAGAAGCCACAATTTAGCTACCATTATTTGCCGATACAGATATCTATGACAAAGATCTTCACGTGTCTCTCATTTTATTCCTTTGGTGGCATATTTCCTTAGGAAAATTCCTAGGATTAGAATTATTTGTCTAAAGGGAATTTTTCATTTTATTTTATTGTTTTTGGTAAATTAAAATGTGTTTTGTTTGGAAAATTTCACAACAGCTTTTGAGGTCATGGGAGCACGAAAGTGTTGCCAAATCAAGGCTGGTGATCCTAGTGCCTGGCATCGAGTCAGCTCCAGCTATATCATTGCCATAGGGACACACTAGGGTGACCTCTGCACACAAAGGAGAGTTTCTAAGAGGCAGACAGAAAAAGAGGCATATCTGAAACCATACAGGCATAGCATACGAATGACTAGAGTAGAAAAATGATCTTTTGTCTCCATTGATTTTTTTTCTGCCATGTTATAATAACAGAGTTCCCAGTTTTTATTTATCTGTGACTCATCAGAAAATCTTTTCAACTACATCTCAGGCCAGAGGTGGGCCTTGTTAAAACAGGCACTTAACAAATATTTGTTGAACTGAATTGAAGGGAACTGAATTTTTGTAAGACTTTGTTCCATTTTTTGCAGTAGACATACAGCATACACAAGAAATAGACCACCACAGTCGTAAGCACAGAGATGTGGGGGTTGTTTGTTACTGCAGCATAACCTATACTCTGTGCCGACACAGCACGTGCCAAGTGCTTTCTTTGAAAAATGGCTAAACGCACATAGGTATTTATTGCTGCGTTATTTATAATAGCAAAAGAAAAGAAACTGGGAATTATTAAGTAAATAATGCAATTCCACTCAATTTATTATGCAATTATTAAAATTAATGTTTACAAAGGCCTTGAAAGTACATTGAAAATTCTTATATCGTAAGATTAATTTTAAAAGGAAGACAATTGTGTAATAGGTGGTTAACATAACATTGAGAAATTATACACATAGAAAAAATGAAAGCAATGCAATAAAATAACAACAGCTTTCAATCTGAGAGAATGAAGTTGATTTTTTTCCTTCTATTTTTCTTAATTTTCTAAGTGTTTTTAAGAGTGTGCATAATTCTTATAATTAACAAAAAAGGTTTTCAAAAGACCACTTTCCCTGGAGATCAGTTTTTTCTTATCTATTTCCTCTATGGTTATTATTCTTGAACTCCTACCATGTATTTCTTATGGGTCTATGTGCTGGGACCTCGTCGTGAACAATAGGCAATAATATTCCTGTTCTCATAGAGCTTCCATTCTATTCTAATGGAAATTTATAAACAGGAAATTTCCATAATAATCACTCAAATTATTTTGAGACTTTTTGGAAGAAAAGGAAGAAAAGAGGTATCTCAGTGGGAAATTTGACCTTGCTTTTTTAAATCAGATATTTAAAGACCTGAGTTATTTGTTTTGTTTTGATTAAAATCATTTGCTAACACTTTGTTTTTAAAAAAAATCTGCAATTAGTGTTAGAGCTGTGTCTATGTTTTGAATTTTAAGCTAATATTAATAATTGTTATTAAAATTAAAAAAAAATAAGTCCCAATTGAATACTGCTAGATATCAACCAGTGTTTTCATAAAGATGCTGATTGGGACATGTATAGTATATGACAGGTTCACATTTTCTGAGATTCAAGTTTTATACAAATATTCAGTGGATTCTCTGATCTCAGAATCAAAAGCCAGTCTCATAAAATAGCAGAAAGGCATAGTCCCAGTGGTGCAGGACCTGGGGGAACAGAATTCCTCTGTAGCTCCTATGGACATTTTATGATGTTCTCCAAAGCCAGCAAAGAAAATTGCTCTAATTAACAAGTTTTTCCCTGGGAAAAAAAAAAGTATAAAACACTTAGAAATTAAAAACTAAAAAGAATTAGTGGGGTACTCAATCTGGTTTTTAATAACCTTTATCATTTTACTGATTATAAATATATGTTCTTTACAGAAAATATGAATAATGTAGAAAATTAAGAAGAATATAAAACTCATCTGTAATCTTGCCACATAAAGATAATCACTGTTTTCATTATGGCTAACCTCTATTGCAGTCTTTCTTCTAGAGCAGGGCTTGGCAAACTTGTTCGGAATGGGGCCAGACAGTAAATATTTTGGGCTTTGTAGGCCTTTTTTCTGTTGCAACTACCCATCTCTAGCATTGTGAGAGAACAGCCATGCACAGCACCTAAATGAATGAGCTTGGCTCTGCTCCCGTAAAACTGCATTTTCTGGACCAGGCAGCAGGCTGCTTTGGCCTCATCCATAATTTGCTGGCCCCCTATTCTAGAGCATTCAATTCAGAGAGGAGAGAGCATGAAATATTTTTTTTTAATTTTTTTGAGTGTTTTTTGTTTGTTTGTTTGTTTGTTTTTAATGTCTATCGCACCTGGTCTTCCTAGGTGGTGTCCCATCCAAGTACTAACCAGGCCCGACCCTGCTTAGCTTCCAAGATCAGACGAGAGCAGGCACGTTCAGGGTGGCATGGCCATAGATGAGCATGAAATTTTAAATTGGTGTTTCCCCTCTCCTCCTTGTCATTTTATCGTCTTTCTCTTACTAGAAGAATCTCATTACCCTTCATCAGTCAACAAGTATTTACTGAAAGCTTCCTGCTATGTTTTGGAACCTGGAGAGTGATGAGTGAGCCCACTGTGTCCCTGCCCTTTGAGGGTTGCAGGCAGTAAGAAAATTGTGACAAATATAGACATGATGACAAATGTACCCAGGAGAACTGTAGGCTGCCCTAGGGGGAGCGTGTAACAGGATCAGGAGCAGTTTCCGTGGGCAGGTCAGTTCTGCAACCTGAATGATGAGCAGGGGTTGCCTGGGCCACCTGCCTGGAGAAAAGTGCCAAGGAGAGGGAACAGTAAACACGCAGGCTGAAATGTGGGATGGCCCTGACAGCTGAGGAGCTGAAGCAAGGCTCACGGGGCCAAAGCTCAGAGATAACATACCTGGAGAGACAAGTAGGAAGGAAACAGAAGGCTCAGGGCTTTCACACGGAAACGTTTTGAACTTGATCCTATGGGCGGCGGGAAGCCACTAGAGAGTTTTAAGCAGGGAACTCCTGAGATCAGCATTATTTCAGTGGATCCTGAACTCAGCGCTCACACCCCCGGCCATCAGATCTCCCTTTCAATTCTTCCTACGCACTGCTGCAGAATAATCTTTTGAGTATCCTCGACTTGTCAAGGCTCTGCTAGCGCCCTCGAGGAGGTGAAATAAAGCCCAGACTCCTAGGTCTTGCTTTCTAGCCACCCGATGTCCTGACACTCCCTTTACCCTTCCTTCTCTTCAAACGAAGCCATGTGCTGTTCTCCGTACAGATCCCCTATTCCCCCATCTTGGTTCAAGCTGTCTTCTCCATCTAGAATGTCCTGACTCTAAATTTCATAATTAAGCTCACTTCAAATGGAGCCCACCGTGTCCCTTGTTGATGTTCAGGTGTCGCGTGCATATCTGATCACGAGAAGACAGGTAGCCCTCTCTCCTCAGACTGCCATAACATGACACCTTCCTTCTTTCCATCCACATCATTGTCACCTGATCACAAGAAGACAGGTAGCCCTCTCAGACTTCCATGACATGACACCTTCCTTCTTTCCATCCACATCATTGTATGTTTTGTGTTACAGTCATTTGTGCATTTATCTCGCATCCTTTCCTTGACGGGACGAGGGAAAGGGACCATGACTCTTTATGAACAATAAACAGAACTGCTATTTGTGGAGAAATTTAATTTATGGCAGGTGCTGTGCTAAGTATTTTACATATAATATTGTATTTCATGTTGACAACAATATGGAGGACTATGATAATAGTATTACTATTTTACAAATGGACGTCGAGTTACTTGCCCGATGTTGTCCAGTGAATAAAAGATGACACTAGGATTTGGACCCAGGTGCACCTGACTCCAAAGGCTGTAGTTCTTCTCTGTGGAAGCTTCCATCACTGCTTAGTACTTACAGAAAGCTCTGTTTGGTGAACAGAATGATAAGAGAATCATTAGAAATGCCTGCGAAAGAATTCTGCCTAATGCTCGACCTTTCCTCACATTGCCTGCTACCAATGTCCTACTTCGCAGGGGTGGTGAAGATGACAACCTCCACAGAAAAACATCCACCAACATTACGATGACGAAGTTTAGCAAATAAAAACACAAGGCGCCCAGTTAACTTGAAGTTCAGATAAACGATTTTTTCATGTATGTCCCAAATTTGTGGCTTATCCGAACTTCAAATTTAAGTGACGCGTCTCTATTTTATCTGGCAACTCTAATCAACAACTCAAGAAAAAGTAAAAAGAACCTCTTTATTATGTCCCATAACACCAGAGGGGAAAAATAGAATTAGTTAAAATTTTTTATTTTTTCTAAAGCATTTAATCGCCAAAACTTAAAAAAATTGAAGCCTTAAAGAGTAATGTGGCAATCTGTGACTAATATTTTAATGAAAAAAAAATTTGCAAAGAATGTAGACACTTTTAAAACATAAATATATATATATATATTTTTAACCCCTCCCCCCAAATAAAATCACCTATACCAGAGGGGATCATTATGAATACATGGAAAGTTAAAATGGGAGTGACCTGAATGCAATAATGCTTCTTAGGGAAAATGGGTTTTTATTTTTAATTTATGTGCTTTTAAACAGAAAAATGGAAGACATATAATTTATGTGTAACAAACGCGACGCACTCCTTCCACTGCACATACTTCATTCATGAAGGGAGAGAAGAGAAGAGAAGGAGGGGAAACTATGGTGGAAGACAGGAGAGGACCGGTGAGCGGGGCCGGAGCGGGAGACAGCAGGGTCTGAACAGAGGCCAGGAGGTCGGGAGGGGAGAGGAGAAGGAACAAAAGGAGATGAAGAGTTTGGAGCAGGAAAAGATAGAGAGGGCATCTCAGAGGACAATAGGCTTCAATACATTCTGAAGTGAGGGCTCGATTCTTTGTAATCTGCTTGGGGCAAAAGGAAAATAAAGTGGAAACGCATCAAGAGATTTAAGTTCCATAACCGCTAATTTGCCCAGCTCAAGTCCTGAGAGTCAATGTTTAGAGGGCTAACATGAAAGTGTTTGTCTTTTAATATTTTTTATGGAAGCTTAACATATGGAAACATGCACAAATCATAAATGCATAACTTGTTGAGTTTTCAGAAAACGAACATACTTCTGGAACTACCCAGAACATGAAACAGGACATTCTCAGCATCCCCAGATCTTTTAATTCATTCCCTACCCTTCTCTCAGTAACAACCCCTCTGAAGGTTACCGCTGTGCTAACTTCTGCGTAGCGGATCGGTTTTCCCTGCGTCTTTGAACCTTACGTACACCTCCACATGTACATTAAATGAGATGATATCATCTGTACTATTTGGGATCTGCTTTCTTCTGCTCGATATTATGCTTGTGAGATGTGTCAGTGTTTCCGGGAGGTGGCAACGTGTCATTGTCACTGATGTCACAACTTTCTTTTGCGTGGGTATACAGCAATTCATTTAACTCTCCAACTTGAATAGACATTTCTCCAAAGAAGATACGTAAATGGCCAAGAGGCACATGAAAAGGTATTCAACCTCACTAGTCATTATAGTAAAGTAAGTCAAAACCACAATGAGATACTACTTCATACCAACCAGGATGGCTATTTTTTATATATGTATTAATGTATGTATGTATGTATATATGTATGTATTTATGTATGTATGTATGTATATATAAATCAAAACAAAACTAGAAAATAATAAGTGCTGGTGAGGATGTGGAGAAATGGACACCCTCATACATTGCTGGTAGAAATGTAAAATAGTGCAGTCACTGTGGAAGACAGTTGGCACTTCCTCAAAAAGACAAACATACGATTACCATATGATCCAGCAATTTCACTCCTGGGTATAGGGCCAAAAGAATCGAAAAGAAAATATTCAAACGAATATTTGCACATGAATGTTCATCGCAGTGGTGTTCACAATAGGCAGAAACAGTCTAAATGCCCACCAATGAGTGAATGGATTAAACAATGTGGTGTATTTGTACACTGGAATATTATTCAGCCATAAAAAGAGTGGTGGTTGCACAAGTGTGTGAGCGTACTAAAAATGCTGAATTATACACTTAAAAAACTTATCCTAAGGACCCAGACTGAAGCTTACTCACTAACCCCCAAGTGATCAGTCTACAGCTTATTTTGTACTGTTAGCTCTGGGTGAGTGTGAATGAAAAAGTGATGTACAGGAAGGGTGCGTTTTAACAGGGAGAAGAGCCTTATTAACTAAAGTACTGAAGCTCTGGGTATGTTTCCAGCGTCAAACCATGAGTCTCAAGTGAGGTTTGGCGACTCCTGAAATAGCATCTGGCTGTCCCTGAAGGAAAAGTTCCTCGACTTTGCTTAAAACCTTTATAATTTGCTTTCAAATTTATTTGACTTTGGTTAGGAACGTCTGGAAGTAAACAGCCTGACTGCGAAATATTTATAAATCCTAATATAGCATTTACACTTCTGTTAAAATATGTTGATAATGTTGAGACTAGCTGAGGGCAACACTGCGTCATAAGGATCGTGACAGATTTGATACGTATAAGGTGTTTCTCATCTCACCCTCAAATGTGTCTTCTGCCTTTTAAAGGAACTGTTGCTCGCATGCATTCTTCTAGGCTCTTCCCTTCCTTCCATTCCACAGCTTCTATACTTAATGCTGTTTCCTTTCCACCAGCTCAGGATCATTCCAGAGCGTCTTACGAGATCTCAGACTTTTAGCAAAGCGATTCTTGGAATGCCATCTGGCTAACCATGAGATGTGTCCAGACAGACACGTTGCAGATTATCTCCAGGAAGGAAGAAAAATAGAAGAGAGAGTCTCAGAACTATTTATACAATTATTCTGCAGGCTTGGGCCTGGAAAATCAGAAAGTAGGACTTTCAGGTTTTTGATTGCATTTCTTCTTTCCTGTATTTCATGAAGTTTAAATGATAACCATCTGTTCCAAAAGATATAAAACTCCTGAATTCCATCTTCTTCCACATTAACAGAACACTAACCCTTCAGGGAATCTCATATTAACGGAGGTGCTCAATAATGACTATACTGAAATGACGGTGTAAAACAAGCACCAAGCTACATCTCGTTACCTACCTACCTGATTTGCCTCTTAAATCTAGTGGTGAAGGGTGCATGTGTCTCCAAAACGCATCTTCTAATGTGGATGTTTATCTGTGTACTGACACTGACATTGTGTTTTCTGCTTGTTTAATGATGCCGTTGATAATGGCAAAAGATCTCGTTCCTCCAGTTCTTATTCGAGATCATTAAAGTACCTTGGGCTTATTCTTTTGCTCATCTTTAGTTCTCAGATCTTATCCCCAAATCATTCCTGGTAGATTCAAAGGCATTTCACACTTGGTGACTAATTTAATTTGCTTTTATTTTTATAGCCTGTAAGACATTGCGGGTGTGAAAACACACTCTAAAATTCACCATCGGCAATGAGTCTTATCCCATTCCCCACTGTCACCCCGCCCCTCTCAATTCAGAATGTAATTCTCTGTACCTTTCCAATAAGTTGCAGGGAAAACATGACATTGTGGCTGCATATTATTGCCTTTTCTCCAGCACAGAGAATCACCGACTTCCTGATAGTTAATGTGCCAGACTCCAGTTTTCTCTCTAAAGGTTTCCTTCATTTTTCTCTCGGAAACAGTTTCTTTTCTTCTTCCCATTAACAAACCTTTATTGAGCATCCGCTGTTTTCTAAGCACCGTGCTGGGTACTGCGGGTACCGAGATAAACAAAACCTGGTTTTTATCCCTAAGTAACCGAAATCTAATATAGAGCAAGCCGTGTGAATAAATACCTACCACACAATGAAACAAGAGCTTTATGAGAAGGCAGCTGAGCCGTGTGGAGGAGGAATGGTTCATAAACTATAAAATCTTATTTTTTTCTTCCGTCATATATGATTTTCTAGTATTTGGTAGTGAATTTATTTTTATTTCAGTATTTCATATATCTTTAAAATCTCTCTGGTTTTAGGGCTTACGCTTTTCATCTTCTTTTATTAAAACACTACCTTTTGTGGGTCTCCCAGATAAATACAACCTTTTATTGCACCGGTTGGAGTTTTTCTGGGATCTGGAAATCCAGTAAAGAGAAAGATTTGAAGTGAGTGGTAAGGCAGCACTTGGTTGCTGAGAGCCGAGACAGAACGTGCTGTTGCACACCCCTGGCAAACATGCCTGTACCCTAGAAGGAAGCGACAGTCGCATGAGTCGGAATGCACGAGGAGAGGAAACGCCCCATGTAGCCACAGAAAGAAAAGACAAAGAGACGGCGCGGAAGGCTGGAAAGGTTTCATTCGTGGGTCTTTCAAGAGAACAACGGAACACACTCCCATATAACTCAACAACTGACCGACTGCATCCCTGTCAAGGTGAAATGTGAAGAACGGAAACAAAAAGCGAGGGAGACCTCCTCAGCCCCTCTTTCCTTCCAGTCAGGACCCCGAGCCCATGGGGAGGCCAAGACGAGTGTCTCAGAGTTAAAGTAAATGAATGTTTTAAGTGGTTGTCTGGGGGCTGGGGGTGGAGTGTGAAGGAAGAAAATAGAAAAGTACATTATCCCAGAAAGATCAGAGAACATAAAGTCTCTTTTCATCTTGAAAAGGTAACCATGCTTTTGCATGAGAGGAGTAGTTAACAGCTCATTGTGAGAGAAGCAGGATGAAAGGAATACTGGAAAGAATTTTCTGGAAAGTGGTTAAGGCCTTGCCTGAGCAATGCGATCTACCCTCGGATTGAAACAGACTCCCTGTCACCCCATGGTACCCTCGAGAGGATTCTTTGCACTGACTGGGTCGGCCTCGGGTTGAAACAGACTCCCTGTCACCCCGTGGTACCCTCGAGAGGATTCTTTGCACTGACTGGGTCGGTCTTCTGAGGCGATGGGTCAGTCTGAACACAACGAGCTGACTGTCCCTTGGGGCCAACAGCCAGAGTGCTATCATGAATATCTGAAGTGAAAAACCAAAGGGGACGAGCAGCAGGCTATGGATGCTCACTACAGATCAGAAAGGGTGCGGTGCTTTGCCACTGGGGGCTCGTGGGCCTCAGCTGTGCGGCCGGCCAGCCTGGGCTGCTCTGCAGTCTCGCCCCCTGACCCGCAGAGGCACTTGCAGGGGTGGGGGTCCTGTGGGACTGAAGGACACAAGAGCCAGCGGGCTTTGAGATGTTCTGTGACTAGAACCAGATACCTAGGCCTGCGGAAGGATGCCACTGTACCCCTTGGGTGGGAAGGTGGGGAGGGCAGCAAGTTCAAGCAGCTTCCGAGCAGTGGAAACAGCAGGGCAGGTCATACCCACCAGCCAGAGACCAGGGCAGCGGCTTCGGGCAGACACTTGAGTGCGGGACTGGGAAGACCTTTAATGGAACCGGCCGTGAGACCTGAGAGCAGAGCCCCCAAGGACAGACGTGTCACGACTTCACAGCGAAGAAAGCACCAGGCCCCAAGGACACGTGAGCGACATCTGGCCACTCTACGTCATCCACACCCAAGGCAGGAAAGGCAAGCGGTCTGCATCTGCAGAGCTGTATCCTGCCTGTTGTATTCATTGCATTAGATCTCGACCTTTTGGCGTGCCTCTTGAGTATTCCATGTGATGAAACAGAAAGTCAGCGTGGAGCACTTCCGCTGATGCCATGGCTATCTCGAGCAAAAGTGCTCGATGTTGTCTGAGTTGGGAGCTGAACTAACTGCTTTCTTTGTGGACATACTCTTATTTCTTGAAAGAACAAATGGCAAGTATGGTTATTCAGACTTAATCGCTTAGCAGACATTTTCTTGATAATGAACCAAGTGTGCTTGTCACACTAAGGAAAAGCAACGGACAGTATTTGTTTCCTTTGAGCTTTTAAGCAAAAATTAGATTTTTAAAAATCTTGTATCGGGCATCATAAGCTTGGCAGCATTCCAATACTTAAAGGCTTTTTAGATGAGATTGGTGCTGATATGAATGGATGTGGTTTTTTCGATAGCGTGTAATGAAATGGGTCAACATTCAGAAGATCTTCACTATTCAGTGAACCAATACTTTCCAAATAGTCAATGCTTGATATTATAAAATTATGCCTGGGAACAGATGAAAGATCCATTCAAAGTACAAGACAGACCAATAAACTGAAGCAACTGAGTAAGCAAATTTCAGTGATACAGCTTCAGATTCCACAATGCAACTAAACTTAAACTAACATAAACTGCTGCTTGTCTACTTTCGGTAAGGTTTCAAAGAAGAATATCCACAATTATAGGAAAAGGCTATGAAAAATGTTCTCTTTTCCTTATCTGTATGAGGCGAGATATATTTTTTTTTCACATACCGAAACTGAAAACATATTACAGCAGAGTGAATGTGGAAGTAGATGTGCGAATCCAGCTCTTTAATAATAAAGAGATATTAAGCCCTAAAAGAGATTTGCAAAAATGTAAAACGATGCCATGTTTCTCACTATATGTTTTTGGCTTTGGAAAATATAGCTACTCTTCATAAAAAATATGTCATTTATATTAACAAATAATGGATTTATTATTGCTTTTAAATAACTTAGTATATATTCTTAAAGGTTCATAACATAGTAAATAACTATAGAGCTATAACGGACATAACCAAAGCCCTTTGGAGCTGCAGTGGTTTTTCAGAGTACAAATAGGTCTTAAGGCCTGAAAGTTTCAGAACCACTGCTGTAAAGACACGACTTCCACCAACAAGGCACACTGTGGAATGTATGGAAATGACAGCAGGAGATGAACTGAAATTACAAGAAATTTGATTGAGTAAAGGCCTCTGCCAGGCTGCTGACAGCACACACCTGCTGCTGGGGCGGGCCCTAATAACTGTGTACCTTGGTGCGCGGGCCTGTCCAGATGTGTTTGCACAGTTTTAAAACAACAGCAGATTCAATATACAGTCTTGACAGTCTCGACAGCATGACCTAGGAACACTCTACATTACCGGTGCCAAAAAACAAGAATAAGTGACCCTGGATGTGTGCTCAGGAGACCAGGTATGTCTTGTTTACCGATGTCCCCTCTTGCCTACCTCAAAATAAGTTCTCGGTAAACATTTACTGAGCAAACAGATGGACAGATGGCATGCTAACTTTTATAAAATATGATTAACAATCAACCATCAGGTATTTATTATGCAGCTTTTAACTGATCAAAATTGGCTTAGAGACTATAAAACATATGTGCTATGGACTAAATATTTATTTGTTGTCCCAAAATTCATACGTTGGAGCTTGATCCCCAAGGTGATGGTATGTGAAGGTGGGGCCTCTGGGAGGTGATTTGATGGGATAAGTGTCCTTATTAAGAAGACGCCAAAGAGTTCTCTCACCCCTTCTACCACGTGAGGACGCAGTGACTCTGCCACCTGTGGACCAGGCTCTCATCAGACATGGAATCTGCCAGGGCCTTGATCTTGGCATCCCAGCATCAAGAACTATGAGAAATAAATTTCTGTTGTTTGTAAGCTACCTCGTCTATGGTATTTTTGTTATAATAGCCCAAAATGGACTAAGATAATATGCTGGAATCGTAAAGTCTGCTCTCTGTTATCAAGGTGTTTAACTATAAATTGGATACAGAGACAATTACATACACAGAATAGCCCAGTATTAAAACTGTGCTGAAGTGATCAAGGAGCTGGGCTTGGAGCTAGGATGAGAAAAAGCGAAGAGAGGCCCAAAATCTACACAGTGAGAGTGGAAGATACTTTTGATTACAGAGAGTAGTATGTAACTACAAAGACCTCAAAAATTAGATGATTGAACCAAAAGTAATAAAAATTTGAGCTGGAAGAGAACTTAATACTATCCGGTCTCATCTCGCTATTTTAGAAATGAGGAAACTCAGGCCCTAGGGCCAGGCGACTTGCCCAAGGACACATGTCAATTTGCAGTAGTTGGTACTCAATTCCCAGGAAAGATAATCTTTTCTGTATTCTCATATTACACAGCCAAGATCAAAGGAGACCTGTTGCGATAAGTACCAGAAACCATGATGGTCCCTGGGCCGGAAGAGTAACTAACATTCGTTGCACATCTGTTTATCGTTGGGTGAGTGATGAAAGCATTGTTTCGGGAACATTCACCTTGAGTAGGAATGTGGGAAGACCTTTGAGACAGGTGTCCTAGTCCATCCAGGCTGCTATAACAAACTACCATACATGGGGTGATTTATAAACAATGAATTTACTTCTCGCAGTTCTAGAGGCTGAAAGTCCAAGATCAAAGCAGCGGCATATTTGGTCTCTGGTGAGAGCCTGCTTCCTAGTTCATACAGGGAGGTCATTTCACTGTGGCCTCACACAATGGAAGGTGGGTGAAGTAGCTCTGGGAGACTCTATTATACGAGCACGAATCCCATTCAGAAGGGCTCCGCTCTCACGAATTTACTTCTCACAGTTCTAGAGGCTGAAAGTCCAAGATCAAAGCAGCAGCATATTTGGTCTCTGGTGAGAGCCTGCTTCCTAGTTCATACAGGGAGGTCATTTCACTGTGGCCTCACACAATGGAAGGTGGGTGAAGTAGCTCTGGGAGACTCTATTATACGAGCACGAATCCCATTCAGAAGGGCTCCGCTCTCATGACCTCGTCACCTCCCTAAGGGCCCCCCTCCTCAAATATCGTCACACTGGGATTAGGATTTCCACATGTGAATTTTGCAGAGACACAAACATTCAGTCCACGGCACGAGGGGTAGACAGACAGAATATCTGCAATCCAAGGTTGAAGTCCTCTGGTGGTGGCAGTGGTGGGATTGGAGAGGAAAAATCAGTGCTGAAATACTGACATTAGTGACAGCTTGGACTGAGATAGAGCACCTGGAACACTCAAAGATGACCTCCAAGGCTTCCAGACTCCCGGAAGGGAGATCGGGACAATGATACATGTTCGAAGGTAGTGATAGGGAAAAAGCTAACCTATTTTATGATTGCACCTCATTTAACAACTGGTTATAATTCTTAAAAGACCTGAAAACAAAACTTTTTGGTTTAATT
The DNA here is from genome assembly GCF_000325575.1 of Pteropus alecto. NCBI lineage: Eukaryota > Metazoa > Chordata > Mammalia > Chiroptera > Pteropodidae > Pteropus > Pteropus alecto. The sequence goes on from NW_006436810.1 coordinate 9,200,856, forward strand.
CCACAAAAATGTATTGTTTGAGTTCTCCCTCCATTTTTGTTTTTCACCTAAATCGCTTTCAGTTCTTTGACCCACAGTAACATTTATATCACTAAAAATGGCCATAGGACAGTTATACTTCAATAAGATGAAGGATTACGATAAATACTCAGTTAATTTAAAGGCGAGCCCTGCATGAATGCTTCATCCCGGCTCCCGAGGAAAGCAGTGGCATGGTCCTCCCGGACGGCTACCTTTGTTCTGCATTCAGTTGTTCCCTCAAAGCTCTTTCTTCTCTGCTTTTCAGGTAACATCATGGGATCATTAAGCAAAAACAAACAAAAACCTTTGTTTATGACTAATATTACCAAAGCAGGGCCAGGGATATGTGACTTGTCCAAGTATTGTACACCAGTCCACTAATAAAAAGGGCACACTAGAATAAAAATAATACTTTTCCATGCAAGTTGTACTTTTCATTCTAATGCTGACAGCATGCACTGAACACATCATTGCTTTGGGCTTTGTAACTTTTATAAAACTTGTTTTGGGTAGAAATAAATGTGTGGGTTGCCCAGAGCATAGCAGGGCTTTTGGAGATTGGCAAGGCTGTGTAGTGAAGAAATTTTATAAATCTATGAAAGATACTCTATTGGCATGCATACTGGTTTCCTGGGTTTATTTCCACCCCTTTCTCTTAGCACAAGATTCAATCTAGATGGCAGTAATGGTTTCATGCTTGTATACAGTATCTTTATAAAACAGTATTTACCTTGTCACATACACTAAGATAAGAAGTTTGATCCAGCATAGTAGCCACCAACCATATGTGGCTATTCGAATTTAAATTTGCATTAATTAGAATTTAACAAAATTTAAAATCCAGCTCCTGGTTCTCAATCAGCCCCATTTCAACTGCTCAGTACCTCATGTGACTGGTAGCTTCCATACTGGAGAATGCAGATACAGAATATTTCCCTTGTCACAGAAAGTTCTATCAAACAGTAGTTATCTAGAACATAACTATAATTTTCATTTTTAACTATATGGCTGTCTAAAGATCATACCTGATTTTTAAAGAATGCTAGTGATTTGAAAATTTTATTACATTAAAAAAAAGACAGTTTCTGTTTTGGAATTCTGGTTGCCAATTCATGTTTTTAAAGTAATTAAAATGAATACGGCAAAAGCATGTATTTGCAGAGCAGCTTTCTTCCAAGTTGCATAGTTTACTCTGCCAACATTTATTTATTCATTCAAAAAATATTTACTGAGTGCCTTCTGTGTGCCATGCACTCTTCTGGGCTCTGGAACCAAGCAAATAAAACCCCTGGCCTCATGGAGCTTACGTTGTGAGCAGTGAGATGAAAAGCAAATATTATTTCTGTTTTCAGGGCCAGATATAAAGCTATCACGTGCCAAAACAGGGAACAAAACGAGAATGTTCCAATTTTTATGTTGTTCCTCATTAAGAAGTTACAGAAAAAGGCAAATATTAAGAAAATAACTTCTGAGTTTAAAAGACATTCTTGTCATCAAAAACAAAACAAAACAAAAGCCTTGCAAAAAACTTTAAAATATCATTTCTAAAAAGCTGTATTTGCCTGACAAAGTGTGCCAAGAACTTAGCACATTTTCCAATGTCACCATCTTCCTTCATGGAATCAGAGATTTTACACGTGGCGGAGGTTTTAACCTCTCCTCTCCCAGCTTTCCTCCCACAACGTCCAACCAAGTAACCATTTTACCTCTAGAGGAGCATGTTGGGTAGCAGAAACCTCACTGATGTAATGAACAGCAGGGGTACATTTTCATCAGTCCTAATTTTTATCATTAGCATCATTTTATTAATGATTATTACTATGACTACCGTATCACACAGTCATACTTAAAAGTTTAGATACAACAGATAAAAATAAAAATGTTAAATTGTTTGCATTCCCGCCACAGGGAGATGACCACCATTAGCATTTTAACGTATATTCTTGAAGAATATCTCTGTCTCTGTCTCTGTCTCTCTCTCTGTATCTCTGTCTACATACTTATATTTGTGTGTGTGTGTATATATATATATGTGTTATATATGTATGTTATATATATTTCTAAATTAAAGTGGTACCATTTATATCTTGCTTTTTTCTACTTAACCATAGTACAAATATATTTTCATACAAAAAAGTATAAGTCTACATCACCATTTTAATAGCTATATAATATTGCATTCGATGAATATATCATGATTTATTTACGCTCTTATTGTAGAACATCGACATTGCTCAAAATATTTTGCTATTATAACCAATACTGTGTCAAACAGCTGGCTAAATTTCAGTGACCAAAATCTAGAAGCAAAATTCCTAAGTCAAAGGTTCTACTCATATTTCAGACTTTTCATACATATTACCGAATTCTGCCCCAGAAAAAAAGGTACCTTCATCCTTATTCCAGCAATGATGAGAATGCCCCTTTCCCAAAAATCATACTCTTCATGGAAAACCTTTTTTTTTCTGGTTTTCACTCATTGGTTCCCAGCTTGCCCCTGGGACAAACTTTCTAGTGTTTGAACAGCACTGTCATGTCCCAACAAAGCCTCTTCCTTTTTAGACTTAACATCCCGCCAGTATGGATTAATAAATTATCGTCGGCCTGGTACCTGGAGGATCAATAGTTCTGCCCTTGATCTTTTACTGCTCAACATTCTAATAGGTGATTTGGAGGGAACTATAAAAAGCATGCTTGCAAATTCTGCTCAACATTTATTTAGTACCTACCAAATGCCAGCCTGATGCCTTGTTCTTAGGACATAAATGAGCTCTCTTCCCCGCCCCAGAGAGGTTCGCGGTACTATCCAGAGTGAAAGGAGTATGATGGCGATGCACCTGGGATTTTATGGCTCATGTAGGAAATGATATTTGTAACAGGGGGCAGCAGCTGCCCCTGTCCCTTTCAAAGGCTACAGCACGCTGATGGGGACTCTGCTCTCTTCGACCAATATTTATTGAGCCCTTTCTGTGTGCCAGGTCCTGTTTTCCAGAACAGTCCTCTAGAAATTATTTTTTTGAAGTGTTACGCCCTTTCCCCTAGTGCAGCCATAAACAAAAACACCTTTCCAAATACACTTGGACCTAAGTATCCTGTAACTTAACTATACTTCTCCCTCCTCAGTTACTTATTTTTCTCTGATGATTTCCCAAGAGAAATTTGGGCTGGCTAATATAAAACCAAATGCATTTTGAATAATTTTTGGACCTAAACATTAACCTTAAAGGGAGATAAGCTGCTTTTTAAAATCCTTTTGGGAGGGAAACTAGGCAGTGCCTGAATATCTAAGATGGTAGTTCTAGAAGTCCTCTATGAAATGTAAATTAGGCTGGACAAAAAAAGAAATGCTCCAAACTCTAAAACATGCAGTACTTGGGGATTGACGGATGATTCTATTACTAACATTAAACATCCAGAAATTTCTGCCAAACTATACTCTGAGATCAGCTCATCCCTATGTCCTATTTCCTCCTGGGCCATAACAGCCAGGTTTTAGGTTCGCTTTATTCTCAGAGAATAGGGTTGTTGCATGTGCCAGGAAACCCTCGTGTCTGACAGGACTTGATGCAAGAAACAGCTTCTCTCCTCTGTGGGCCTCCTGGTCAGATGTCCTGGCAGGGCCAGAAGGACCTAAAAAAGGTTACAGTACTTTGAACTATTGGGTGTTAGATGCCAAAATCAATGGCTCTTCTTTCCAGAGAAGTACAATCAGCTTGCGATTTGAAGCGTGAAATAATGAAACATGCCTAGTTCTATTTCAGATTTATATGTTTTAATCTTTGGATTGGTGCCTGACATTTTGTTGGATGTCACAATCGTTTTTGGTTGACTGCTGTAGAAACAGTTACGAACCAAGGCCCACTCACTAGAGTTCAAGGAGTATGTTAGGGGCTGGCTCTGCCTTCCTCTCACTCTCCTTTCCAGAATTTTCTGGCTAAAAGGGAGAGGAACAATGTGTCTGCTCCCTTCTCCCACCAGGTCACTGCCTTGTGGAGTTTCCAACATTCAAAGTCTTCATTTTCCAAATCCAGTTCTGATCGTACACTCCACAGACAGCCACTCCTTAGCCTGCTAGCCTTGGGCCGAGAGGTGCACACACCAGCAGTGAGCAAGATCTACTCGGGATGATGGCGACAGGAAGGCCCACACGGGCCTCGGGAGCAGGCTCGAGGCTGACCAGGGCAAGACCCCTTAGCTTGTGGGCTCCTTGTCCTACGAAGAAGAGCCAGGCTGAAGGCGGCCACCGGGGACCTCTAGAGCAGGCAGCCCAGAGCAGGGGTCTATGGGCCAAAACACACCTGGGGAGCCCAACCCCATCTCTGGTTCCTGGCTCTGTTGTCGCTTTATAGCTCTATAGTTTGCCTCTGTAACAATGATGAATGCTCGTACCCCGTCCGAGCTGCCTTAGACCACTGAGCTGACCCTGTCGAGCCATCTTCTAAGCTCGATCAGTTTAATGTCCCCCCAGCCTTTCTCCTCTCCCTCCCTTCCTCACATTGCCTGGGACTCACTTTTCCTGTGTCCTCAGGGGCCCTGCAAAAACTCGGGCTCACTGTAGAGACAGGAGAGATGTGGCTGCGATTGTGAGGTGACTGGGTAAAGAGCATGGCAAAGCCGAGGCCCTGCACCGGTGAAGGAGGTTGGGCTTGAGGATATTTCCCTTCAAGCCCTGAGATTCTATATTTAATATAGGCCGATGTGTGTGATGACCCCTATTTTCACAGATGGGTAAAACTGAGACTCAATGAGGTCACACAGCTGGATATATTTTTTTTTCTTTTTACTTCAAGCACAACTGTAACTTAGGAAAATTTAAGACATTTTTTCTTTTACTTTTGGTAATACTGGCTCATATATAGTTACCTGCTAGGACTCTGTTAAAATCAGCACTTTTTTTTTTTTTAATAGATTGCTGGCTAAGTTTCAGTTTCATTTCATTCACTTTCTATCATTTAAGTTTCAGTTCTGTTTCTTGGGATATTCCTTTTCCCTTTTTAGTGGTATTATCTGATGCTCTTTGTTATAATTGTTCTTTTGTATCCTTATAATCTGATTAAAATACACCGGTTATCCTGAGGCAGATATTCCTAAATAGGAAGTTAAAACAGGTTTAAAGCTTAGTGCCATGCAAAGTCAGTCTAGCATTAAGCAGAATGCATTTACTTTATTGCTATCTCCAATAGCTGCGTCGGTATCTGTGTATCCATGGCTTAAGTTACCCTGCCTGCATATTCCTTGATGTGAAAAGCCACCAAGAATCTCTCACTCCATAACTAGCCTGACATGGGTGAACCATAACCAGAATTTCTGCCCTCGCCGGAGAGAGGGCTGATGGAGAACTTCCTGAACTAGCTGATATTCTGGCCAAAAGTGGAGAAAAGGAGCCTGAGAGTCTCCTCACTCACAGCTTATTCTCGACTCTATCGAAATCAAAACAGCCCAAGGACTCCGTGGGACAACATGACCTGGAAAGTTCAAGGGAAGGACTCAAAATAGCGACCAAGTGGTTAGATCACTCTTTAGACTTGACAACACTTACAAAAAAAAAAAAAACAACATTAAACTTCTATTTAGACAACCATGCATACTTCAGACACTAAATCACTAAGATATTTGAACTCTAAAAAAATTCTACTTGAAACTTAAATCCTTGATGTTGCCATATTTGAAATTACATTGTTTTCTATTCCAAAATTAATATAGGCTCCATTTTGACAATTTGAAAACAGAAAAAAAATAGAGAGAAAAACATTCAAATTGCAGTTTTGCCATTAAAAGATAACATCTCAGCATTCTCCTCTATTTCTTTTTTCTACTAATATTTTTGCATATTATTTTGACCATGCTATATATAAATTTTATACCCTGAGTTTTTTTGCTTAACATTATAGCATTTCTCTGTGTTGATACAAATTTTATCAACTACATTTTTAGTGGTTACATAATATTCTCTCCTGTATATATAATGTATTTGCCCATTCTCTTATTTTTGGACATTAATATTGCAAATTATCCTATTATGAACATATTTGCACATAAAGCTTTTTTCTCCCTTTTTTCTGATTTAGAATTATTTCCTTAGGACCCATTCTCAAAAGTAGGTATACTAAAAGGTACAAAAAAATTTAAGATTTTTGACGCATATTTTCAAGTTGCTTTTCAAAATGGTCATAACAGTTTACACCCTAAAATAGCCTGTTTAACATAAATGTTCCTGGTAAAGTCACTACTTAAAGTCTCTGAAGCGAATATTCCACTAAAAGCAGTTTACCACACGCTTAATTTATATAAAAATGTCCTTTATTTTACTTATGCCTCCGAAAGGTTTTTAGCACTTCATTAACGTGACCATATTTCAACTTAAAAATCAAGCTTTAATCAGTTTAATTATTTGACACAAAGGCATAAAGAGGATAAAATGATGTCCGTGTCCCATAAGGTAGACAAGAATTATACACGGAAAGAATCTGGGAAAACAGTTGCTGAAGGAGTCAGTAAGTGCTATGGTCGCTCAGGGGGAGGTGAGATGCAGGAACAGGAATGGTTGAGGAAGACAGGGTAGATAGTTTCCTCTGGAAGTGCTGGAACCTGACACTGAAGCATAAGACGCAGGTTAATACAGATGAAGTCAGAGGGCCGTGTAGACTGGGAAAAGAGGATTTAAAACGATGGTTCATCGTAAATATTTGAAAATGAGAAGACAGTAGGCTAAAATTCGCAAGTGCTATTGACTATATTTGGACACTAAATTCTGATGTCCCACTTTCTGATTTGTATTCAAAGAAGTCCATCCACATTAGTTCATATAATTCTAAAGCTAGAAGAGACGTAACTCAGCCTAATACCTCTCATATCCCACATTTTGCAAAGGAGGAAGAAGGCATTAGTGAGGGATTACAAGCTTTATATCTTAATTCCCAGGACAGTGTTCTTTCTCTTGTGTCCCACATGGGAATCTGACAGAGAGCAGAACTATTTAATGCTTTATATTCATATGTCTACACACATACACAGCATTCTTACAGAGCCTGGAAAATAATGAGAGGGAAATGCCAGGTAGGAGGGATTATGTAGATGTGAAGAGGTGACTGAGTTGTGAACAGCTTCAAAGTTTAGTCCACACCTATTTTGTGTGGAATGATTAAATGGTACAATTAACTATTGGAAGTACTTGTGTCTTGCATACATAAGTATATTTAAAGAATGTCTACAAATATAATCACCAGATTAGACTTTTTCTTAACCCTTACTCCATGTAGTAAGGGATACTACTACTATAAGGAATGCAAGAAATAACAAGGTAGAGGATGTAGCCCCAAGCAACTTATAGTTTAGCCAAGGGAATGAAATATAGAAACATGTATCTACAAGTGCAAAATTATTTGATACAGACAACTGTTATATAACTTCTATTACCTAATCAGTGTCTTACAAAGAGTGGGCACTTAGTACATATTCACTAAGTGAATGAATAAAGGAGTAAAGACCATTTCCAGGAGGGATAGCCATGAGAGAGTTCCTGAGATAGTGGAGATTTGAGTTTGGTCCTCGAGGATGATTAAGACTTAGAAGAATGAGGAGGAGATAAGAAACATTCCAGACAAAGAATAAAACAGAAGCCCAATGTACCTATTCTCGGCAAGTTAGAGAAACTCATTCTCTGATTGCTAAAAATTAACTTTTCAAAATAGGTCAATATAGTATAACTGGTCATGTGAACATATACATAGTATAAAATTAACAGTATACCTCTCCAAGAGATAATATTAGTGCAACAAAATATATATATTATAAAAGATGGCATTGAAAAGTAAATAAACTATTTGTCCTCCAAAAAATAAGCAAAAACCACATGCCCAAAACTTTTTCCTAATGATATTGCTGTAAACTAAAACAGTCAGGAATGGAAAAAATACCATTTTCTGAAATGTCTAAGAGATATTAATGATTAATGATCACATAGTTGAAAAATACTGGCGGATGCTGATTCTCTCCTGGTGTAAAAAGTACGTAAGTTCAGTTCTGCATAGGGGCAAAGGTGTTGCAGATATACACAGCTCACTCACTCTGCACACAGTACCTTTGCCCCAAATAATCCTCTGTACCTTTCATACAGTGAAAGAATTGGAGCTATTATTCTAGGCACCAGTCCCTGAAATATAAAGGCTTTCTTACCTCTTTCAAGAATTTTAAACCACAAGATGTGTGCTATTCACAGATACAGAACACATGTAGAGTTTTTGTTATAATTTTCTTTCTCCATTAAAAGCATTTGTTTTTTGAATGAAAAGAGGCTTAATAGTTATTGACTCTAACCTCTGAAAGTTATTTGTGATGTATGTAGATATATAACATAGTGTAAAGGGCAGGAGGTGGAAAGAATGTTTACACTGCCTATAAATGGTAAATGAACCTATGTATTACAAGGTAAATCAACCTATATATGAACCTAAGCAGCGGTAAATGAACCTATATATAACAAGGTTTCTGTATTTTGCATGAAGGAGAAACATTAACTAAAGTAGACTGTGAAAGTTAAGGATATATATTGTATCCCCATAAAATCAAGGGGTGAGGGGAAGGCAAGGCAGGATTACCAGAATGACTGAGGGAGAAGTACCCCCCAAACTACAGTGTATATGTACTCTGCACAAATATATACCCATACATGTGTGTAAACTCATACACATACAATCTCAGGAAAATACCTGTAGGTAGTAGAATTATGATTTACTTAAAATGTTTTATTAATAAAAATTTTAATAGTGAACGTGTGTGGTTTTTATAATCAGGAAACAAATGGTAAACTTTATTTTGAACTCTTGGGGGCCTTACACTGAAAGCATTTACATGATCTAGATGGTGCAGCGTAGTCGTGAGTTGTCAAGTAGGGTTTGAGTCATGTCTCAATCACTTTCTAGCTTGAGACCTTGGATAAAGTTTAGCCTCTCCATCTCAGTCTCCTTATTTATGTCACATATCTAAAGAATGTTATGAAGATTAGAAACTGCATGTAAAGTGGTTAGTACAACAGAACACAATTTAGTATTCAGTATAACTGGTTTTACACTGAGGCTGTTTAAAGACTTATGCTTTGGTGTGAAGAAATGACTCCTTTCTTCTCGCTGTTATTTCCTTGTTCAGTCTGACTTCTTCAAGTCGTCAGAGTAGGGAACACACTGGCAATAGGATTAGATGGAGATGGAAATGATCACTGCAGATCTTTGCATTATTAGAGCAGTTCTACGTCTGAGCCGTTCAATCACTGTGCGACCCACCTCTTAAGGAGGTCACCACTGAACTTCATGGGCAGAATGTGCTAGAGACGTGAGTTGTGGTACAGCCATTGCCAGAGCCGTCCCAAACGGGGATCAGAAGCCAGGACGATCCCACGGGGTGGTTTCCCTCTTTACCATTGGACATTTAATGCTTGTGAGACCTTGAAGCCAGAGGGCTTGGTGTGGAAGCAGAAAGGGTGTTGGGTGGAGGATTTTTCAGAACTGATAAGGTGTATGAGTCTTAGTTTAGCACCATGTCACCTCCTCCATGTGGCTGATTGCCTGAGTCACCAATTGAAGCCCAAGACTCCTCAGAGGTTAGAAATCAGGAAATGATAATTTAATCAAATTTCTTTTATCATTCCTAATCCTTCTAGCATCATCTTCTAAAGTTTTCTAGTAGGACTGATAGAATTGAAATGGTTCTGAAGGTCATCCAAATTTCAGTAGCAACAACGACATACACCATTAGTTTGCTCATCTTAGGCGAGTACAGTTGAATCTGAAAACCAGTCTGCCTATGTAGACAGAGTCTACTGTTCTCATGCCTTTTTTAACAGTGGGACGTTTGAGACATGATGAAAAATCTCTAAAGTTGTAAATGTTGATGAAATAGTTTAAATACAAATATTACATGCAAGAAAAAAAAACTTTGACTTGAGGTCAAAATAAATATATTTTTTAGAATATTTCAAATATGGTCCGACTATAAAACCAGTGTTCTGATGTGTAGATATGCTCCTCGACAAATGTGGCAAGAATATTGTGTAATTTAGGTTATATTTGCTTAACTTATATCCACATAGTTCCATCATAATTGGTTGAAAAAGTAAAAAATAAAACATACTTTCATCAAAATGGATATTTTTAATTGAATAGTTTTTAAGCGAATTAAAGAAATTCATTTATTTTAGCATAATGTAAACATAATTTTTATTCTAAAAGTCAATTTAAAAAAATTAAATCTTATATAGCATCAGTTGTTTATGGGTTTGGGTAAGAGTGTTTCTCTCTTCACATCAAAGTTTGTAATCAGCCCTCTAGAGTTAATAAGTAACACTTAAAATTTTATAGTTTGTATTTCCAAAAATTTCTTCCAAATAGGTTCCCACCTCCCGCCCCCAAAATAGTATTCTTGAAGTGGTACTGTTTAGATCTAAATGATTATTTACATTTACACGGTATATGAATTAAAATGGCATCAAAGAACAAGACAGCAGGCTGCTCAAGTTACCATATACAGGCCAAGATCCATCTGGATATTTGTTTAGCCAGAATAGATAAGGTTCAGGGCGAGTGACCCCTCTAACTAAACTTATAAGAGACTGATAAACCAGAATGTCAATGTATTTATTTACAAATTAGGATACCCCTTTCTTGGGAGTGGATTCTAAATCTCCATTCTCCAGGGTATCTGGTTTCCCAGGATTAAGTTATGGGACTGAATTGCTAATCAAAAGGTTGTTGGATTCTGAATTAGAATCACAGTGTGAAAACTGCATGGTTTCGGAGATTTTTATGAGAGAGCAAAGCCCAAAGAAAGAAGTCTCCAGGACCGAGGATGTCTTGATGGTGCGGGAACAGTCATACCCACCAGATAGAATGGCTGTTTACACTGAAAAGTTAATATCAGCCTTAAATGCATTGACTGTCCATTTTCCTGATTTTTGATTACAAGCAGTCTTCTTAAATCATTTTTGAACAAAAACAGACTTTAAAGATTAAGATAATTTAACTAGAATGCACTCCCCACAGAACACCACCTTCCTAGTACTTCACCATGATTTCGTATAGGTTGGTTCCAACGTGATTGTTTTACACCCTTCCTTGAGAACATTTCTGTCTGAGAATGACCTTGCTTGCATTTGGCTGTGTCTCAGGTTTCTCTCAGAACACAGTGACAATCTGACTCTCTCTGACTCTGCAAGCCATTACAAGTTGATTCTAACCAGCTTCACTCTCTAATTTTTTGAAAGGCCAATATATTGAGATAAGAAATTCAGAAAATCAGTTCTCTTTCAAGCTTCTATGTTCCTTTGTCAAATCTTGTTACTCTATTTTATATATAGTTTTAAGGGGACTTTGGTTAATGTATTATTTACAAAACCATTTAAATGACTTTTAATGTGTTAAACTATATTTATAAATTTAATATGTTTTTTATTCATCCTATGGATGTGTACTTTGTGATCTCCATTTTTTCCACTTTATTTTGAAAAAAAAAATTGCACCTATAGAAAGATGTAGTACAATGCTTGCCCATAAAAACTTCTTAGATTTTGCCTATTGATAATATTTTGCCATACTTGTTTTATTTATAAGTTATAAATATCATGACATTTCAACAATCAGTGCTTCAGCATATATCAATTGTAAACAAGGGCATTTTGGTATTTGATGGCATATAATTGTTCATAGTATTTTTGTGACATGGATGTACCTAAAGGGTATTATGCTAAGTGAAATAATAAGTCAGACAGAAAAAGACAAATACCATATGATCTCACTTACATATGGAATCTAAAGAATAAAAATGCACAAACGAAAACAACTCATACAGAGAACCGATGGTTGTCAGATGGAAAAGGGGTTAGGGAGGTGGGTAAAAAAGGTGAAGGGATTAAGAAGTACAAACTGGTAGTTACAAATAGTCATGGGGATGTAAGTACAGCATAGAGAATACAGTCAATAATACATATACACATATAAAAGGAGAATTTTTCTATATAACCACGTCATTATGCTACCCAAGAAAACACTGACACAGTAACCATGTCTAACAAGTCCATACTCAAATATACCTGTCTCCAAAATGTCTTTTAGGGCTTTTTTGTTTGTTCAACCCAGGATCCAATCACAGATTATGAATTGCATTTGGTCATCATGTCTCTTTAGTTTTCTTTGATCTAGAACAGTCCCCTGCCTATATTTGCTTTCGCGACATTTATATTTTTGAAGATTCAGTCCAGTTGTCTCATATAATGTCTCACAATCTAGATTTGTCTTATTTTCTCATGATTAGATTCGGTGTAAACATTTTGGCAAAAATACTACAAATAGTGTATACTTCCAAAGACATCTCCGACATGAGAAAAACATTAGATTGTCCCGTTATTGGTAATGTAATTGGGACCATATGGTTAAGGTGGTATCCGTCAGGTTTATCCGTGTAAAAGTACCTTTCCCCCTTTTAGTTGAGGTGTTATTTTGAGGACATGTGAATGTTTCGCTTCCCAATAACTTTGCACCCACTGGCAAAAATGCCTGAATCAATTATTATGTTTAGTGGTTGCAAAATGATACCTTCCTTCTCAATTTCCAGTTGGCATTCTTCTGCATGGAAGAGCTTTCCCTGCACCCAACTCCACCTCTTTTTATTTGAGAATCCCTATGCACTTGGATTCTTTTTTATTTTGGGGGACCATCTTATTCTTTCTGATACTCATATTCTGCCAGATTTAGCCAACAGGAGCCCCTTATACACCAATTTATGGAGTTTATTGGCTTATGTGTTCTTTTAGTGTATCTCAATCTTTCAAGATCTCTGAACCAACTGGCAAGAAGTATGGGCTTTCTTGTTGGGTTACTGATCAAGATCTATCCACAGAGCTGGCAAAGTATCCCCTAAGCCACACAGGGTCCTGGGGAGAAGCCTGGATACTTGAAAAACAAAAAAAAAAAAACACAAAAAAAACCAAGCCTCTTTTATGAAGGCAAAAGGGTAAAAGATGATGGGTTTAAGCTAGATTGACAATCAACTGCTCATCAATATTTTGATGTAACCATATATTTAAATAAGTATATGGATTCAGCAAATTCCATCCCAGAGAACATTGCTGGAACAGTGGTTATTTTTCTATCTAGCAAGCCAACCTTACAGGACTTCAATTCCACCTCTCCGTGGGTCCTTAGAAGGCCATGTTGTCTTCTGGGGGAGATAACCCCTGCCTTTCTGAAGAGTTGGGCAAAAGGTCTGTTTGCAGACATCCCGTAGAACCAGGCAAGTGCCTAATGTGATTCAGTTTCTTAATTTCTAACATAAGCCAGTAGTCTGAGGATTCGCCAAGCCGATCCACTTTAGAATCAAGTTTTTTTGTTTTTGTTTTCTGGACAGGCTTCAGAGAGTTGGTGGATTTCAATGTACAAGTGTGCAGGACTTGGGCAGCCTGGTCAACCTAGGTTCCCAAGTACCCTTCTCACAAAGGGAACCACAACTATAGGGAGACTGAATTTAACCCAACGCTAGTATTCCAGAAAAGATGCCACATACCAGTGTTGGGCATGGATTCCCCACAATGTTTGTTGAATAAACAAATGAATAATACTCCAGGAACCAAAAGGAACTGCCAATAGCTTTTGGGGTCACTGAATCCTAGTTCATATCTAGCAGAGAAAAGAAAACATATGTGTCACAACCCAAACTAGTCCTGAGATTTATATGAACTGGACTGCCTTAGGGTACATGCCCATTCCTGGTCATTCACTAGAAACAGAGAAGCGCAGTCAGCTTCTTCAGAACTAGGCATATCTCTCGCCCCAAATCCAGGGCTGTTGGAAAAGAGGAAGAGAAAGGTGAATGATGGGAAAGCAACCATCTGCATTTCCTAATATTGGCCCAAAATAGAAGTATGAAAGTCGTTACTGATTACAAATCTGACATAAAATTTATGGATTGGTTGTGGAGAGTTCATACCAATGGCTTCTTGTTGCCAAGGTAATTGTAAAGACCTTTTGCCTGAGTCACATGCAAAAATCACCTCAGACATAAAATATTAGCTTACCACAGAAAATACCCCAATCTAGACAGGTGACTCACTGGGATCTGTGAATATCCAGCAAGAGTAACATTATTGGTTACCTAAAGTACTTCACCTTAAGCTTTAGAAATGTGAAAACAGGAGATGAGATGGAGTAGAATTTTCCAGGGAAGTTGGTTCCAGGGCAGTTGGGGTTTGATAGCAAAAGGGGCAATGATTGTTACTAAAAGTCCTTACAAAATTTTCTCCTGATTGTAAAGATTTCTACATCACACCCAAAAAACGCAGGAAATTTCAAATTACATGAAAAAATGGCTTTCACATATTTTGCCGGCCTCAAACGTCTTGAAAATAATTCTGTCTCCCCATTTTATCAATGAAACTGATTTCGGCTTCTGTCCAGTCTAACGTCTTAAGGCATGAAACTGTGAGATGAAAAGGGCTCAGCATACGCTCTCCCCAAACATGTCCCAACATTTTCGGAAAGAGGTACAAGGCGACTCTTATTTTATTATTGTTATTGTTATTATTATTATTATTATTATTTTTTATTTTTAAATACTCTACTGTAGCTGTAGTAGGGCTTCTTAATTTAAACCATTAAGGATTTTTTAAAAAATACCCACCTTTTATAATTAACACTCAAAAGACCCAGCTGGGTGTTAAAAATTTGGACGATGTTGCTTAAAAACAAAAAATAAATAAAAAACAACGGTGCCAGTGATATATTTTGGAGGTCTTGAAACCTTAAAAATGCAGCAAAACTTTTTTTAAAAAAGTTGAAAGCCTGTCAAGGTGGTAGGTTACTACTTTCCTCGTCACAGGAATTCACACCGGCACAAGGATTCAAAACGTGTTATGCACAGAAACGCTACTTGACAAATAAAATGATTCCCAAAAGATGGAGGGTCTGGAGGGGCTTTTGTTAAACTGTCGTGGGAATAACTTCCAAAGAGCGTTACAGACCAGAGGCAACCGTTGGGCCCGAGAGTGGCCACACCAGCGTGTCCCTTCTCGGCGCAAAAGCCGTGAGACTCCCTCGGGTCGGGTGGCCTCTCCGCCCCCGGAGCCGCTCGTCCCCACCTCCGCACGCTGCAGCCGGCAGTCGGCGTGGGCACTAGCCCGGGATCGGGGCGTCCGGGCGCCGCAACCACGGCCACAACCCTGCCTCCCGCTCCAGTTCCGCGATCCGCAACAGAGTCCACACAACGGAGCCTTGTGAAGTTGTGGTGGGAATTATCCCGTTGCTGACTTCCGGAAGGTCAGCAAGGCTGTGGCGGACTGAGAGCTCATCTCGGGGCTGGGGGGTTCACGTCAGAGGAACCCCCACTGCTGCGACGCGTTCAACGCGGCAGCGAAGGGAACCGGGTGGCGCACGCGGAGGTGGGGCGGCGGCACACGCGTGAAGGCAGAGCAGGGGAGTCCATAGTGAAAAAAGGAGCTAGGGCCCGTGGAAAAGGTGAAATTCCCCCACTTCCCAGCTCTCATGTGTGCCCCACACGCTTCTCGCTGCGCTCCGGCTCACCTAGCAGCCTCCCCACCGTGCCACCCAATGTCCTCCCCCTAGCTGCTAACCACCAGACTTTAAGACCGCGCGGAAACCGTCGAGAGAGAGGCGGCCGGGTAGCAGTTGGGCGTGGCTTCTCAGAGAGAGGCGGCCCCTGGGGGCGGGGAGACCTACGCAACCGTTGGCTCGGGCCGCCGATTGGCTGAAGTGCCTCCGCGGAGCCAGCAGGCGTCTCCGCCCGGCCCGGGCGCTCCTCCTCCTCTCCCAGCCGCTCGGTCCGCCCCCGCTCGCGAGGGAACCGCTCCGGCGCCGCCGCCCCAGCCCAGTGAGGACGACAGGAGAGAGGGAGGCAGCGGACACACTCGCTCGCTCGCTCTCACCAGCACCAGGGCTCCCAGAGCCGGCGCGGAGCCGAGGGG
>NW_006436810.1:9217358-9280146 GCF_000325575.1 Pteropus alecto
CGGCGCTGCGCGAGCAGGAGCGAGTGTACGAGTGGTTCGGGCTGGTGCTGGGCTCGGCGCAGCGTCTGGAGTTCATGTGCGGGCTGCTGGACCTTTGCAACCCGTTGGAGCTGCGCTTCCTCGGCTCGTGCCTGGAGGACCTGGCGCGCAAGGACTACCACTACCTGCGAGACTCGGAGGCCAAGGCCAACGGCCTCTCGGACCCGGGACCGCTGGCCGACTTCCGAGAGCCCGCTGTACGCTCGCGCTGGGCTCGGCGCAGCGTCTGGAGTTCATGTGCGGGCTGCTGGACCTTTGCAACCCGTTGGAGCTGCGCTTCCTCGGCTCGTGCCTGGAGGACCTGGCGCGCAAGGACTACCACTACCTGCGAGACTCGGAGGCCAAGGCCAACGGCCTCTCGGACCCGGGACCGCTGGCCGACTTCCGAGAGCCCGCTGTACGCTCGCGCCTCATCGTCTACCTGGCGCTGCTGGGCTCGGAGAACCGTGAGGCCGCCGGCCGCCTGCACCGTCTCCTGCCCCAGGTAGATTCGGTGCTCAAGAGCTTGCGCGCGGCCCGGGGCGAGGGCTCGCGAGGCTGCGCGGAGGACGAGCCCGGCGAGCGCGGCGAGCAGCGCGAGGGCGAGGAGGACCCCGAGAAGGACGGCTCCGGCCGGGAAGGCAGCGGTGCCGAGCCTCGCGCCGGCGACGGGCTGGGCTTCAGGGCCCAGGAGGAATTGCTACTGCTCTTCACCATGGCTTCGCTGCACCCGGCGTTCTCCTTCCACCAGCGGGTCACCCTGAGGGAGCACCTGGAGAGGCTCCGTAGCGCGCTCCGCGGAGCCCCCGAGGACGCGGAGGTGGAGTCGTGCAACTTTGCTGGCCCCAGGGCCCAGGTAGGGCGCGCGAGCCACCTAGCCCCCGCGGGCCGGTCACCGCCCCGGCCCAGCTTTCGGACACCCCGTGGCCTAGCCTGACCCCGGCGCAGGTGGCTCGGAATCCCCACCGCGCGCTCCCAGCCCCAGAGTACTCATCTTCTTTTTACTGGGCCGCTCAGTTCCACTCTCCCCCTCACCTCCCCCCCTCCTGCACACACAGGCACCCGCCATAACAGAATGCTCTAGAAGTCTCTTCCGTGCCGGAGTTGCCACGGAAAACATGGAACTCTCATCCCGGGTCCCCCTCTTGGATGAAGGGTCTCGGGATGTTTTTGGCTTTGAGCATCTCTCGAGCCCTAGGTGCTGAGAAAGGCGAAGTGCCAAAGGAGCCGGCGTGTTAGCTGCGGTTTGGCCACGGGCAGCGCCTTCCCTTTCTGGCCGTCGGGCTCCGCTTGCACGCTCTAAAGCTCTGCCTTACCCCTCAGCCAGGTGGCCTAAGGTGCGCTGCCAGCCTGCTGTCGTCTTTGGTACGAAGGGACTTTTAAAATTTTTCTTCAGCATGTGCCTGAGTTAAAAGGGGTCGTAAGGGTCTTTTGGCTCCTGGTTAGAGAACTTGATTTGCAGAAGAAATCTCAAGCGGAGACCTGCGAACTGACTCAAGTAAAAGCGCGGGTTGTCTGGGTAAGAAACCTTTTCTAGGGCGGGCTGGTTATGCCTTTACCTTTGGCGTAACCTGCTTTCTAACGGGCTCGAGTCGTGCCTCCGGATATGGTTCCGGGGGTAATTTGTTGGGCCTTTACTATAGGCATAAGTATTGTCTCCTATAAAGTTATTAAACACCAAAGTGTAGTAGACGAGAAAGCAGATGAGTCACTTGTAAACATTAAAGATGAAATTTTTATGGAGCCGTGAAAGCAATTTAATAATATAGGCCCCATATAAAGTTCTTGAGCGTGACAATTTAATGGAGCAGAGAGGGGAGTAGGTTTCAGTTGGAGTAAAAATTTTGTATAATAAGTTTATTATCATGGTTCACAAGTTCTTAAAATGTATTAATTTGGATGGCGTACTTTTCAATTTAGGCAATTTCAAGGATAATATATTGGAACAGGGGATCCCCTCCCCAACCTTGCTTGAAAGTTACTTCAACTCATGTATCTGCTGTCATTCAGTACCCTGGAAGTAAAACTGGGCATTGTATTTATCTAGTGGCTCTGCGGACTCAATACCCATAGAATCAAGGAATTTGGGGCTGGAAGGGATTTAGCGATAACCTAGGATGAGCCCCTCCTTTTTAAAACGAGGCTTCTGCGTGAAGTGATTCACATTTTAGGACACATCAAATTCAGATGTAGTAACGCCTAGTACCCAGTAGTACCCATTTATCTTACAATGTTTGTTTACTACTAGTATGCAACTATGTATTTGCTGGTAAAAACCCTTGCAATTCTTCAGCCTATAAAATATTTTCTAAAAGTCCTATATGCCACTGCCATTAAATTTTGAGATAAATCCTGAACTCAGGAGCAATACTTTTTAAACATTTCTTGTTATAGAACATATTGTAAAGATAACCTTAGATTTTAAGTATAATGAAACTGCCTCACAATGTAACCGTTTATATTATTTCATTCATATCATTACTAGGGTAACTAATTTCTGATTGAACTGCTAGTCTTTTTTTCCTTTAAATTTTGCTTGTAATCCAAGTGTTGGAAGGCGACTAGACAAGGGGGAGATGCTTGCAAACCATAGTAATGAGATTTTTATCTTGACTGCAGTGTGTGGCCTTTTCTGGCTACCAGTGAGTGCTGGGAGGAGTGTACGAAGTGAGGCTGGGCATGCTGCCATTCATTTCAGCACATCGTTACTTCTCAGGCGGTGCCCTGTGCTGTGGCCATGAGTTGAAGTGGGGGAACAAATTATAGGATTTACACATACTACAGGTGACGCTGAAGGCTATCTCTAGACACTGGTTGGTGTGTTATACTTTTTTCTCCAATAGTTGTTTAGGGTTACCGGAACAAATCATTTCGTCTCATTAAATTGTTAGGACCCCGCATTTTCTGCTTGTTAGCGTAGACTCTGGGTCCTCCAGCTGTGGCATGTTCTGGCCTTGAAGACATTTTTTCCGCGGATCTTGTAGCTTCCAGGCTGTCAATCCAGAGGCTGCCGATGGGGGTGGATTGATTTCAATCCCGATTCGCTGTAGTCGCGCCCAGCTGTTCCTCGACCTTCTGTCCCCAGTGATCCCGGGGTGTGCTCACCTTGGAGTTTGCAAGGAGGCGCCGGAATCTTCTGCGTTTCTCGACCATTCCTCGCACGTCAGTGCCGCAGGTCGCGCGAGGGACCCACCGTCACGACCCGCGGCTGACCAGCGGAGGGCGATTGGGGGCGGGTCCCGTGTGGCTCCTCCCCTCCCCCCTCCCGGCAAGATGGCGGCCGCGCACCGCTCACGTGACCGGCGCGCAGGCCCCTCCCCCGGGGGGGCGGGCTGAAGACGGTACTCCCTCCCCCGCGTCCCTGGAACCTGCTCTGGGCTAGGCGGGTGCGCGGATTTTAGAGGAGAACCACGTGGATGGTGTACTCTGGTAGTACTAGGGGGAAATACCTGTGGCAGCCTTTTATTGTCCCGGAAGAACTTTTAGACACATTTATGTAACTTTTTAATTGCTTAGGAATCATCCTCCTTACTACGGTCCAAGTATCATCCATATTAATGAATAAAGTAGAACTAATTTTGTAATTTTCTTTTCTAGTAGAGTAAGGGTTTACTGACCCAGAAAGTGTTCCTGACACTTTCAAGACTTGTATCCAGTACCTGATATACAGCAGCTTATTTTTTAAAAAACTTTTAAAAACGTTTACAGGTAGAATATGTGCTTTAATGCGAATTTTATATTAATTGTATGCTTTCAAGTTGACCAGGCTCAGCAACTGTTTAGTGACATACCACAGTTATAATGCCAATAGTTGAGATGATAAGTCCATAAACTTAACCACTAGAATAGACTTATCAGATCATTTTAGAAGAATGGAGGGAGAGTAAATAAGTTTCTAGAGTTTTCCTGGGTGGTCTGGTTGATTTTAGAGTAAATGTTACACGGGATTGTAGTTAAGTGTTGGCATTGCCTTTTGGAGACTTGTGTTGTTCTTCACAACTGCAGTTGACTGCCGGTCAGTCACTTGCATAAAATTCAACAAATAAGCCGGTGGGCAGTAATGAAACTACTCATTAAGAGTATACTTAGGAAGTTTGGGTGATTGCCATAGTTATGTGTTGAGAAAGTTGCAGACTACATTTATAGTGTAAGGGAAAAGACCTGGTTTTAAAAATGGTTCCATTCATGTTAGGAACCCAAACTAATGTGTTAGCAATAGCAACAACAAAACTGCACACTTTTTTTTAAAGGTAATGATTTTCTTTTGCATTGAAAAGAGGAAAGAGGCAAGCTTGCTTTCTTCGAATGCCCAAAGACACCCTTTAACTGCTCGTGAAAATGGATATTACAACTTGTGGAGATTTAGCTCCACGGTTACAAGCAAAGGTGAAAAAAGCATAGACTCTCATAGTAATGGTTAGTGGTTAATGTCGTTGGTATGGCAGTGTTTCTCTGGAGATTGTTTTCGGTATCCTCAAAACAGTTGCTTGGCAAATAGTACTCATGTTTCAATTAAAGATAGAAACAAACTTCTGTGATTTTGTGTGTGTGTGGGGGGGGGTGATGTGTAGAAAGTATGTCGTACGTGGAGCAGGGCTTCCCAGCCTCTGGGCCATGGACCTGTATCTGTGTCCCGGCTGCACAGCAGGAGGTGAGCGGCAGGTGAGCCAGTGAAGCTTCATCTTTATTTGTAGCTGCTTCCCAGTGCTGGCATCAGGCATTAGATTCGCATAGGAGCACCAGGTCTCTGGTGCCAAAAAGGTTGGGGACTGCCGTTCTAGAGGCTGTCAGAGGCCTTGAAACAGAGTAGAGCATATTTATTAGAGCACTAGACTTGGAGGCTTCAATTCCAGCTCTGCCACTAGCTCTCTGCTGTTAACCAATTCACTTAAATCCGTGTGCCACAGTCTTATCTGTAAAACGGGAATCATAATTGCCTTTTGAGGTGGTGATTGAATTAATGAGATAAAGTGCAAAATACTTAATGTACTGTCTTGAGCACGAGTTCTCTGCTGAGAATGATAATTTCTTTTTCTTTTCCACTGAGATTCAGTCATCCAGATTGTGATATCAGGTGCTTTCAGGAATGGATTTTTTCCCACCTAATAAAAGTCCATATGGTGTAGTATTTTCTATATTGTTCTCTATTCCCATCCCTCTAAATTGGTGTTCAGGAAGAGTGGGTAATTGAAAAGTAGTATTGGAGACACATTTATTTGGGGCAGTTATTTTTGTTAATACATTGTAAAGAAGCCCAAAGGAAGCATTTCTCTGGGTCACAAATCATTAAGGTACATATTCTCCCCATACTGGATTTGGAGATGGGAGTGGAGAAAATATATATATTTAGAATTTGGGTTACTAACTGCCAAGAAACCATAGTTTACTTAAATCTTTACCCAGTTTTCACATTTGTCTGGAAAACTATATTTTAAAGCTGTTTCATAGTTTTGTAAGTTATACAAGTTTTCATTAGTTCAATGCACAGACTGGAATCCATTGATGATTAAGGAACTTTTAAAATATATTTTTTATAGATGTTATGAAATTGGGAGTGGGGACCAGTGCTAATTTTTAAGCTTACTTAATATTTTCGTCCTTCCTGGAGAAATGTGAAGCTAAATGTTTTCTTGTTGTTCGTTTTTTAAGAGAAGCGAAAAGGCCTGCACTCCTGTCAAAGCAGATGAGCTTCACTTTACCAGCTCTGCTTCTTGTTGTGGAGGACTGCGTGTCACAGCACTTCTTTTACTCACAGAGAATGCTTTGTTACAAAAGCTTCCTTTATCCAGTCTATGTAAACAGTCCCCGGGGAGGGGGGCGGGAATAGGGAGGGGTGGAAGTGCCTAATCGGTGTTTATGTTATAGGTGGCAGAGCTGTGGGGCTCTCAGGAGTCTGGTTCCTTCTGTTCTTCCTGTGCTCCAGGGAACCTTTGGCCTTTGATTCTCTTCTAAATGTCTTAGCTCTTGAGAAGTGTGCTGTGCTCATTCAAGAAGTAGTTCATTTAAGGTCAGATTAGGTTTTGAAAAGATCAGTTTGGCAGATTATTTAGTCAATACAGGTTTCATATAGCTCAGTATGAAATAGGGATATTATCACCATTTATTGCATATATAACTGCTGTGATGATGAACGCACTATAATGTATGTGAAAATGCTTGGTAAAAAAGATACGTATCAAGCTCTATCTATTGACTACCACAATTTGGTTGCAGTGGATGAACGGAAATACAGAAGTTTGAAGAGGGCCTTGAAGGTCAGGTGAGGAATAAGTTGCCAGCAGTTTGCAGTGGGAGCCATTGCAAATTTGTGTGCTTGTGCATGCCTGAACTGGACGCTGTCACTTTAAACTTAGTATGTAAGAAAAGAATGCATCATTGATTAAAAAAGAAATCTTCCAGACACATCTAGTTCTCTTCAGTGGTACCATTATATTTCTAGTCATTCTCTTTGATTTGCTTGATAACCTTAATCCTGACATACCCTCATATCCTGAATCTACCCCTTCCTCATCCTTTCTGACACCATTTGCATTTGAAACTTTATATCTAGACTTGTATAACAGATTCTCCTGCTTTCAGCCTTATCTGTTGGCTGCTACTGCCAGATACATCCTCCTAAAGCAGTGTTTAATCACAGCATGTTTTCTGGCAGTGACTGATGGAGCCTGGCCACTAATAAATCTTTGGGCTCAAAATCCCTTTTTCCCATAATTTTTTCATACATCCTGCCTCTCATTCAAGGCTGTTTCATGCCATCACTTCTTGTATTGATGCTCTCTGGAATTGTCCCTATGGTGGTCTTCTCATAAGATTCTCGTAAGATTCTCGCCACCTCTGAATTCCAGTAGCATGTGTATTCTGTTATAATTTTGATACTACTTTGATTTTTTTAAATTATTTTTAATTTATAAAATTGACCTTCCATCCTGGATTTTAAGTTCCCCAAAAGCTCAGGTATCACATCTCATTTTTTGTCTATGTTGCATATATTTTAAGTGCTCAGTCAAAATTTTCTGTGCTTATTTAGGCTTTTCATGTACAGCTCTGAAAAGTACAATATGATAAATTGCTGTAAGACAAAGTGCGTCAGGAGTGATTTTTTTTAGTCTTGTATTGAATTATACTTATCAGTTATAAAAAATATTTGCAGTTGTATAGGCACAGATGTTTTGGAAATAATAAAAGCAATTGTTTAGGTAAAAAGCATGGAATAGTATAGATTTGAACTGAATTTTCATTGAGTGAATGTTGAATACTTGTGCTTATTAATTACTCTTAAAATCTTTGTCTTTCCTGAGTTAACTAAACTTTTGTGGGGAGAGCATAAATTGGTGCAAACCTATAGATGATGTTTCGATGGAATGGAAAAGGTCATAAATTATAAACTATTTTCTTATTGTTTGGGTAGCATGCGTAGTTTTCTGGTGTTGATCTCCAATTTGTGATTTGCTTGGGGGCAGTAGGAGTCAGATGCCGAGTTGAAATAGTACCTTGCTTATGATCGGAAAGTTAAAAACTTACTTTGGTCATTGAGTGAGCAATCTATAAGAGTTGTGGAATTTTTATTTTTCTTGTCAGGAATGTCTAAATTGGGATAGTAAAGAAACATAATTTTCTTGCAGTATAATTGATTTTTATTTTGGGAGTCAAATGATTGAAATTCACTAGTGGTCTTAGAAGGGACAACGTGGCCATATGTGAATTAAAATGCTGTAGCATTTTGGAGAGCACTTCCTGGAGAACGGGGTTATCATACTTAAAAGGTTGCTCAATGAGAAGGTGGTGTTAAGTGGTTTTATTATTTTGGAAAGGGTGCCTGTTCTAACAGGTGGCATTAAATACAAGTCCTAATGCAATGTTTCTCAACACTAATATTTACAAACCTATAATTCACTTACTTTCAAGGATCCTTCTCAAACCCTATAAGCTTTAGTTTCTGCAAGAACATTTCTCCACTGGGTTTGCAGGCTGTGTGTGGCTCTGGTGTAGGAGTTAGAAGTTCCTGATGCGGTGGCTGTGACCTTCTGATCTCACTTCCTTCCAGGTGCCCCTTTTTGCCCCCTTGCTGTCGTCTAGGGGGCTAGGGAGGGGAGGCGCACACCCTCCATCAATCCTCTTGTACCCATGTTCTCTGGTGTGTTCTTTTCACCTCACCTGAAAACATCCTGGCAAAGTGGGGATTTAAAGATTTGGGGGCTGCTAGCCCAGGGATGTAGCAGTTCTCCTAGTTTTGAGGTAAAAGTGGAGATCTCTTCCCTTCCATGGTAGGAGAACAGACGGTTGGTGAAGGAAACACAGATGCTGGTGCCAAAGAGAGTGGACCCTGGCTGTGGTCTGGGCTGGGAAGCCTCTACCACTCCCCCTCTGCGTTCTAGACCTTGGTCATTTTCTGGGCCAGTAGTTCATATTTTTCACCAGTCCTCTTCTTAACTACAGATGGCATTATTCAGGTCGAAATACAACCACAAAGGGAGTTTTACAAGGAAAACATCGGGGCCAGTTCTTAGGTAAAAACTGCTGCCCTCACTTCTCTTTCACCCCCAAACCCCTCCTCGCTATAGACTTCGTGTGACATCAGCATGCTTTCGCCAGATCTTTTCTCATAGTGGGCCCTAAGGTTCTGTTCTCTAGAAAAGGCAATGATATCAACAATTTTAGTGTTTTAATTTGTGATAAATTCATAGAGTTCCTCAAAGTAAAGTTACGGTGATGAATTTCCCTCCCCCATCTTGTTCCACCCACCCGGTTCCAGTTCACCCTCACTCTGCACAGATGACTACTGTTCACTAATGTCATGTTAAGAACTGCTAGTGCGTGGCCTGCTCTGGTCAGTGGACTGTGATGGGGAAGAGTATACACAGATTAAGTCGTCTGCCCTTCGCCCCCACATTCAGTAGCGAGATGCTTGTAAGAGTTCTGATACATCGGTCTTGCCAAATCACATTATCCTCACGTTTCTAGTTAAAATAGTTACATAGGAAGGGAGTCCACGCTCAACATAAATCCACATTACACTGTTTTTGAGCTGTTGATTGATTGGTCTCCCTTCTCTCTGAGCTGTCAGTTTGGCTGTTTGCAGCACAGCTTTTATACGTTGACCAGCCATGCTGCTTCTCACACCTGAGCTTGCCTTCTACCAGGTGCTGTAGCGTGATTTAAGGCATTATTTGGGTTGGGTTGTGCTATTTCCTTGAGACGAGATGAGACAAACGTCAGCTTTTTCTACTGCATCCTCTCAATTAAAGAGGCAGACAGTAAGTAAGTCTTAAATTCTCCCCAGTTTCTCCCCTCTTCTCCACTAAATAAAATCAACATCTCAGTAATGTTTCTAATAATGAATCATTTTCTAACATTCAAGACTTTTTATGGATCTTGCTTAATAATAGCATTTGCTTCAGTTCTAACCCTGGTTATTTAAAGAGAATTTAAAATTTGTAACTGGATAAGTCGCCCCAAAATCGAGTGGCTTAAACTAACAACGATTGTTATTTCTGACAGTTCTCTGAGCCAGGAATTTTGACAGGTAACTAATGGCACGGGTGACTTGTCTCTCCTCCAGGATGGCTGGGGACTGGAGGTCGCTGTCTCTCCCTCTCCTCTCTCTGCATAGTCTTTACCGTGGCAGCCTTCTTGCATGGTGACTCGGGACTCCAAGAGGAAGGGGCCCAGACTGCAAGGTTCCTTGTGATCTATCCTTAGCACTCCGGAACATGCCTTCCGTCACTTGGTATTGGTCAGACAACTCTTCTAAAGCCAGCCCAGGTCTGCCGTTTGGAGACTTAGACTCGCCTGTGATAGGAGGAGTATCAGAGTATGTTTGGCTGTCTTTACCACAGCAACTCAATAGGGTGTTGTTGCTATAGACTCACATTAACATTCTAGGTCTTATTCGATGAGAGTAAAAACTTGTGAAGAAGTTAGTAAATTTAGTAAAAAAAAAAAAAGCTGAGAAACTTAAATTTCTGCTTTTTTTAAAAATAGAGAATGTCTTGGTATTTGTAAATTTACAGCCTATATCAAAGGACTAGAGGAAATATGTAGAACATTGTTAGATGAGCTAAAATAAACCCCGCATATAGTTAGACCTTTGTTAAAGTACAGCAAGGCAATGTGACCTTTGTTCTCGTGTTGTGTTTTCAGTGAAGAGTCTTTTTAGGACTGTCCAGCCACTTGACTGTTTCACAGACGTCCCCACACTAAAGAAATCTCACGTGTGTAATTGTAATGGATCTATATGTGTAAAGTTAAATCTGAGTAATTTCTGGAATGAGCCAGATGTCCAGCTCACCTTTGTTACATGATACATGGATTTGAGTTAACCAGGAGCTCTTAGAGGAGGCTGGCTGCCACAGGACAGAAAAAGCTGTACTCAGATGCGTTATAGAAAGAAGAGCACATACTAAAGTTCTCTGTGTTCTGCCTATTTTTGCAGGCTTAGAACTTTTAAACTGCATCATCTTGACCCAAGCAGAGACAAGTTCTCCGCTTTCTGTTTGGTCTTGACACTTTGATCTAACAGGTCTTTGTAAAATGCCAATTCTGGCATGTCATCTGTATTTCATTTTCATGGAAATCTGAACTTAATAGAGAAAGTGGATATAATTCCTTTATAAGATTCCATTAAACCAGTCATTTTCAATTTTATGGCCCCCTTTCCCCTGCTCAAAATAAAAGAAAGCGTATGTAACGTGGAAAGAGGACTGGCATGTGCAAAGCAGAGCTGCCCCCCCGCCCCCTGTTGGAACTGGTAAAATTCATGACTCACACCTCTGTAGCTCCTGAGGCTTTAGATTACATTTTTATTAAATTAGATAAAATTTAAAATTAATAAAATTTTAAATTTTATAAGTAGTTTCTGAATTAACTCTTAAGTGATACGTGCTGAGACTTGGGGAGGGAGGACAGAAAACTTAATTAGTAGATATTTCATGGGTTGATGAACTTAGGTCCTTGGATAGAAACTCAAACTCCATTTTTCTCCCTAGGTAATTAAACAGGAGACTTTTTCTTGGTTGTTAAATTTTGCTCTTAAAATTTGATTTTGATTATGAAGCAAACTACTTTCTCATAGTTGCTTCAATATAATATTTGTGGAGGCAACAGGATAAAATTGCTGTTTTGAATTTCCATTTTTTAATTGTGGTAAAATATACATAACAAAATTTGCCATTTTAATCCTTTTTGGCTGTCCACTTCAGTGGCGTTAAGCACATTCGCGCTGTTGTGCAACCGTCACCACCATCCGTCTCCAGAGCTTTTCTTTTATCCCAAACTGAACCTCTTTGTCCGTTAAGCAAATACTCCCCAGTTTCTTCTCTCTCTGGCCCTTGGTAACCACTATTCTACTTACTTTCTCTATGAATTTGACTCTTCGAGGTACCTCATCGGTGGAATCATACAATATGCGTCCATTTGTGTCTCTCTCAAACTTATTTCACTCAGCGTAATGTTCTCAGGGTTCACCCATGTTGTAGCATATATGAGAATTTTTTTCCTTTTTAAGGCTAATATTCAATTATCTATATACCACATTTTGTTTATTTCTTCATCCATTGATGAACCTTTGGGTTGTGTGCTTTCGGCTACTGTGAGTAATGCTGCAGTGCACGTTAGAGTGCAGGTTATCTGTCCGAGTCTCAGCTCTTTTGGATGGACACCCAGAAGGGGAATTGCTAGATCATCTGGTGATTCTGTGCTTCATTTTTTGAGGAACTGCTTATACTGTCTTCCATAGCAGCCTCAGTAAGTTACATTCCCACCAGCAATGCACAAGGGTTCCAGTTTTTCCATATCCTTGCTAATACGTTTCTGTTTTTTAGATAATAGCCATCCTAATGAGTATGCAGTAGTATCTCATGGTTTTGATTTTTTATATCCCTCATGAAAACTGTTGTGGTTTTTTTTTTGCACATTTTGCACTTATTTATATTTGAAGGTGTGTGTTATTTTTAATTTATGAACCACATGTAAGCAGAGTAGAAAAATATTTTGTAAGAAATGGCTGACCTAGTCAACTAAACTTCTTCCAATTAACACAGGTATTTGAAAGGATTACAGTGCTTTATTTTATTTTTTTTTTTAATTTTTAAAATACTTACAGCATTGTTACGCTAATGTTTTATTTGTAGTAAGTGATTATATAGTCTGGGTTAGGATATACATGATTTTGTTATTGTTAGAGGAATTCCTATATCTACCTTTTTAAAATCAGTAATATTGAAAATTGGTGAATGCCATCATGCTAAATGTTTCAGAAGTTGGATTTTGACTTAGGAGATCTGTGCTCTTCTTTTCATTAAGTGATTCTGTGTAGACAGTCTTTATTTCCTTTGTTTTCTAGAGGAAGACGAACTGCTATATAAGGCTGATACTTAGCTCCCAAGAGTAACTAATGTGATGCTTTTTATTCCCAGAAATGGAGCTGTCAACTGACAACTCATACTCATTGTCAGGCCAGGATGCGATTAGACAGCAGAACAAAATATTTTAAATTAGGATTCTTGGGAAGTTTAGGCTCTTCTTGTTTGCTTCATTTCTTTATACAGTTTTAAAACACGAATGTATATTTATTACAGATTTATAAAATTGTAATTCATTTTTGAAACTGAGGTGATTTTGGTCTCAGAAGTGTTTTAAGATTCTGATTATGGAGGAGGGGTAAGGTGTAGTTTTGATAAAGAACTGTTAAAAGGCTGTTTTATTGTTCGGCTTCCCCAGTGTGTTACAGTAACAGCGTACACATGAAGATGATACACATGAAGATGCTTTAATTCTGGAGAGCCGTATATAAGATTAGCATGCTCTTTATTACTTGAAGCAGCTGTCCTACGAACTCCAGTTCACTAATGATTGACTGAGCAAACTCAGATTTATTGCACCCAGTAGATGGTTTAATTTTAGTAGTACACTCACTGTCCATGCATTCTAGAAGAGTTTAGAAGGGTTCGGCATGTATTGATACCTTTTGTAAAACTTTTTCCTAACAAGGCAACTTGTTAGACTATCACTAAAATCAAGTAATGAATTAAAATTGTGTAATAATTAATGTAAAAAATACCAATATCCTTACATATGGGGGATTAGCATAAAAGGTACCATCTCTTTTTATATGTGTTCCTTCAATTCTGGTTCACTTTGGTATAGAATTGAAATCATTGGCAATTCTAAACAGTAATATGCAGTATGTCCCAAGAAAACTGGGATAGTGAATAATTGGTAGAATATTATTGTTAAATGGACATAAATATTGATACTTCTTCTTTTCCTTACTGTTTTGACACTTTGTGCCCTTACTGTTTAATCATCTATTTGATCTCTAAAAATTGCAATTAGAGTAGTTGCTATTAAAAATGTAAGAATCTAGAGGATGTCAGATAAAGACAAATATGATCTCACTTATGTATGGAATTTAAAGAACAAAATAAACGAGCAAACAAAACAGACTTATAGATAGAACAAACTAATGATTGGCAGATGAGAGAGAGGTTGGGGGGCTGGATGAAAAAGATGAAGGGATTAAGAGATACAAATTGGTAGCTATGAAATAGTCAAAGGAATATAAAGTGTAGCAGAGGGAATATAGTCAGTGATATTGTAATAACTAAGTATTGTGCCAGGTGGGTACTAGACTTATCGGGGGGGGGTCACTTCGTCAGTTACATAAATGTCTAACCACTATGCTGTACACCTGAAAATAATATAAAGTAATATTGTCAACGGTTATGGGAAAAAAATATAAGACTTTAATCTGGCTTATTTTTATGGAATTTACTATTCTTAGTCTGTGATGTAGATTGACATGTGCCCCTTTCTCATCTAGAATGACTCTGCTCATGGTGATTACATGCAAAGTGCCGAGGCCAGTTTAACAGCAGAACAAGCCCCGGTATCTCATGACGGACTTACTGTGGCACCTCATAGAACACAGCGAGAAGGTATGCTGTATTCTTTGTGTGAACTTAGAGCATCTATACCTGGAAGGACTGCAGAGTGCTGATTACTTTGGTTAACTCTAATTCTTCTGTCTCCTTTTTGGAGTAGAGAAATCCTACTGGTCCTGGGTTTAGCTCAAATGCCAGCTCTTCCACTTCTTCTGAGTCTGCATCTGGGCTCTTGCTCTGCAGTGCTTGCTTGCAAGGCCTGTCCTAGTGCATGCTTACTTGGCTCTGCCTTGTAGTCAGTTGTCTTAAATCTGGTTGCATATCTCTGGAGGGCAAAGACCTTAACATATTCCCAAAGTATTTAATATCTTTGTAGAACGTGCTCAGCTTCTACTGAAAAAGCGAACTTTACAAAAGGTCACTGGAAGAGAGTTAAGACATTTCTTACAAGTCTGTGCTTCCTGCGGTAATGCCGTTTTCAAGAGGGCTGGGATGGGGGATTAAAAAGACATTGCCATGTGAAAAAAAAAGTTGAGATACTCTCTTCTTTTAGCATTTCCCTAAACCTGTGTTTAGGGAAAAAATTGAAATGGAAAATGTAGACTGCCACCTGGGCAGCCTTGGAAGAGTGAAGCATAGACAAAAAGCATCACATCCATTTATAACAGCTTTGAATTAACAATATGTTGTCTGTTTTTAGTCCCAATAATAATCCTTTTTGTGTAATACATTTTTTCTCACAGGAGAAAAAAGGTATGAATGTTTTCTTTTTAAATTCACATATTTACCTTTTCTATTCAAGACTATGAAACTATTTGAATCATAGACTGCTTCAGCCAAGCTCACTGAACATGCGAGTACCTAAAGCAGAATTTGGTTTTACAGCAAAGGTCCTTTTTTAAAAAACAAAACAGAACAAAAAACAAAGACTACATCAAAATGGTAACAGTTAGGGTCATACTATAGATGATTTTTCTTACAGTCTTAATTTTTAAACAAATGTTTGTAGTCTGTGCTTTTCGGTTTTAATTTACGAGGGTTGGAGGACGATCTCCCATTAGCAGCCATTCCTCACCACATACTCTTTTGTCTTACTCATTTTGAGTAAGATTCTGGTAGATCACAGATCAAATCAAGGCTGAAGACACAGCCGTAGGGGTTCCCGTTCTCCATAATGCCCCAGTTGTCTCCTACCTGTGACCCACTGATCTGCAGGAGTAGAGCTGCTTTTTATTTCTGAACATAGAGTAGTTCAGATGGCTTTTATTTAATAGCATCACATAACGTAATAGAAAAGCTTTTGAACGCAGCAGACCCCTCGTTCCCCACTTGGGCCTTTCTGATGCTGCGGCAGTTGAGGCGGAGCAGCCTTCTTACCTGGCTCCTGAGATTTTCTCTTGTCTCCATCATCAGTATTTCTCGCCCTCTAAGGGCCCAGAAGCAGGCCACCACACACTGAACGTTTGAAAGTTGGCACCAAGTACTGGTAATGGTATTGTCTTAGTGTATTACGAATGTCTTTACCAGCCAGTTTCGTCATCTTAGGTTTCCTGCTTTCTCAGTGCCCGCCTTCTGTGATCTATAACAATCTTAATTCTTCCTGTATACTTTCGTTGCTTTGCATATTCTACTTCTTCTATTTTAACTTCTTTCTCTAAGGCATAGTGAATCCTTCCGTCCTCTTCTCCATCCCCTCCCTGTCTCCTAAATTCAACTGTGACCCTAGTCTGTTGAGTCACTTTCCTAGCTTCTTCCCTGTGACCTTCATTATCTTCATTACAGCCAGCCTCATAATTGTTTAAGTATTTCTTTTGAATGCCTCCAAAGTGCTGTATTTGTAGTAATCTGAATAAAAGGTTTGAAGATTATCATCTAGAAAAAAATCTTTACTGTAAGTGCCTTTTATTATCTATCCTTTTTATCTTTGGTGCTTAGCAGAGTGCTTGAAACTACTTAGTCACTCAATGCCGAATGGAGATAGGAAGAAATTACTTCATGGATGGATGGCACATCGCAATGCTTGTGGGGTTTTTTGCTTTATTTCATGACTTAAGGGCAGCGGGAAAGATGGAGATAAGTAGCTTAATCGTGGAGCATTTGTCGCATTGGGTGACTGACGCACCTCTCTCTATAGAACAGTCAGCATGTTTTCTTTCTTTCAGCTGTACACATTGAGAAGATCACGTTGAAAGGAGTCCAAAGAAAAAGGGCTGACAGATATTGGGAGTACACCTTCAAAGTAAGCTACTCTCACCCACAAAAGATACTTCGCATACCCTGTTAAATGAGCTTTTATAAAGAATTAAAATTAATCTTTGGAAAAACTGGCGGCAGGTTTAGTAATTTACAAAAGCTGTGCATATGTACATGTTTGTCTTAATGAAGGGAGTATACTGCTTTCGGTGTTACTACATGGTTTGCCAAGTTTAAAAATTGTACCACATTAAAATGACTGACAGTTCTGCTAAAAAGAAAGAAGAGCCTTAGATTTAAGGTGTAAGATACATCTTTTAAAAAGTAAAGGTAAACATTTTCACCAGCTTTTTTTAAATCAGAATCATGGGCTTTGTCTTTTCCTGGCGTTGTTTTCCCTGATGCTTTTCTCCTCTTTTCCTTTCTCCACGATGGTCTTATTCTGTGGCCATTGTTGCCTTGTCTTCTTATCTCTAATCGCTGTCCTGTCATCCTGTCTCAAATAACTCTGAGTACCCGCAGAGCCTCGTCTCCTCTTTGCCCGTTCACTGTAACATGGATTCCTTGTCCACATCTTCCTTATTCCTCCCTGCTTGGGCTTCCGGCTCTAGCCTTTTTTTCCTAAGCTGACTGTACCTTTAAGCCACGTGGAATGATGCCACGTTTCTGTGCTTCTTCACTTCAGTTCCTCTCCAGAGGTGTTGCTTGCCAAACTTTAGCTATATATTACTCATGATATCATTTCTGATCCTCCAACAAAATCATTTTTTATTCATCTCAGGTACACTACCATCTTATCTTTCATAGGTTCTTACATTTGGGTTAGGTGTTTTTTTCTTTACAGTAGGTTATCATCTCGTGGAGAGCAGAAGTCTCCATCTTCTGTCATCTCACCATACCTGACTCACTCAGTTCAGTCATTGAATGAATTTCAGAACTCTGGCTTCCTCTTTGTGGGAGAAATAGCCTCACTTTGCATATTTTAAGTTCTTATCTCCATGTTTTTTACCATTTGGCACAAGCCATGTTTGCTTTCTTTGTTGAGTTTCACCAGCTCTTCTTTTGTTGCTGGAGCTCTTAGCTTGTTCCTTCCTTAAGGTCTTTGTCCCCTTGCTCTGGAAAGATCTACCCCCAGACCATGACACAGCTGACGTCCCTTCAACTCACAGACTGGCTCAAACGCTCCCTCCTCTGAGGGATTTTTCGGCACCCGTCTGATGTGCTTCATCCTGCTCCCACACTGGGCCCTGTTCGTTTTCTCTGGAGCACTGACCAGTGATGGGAATCCTTATATATCTATCCATTCGCTTTGATCTGTCTCTTGCACTAGACTCTGACCTCAGCCAGCAGAGGCTTCAGTTGTCTTGTCCACTCTATGTCCCTTTCACTGAGAACAGTGTCCAACATACTGTTAAAGACATGTCAGTTAATATGCATATTTGCTTTGAGGGTTGCTAGAAAAAAATTTATATGTACAGCAGGTCCTCAAATAGCATCGTTTCATTCAGCATTGTTTTTGATAAATGTTAATGAGATGCCTTAGGAATTTAACCCTTGTTTACATCAGTTAGCCTGTGGTAAAATTGGTTTCATTTATATGTTATCTTCTTTAAAGTCACAGAACGTATTGCTGACATTGAGAACTGTATTTCTAAGTATCTGATTATGATACCATTAGTTGGCAAGGCTTAGATATAAGCATAGTTTAAGTATTTACTTAGCTCAAATAATTATTATAAAGTAGAAATTATTAGTGGCCCACCATAAGGTCCACCGAATTAAGGTATAAAGGTATCCAAGAGGTAAAGAGGCATAATAGATTTCATTTCTGGCTCTTCTGCTTACTGAGGGTCAGACCAAAGTACGTGAATTTTTTTGTTTTAGTTTTTCTATCTGAAAATGAAGATAGTCATACCTGCCCCATCCATCTTAATAGGATTTTAAAGAATTGAGATAAAGTCAATATCTCTTCATAAACCACAAAGCCCCATAAAAATACAATATGGCGTTACCAAAGAAGGGTGATAAACACTAGCTATTTCTCTTAGAAATGTATATTTCATAAGTTCCAGGATATAGAATTTTTCTCTTTCTTGGGGCATGGATCTGTACTGTCAGAGTCATTTAGAGTCCTGCCACTTCACAGAAAGGACTGTAAGACATTTCCCTTTCTGAAAAATTACTAAAATATAGCCAAATTTTTAAAGAGCTTTTTTAAAAAACCATGCAATTTGAAAAGTTATTTAAAATTTTTTTGAGAATATGTCAATGTGCAATTAATTTTAACAATTTTGAAGAAATTATGACAATGCCAGGTTAACTTTATATTTCTAATAGTTAATCAATTTAAATGAGGCCCTTTGTTTTACACATGGCTTTTTTCCAGCCATTTTACTCCTAAGAAATAACCATATGTGTGTTTTTTTTAAATCAGGTAAATTGGTCTGATCTTTCAGTTACAACAGTAACAAAAACTCACCAAGAACTACAAGAATTTCTACTGAAGGTAAAAGTATAGATTTTATTGTTAAACTGATTTTCGTGTAATATACAGAATCCAAAAACATTAATATCAGAAACACCAGGAAAATTAAAACATATATTATAAAGGTTTTGGAGAACTCTCCATAAATGTTAGCTGTAGAAAATATCCTGTTATTATAAACATAAGTTTTCTTACCTTATGTTACCAATATAGGGAAATAATGAAGGGTTTTCCCCATATAAAAAAAAAAAAATGGAACCTTGTGCCTGCTTCCTTGCTGAGATGTGTATTGTTGTTGGCTGCTTGCAAGAATACTTCCTATGAAAAGAGTGCGTTTGCCAAATGAGATGAAGCGTGTTTGCATTTGCCAGTGGTTCTCAGACCTAACAGCTCTTCAGCTCTCAGTGGGCTTTCCTAAATAGATGTCCATTTGTTCTTCTTTTGAGTTCCAGGTCCCCCTCTACTCCCCACACTGATAGAATCTCCAGAGTATTGAGAATAAGAGATAATGGAAGCATAGACTTGCAGAGGTGAAAGGTATCAGGTCATTTTGTTCAAACTCTTGTCTGTTTCTTTTATACTTATTTTATTGAAAAGTGTGTGGGTAGAGATAAATATTAAAATAAGGGAATAGATTTAAATGGTTAATAAAATAGTATTTCTCTATAAGCAAATATTTTAAAATTTATTGTTTATAGGAAGATAGAACAAAGCCCAGAAAGAGGAAACATGCCCAACTCATTTACTAACTTAGAGATAAAGATGTGACATAGTTATTGAAACAGTAACAGCTGAAATTTTCAGGGTAGTGCTGGTTTTTTTTTAAGTTGTGTGCTTGTCACTATAAATATATACTTTCAGAGCACGTGGGACTCTCTTCATTCTGAAAGCTAAGAGGCTATTTGTCACCAGCTTGCAGAGCTTTGAGCAGCACAGTAGG
The DNA here is from genome assembly GCF_000325575.1 of Pteropus alecto. Taxonomy (NCBI): domain Eukaryota; kingdom Metazoa; phylum Chordata; class Mammalia; order Chiroptera; family Pteropodidae; genus Pteropus; species Pteropus alecto. The sequence goes on from NW_006436810.1 coordinate 9,236,875, forward strand.
TGCTGGCTCTGAGGAGCACACAGTTCGATGTGCTGTCAGTGTTAGTTCTGCTGGTTGAGAATACTCAGTGACAACTTGAATATTTCCATTTACCTGTGGCTTATTTTATACCGACTCTTGGATAAGGAATGAGAACTCCCTTCAGCCCCTTCAAGCTATTGACCTAATTGCATGTAAAGATTGGGGCATCATTAATTTCCAGTCGCCGAAGGTCATACGCATGTGACATGTTAGCCTCAGACAGCATGGGGAGGAAGGAGAGAGCGGTGGAAGGAATTGGGTGCGTGAGCACTGCTGTTCAGGGAGAAGGGCCATCAGCACCCCCGATGAGGAAAGGCAGGCATGCCTCATCCCACTCGCACACGCGCGCTTTTAAATAATCTACTTGTTTGCGACTTTTCTCTCTTGGTAGAATAAATTCATCAAAGTTTAAGTGCACACAGTCGTGAGCAGGCTTCATCTGGGTTAGAGAGGAACGTGCTCTTTCTTCTGATGCCCTTTCCATGGCAGGATTCTGATGTCGGCGGGTAGGCTAGAGAGCTAAGGCTGAAACGCCTTGCAGTGTGGAGTTGGACAGGGTGGGGGTCCAGCACTGCCGCCTCTCAAGGCAGGTTACGTAATGAGTTTGGCTTAGGTGCTTTAAAATATTACAGCCCCAGTAATTCTTAAAATCCTTCTTAAGAATTTTGGTAATTAATGATCCTTCCCTGCTTAGCCAATGTTTGACTATATATAGTATTTTCTAAAATAGGACACATGCCTTATCACGTTACATGAAATTATCTGCAACATCCTATACTTCTAGAAACTAACTGCCTGTTATAAATTACACTTTTTAGTTTATCATCTTTTTTCTTTCTTACCTTCCTTTTAAAATCATGGACAAAAGAGCAAAAAGTGTCTTTTTGACAAGCTACAAGTAGATTCTAGCTTGTAGATGCTGTTTAACTGCACTTCTCGTTTGCTACAATGCGGAAGAGTGAGTCTGAGGTCAGTGCTTTCAAATCCTTTTTTCCCACGTAAAAGGCAGCCTCTGTCCTCCGCATCCTCCTAGCCACCTTCACCTGCTGCTTTCAGCAGCTTCATCTGACACCCTGCCTGTCATTTCTCATACCCGGAATGGAAGCTCCGTGGAGACAGGGTTTTGTTTCTTCTGTCACTGTGTATGCATGGGGCCTAAAACAGTACCTAGGGGCCTAAAACAGTACCTAGGACAGGGGCAGAGTTTGAATATTGGTTGACTAAATGAATGAATGAGGACTTAACAAAAACTAAATTGTGATGAGGTCTTATAGATGGTTATCCATTAGGCCTCAGTGCTTCTAAAGAAAAGCTTGCAGTAGCAAGGTATAAATACCTTCCAGCACTCTGAGCTCGTTCTGAGGCTGAGCCAGGGCTCTGGAGGTTGAGGTTGGGTGCGTGGGAACAAAGACCCAGAGGTAAGAAAATCCAAAAGAGTGACTACCACGGAAGAGACATGATCTAGAGCTGTATTTTTAGCAAATGTGCCTTCCTCTAGCACTGGAAATAGTCTCTGGAAATTAAAAACTACTTGAGAATAAATCAGTTTGCAAATACTGATGCCTGCACATCGGCCCTCTGCCCAGTCACATGAACAGTCATTGACTAGGTAAAAAAATTGATGTCCTCCCACCTTTCTGTGTTTAGAAGAGCCATCAGCCATTCAGTAGTTGAAATAGACTTATCCATGAAGCTGGGTAGATTTTGGCTGGGTACAGGTGTTTAGGAGACATCATGTTTAAAATGGGGGTAAAATATATCTAGTGTCCTAAATCTATATTAAAGCAACACTGAAATTAATAGTCATTTTTTTGTTTGGAAAACGTGCAGATTCAGAGTTTGTTTCTTCCTGTTAGTGGTCAGAGGGCTGACTTCTGCGGTGGGTGTGCGGGTCACCAGCCTTCAGCCTCACCAGGTTAATGAAAGAACCAGGAAGAGTTTCATTCTCACATAACTTATTGATTCCATAGTCTCACTGTGCCTAAAAGTAGTAATACTTTTGCTGACTTTGTTATATTTTCCATTTCCGAATTGTTGACTCAAGATCTTTATTTGTCAAAAGAATACTTACTTTGGGATCTCAAATTAAAGATTGATATGTAAATTGACAATTTGAATAGATCGATACCTTCCTGGGGCTCCTTAGGTACTCTTAATTTTAGTGAATGTGCCAGTAATTCAGGAGTTTATTGCAAAGACTAGTTATCAAAAGTTAAATTTAAAACTTTGAATTCTCGAAAGACTTGGATAGTTAGTTTTATAAAAAGAATAAATTCATTAGGAGTTTTTTTAAACTGGTTAATAAATGACTTAAAATTTTATTTTTAGTTAAAAAATTTTTTCGGCCAAGCGATGATTTTTTGTGGTTTCTTTTATATTACTCTGAGGGTACCTTCATCATCACATCGAGGAAAAGGTGTTTTTTTTTTTAAATGTAGGTAAGATTAAGAGTTTTCACCATATCTTTCACACCCGGTTCTTTATCTGATGTATGGCATTGGTAATCTGACGTTGCCTCAGGTTCAGACGTAAAGCAGGAAGCATGAAAATGATAACTATAAAGGCAGAGGTAACACTTTTCAGATTACATTTCGAGGATAAAAAAATACACTAGCTCTGCTAGGCAAAATGTTCCCCTTATAAAGAACCTTGGTGTGGGTGTCACTGTTGTGTGGCATGGGGAACTAAGAGTGTGAGGTATGTGCAGGCGTGTCCCAGACCAGAAGCATGTCGGGTGCTGCTGGATCCCCTGCATCTTGGGGCGCCCGGGGCTGTTCCCGGAGGGCAGGCAGCAGCTTCAGTGGGGGGCACCGTGAGGTGAGGGTTAGGACAGGAGCTGCTTTTGGACGATGACCGAGCAGGAGGCGTTCATCCCCCTGTCATGCCTTTGGCTTGTCACACGTTGACCAGTACGTGAGAAGCTGAACACTGGCCATGCTCTTTTTCTTTTCTAGCTTCCAAAGGAATTGTCTTCAGAGACTTTTGACAAGACCATCCTGAGAGCCCTGAATCAGGGCTCGTTGAAAAGGGAAGAACGGCGACATCACGATCTAGAGTCCATCCTGAGGTAACGATATGCCTGACACTGCCACAACAGGGCCACACGCACACTGGGTCACAGGCTGTCCTGAGGACTTAGAATGGGGTGCTAAGGCACATCCCAGAGCTTTCACTGGAGTACTTTCTAAAGTGGACTTTTTGATATTTGTGTTGTTTAAGTCTAGGCTCACAGAAAGACACCAGACTGATTTTTTTTATCATTGTACTCTTCACCTCTCCGAAATCATAAATGAGTGCTTCTAAAATTCACAAATATTCTGCGAAACTTCTTATTTTCTCCATAAAATATTTACTGTAAAAGGCCCTTGTCCAAGAGAGCAGCTTTTGTTTTGTGTAAGTTGTCAAGAAGATTCGGCTAACGGGTGAGGAAGCGAAAGGAAATACTCCTTCCGGAACTCCTGCTCTCTGTCCAGCGGTGGTTCAGCACAGTGGTGGCGGTTGAGGTTCTCTGGAGGTGGAGGGCAGGTCTTTGCCCTTGTGAGGTTGGCGGGTTATTGGAAAAGATGGGTGTAGCTGAGGCGAGTGTTACCTGTGCTTTCGGGGTGGGGGGCAGGACACAAACCTTGTCTTGCGTTAGCTCCCAGATCACCCGTGTGCCCCTAGAGAGAGGAGGAGATGAAGACAGAGGCCGGCGAATCATTGGTGGCACAAGGGTCCTGCACAGGTGTGGGTGTGGCTATAGGTAAATTGTTTCATGATGGGTAGTGAGGGATCTTTTGCCTACTGGCTTATATTTTTTCTAAAGTAAGAGATTTTCTTAAGAAGGGGTAGATTGGCGGGGGCGGGGTCAACCGTTTAAGAGTAGAAGGCATTTGAAGTAGTTGTGTGGGGATGTGGAAAACAACCCTGGTCGGGGAACCTAGTCAGCCGGGCAAGGGTTGGAGTCCGTCAAGATTGAAGATCAAGAAATCACACTATGTGACTTTTTAAAAAATCTTTCCAGCAGTTCAGGCCCAGGTGTTAGGAAAGCATGGTTGGATTTGTCCTGGATAAGGACCTTATTGGATGTGACAAGGACAGTGGGGCAAGGGTATATTTTTTAAAAGTGTTTTTAAAAATGATGGACAGCTAGATTCTCAGTGAAAACAGCTGAGTTTGCTGGCCCAGAGAGGACACAGGTGTCGCGGGAGTGGTCAGATAAAGAATCGGGTTGAGATGAGAGTGAAACATCGGGGTAGCGAGTTTGAGGCGACAGTTGCTTGTGATGTTAGAGGCCTGGAGTGTGGTTTGGGAAATTGTCACACTCACCTCTCGCAGAGCTTCCCTTTAGGGGAGAGGAGTAAAGTGACTGGCCGAGGAAACAAGTGCTGTTTCCCTGGAATCTTGCAGTTCTTACTAATGAAGACAAAAGCAGTGTTGGCGCATACGTGGCTCAGAGTCCAGGCTTGAGCGAGGCTTCTTATCTGCCCTCTGAACATAAGACGGCCCACTTCGGACGCAGACTGCAGACTGCGCGGGAGAGCAGAGAGTGCTGTCATTTCCTGGGGGAGCGGGGGCGGGGCGGGGCAGTGAGTGTTCTCAGGAGGAGGAGGGGCCGGGAGGGAGCCATGAATGTTTGCTCTCCTGGGAGAGAAGCAGAAATTGGGAGGGACGGTATTTACGTTGAATGCCAGGGTCCAGGTTGTGACTGTGGGAGTAAATGACCGAAATAAAATAGGAGGTGGAGTCATTGGGGACAAGGCAGCCAAGCAAAGAGCTAGGAGTGTTTGGTGGTCACCCATGTGGATTTCGAAGACCCCCAGCATGATGGAAGCCTTGGAGTGAAGAAGACAGTGAGGCAGGGGCCAAAACTGAACGTGAATGTGAGGGGCGACCTGAAGGTCGGTGCGTGACTCGACCAGCCTCGGGAGTGCCCCATCCCCGCAGCCTGCACCTGGTGGGAGAGCCGATGAGTCCCTTCCACCTGCTCGGGCTGTGAAGGAAGCCGGGCCCCGGCGTCCAGCGGAATTTTACTCAGGGTGCGGGATGTGTCCACCGAGGAGCCTGAATGTTTGGGCCATCTCAGAGGGCACAGTGGAAGGGTCTGGAGCGAGAGGAGGGGCAGTGGGTCCAGGGAGTGGTCACAGCATTCCGGGGCCGAGACTGATGGAGGTGTGGGTTGTGATGGTGAGGAAGAGTCAGGCGAGTCCCCAGGTCTCCATGCTGCCCAGACTTCCATGGGCATGTGCATCCCTGGGGATCTTCCGAAAGCACGTGTGCCCGCTCCGTAGGTCTGGGGTTCTGGTGGGCTGCAAGAGATGCTGGTTCCCGCAGCACACGTCAGGTAGCAGGCCTCAGCTGTATCTGAAGGGGGCTCAGGAGGGGTTTCTGCAGCTGTGATTTTGCAGGAGGCTGGTCTGGCAGTGTGAGCCCAGTGGTCTGCACTGGAGGAGATGGTGAGGATGCCAGACAGCAGCCTCTGGGGTGTGGTGGGCAACAGAATGTTAGGATGTCTTAGGGCCAAGTCGGCATGTGCTATTACCTGGTCCTCGCTGGCTTCAGTGTGTGCTTGTCCTCAGCCAGGCATTGCTTCCTACATGGCTTCACATTTCAATCAAGGTCCTTACCTTGCCTGAGATCACATGACTGATCAGTGGTAGACTTGAAGTCCCACCTCTGTGCTTCTCCAATACAGAGTGATGAAATATAAGAAAACCTTCAGTCTGTTTTTATACAAAGTGCCTGATAAGGAATCACTTCATTTAATTTATCTTAAGTAGTTTGGGGCTTTCATGATAAATCTAATTGATGCTTAATGTAGAACATTTGGGAAATACAGAAAAGTAATAAAAAGGTGACAATTACCCAAATAGCGATTGACTTTTTTTTATTTTTCCTTTTAGCTGCTTTTGTTTGCCTGTAATACTAGTTATATAGTTTATAACCTGGTTTTACTCTCAAATTATAAGCATTTTGTTTTTTATTCTTCAGAGTAGTTTGAGTGGCTGAAGAATATGTCCCATTTGGCTATATACTCCTTTGACTGCTTCCCCCCCCCAAAAAATAAAGCTTTGACCATTTTTATGCCTCAAACTTTTCCCAGATTTATGAGTAAATACTGAGGAGAAGTTTTTTGAAATTGATTTACTGATTCAAAGAGTGTGGCCCTCTCTAAGAACTCCTGATAAATATGATACTATGTTCCTTACGGAAAAGTTACATAAGTAGCAGTGCACACTCCCAGTGTTTGAACTTGCCTGCTTACCACAGCTTGGCAAGCTTTGAGTATCATGTTTTAAAATACTTGCTAATTCGATAGGTGAATGATTATCTCATTGTCCTAATTTTTATTTCCTTTATTAGTGAAATTCAGTATCTTTCTATAAGTTCATCCATTTGTGTATTTTGTAAGATCATCTATTCTTTACCAATTTATCTTAGTGGATCTTAGTTGTTTTTCTTAGATTTTTAAACGAAACCCGTGTTAACAACTTTAGTATATAGTATTTTTTAGTTAGCTATGATTTTTCTTTAATGAAGAAATATTATGTTAGGTCTATCAGTCTTTGTTTCTGTATTCTTGTATCTCTTTACAGTTAAAGTCATTCCCAGATTTGCCATTAAATATTAGCTGTATCTTGGTAGCCATGTGGAAAACAGGCTGCAAAGCTGTCATTCCTTACATCATAGTTAACTCCAGATGGCTCAAGGTTTTAATGCAAGAAAAAATATGAAATTTGTAATCTGTGTATGAGAAATTTTTCCAAGCATCACAGTACCTAGAAACCATTAAAAATAAATTTTAATACTCAAAAATCAAAATTCTGTGTGATGTAAAAAAGAAAATACACTATAAACAAAATGAAAACAAATCTCAAGTTCAGAAAAAAAATACCGTAATAACTTTTTACTTATTAAAAAAAACTCCTAAAAGTTAGTAAGGTAATAAAAACTAGTAGTTTAAAGCAGGACAGGGAGGAAAAGAAGCAGGTATGAACAAATAGCACAGAGAAACTGGAAGTTTAGGTGCCATTTGAACATAAGATGCTCCTAATCAGAAATGTAAATTAAAGCCTTGAGTTTTTATTTAACCTGTTGAATATGCAAAGATCAACAAGTTTGGCAGTACTCTTGGTGATGAGAGACCTTAATTGATAATACTTGTACCCCTCGCTATTTGATGATAATGTAAATTTACAAGCAGATAACCTTTAAATAATAGTTCCACTTCTGTTAATTTATCCTAGATTTATATATGTAGATTTATTCCCACTTACACATGCAAAGATGAATGTTCAGGAATGTTTACTGTCCTTTTTGTTTGTTTGTTTGTTTTAAGTAGAAAAGACGAAACAACTAGATGTTGATGAGGATTTGGTTGAGTCCTGGTACATTCATTCACTGGGATACTATGTAGTCTTACCAAAAAAAGAGAGAAAAGAAAGATACATTAAGTAGTGCTGGGCGAGAGCAAGGCGGGAAAGTTAGTGGAATGTCACCATTTTAAAGAAAGGATGTGGACATGTTTGTGTGCATGGAATATCTCTGGGAAAAAAAAAATAGTAAAGAGGCTTGTCTCTAGGGAGGAAGAGGAGGTGCCCCGGGGAATGAGAGAGAGATTAACTGGTCACTTTGTAACTTCCGAGTTTGGGCCCTCTATGTTTTTTACTTATTTAGAAAAATCGAAAGCTGTTCCTCTTTAGAAACACATTTACTTTTCTTGTGTGTGATAGTTTTGTTATTATTTCTTTTAATTTTTTGGATTTATTTTTTTAAGCCCATGAGGTCAAGATCTAACTTTATTTCTCTTTCCAAACAATGAGTTGATTCTTTCCTAAATTATTGATTTCCTGTGTAATTCTTTGTCCTGCATTCTTAGGTCCGTAACATGTTTCTGGGTTTCCTATTCCATCAGTCTGTCATTCTTTTTCCAGGGTCACTTTTTAATTATTACAGCTTTATAATTTATTAATAGCTGATCTGGTTTTTCCAACTCCTGGTACTGTTACTAAAATACTCTTCCATATTCTCAGATATTCTGTAGCTTAGACAGTTATTTTAAAATGCATTGCATATGGCTCTAGGAAATATGTTCAACTGTGGTTCAAGTCTTAGTGCTAAAGTACCTAAGTCTTTTATATGACTCATTTTTCAAGAGTCACTATCAACTCCTGTCCTCTTTTCCCCTGTCCTGAATGGTGAAGTCCTAAAGCCATTCAGTGGGACAATAGAGCAAGGTGGGCAGCAGCGTCAGGTTTGGAGGATGTGGCCGAATGGATGAGAGAAAAGAACCCTCAGTGGGATGAGGAGGTCATTCACTCCCCAGAGGCGGCGGGTGGCCTGGCACAGTGTTTCATCGGACATTCACGTGAGGGTGGCCCAGCAGGGACTTGGAGCCCAGGCCAGGTCAGCGGGGCATCTACAGGGGTTGGAGGGAATGGTGAGAACCAGGTTTCTTTTATTTGGAGAAGGGAGATAAATATGGAAAAAGAGAAAACCAGAATGAACCCTGAAGTGTCCGATTGGAGTAGAAGATGTTGGTGTAAACTCATGATTTTCAGCGTACGTAAGGAGATACAGAAACAGACACGGTCGTGTGTGCACATGTGTTGCCTGGCTCTGTCCCTCACGGGGATCTGGAAGCAGCCGCTCCCTGGGAGCCGTGGGCATGCCTGGTGTCCAAAGCTTGGCTTGTAGCACCGTTCCCAGAGGACAAGCGGGTCACAGGGCTAGAGCCAGAAAAGTACAGAATGGGCCTGTTGTGCCAGAAAGCAAGGAAGTGCTCGGAATGGTGTGGCTTGGGCAGAAGGACACAGAAGCCAGCTCGAAGGGGCTTCTGGTAGTCAAATCTGGGCAAATTAGACATCAGAAGAAGTAGTAGTGACATTGAATAAAATAGGAAGCATGAGTCCCATGTCGAAATAAATAATAAACGAGTTGATAATTTAAGAAGTAGGATCTTTACAGTATCAAAGCCCCTTCCCACAAAAGAATGCTTTTTATTTACAAAGGAAAGAAGAATAACTTTAGAGTGGAGAAGCCTGACAGATGCCACTTTAATCCAGTAAAGTGAACTTGATGAGTGAGGAGTCGGTTGAAATTGGCCACTGCACAGCAGGCTGCAGTGAAAGAACACAGCCTCAGTCCCGTGGTACGCTTGCCACGAAATCTAATCTTGAGGAAATGACAGACAAACCCAAATTGTGACCATGCAACAAAATACCTGGGCTGTCCTCTTAAAGCCGTGAGAGTGAGGGAGGGAGAAAGAGCTGGATGCAGTGCAGGATCTGAACTGGGTCTTTGTGGTAAAAAGGACACTTTAGGGTCAGTTGGCAAACTTAATTGGGGTCTGAGGATTTCCTCAAGGAGCCACTTTCAAAAATTTGGCTTTTTTGGCCAAGACTGCAAATAAGAGGTACATGTCTGACTCCTTGTTACAGTTTTTAGGGGTCTCCTCAGCAGTGATCACGGTGTGTGTATGTTAAGTAACCTTTTCACTATAAAGGTGTTTATGCAAACTATTTGTGAAGAACGTAAAGGAAGATATAATGTGGAAAATCCCTAATTTTTCTTTCTCCAAGTCTACTCACTAGATATAACCTTCATTAACAATCATATGTAACTTTTCAGAAGTTTTCTGTGCAGGTAGACACCCTTGAATTTATATATTATATTTGTGTGTATTTCCTTTATTGTGCAAGTTGAATCATCCTATACGCTTTTCTGCCGCTTAGTCTTTTCATTTACTATGTTAGACTTGGTAACATGTCAGTACGTGAAAAAGACTGCCGCCTCGTTTATTATTTGCTGCATAATATTCTGTTTTTAGTTCTGTAATTAACATATTTCGTGGCTATTATGGTTATTTCTAAATATTTTAAAACCACAAACATTACAATGAATGTCTATGTGTATGTTTTGTAACATTTGGGTATATTTATTTGTAAGAGAAATTTCTAGAATTGTGGTTGGTCAGAAGTTTTGCATTTTTAAATCTGTAATATTTCCAAATTACTTCTAAGGGGGGTAGCCACACTTTATACACTAGGGGTCCTCATATTTGTATCTCCTCGCCGCAGCAAATGTAAAATACTCTCAATTTCTCGTCTTTGCCAGTTTGAAAAAGGAAGATTATCTCATTTTAATCTCTGGCCATTTGCGCTTTCCTGTGAATGGCTTTTTCAGATCTTTCCACTTTTTTATTTAGTGATTTATAAGAGTTATTTGTTATATTAGAGAAAGGATCTTTGCTTGTCATTTCTTGACCATGCAGAGTTTAAAATTTTATGGACGTATTGTAGTTGGATTTATCAATCTTTTATTTTACAGTCTCACGGTTTTGTGTCCTCTTACGATTTCAAAGTTTTGTGTCTTGCTCGGAAAGGCTTTTTTTCCCCTCGAATATTATATTTTTAATACTTCTCTTTTAAAAAAAATCTTTGATTCGTTTGTGTGGCCAGCCTGTGGTCTCAACAACATTAATAAGGGGTTAGGACACTTCATTCTCAGTGTGTGAATTTTAGATTAGTATCGTTTCTATTTGTTGCGTAAGAAACGTAGCGGTTGTAAAGTGGAGGTGGGGAACGCGAGTGAGACAGAGGAGGTGAGTTTGTACGTAACGTAGAGATGGGTTGGCGCAGGACATAATGCATTCAGTTCAAATACACTGTACATTAGGAAAATGAAAACATAGCACTGAAATGTACATTTGGGGTTGGATGATTTGTCATGTCAAAATGTAGCCCAGTTTTTTAAATTTAATTTATCAAGTAGTTTATGGCCACTTTGACCTTTTAATGTAGGTGTGATTGCCACATTGTGGTCATGCGTTAATGAACCTTGACTTCAGTGTGTGTGCTGATGCAAACCCGTGCCTGTATCTCAGGTGCGGTTCCGATAGGGGATTTGCAGTTGATATATGGAGCTGTAGGTGGGTTCTGGGCTGTCTTTTGGGACTCAAGCCTTAAATTGAAAGTGTACCTGCTTGTACTTCTGACCAACTGTAGTTTGTAAATATAACTGGATAATAAATTCCACCACTGCTTTTGGATTTTAATCCCTAGTTTTACATGATGTGTCCAGACCTGGAAGTTTAGATTATTACCTCCTTACTCATATCTCAATTTTTTCCCATCTCTTCATTTCTCCTATTGGTCTTCCTATTGAATAGCTACCTCCACATTTGAATACCGAGAAGCAATTTTGCCTTATATATACAAGACACCTTTGGCCCACAAGGGTTATTTCTTGGTATGATATTTAATAATTAATCAGTGATAAGTCAGAAACCTTGGGGAGAAATTAAAAACTGAAATTTTTAAATGAGCATTATTTTTTTTTCTTTTTCAGGCGAGGCAACCCTTGGTTAACCTCACAGATTGCAAGGACCGTGTCAGCTTACAATCCCTTATTTTTTATTTTTCATGCTTACAGCACCTGGTCTTCCTAGGTGGTCTCCCATCCACGTACTAACCAGGTCCGACTCTGCTTAGCTTCCGAGATCAAACGAGATCAGGCTTGTTCAGGGTAGCATGGTCATAGACTTAAATGAGCATTTAAGGTGTTCAGAAGCAACGTAAAGGGATTTGTATGTTGAGCAGAAGGATGACAGTTTAATTTACCTATACTGTTCGAGTGTGATAACCTTGAAGAATTGGTAGTATTTCCTGTGAGGAAATTGAAGCAGAAAGACTAGATTACTTGTTTAGGGTGATGCAGCTTTCAAGTGGGTGAGCTGGTGGTATTCAGATCCATGAGTAACCTTTCCATTAGACTGTGCTGTAACTATGCCCCTATTTTGCAGGGTCCTTTCTGTACAGAAAACCTCCAGTTGGAATCTTTTAATTACATTAATAAAATAGGAGGAAAGCTGGTTTTCAAAGATAATAGCTTGGAATCCTAGTGTGATGCACATTGGTGGATCACCAGTCAGTCATGCCCCAAGATGCAGTAATACTTGTAACTAACCTGACCACAGTGTTCCATAGTTTCCAGGACTCTTATCCCAAACTGCCCAACCTCCTGTGCTCAGTGTGGGATTGTTTTTCGTGGTAGAGCCAAACGATGAAAACACCTATGAAGGAAGAGTAAAGAAATTATAGTATAGTTTCTAAGTAGAAAGGTGGCTAATTGGACCACTTGGGCAAAAGGCTGCAATAAAACCTTACCACTAGATTATATAAAATTTAAGCCTGTTTAGATTCTTGCAAATAAGTTTTAACTTTTCATTCAGTTCCTCCTATGGGAAATATATTAGAAAATAGTATTTTTTCCCTTAGGAAAACTTTTTCATACCTGAATTAAACTGCCACTTAAGTTTGCTTTACAGTCTAAACTGAGACTTGTGGATATACGGTACCTGACGTTAACAAACCTCTTCTCTTTTCATATGCAGGCAGCTTTTCTCCACTTCATCACAAGCTTTTCTCCAGAGTCAGAAAGTGCACAGCTTTTTTCAGTCCATATCATCAGACCCTCTGCACAGCCTCAGTAAGCACCCTCCCACTCCTCTGTAAAAACCTGACGTTTTCCCTGCTCGGATTTCTCGCTTTGCCTTGCTTTCTTGTGTCAGGTGGTCATTTTATTTAAAGTAAAGAAATAGCAGCATTTAATTAAGGAACATGTGTAGTTTTAAGTGAATTTTACACGGCAGTTTTAAAGAAAATAATGTCACAAAACAGACTGATTCCAAGGCAGGAGCCACGTCTCTCAGATCTTCAGGTTCCTTGGTGGACCCGCTTACCGGTCATAGAGATGCCACAGTGCTGGCTGCATGATGTATAACATGCTCTTACAACCTCTGTTCCCCTAATGAATTCCCCAGCCTCCCAGGCTGGGAACCTTGGCCTTATATAATATTTTCATTTTTCCCCTGCATGCAGCCATTTAAAAACCAAGTCGCTCCAAACAGGGGGCCTCTTCCTTTTTGCCCTCTCTGTACTAATCCCCTTGTCAGGCCTATCTTGCGTGCGCAGAGTGCGCAAAGCCTTGCTCTTCTGTCCGGTTCTGGTTTCTCACTGTTCTCTAACCTATCCCAGGACTGTCTGGGATCAGTTTGTTAATCCCCTCTTCAGAACCAGCATTTATCACACTGCCTGTGTTTAGTTTTATGCACATCCATCTCAGCTGCCTTTCTATAACAGATATTTTGCCAGTAACTGTTGTGTGCTTTAGGAGAATTTCTGCTGACTAAGCAAAGCCACTATGCAAGCGGCTAAGTTTTTTTAATCTTCTGCTTTCAAAAAAGTCATTTCCTGTATTTAAAAGGGAAAGAAAATGCATATTTTTCAATTTGAGTTTGGAGAAAAAGAGGTAAAATAATAATGTGATTGAATATTATAACATATAGGTTAACTTTTTAAAGTTTTCTAACCATTTGTCTGTATATATATGTGCCTTAAATATTTTAAATATAACTAATGACTGTTCAGGACTAATTAAGACAAGATGGACACCTCCATGGTTAAATTTATGTCTGAATAGTGGCAATAGCTTTCTTTTAAAGAAAATCCTGATCATTCTAGAATTGCATAGATTTAACAATCAGTGCTTTCTGCTTAAAATAAGTGTAGGTACTTTTTATTGAATACCTATGAATACCATCTGTTTAGTTCTAAAAAGACATTGGAACACAAAGTTAAACTTTTAATTCAGATTTTAATAGGCCGCCCAGGAAAACTCACCCAGGCGAGTAGTACCTGTATAAATAACAGAAAACTCATCTCGAGAGCTTGGCAGTATTTAAATTACATGAGCAATGAATGCTACAGCGGCCGGTAGATTTTAAGATATCAAATTGTTGTGAATTAAAGTAATGCATTAAAGTGCGTATTTTGAGATTAAGGAAAATCTGGTCAGGATGTCCAGTCTTTTCCACCAAAGAACACGTTGTTCAGTTGCACATACTCTTTTGAAAAATGACAATTCTACCTACCTCTCCCTCCACAGAGAGCAATAGTCCATATCCTGACAACTGAGAAAACAAATGTTCACTCCTAAATGACTTAAAACATTGGACGCTGGCATCCCACTGGTCTGTATTTTGATGGAGTGGTAACCCAGTGCTATTACTGTGTGTCCTCCACAGATTGCTTGTCACTGGTCTGTAATAGAAGAACAGACACAGAGAGTAGACTGAATCTTTTGTAGCAATTTAACATTGCCACATCAACATTATTATATTTTATAAAAGTAACAGTTCACAACATATCAAATTTTAAAAAACCTTACAATACTACAGATGTTTGAGAAGCACTAATCTAGCCCATCTCCTCATGGTGGGGGCTGGCAGATGTGAAGCAGTTTGCTCCAGTCCTGTGGTTTTTCTGGGGAGAGCTGGCTTTGTGAATCAGAGTCCCTGTTCTCAGCTCAGTGTTTTGTGCTGCGTCATCCTGCTTTTTCTAAAGGTCCTACCTAGTAGAAATGTTCTCTTTGCCACTGAGTCTCCACCCTAATCTTCCTTGGGAGAAAAACAATTATTATATTGTTAATGGCATTGAATACTTCCTACAGATAACTTACAGTCCTCGCTGAAGACTTCCAAGATACTAGAACACTTAAAAGAAGACAGCTCAGAAGCTTCAAGCCAAGAAGAAGGTAAATGTTGATTCCTTGGAATAAGTCATTCTGCCTGATATTGGCACAGGGATAGGCAAACAGACCATTAGAACAGATTAAGGAGCCCAGAAACAGACGTAAGGGCGTGGAATTTGACAGGTGGCATCACAAGTAAGCGGGGGAAAGAATAGACTGTTCAGTAAGTGGTGTTGGCTGACCTTCCAATGGAAAAATAGAGAATTAGATCCCTATTTACATCATGCACAAAAATTTACATCATGCACAAAAATTTCAAGTGAATGACATTATATGTAACATTATAAACTTAATGTAATATGTAAAATGTAAAACTTAAACTTTTAAGTGTTAATAATCTGGGACAGGAAGGCTTTCTTGACAAGACAGAGTATGACCACAATGGAGCTCTTTCTAATCTAAATTAGAACTTAACATGTGACAAGAAACCAGACAAGACATTTGCAGGATATTTACAGATAAAGACTACATCCGGATTATAGAAAGATTCTCTAAAAATCAATGGGAAAATCATGCCAATTGGTAATATTTACATAAGATAGGCAATTCGTAGAAGAAGAAACTTGAGTGGTCATTATTTAGTGTTCAGCCTCCTCAGCAGTCTGGAAAATGCAAAAATAAAAACAATGAGATATCATTTCACACTCATCAAATTGGCAAAACATTTTCAATCTGACATTATTAAGGCTGTGAAGTGACGAGAACTCTCATCTATTGCTGATGGGAATATAAATTGGCACAACTATTTTGGACAGAAATTTGACACTAGTGAGGTTGGAGGTGGTTAACTTTATCCTACTGCCTAGCATAAAATTGCTGTCCGTGTACTCAGGGGACAGGACCTCGGGGCACCGTTCTGTGTAAGAGCAAATACATAGCCGTTGGTTACCCAAATGCTTTCAATGTTACTAGGTGGCAGTTAAAATACGTACAGCATATTCAAATATACCACACCACTGGATATGTAAGTAAGGACATTCACAGGTAGTTACAATAGAATCCTGGACTGGAGTACCTCGAGTAATTAACCTCTGTAGAGGGAAGGAGAGGAGTTGAATGGAATGGAGGAAGGCCTCGTTTCTTCGTAAGAAGAGAGATACAGAGATATCTGGGAGGTGGGTGCATGAGGGTTTGTTATATTATAGATATATTTTTTTAATATTTGGCACACTTCCTTTTTTAAATAGTTAAAAAGCCTGAAATTGAGTGTTGTAGTTTTGCAGCGTCATGGTCATAGTAAACTTTCTTAGTTTTGGACAAAATTGACTTGTTATTAGAACACATTTAAGAAGTTATTTAAGGAAATTTAGTCATTTGTGAAATTGAAAAATTACTTCTTTAAGGAATTGTCTGTGAAAAATGCTCTACACAATCTATTGACACTGTTACGGTCACATAAATTAGTTGCATCATCCTTTTGGAGTTTTGCAGAAGCATTTGGTATAATAAATTGTTTTTTCCTATACTCTAGATGTGTTACAGCACACCATAATCCACAAGAAACATACCGGGAAAAGTCCCATTGTGAAGTAGGTATCTAATTCCTAAAACAGAATAAATCAGTGTCATATTTACTTTAATTACTGATATATATTTGGCTATAATTCTGCCACCTTACTATTTGCTTATTATTTGTCCTGTATTTTCTGTTTTCTTTTCTCTCCTTTCTTTTGGGTGGTTTTCTATTCTATTTTTCTCTTCTTATTAGCCTTGATTGTTAAACCTTATTTTTTGATTCTTCTAGTGGTTACCGTAGAGGTTATATTGTACATCTTTGACTTATTGAGGTGTGATATTGATTGTGCTTGTACCACTTCCCATGCAATGACCTTTGACCACTGTAACTTTGTTTATCTCCTCTCAACTTACAAACTGTACCTGGCATGTATTTTAATTCCCTCCATATTTTAGACCTCATGAAACTTTTTTCATTAATTTACAACTGATCATTTCACTGTTCTCTATTCCTTCCTGTGTGTCTGGGCATTCATCTATGATTGATTTACATTTAACTGAAGAACACTTGAGTGTTTCCTGTAGTCATCTGCCAGTGATGAGTTCACTTGTTTTTATCTGAAAAAAAAAATGTTTATTTTGCCTGCATTTTTTTTTGTCGCCTCCCGTAGATTCCTTTCTGTCACCACATATTTGACCCCTTTTACCCCATCTACCTCCCTCCTCCCTTGCCTGCATTTTTGAAAGACATTTTTGCTGATTTAGGTTTCTAGATTGGCAGTTACTTTGTTAGCGCTTTGAAACTATACAGGCGTACCTCGTTTTATTGTACTTTATTGTGCTTCGCAGATACTGTGTTTTTTTACAAATTTGAAGGTAAGACTCTCTACCAGCAAAAAAGATTATGGCTTGCTAAAGGCTCAGATGGTAGTTAGCATTTTTTAACAATAAAGGATTTTTTAATTAAGGTATGTACATTGGTTTTTTTTAGACATAATGTTATTGCACATTTAATAGACTTACAGTATAGTGTACACATAACTTTTATGTGCACCAAGAAACCAGAAAATTTGTGTCATTCACTTTATTGCAATATTCACTTTATTGCTGCAGTCTGGAACCAAACCTGCAACCTCTCTGAGGTCTGCCTGCAGTGTCGCAGTCTTCCAGGCTAATGTCTGCGGCCTCTTGCATCATACCCTTTCAGCCCAGCTGACTTCCGCTGCAGATCACATACAGGATCACATAACAGTTGCTGACGAGATTCCTGACGCCCTTGCGTCATTGTTGTGCCGCAGCAAGCCCACGAGACTCTCCACCTTCTGCCCAGGGCCCCTGCTGATTCTCTGGGGCCTGCTTGGCCCTCAGACAAGCACAGTCCAGAAGTACAAGTTAATTTGCCAAGGAGTCCTCAGCTGATGGGGGATCGCCAGCTTCCTGTCCTTTGCTTAGATAATTCTGGGAGGTCCCAGCCAGTTTGAACCCCTGTCTCTTACAGTGGCACCCTCAGTAATGGACCCTCACATTATTCTGTTCTCCGCTCCTATTTCATTCTCCCCACTCCTTGCTCCTGCTTCCTGGGATCTCCTGCCAAATGAGCTGTCATCCCAGATTCTGCTTTCAGTGGGGTGGGGCGGTGTTGGGGGGAGGGGACTCAAGACAGCTGGCATCCATTGTTTCAGTTTATAGTTCCTCATCGGAAGTTAATGTACTTTTTCAAACTCTTCTTTTTTCTCATTGTCTAGTTTTCAGCAGTTTTCTTACAATGTGTTTATAGTTTTCTTTGAATGAATTCTGCTTCTTGAGTCTGAAGCTTGATATCTTTTGGTTTTTAGACAAATCTAGAAAGATCTCTTCAGACCTTGCTCTGCCCTATTCTCTTTTTCCCTCTTCTAAGACTTACAGTACTTACATGTTAGACTTTTTAATAGTCCCACACGTCTCTAAACTTTTTTGTGTGTTTTCATATTTTTTTTCCCTCTCAGTGCTTGTCTCTTCTGACAAAATTTCTTCTTCTCTGAATTTTTTCATCTGTTTCTGTCCATTGAGTTCTCAATTTCAGGTTATTTTACAGTTCTAAAATTTAAATTTGGTTCTTTTTTATATTTTCCAGTATTTTTCCAAAATTCTTAATCTTCTTGTAGTCGTTGACCATGTTAAACACTATTATTTGAAAATCAATGTATGATAAAAACTTCATTCTCCAGATTCTCTTTGAATCTGTTTTTATTGTCTAGATTGGCAGTTACTTTGTTAGCAATCTATTTTTGAAGTTACCTAACCCAATCTGTTTTTATTGTCTGTTTCTTTTTCAGTCACATTGTCCTCTTCCTTCACATGCCTTTAGATAGTACTTAGTCAGCAATTCGCTCAAGATTGCAGTCATACTCCAGCTGTAAGTGGTGCAGGGTGACCATTGCATAGAGTCCAAAAGCAGAATGTGCATTTGTTATTAATCTCTTTAGAGACAGTTATTAATTATTTAAAAGATGAGATAGTTGTATACTGCTTTATTCTCACAGTACACTTTTTTTTTCTATAGAGCTGTCACTAGGCATTCTATAAAATAATATATCAAAGAAAGGATTACTGTAGCTTTTTTGTTACATGATGCAGTAGGTTAGATCACGAGGACAGATATTCATGCTTGCGTAAATTTTTCTTTTGGTAGCGCTGTTGGTACGAGCTGTTCTCCATTAGATGGGCTCACTGTGCAGTATTCTGAGCAGAATGGAATTCTGGACTGGAGGAAGCCAAGCTGCACCACCATTCAGCACCCGGAGCACTGTGTGGCTGAGGTTGACCAGGTATTTGGGGTTTTGTTTTGTCTTAATGCCATATTGTTAAAGCATTGCTACTTGATTAGAATCAAGTTCTGTACACATTATTATGTCAGACAGTATATCTGGTAAGAAGAACTGAAAGAATGCTTACGTGTTATACTTTAAACTTAATTGGCTTAATATGATCTAAGCTCTTCTGAGAGCTGAAAAAGTATATTTAGATTACTTTTATTACTAAAAAAAATTAGTACATTTTAATATGATGCCTAAAATGTTTATTCTAACTAGGGACACATTAAGTTGTTATACCATATTTTTTTGCTTTTGAAAGAATTATTCACATTTCAGTCACTATATTGCTACTGGTGATGTGAATTTTGAAACTGACCTTCCCTCATGAATAGTTAGGCCAGTTCACCACACTTCAGTGTAATTAGGACGTGCTTGCTTTAGCGTAATCAGAAAGAGTGCCTCAAGTGTGTTTAGCTGATTTGGCAGCACCGATACAGGGAATGCTTACTGGTACAGTTATGGGGAGAACCACCTTCTCACTAGAAAATAGATTTGTTAACCAGAGTTGTATTTCTGGCCAACACTCAGAGCCAAATGCTAACCTTTACTAGAATGTGTTTTTATGAGCTAAAGCATTGAAGCATATTTTGAGAAATTGTATGTTATCTTGGCCATACTTATTTAATGGCTTATTTTCAAAGTCCATTATTTATACATTTTCTCCCTCCACTTCAGTGCCTACACCTTTTCTTCTTAGAGTTGACAAAATTGTGTGTTGCAGTTTTACCCACCTGAACTTTAAGAGAATATTAGTAAAACTATATTAAACACCAGTTGCTTAATTGTGTTTTATTTTGTGGTCAAAAGAAAGAATAGAGGTCTATTTTAAAAGCAAAATACAAAATAGATATTCTTTTGATAATTAATATTTTAAGTATTTGTCAGAAACTTTATAAAAATTTTAGCGATTTGGGTAGGTAACTTCAAAAATAGATTGAAAATCAAAATTATACAACTGAGAATATGTTATGTTAATGTTTGATATCAGAGTAAGAGGACATCTACATGAGTATGGTTTAGCTTTAGTCTCTGATTTCTTTTTTTCTTTTCACTAGCATTCAACTGAAAAACGAAACTTATCTTCAGTAAATAAGAAGAAAGGAAAGCCACAAATAGAAAAGTAGGTTCAATTTCATGTCTCTAGTAGTAGAAATCTGTAAGAAAAGGCAACATACAGCATTTGATTATGGGCATATTTAGTTTCTGTGGTATAAGTAGTATTTTTCCATTAAGTTTCTTTATATTTTTACTTCTGGACTTTAATTTTTTAGTTCAAAATAATCAACATATGCAGGTGATAAAAGTAAGGCTTTTGTCAAATATTATATTCAGTTTGGTGGGGTAAAACTGCCAGAACTGTACACTAAATCTTATATTTAGATTACACCTTATTAAAAATTTTTTAATTATAAATTTCTGATGGGAGGTTTAGTAATACCACTGTACTTAATATATTCTTTAGAGAGCCTAATAAAAAACGTTGGTAACTTGTATACTTTTGGTTTAGGGAGAAAATTAAGAAGACTGACAACAGATTGAATAGTAGAATGAACGGCGTTAGACTCTCCACTCCCCAGCACGCCCATGGTGGCTCCGTGAAAGGTGAGAGTGTTTGTCTGTCTGTCCAGTGCCCACCACCTGAGTGCATTTAGCATGGTACGTATTACAGCAGGCACTGAGCTGTTGTGTCACATCCTGATACTACACTTTTATCCTGCGTTGATGTGAATAGCGATTTCTGAATTTAAACACTTCTGAAGGAGTAATGGAGTTCATGTAGGAAATGTGATTCAGCCGTGGATGTGAGCATTCCCTTCACCGCAGTTACACCAGCCCACAGTTCCCGCCCTCGGGTGCCAGCAGTGTCCTCACTCGCTTCTGTCCCCGCCTCAGAGGAGAGGTCCAGGGGGCCGGGACCCATTCCCAGAAAGTCGTTGATTTTTTTCATGTTTTAATCACTGTCCTCTATGGATTTTATGGGGCTTAGGGCAGGCAATTCAGACCCTCGGATTTTTGTCGTTTCAAAGTTGTGTGGTTTCCACTTACCCATCATTATTTTATGATTCTTTTATTTTTAGGTGAGAAGTTTTGTGTTCCTTTAACTGAGAAATGTCCCTTCTGCTGCTTCATTGATAACTTTTCCATGTTATGTTGACCTTTACTATTAATAGTAAAGATAAAAAAAAGAATACAAGCCCACAGACCTCTAGGAGAATGCTTTGTTCACTGTTTACCTAACGCATTTGTTGGCTAGACTTATCTCACAAATAAGGATTTTTGAAATTTAGATTTTATTCAAATGTTAGTACATTTGGTTCTGATGCAACATAAATAAACAGAATAATTTTTTAATAGAGCATATTTTTAATTAGATATTTATATAGAGATTGAATATTGATAAAGGAAATATAGTTAATTTTAACTCTAAAATCATCAGGCTAACTCATTGAATTAATTAACTGAGATGTCTTTGGGGCAGGGGAAATGACAAGAAGAAAACCCGTGTTCTTTATGAGTGTATTGTAACACTTAGCTGTGTTTGAGTTTTCCTGTGGTGATGGCAGCTAAAAGAAGAAAGCAGAAGCTAAAATAAGACAAAAGATCTCTCTCGGTGGATGAGTCTTCTCTCAGATGTCCTTGTCTCTGTTCTTGCTCCTTCTAGTTCATTTCCTACGCTGCCACCATATTTGTCTTCTAAAGCACATACTAAACAGGTTATTCTCCAGTTGACATTCCTGTCAAACATACAGCAGCTTCACAAGATCTCTGTGTCTCACATAATTTGGGCAATACTGCTCACCAAGAAGTTTGCAGTAATTCTTTTTAGTTTCATCTTTTCAGAGAAAGGTGTGGACTTTGATCTCAGGCAGATGTAAGGTTGAATCTTGTACTCCACCAGTTTCTTAAATGTGCGGTCTCTCTGAAGCCTTAGTTTTCTCATTTGTAAAACAGGAATAATACCTACCTGACCAAATTGGTACGAGCTGAACGTGATAACATATGAAAAGCATTTAGCTAGTACCAAGCACATAGGTGTTCAGAAATCTAGTTCCTTTTCACTGTTATAAATGAGAAAACATACACTATAAAGGTTATTAGTAACTTTTAAATAACATCCCAAGCTCTAATTCTGTTCTCTTTATTTTCAAATATTATGAAAGTTACAATCTCAAGATTTTTTATTAAGAAAATCTTTATTTTCTGTATATGTCACTGATTCACTTACAGAGTATGACTATAAATAAAATATACTTTGTATAACCTATCTCATTGATGTCAAATGTAGCTCAGAAAAACTCCTCTGTTTGTTAATTTTTCTTTAAAATATCAAGGTATCAAGAAAGAATCATCTTTGGCATTTAGTAAACTCAAGAGATATTTAAGATTTTTATGGAACAATCACCCATATCATAAAATGCAGATACTCTTATTGACGCGGAAAATACTAGGTCCTTCTGATTTGTAGGTGTCTGGATCTTTAAATAACTCAGTCTAGTTTAAGATAAGTATTATTTTTAATTTAAAAATTTAACTTGCTTTGAGTAATAATACATTCGTGTAGTTTGAAATTCTAAAAATGCAAAAGGGAACACAGTCCCTCAGTGTCCCCTCCATGTTGTCCCCTCCCACGAGCAGTCAGCGCTGCTCGTCCTCTGTGTCCTTCGCAGTGTATTTGCTTTAAAACTCCCTGCTTTCGATCTCTGCTACAGAGACGTAACCGTCACCCTTTCTGTCTTGCTCCGAACCCTGTTGCGGTCACCCGTGTCTCCCACCCCACATTCCTGTTGCTGATTGTGGTGCCAGAAAGTTGGGAAGAGTGAGGCAGTTGACCTCCCAATTTTCTTTTGAAAGATTTCCGTGATGTAAAGGTCTCCAACTCTTTAATTGCAGTATCTAAGCAGTTAAGTCTAACTTCTGTTTGTCCATAAATACTAGCAATCAGGATTTTTATTATTAGAATAGCAGCTGATATTGTAAGTTTTTGCTTTTCGTCGTCTTGCATGGTCTTCCACCCCTTGAGACATGATAACAAACAGAAAGAGTTTCTATTTCTGTTTTAAAGGGCAAGTTTTGGAATATCCTTTGGCGTAATTGTTTCATCCTCACCTTCACACCTTCTGACTGTAGAGGATCACTTAATTTCTGATGATAAAAATTCCAAAAACTATGCAATTTCGAAGCACCTTTGGGTGATCGAAAAGAAAATTATGTTTAGCATAGATTTAGATTTATGTATCTAATTCTTTGAAAATCCTGTACATTAATATATGATAATTTGGTGATTAGAATATTTACTAGCTATATAATCTAAAGAAAATAATTTTTAAACTGTGTCATTGTGAGAAATGGCTGCCCTTTTTTAACATATTCTGTAACTTACTCTTGAAGTTTCAAAGACTTCATTGTAGTTTCAGTGCCTGAGTTTTACTGAGCAAATCTCCCTCACCCGACGCTGTTGTTCCCACTTAGCTCATCCTGTCTGGTGTGACACTGTAATATTGAATCTTTGAGTATCTTAATCTTTGAATTGTTAATTATTGTTAAATGTGCTGGTCAAAATATTTATATGCAGAATTTCCATATGAGCCGCAGTTTTATAAGTTTCATTTTCATTAGTCCCATTTAATGCCAGGCTTTTTGACCACTGTGGCACATTAGATCGTCTTCAGAATGGCCATGGGCATTGGTGCACGTTCCTTTCCTTAGTTACGGTGTCATGGGAATTCGGAACCTGTGATTGCATATAAGTACACTCCAGGTTACTTTTCTATAAAATTGTTACTCCCCCCAAGTAACTCCACAGCCTCAGGAGATTTTGTGCAGTTTTCCCTTGGCAGTTTGGCATTTTATTACTCAGAAGGAATTAGCACCGTCTGCATTCTTAATGACTTTATTCATTGTTCATTCACCATTTATTTGAGTGGCCGAGCTAGGCTAGGTCAGTCTTCACAGTTTTAACATTGTTAGAAATTTACTCCCTTCAAAGAACACAGATTAGTCAGCTGACTCGCTCATCACAAACCATATCTTTTCTCTAATACGTATTTTGTTCAAGTGATTTATAGTTTCTTACCTTTTATTGGTTCTACCAGGTTGCCATGGAAATGATTCACTCATCTATGGTACTTAAGATCCCTCTGGAATCCCTTATACGGAGATTTATACACTAAGCAAGTTGAATGCTTGCTGCAAGGAAGAAGCTATGCTTAGCTACCGGGTTAGGACAGTATCCTAACTTAGGGCCAGTGCAGGCATGTCTGATACTAGGCCCACCAGCAGTCCTACCTCTGTGCTCGAAACAGACGTAGCTAATTGATTGATGGTTCTGCGCTTCCCCCCAGACCCACGTCAGTGTCACCTTGGCCTCTGGCAGAACTCGGGGGGCTCCTCGGTCCACTAGATGGGATTTTAGTCTTTTCGAATACTGAGGCATGGTGCTTTTAACTGAATAGGCATTTTTGGCAGTCAATTCTAGTCTTGAGGTCTTTTAACCCATTTCCCATTTAGAAAAAAAAGTGCAGCTCACTGCCAGCATTAATTTAATTTTATGTAAACATGCTCTTTGAGATTGAAGCAAATCTGACTGGTTTTCAGTGTGAAAATAAAATATAAGAACTGTTCTTGGAGATATTTCTAAGCAGAACTCGTCTCCAATTCTAATGTAACAATGTGCGCATAAATCAGATTCATCAAATGAATCTTCAGCTAACAACTGTTCGAGAACAATGTTAACATCACACATAGGAGCGCTACGTTTCTAAGATTTGACATTTTCAGAGATCGAGAATTTTATAAATGGAAATACCACTACTAAAAACAGAATGCTGTAAATAGAATGATGTCATTTGTTTCCAAAGACTACCGATACACTAGAGCGATGCGAAAGTAGTATGAAAGTGAGATATTCCGTGGCAGACTTCGGGGGTGAGGTTAGGGCTGTAATCCGCGAGTTACCTCAGGGTAGACGCCGCAGCTGCCGCGCCTCCGGCCAGTATTCTCGGGGCAAAGGGGCCGTGGGTTAACAAGTGAATTTCCAGCAAGCTCTGAGGAGCTCAAGTATCCAGGTTTAGAAAGTGGCACAACATGCCGTTACTGGGTGGACCCTACAGAGAACCTGAACTCTGATTTTTTAACGTCAGTAAGATTAACATGTTCCTCTGCCTTTGTTTTAAAAATGTTTATCAATTATTTTCCATTGAAATCGTCATTTTGTAACGAAGTTTTACAGCTAAGTCAAGGACTAGCTTTTTAGGTGATTGTAGAAAAACCGAAAACAAAAATTATAGCAGTAACTGATTTCTAATGGTTCAATTCTGAAATTTAGGTACTTAACATGATTTTTTAAAAACAGAACTGTTATTTTTAGACACGAATTTGGACATTGGATCTGGACATGACACGTGTGGAGAAACCTCTTCAGAGAGTTACAGTTCTCCGTCTAGCCCACGACATGACGGAAGAGAGAGTTTCGAAAGTGAAGAAGAAAAAGACAGAGGTTTGCTCTCGGAGGGGGACGCGAGAGTAGTTGAGGGGAAATGCGTGTTGTCTCTTAAAATCATTCAAGCATAAGTAATTTTGTGTTCTTATAAATGCCATTTTTGCTTATAAATTTGATCTAGAAGGTGTCATTTGACCATCGACTTAGCAGGCCCAACAGTGTTGATTTTTTTAAACTTAATTCACTGTATATAGAAGGCAATTATATAGAAGGCAGTCATAAGAAAATGTAGAGTCGGTGTAAAAAGATTAAAAATTAGTATGTTATATGTTAGATGCACATACATTTATAATTTTTGTCTTCCCAGTGGATTGACCCTTTTATCATAAAATATTCTCCTTTGTCTGTAGTAACAATTTTTGTTTTAAAGAAATTTTATAGTAATTAAAATAATAAAGAATTACTCTTTTATCTGATAGTGATAAAGCCAGTCTAGCCCTCTTTGGGATATTGTTTACAGGGTACTTCTTTTTCCATAAACTTCTTTTACTTTAACCTATTCATGTCTTTGAATCTAAAGTGTGTCTCTTATAGATAGCATGTAGTTGGAGTATAGTTTTTAGCCTTTCTGCCCATCTCTGTCATTTGATTAGAGTGTTATGATCTTTTAAAATTTACTGTAATTATTGATAAGGTAGTACTTACATCTGTCATTTGGCTATTTGATTTCGTACATATTATATCTTCAGTTCCTCCTCAAACAGAGGCTCAGAATTCCGCCGGAAGTGAGAGTAGAACCTTCTCAGGTCTTTGCTGGGCACGGATACAGCCCCAGACCTGAGTGGCCTCCTAGACTCCCAGGAGTCTACTGAAGCTTTTCTAAGCTCCATGACATCTCATTCTCCAGTTTTCCTCTGAGACTCTGGTTCTGTGTTACAGTACCAGGTCACGTCTGAGGAACAATGGCAATAGCTCTGCTCTAGTACATACAGTTAAAGCCACTCTTTACTTCGCAGTTATTTTCAAGTCATGCCACATGGAGCATGCAGCGACTGCCACCAGTTCTGCCAGTCTGCGGCTACACTGCAC
Organism: Pteropus alecto; assembly: GCF_000325575.1. Lineage (NCBI taxonomy): Eukaryota > Metazoa > Chordata > Mammalia > Chiroptera > Pteropodidae > Pteropus > Pteropus alecto. The sequence continues at coordinate 9,263,305 of NW_006436810.1, forward strand.
TTCTGATAGCAATTTCCTCATCAAAGAAAAGAAGTGAAAGTAACCTCTGAGAGCTCTTACGAAGGTTCAATGAGAGCATTTTGATGCCTTACCCAGACTAGAGGAGCTTTCAGTAATTTCGTTTCACAGGTTATGCTTCATTCTGTAGGAGATACAGATAATCCTGTGGCTCTTAAGCTAACAGTGCAGATTTTAGCCTCTTTGTCAGAATTGTTAAAAGTACATGTGTTCGCATCGGTTACTTTGCAGCATCCCTTTTCTATCATCAATAGGGTGAGTTGCCGGGCCTGTGTGGAGGAACTTGCTCTTTTTCAGATAGGCTCAATTACCAGTGACTATATGAAGACTCATTTAGAGTTCTCTGAAACCAGTGAGGGGGGAATATACCACTGTGATAAAAAGCTTTGATCATTTTTAGAATTTCGAGTGCATGGAAAGGTTGCTTTGAAAACATGTGGCTTTGTCATTGGTCATAAGGGGGTTTTGTTTTGAGACTGTATACTTTTCAAAGTCAAAAAAGGCCAAGAACTATCTCTAAATAGCTAGACAAATCCTTACAGTGCTCAGAAAACCATTTGGGACCATTCAAAATCATGGGGCCATTTGCTATGACTTAAGGTTTAAATTAAAGCCAAGTTCATATAGAAATTTAATTGACCATCTGAAAAATGTTACGGCTTATTTTGGACTTAAATGCTTATCTTGAACTTGGTACTCATGATGATATAGATATAATGCCTTAAATAAGTTATTAGTTTTTGGATACTTTTTGTTTTGTGAAGTTTAGCAATAAACACTTCAATTATTAAGGGGAGTTTATGCTGGAATCATTTACTCATAAATTGAACCTCTTCTGTCTAATGTAAATTGTCGTAGTTGAATTAATAACCCGGCCAACACTGTCACTGAGTAGGTTCTGTGTAACCTTTCTCCAGAAAGACTTGTATGATTTATTTTTAGTGTTCTGTTTAAAAATTTTTAACATCGTAGCTGACTATAACTAGTTATTACCTTAATAATATAAACATTTTTAAGTAATACAGTTCTGCTTATATTTATGAGCAGAAAGATGTTAAAATAGGCATTGCATTGCATGGTCTCTATACATATTGCAGTATCTGGATTTATGATATTTAGACATCATGAGTTAGGTTTTATCTTTTGCCCCCTTTATACCAAAAGTCAGGCAATCCAGGGGAAGTCTAGGTTGGAGTGATTTCTGCATGCAGGCGTAAGCGATGCGCTGACGAAGATGAACGCAGCGTAGCTGTGTCCCTGTCACTTGACCATTTTGCTTTGGAGAAGTGGCCGTGCTGCCGTGTTTGCCCTGCTTGTTGTGTTCCGGCACATTTGTTACGTGGCTGTTAATCGTAGCTTTAAATTTTCTTTTCCCCACTGAAATATTTAAAAGTAAAAATGTTTATTCCATTCTAAAAAAACTTTCTTCCTTTCTCTACCTCTAGATATTTGAGTTCAATATAGTCTTGGTTGAGCTCCTTTAAATTGTATCATTTATGTGAGATGAATATGGAGACCTTGGGTTTAGCAGTGCAGAATATAAGTCAAATGAATCTCCTAGTTAAGGTTAAAGATACCCGATCCTTTTTTCAGTAATAAGGTGATATTAAATCTCTATTTTATACAGTGTTTCAGTCTCCAATTAACCTTTTGTTGCTTTTCTCTCCATGGATTTTTTTTTTTAACTTTATTTTTTAGAGCAGTTTGAGGTTTACAATAAAATCGAGAGGAAAGTACCGAGATTTCCCGTACCCACTGCAGCTCCCAAGCGTGGGTGGGCTCCCTCTGTCATGAGCATCACTCACTGCGGTGGTACATTTTTTACCAAGGACGAACCTACGCTGATACACCATTATCGCCCAGAGTCCACAGTTTACCTGGGAGTTCACTCTCGGTTGAGGGATTCTTTCAGTGGCTTGCTTTGGACAAACGTATGATGACACGTATCCATCATTATAACATCATACAGTGTTTTGCTACCTAAAATCCCACGTTCCTCCTGTTCATCTCTCCCCAATCCTCCACCCCGGCAATTGCTGATTTCTTTTATTGTTTCCATAGTTTTGTCTTTTCCGGAGTCTCTCGATATTTTAAATAAAGTCCGTAGAAAACCAGAAGTTAAAAGAAGGTCAGCTTGGCATTAGGAAGCTGAGGGGACACATTTATTTCAGTTCCAAACTTCAGAGGTCATTTTACATATAATTAGAATGTATCCTATCAAGAGAGATGGGAGTTAACACTTATGTTTGTTTCCCTTAGACACAGACAGCAATTCTGAGGATTCTGGGAATCCGTCAGCTTCCAGGTTTACAAGTTACGGTTCTGTCAGCCCGACTGTCACTGTCAAGCCACCTGTTGAAATTGCTTCATTAGGAAACGACAATGGAGGCCTTTTAGAAGATCCCCTAAACTCGCCCAAGTATCAGCATCTTTCTTTTATGCCAACTTTACACTGTGTCATGCACAGCGGCGCCCAGAAGTCTGAAGTCGTGGTTCCCCCGCGCAAATCTGCTGACGGCAGAACAATCGGCATGCTCGTTCCGAGTCCTGTCGCTATTTCTGCAATGCGGGAGCCCACCAGTTCAGCCCCTGGTGGGGTGCTGGGGCCAGCAGCTTCTACTGGAGAATCCGAAAAGCACCTGGAACTCCTGGCCGCCCCTTTACCTCTCCCGTCAGCGTTCCTCCCACACAGCAGCGCTCCCGCTGTGCACCTGACAATTCAGAGGCTGAAGTTGCCGCCGCAGGGGTCTTCCGAGAGCTGCGCAGTCAACGTCCCCCAGCAGCCGCCAGGGAGTCTGAGCGTCGGATCACCAAGCGCTGCCTTTATTCCTGTCCAGAACCCAGGCAGTTTTCCAGGATCTCCTGGTGCTGCCACGGACCCCATCACCAAACCTGCATCCCAACTGGTAGGACTCAATCAAATGGTGCCTCAGCTCGAGGGAAACACAGGGACAGTCCCTCAGCCTACCAGCGTGAAGGTAGTTCTTCCAGCAGCCGGCCTGTCAGCCGCACAGCCACCAGCCCCCTACGCCTTGCCGGGCTCTCCCCTCGCTGCCAGCGCGTTACCCAGCCAGAGTCCCGGTGTGCTCAGCACCGCGGTGACCTCCGCCCAGTCCGCGGGCGCGTGCGTCAGCCAGGCCCAGCCTGCGGGGCCTCCCGCGGTTCCCACGCACACGCCGGGCCCCGCCCCCAGCCCCAGCCCCGCCCTGACGCACAGCACGGCCCAGAGCGACAGCACGTACATCAGCGCCGTGGGGAACATGAGCGCCAGTGCCGCGGTGCTGCCGCCGCAGCAGATGGCGTCGGGGCCTTGCGGCTCCTGTGGGCGAAGGTGCAGCTGCGGAACCAGTGGGAGCCCGCAGCTCAGCAGTTACTATTACCCCGGCCCGGTGCCCGGGCCCGTGTACCGCGTCCCGTCGTTCTTCACCCTGCCACCCATCTGCAGTGGCAGCTACCTCAACCAAGCACACCAGAGCAACGGAAACCAGCTCCCTTTCTTTCTGCCTCAGACTCCGTATGCAAACGGGCTGGTGCATGAGCCGGTCATCGGGAGCCAGGCCAGCTACGGCATGCAGCAGGTAGCGTTCGGGAGGTACTACCCTTCGTACCCGGCGCCCGGCGTGGTCGCCAGCGCCAGCGGCTCGGGGCCCAAGAAGAGCGGCAGCGCTTCATGCTACAACTGCGGCGCCAGCGGGCACTACGCGCAGGAGTGCAAGCAGGCGCCCATGGAGGCCGGCCCGCAAGGTAACCACGAGGGCCCCCGGACGCCCCGCTAGTGCGCGTGCCCGCCGTCGCCGCGGACAGAGCCGGGGTGTGTGTGTTTACAGGTGTCGTGCTCTCAGTGACAAGTCATGAAACGCAGACAGCAGAACTTAGTATGTGCCCAGGTCACACAGCACAAGGAAGTTTAGAAAATTCGGTTTCCAAGTAAGGAATAAACAGTAAAGGCACTTTTTAAGGAGTATAATGGGAATTTGCATTATAGAATGTCCAATCCCTTGTTTGCAGCACTTTTTTTAAAGCTACAATCCTGTTTCATGTAAAGTGAGCAAAATTTTTAAATACTGAAAAACTAGGAAGTAGTGTAGTCATCTGACATGTCAGGTTTTTAGTTGTTAGTGTGTCTGCATAAGCAGCTGGCCTCAGCATGTTCCCCCATGCTACTCTTTTCCTTCCCAGGAGATGTGGAAAAAATGCTCCGGCATTTTAAGGAACAAAACGTTTTATGCACTGGTTTGGGAGTAAGGAAATTGGAATATTATTACCACTAGAAACAAGAAAACGTTCTTAAGTATGAGTAAGGCCACCAAATTTCATACAGACCTCAAACCGTGATCTTTCACTTGCCTTTGGCTTTCGTCATTTTGCCAAATCTCACCCGGAAAAAAAAAAGTCTTAAATTGGAAGTATATACTTGGCATTTTTAAAGGAAGCTGGAGTTTGAAAGCTTTAGGTCGAGCTTAAAGCACAAAACTTCATAGTACTTTCAAAAAGTAATTTTATTTACCATTTTGGAATCGTAATAGTGCAGGAAGATGTCTCTTCCCTCTGACCAGCATGCCCATTGGGTGTCTTGTAGTGGTTGTGATGCATTGCGTTGTAAGCAGTGACTTAGCAGTTCTGTCTTTCCCGTTTTAGGCACGTACAGACTGAGATACGCACCTCCCCTCCCCCCTTCTAATGATACGTTGGACTCTGCAGACTGAAACAAGTAAAGCTTGCCTACCTAATATACTGAAGTGTGGGGAGTCATGGTGGGGTGCGGAGGGGAGGAAAGGAAAGGTATTTTGTTCGTGTTTCTTTGTCTGTACATTTCCTAGATTTCTCTGCAGTTGGGGTTTTTCATTTCTCTTGTACTGATGTCTAAAACAAAAAAAAAGAATGCATTGCTTTTGAGCCTCTGGTCTCCTGGTTCAACAACAGGCTTATCTGTATGATACATGTAATTTAAACATCCAAACAAACTATCAAAAGGAAAATGTGGATGTGTGCTTTTTTTTTTTTTACACTGAATACTTGCTGTGTGCAATGTTTACTGAATCTTTAAAACTGTGTATTTGATCTTTTTTACAACACTGGTGACAGTCGTGAAGTTTGGAAAAAAAAGATACTTTGCTTCTTCCACAGCTTTCCTCACACCCTGAACTACATACAATTCCCTCCCAGCCACCCTCCTCCTGGTCGCACGCAGGCTGCAGGAGTTTGGGGCGGTGCGTTGATCCACACTTTTGTAAACTGCTCTGCATATAAATTGAGGGTAAACTGTTTCACCTTTAATGTTAAGGGAGAAATCAGATTCCCAAACTAGCGTGTATATCTCTAATAAACAGCGTCACTAAATGCGCATATGCAGCGCTTGCTGTCCAAATAAAAGTTAAACTTAAGTGGAAGGGAGAGGAAGAAGTAAAACCACATGAAACTAAAAGATACAGTGTATGAAGTGGACAGAGAGCTTTTTTCTTAAAAAAAGAAACAACTTTTAATTCATCATACTTTTTTAGCCTGTTGCTTCAGAGAGACATAAAGTGAACAAACCAGTGTGAATGTCGCTCTGCTGTGTTTGTGTTTGTAAGGACAGTCAACGCCAATGTAGTCTCCCTGTGTGGGGCCGACACTACTTGAGTAAGGATTTCTTCTTGCCCTACGCCAGCTGTTACAGTGTTACGTTGTATTAACGTGTATGGTTTATTGCGATCTGAACAGAAACTCTGCATTTCTGCAAAAGTCAGGTATTTGTTCCCTAACCTGTCTCTTATAGCAAAGTCACTTTTATAACAGTTTACCACTATGCTTGATTATAATGTGAAAGACTGAATTCTGAGTGTGTTAAGATGGTATTAATCATGTCAGTGTCATGTCACTAAGTTTAATGCTGCTGTTTTAAAAAAAAAAAAAAATTTTTTTTAAAGCAAATCTATGTACTAAATTGCTTCCAGGTAATTTTTGATTTCCTAAAGTGCACTGAGGTGGTCTGGAAGAGTGGGTGTATTTTTTTCTGACTGCTGCGTTCAACAGCAACGAGCAGCCACCCCTGTATAGTCACAGGGTATGGGCTTGGGCCCGGGCCCGGGCCTGGGTCTCTGTCCCCGCTCCTCAGTACACAGCAGACGTGAAGGGCATGTCGTGTGGGGTGGCCTTGGTGTGCAGCAGGGGAGCCTGAGCGTTTGTCTTGGATCAGAAGCCTACCAGATTGCTAGACAAAAGGAAAAACTTGAAGAAAAAAGAAGCTTCGTTTAATGCTTCATAGGTAGCATTTATATTTATAGCACCAATGTACATTTTGAAACTTTCAGGGGCGGGCGTTCAAGGGGAACAGGGAAAAAGGGGTGGGTGTGAAGGGGTAGATGAAAGCTTTAATTTAAAAAAAAGTTTGAGTAAAGGAAATTATTTTGATTAAATATATTTTATTTGATCTGGGTATTTTTGGACCACGTTATTAAATTAATTGTTAAGCTGCAGTTGAGTTGTTCAAGTGAGAGTTTTGATAAGCCACGTATTGGACCGCATTGTGACTCACTTGCCAGTTGTACTTTATGGAGCTTATTTTATGATTTAAAATACTGTACTGTACATAGGAGGTATATGCTACCTTCTCCTTATTTGTATGTTTACCATATACTTTGATATTTGAAATGTTATGTACTGGAAAGGCCACTTATATTTCTAGAACAGATTGGATTTTATGCAACCTTTTTTTCTTGAATTAACAGCAATAAAAAAATGAAAAACAGCTTAAGAATTGTGCTTTATTGCAAACTGTATACAAGTGAAAGATAGGACATCATACATCACAATTTTTTTCTTTTTAAAGAACCAACCCACTATTTCCGTGTAATATGGGCAGTGAATCCCAAAGTGGTTCCCCATCTGGATGTCCTTCAGTTTCCCCCAAACTACCTGACTTTATAGGTTGCTGTGTGACCACTAGAAGAAGAGACTGCATTGCTTTGTGCCAGAGGCTGCTGCGGTGGCCAGGTAGGTGTCCTCGTCACCCTGGAGCCGTGTTTCTGGTGTGGGCGGGCCCTTCCTCCCCAGGAGTGGGGGGGCTTCACTTACGGCCTTGAACTTACCGATACGGTTTCCAGGCAGCTCTCTCAGTGCAGCATTGAGTATCTTTTTATTGAACGTTGGTTCTATCTTCTATAATCCGGTCTCAAGTCACTCTTTACATAATCAGTAATTGATAAGAGATTATGGAGAGGTGCTTTCCAAGTATCCACAGGTCAGTTAAGTCCTCTGGCGATGGCTGAGGTCTTGTCGCTTGGCCCAGGCCCCGCGGATTGTCCCCCAGCATTGCGCGCAGTAACTTGGAAGGGCTCCAGCCCTCAGGGCACTGAATGATTGTCTGGAGCCATCTGATGAATGTCCTCTCTGTACTCAGTGAGCAGTGGGTTTGAAGTGATGCCAGAATCCCTGATGGCAAACAGTGCACCAGCTTCCCCTTCAGCCGGCAGACACGCACCTGTACGTGACACGTAACTTCCGAGCTGCCTTTAACACGCTCTTCTCCAGTGTCAGCACCTGGGTCCTTACCCTTCCCTTCCCCTTCCTCCACTGCACCAAGGTACCCACTCCAAATGTTCTCACGTTTCGCATCCTCCTCCCCCAGGTATCCTCAGGTTTTATCGAAAGGGCATCCTGGACCTGTCTTGTGTGACTGTCACAACTTATCTGGTTTTATGGTCCTGGTGTACTCTCCTGCAGTTTAGTCATGTCCACTAACTTTACAATATTCCATTGCAGTGGGGGACATATAAAAAAATATATATATATATATATGCACACATAATTTGTTGATTTTATCAGCAGGTATTTGGGTGGGTTTTGTTTTGCTATTTAGGTGATAGATTAGATAGCTAGATAAGATAGACAAGATAGCCAGCCAGCCTTTGGGACCAGCCTTCTGGTTTGCAGGTGGAAGAATTTTCTCAAGTATCTTGAAGTGCAAGTGCCAAGTTGTAGGACATGCAAATATTTAGTTTTCCAAGACGTGCCATTTTGCTTTCCAAGAGGTTCACAGCCACAAGCCCCTTGGTCTGTATATCCTGCCGCCCTGCTGAAGTGGTACAGCGCTGGCTCCAGGGAGGGTGTGGCGAGGGGGGGGCCTCGCGTGGCCCCACAGGGTTTGTGTAAGGCTCCTGGGGGAGGTGGGCGTGAAGAGCCCCGCGGTGCAGGCCGGTTTGGGGAGGGGAATGCAGCCTCACTGGGCAGGAAGTGCGATTTGTGGTTCAATAGAAGAGTCAGACAAGATTTTAGGGTCAACTGAATGAAACTTTGGGAGTTACCAAGTTTTAAATAGAGGGAATGGTCAGGCGGTTGAGCATACAGCCTGGATTCGGAGACCAGTTAGGGTGAGGCAGTGGCCAAGGGAGGGGGCGATGCAAGAGACGAGTAGAAGGAGACTTGAGCCTCTGAGGTTCGTTTTCCCTAGAGAGAAAATAAGGTTCTTTGTTTTAAACTATGGCCATGAGCATTAAGTGAAACATGGGAAAGGTCCACCGTAGTGAATGAGAAAGCACCGGGAAGGCACTGCGATGGTGGTTGATCTTAACTTTGATGAACGGGAGAATTGCAGTTCTGTTCGAAGGGACAGGGAACTCATGTGAGGGACTGAAGGCCACTTCCTGCGGGTGGCGAGGTGCCTGGCAAACGTGGTTCTTCATTACATTAAGGTTGGTTCAGCGCTCTCCACGGATAAATGAAATAAGTATTCCTGGTCCTCAAAAATTAAGTCTAACCGGAGAGCTTCCCAATTAATGGCAGCTTTGGGCTATAAAAACATCAGCACCGAAATAAGATGCGTTCGTGACAAGGCAAGCGCACATCTACTTTTCTTATGTTTAAGTGCTAAAATCAAAATTTTCTGAGAAGGTCTCCAAAAAGATTAAATCACAGTGTAAAGAAATTTTTTTAGCAGGGAGCATCTCGTACTCATCCATTTCAACTTGGAAGACACCTCTTTTCAATTCTGCATACCGATTATAAAAGCATTCTAAGGGTAAGGCATTGAAGCGATTGGAGGCAAGCTGTGACAGTGGTTCAGCCCCCATAACCCTCCCTCATTTCATCTCAAATAAAAATGCTGAGTTCCCCGACCCCGTCCACCCCACAGGAAGGGCCCACTTATTTTTATTTTCGGAGAAGTTGAGGTGTGGGGGCTGAAGCGAGCAGGGGGTGCTCAAACAGGGTCACTGTATCTCTGGCCCTTTCTTACGGGGGATTGGGGGGGACCGGCTGTTGCGAGAATGGAGGACTCTGGGATCCAAGGGTTAAGAGGCCGCCGTGAACTCAGGCACAGGGCGTGTGCCACCTGCAGCGCCCACAACCCGTCACACGGCCCTGGGCAGAGTCCCGTGATGTCCACTGGTACGTGGGCTACACAGTTTGGATTCTTAGGGTCAGCCTCACATTGATTGGCCCTCTTTGAAACAACGTGAGCCCTCTAGATTGAGCCTGTACACGTCGCTTGACGCCTGTGTGTACACGTGCCTGTCCATCTTGGAAGCACTGGGGCTCTAGGCTTTCTCATGGGCCCTGAAAGGCACCGTCACAGTGGGGACATCAAAGACCCTTCCTGCAGTCATACTTTCGCAGTGACCGCAGGCCTTGGTCACTGGTGCTCCTATTCCCGAGATCCTGTTTTGCTACTTGAAAGTTGGGGTTGAGGTGGAGGACCGGCGAGGCTTCGTTGTTTTTTATCTCGCAGCTCCAACTTGATCTCTGTTAAAAGGTCTCGGCTGGCCTCGCCCCGAAAGAAACTGCTGATTGGGAAGCAGCGCCACCTCGTGGCGGATGAGGACAATGCATACAAGCAGATGTTACTTACCACTGACCTAATTTAGAGAAAATTTGAACATAAAACAAAACATTTGAGATTGTAAGCCTGAGCCCAAAACGTATAAGAATGCAGGCAGCTGGCCACAGAACTAGTTTTAGCCGTCTCCTCTTTCTGCCGTTCCAGCCTCAGTGTGTTACGAACGCATCAGCGGCACCTTACAGTCCCCTTCGTCCTCTCCGCCGTGCTCGTCCGTCACAGCTGTGAAGGGCATGGGCTCTCCCTCATTTCACGGATGACAGACTTGGGGCTCAGAGGGCTTAGATGCCACAGACAGGCCACTGAGGGAGGCCAGGCCCCAACTTCAGACTACTGCTGACTTCCCGCACTGCTTCCTGCTCCACAGGCACTTGCTCCTCCGTGGGACACGACAGGGACCCATGAGGCCCCCAGATTCCTGAGACAGGTCCTGGCCAGGTCCTAGTGGGACAGAACGTCTCTTTTCTGTGTCTCTGGTGAAGGATTTGAAGATGGGGGGTGAAGGAGAGTTTCCAGATGAACCTCAGGGCTTTTAGAACTAGGCTTTACATTCCTGCCTGTCTTGGACGAACTCAAGGGGCAGCAACTCTTGCCTATGTCCAACGCCTTAAATGTGCACAAACACCCTCGGTTGGAACACAGAGCTTTGCTCTGCAAAGGTTTCTATTATCCCCAGGTGTCTGGATAAACCGAGCATTAAGTGACTATTCCATTAGTTTTAAGACTTAAGAACTGAAGAAATGAAGTAGTAGGGCAAGCAGAAAATGCAACTGCTGATATTTTTTAAGCTCCAGCATTTGCATACAGATTGTCCCAGGCTCTCTGTCTACCAGCCACCACCACGCAGAAACACTCCAAAGGCCAAGAATGACTCCAGCAAAGTCACCTGCAAGCAAGAACGTGGTAGTCACACCCACACCAGAAGCCCTCTGAGTGCTAAGAACGAGACTGAGTACCTCATAGTTACTTAAGTGCTGCTTCTTGCTGGCGTGTCAGGCTTGGGGCATTTGTAACATCGTAACTTAGTCGTGCATTGGATGCCTTCAGCACACGGACTTGCTCGGGAGGCGGCACCAATCGTAGCTTTGTTCCCAGCACCCACCCCCAGCACACATGACCTTCCTCAGGCTTATTTACAGAATGGGGGTAAATCACTTTGTAGGCTAGTTACAACGGTTAAATTTGACAAACTACATGAAGCACTCAATGCCTGACACGTAGTAGGTACTCAATAAATCCGTAAGGCCGTTAGAGGCCAGGAACTATTAGCTCATTTCAGCTTCACGACGGCCCTATGAGGTAGGTCCTCTGCCCCATTTTGCAGTTGGGGAAATCGAGGCACAAAGGCTGAGAGTCCAAGGACACAGAGCAATTAAGCAACAGGGCGGGGACAGGAACCCACGGCTCTTCCCCGCTGGGCTACTCCACTTCTCCGGAGCCCGTCACAGGACGCTTCACAGGATGTCAGTGTGAGCGTGCGAGCGCCCTGTGCCAGCATCGGGCAGGCGGGGCCGACGGACACGCCCTGGACCCTCGTCTTTCTTACCCAAGACCTGGGCGCCTCATCAGGAAAGGGTGGTGGAACTCGAGTTCAACGATCTCAAAATTCTGTGACTTGAAGCTTTTCACTTTAAAAGATTTATCAAGATTTTCTAATTCTTTGCATTTATTTTTTGTTGAACTGATTTGGAGTCCTTATTGAGTGTGGTCAGCAACAGGGACCCCACCGATCACCCTTCGCTGATGGGAGGTGAAATGTTTTCCAGGCCCTTGGGGACAAACTGAGAGGAAAGAGCTCGCACAGGGCCGACAGGTCACTAGGCGGCAGCACGAGCCTTGTCCGGCTCAGGAGCCACGTCCGTCCGCATCACCCTCTACCCCAGTTTCTAGGCTCTTCTCTACTTGTCCTGGTAAAGTGTTCATCTGTGGGGCCTTTCAGTCGAAACATAAAGCTCACGTACAGTCCTGTGCTGAAGGACACAGGGCAAGGCGTAGCCCACAGAGGGGACGTGCGGGTTGGCGAACCACGGCCCACGGCCAAGGATGGTGTTCACAGCTCCGCACAGTTGAAGAAGAAACGACGGGTTATCATGACACGTGAAAACTATATGAAGTTCCAAGTCCAGGGTCTACCAATGAAGTGTACGGGGATGCAGCCACCTTGATCCTACACGAGCGACACCGAACGGTTAGGACAGAGGCCCCCTGGCTCTCGAACCTGAAATAGTCGCCGTCCTGCTGTGGAGAAAGCTTGCCCGCCCCTGACACGTACCAGCCTTTTCTAAATAGAGCTGCGCTTGCCCGTGTCTTGTAAGGCCCTGATGGCGTGTGATGCCGGAGTCTGCACTGTGTCCTTTTCTGCTGCTGTTTTCATGGCCCTGTGGAGACGCCGCTGCTGCGTGAGGGGTCGCGCTGCCTGCATGCGGCCAGCCGCGCCGCCCGACGTTCGGCCGGGAGCCCGGGGCGTAACTCGCTGCCACGGGGCGACGAGCTGTGGCATCGCCGTGAGTGGAGACGTGAGCTCTGCGTTCTGAGAACCGGGGAAGGGTTCTCAAAGGACACGGTTTAGTTGGGCCCAGAAGGAAGAAGGGAGACATTCCTTAGTGGGGAGATGAGAGGTGGCGAAGGGAACGGCATCATCAGAAACGTCCTTCGGAGAAAGTACTGCTGTGGAGTGCCCCGGGCAGGGGCGGGGCAGGGGCAGGGGCAGGGGCAGGGCCGAGGGCAGGTGAGGGCCGACGAGAGCCTACGAGGGCAGACACTACCCCGGGAGGGAAAAAACAGAGAGGTAGGTTTGAAAGAGAAAAGCATGAGCCCTTTGGCTCTTGTTGAATCTGTGGTGCTTGAGTGACATCTGAGTCCAGTGTTTGTCTCCGCGTGTGGCCCTGCAGCATCTGCAGCAGAGTCACCTGAGGGGCTTCAGTAAAGACACAGACTCCTCAACATCCCTCCCTCAGACACAGACCTACGGAACGGAAGTGCCCGATTTGGGGGTGGGGACAAAGCAGAGCCAGCAGAGGAGGAGGAGCGTGAGGTCAGAGGTGCTGCCGAGGATGGAGAATATTCCCTGAGGATCCCCCCACCCCACCCCCCGAAAAAGATTTTGAGAATGAAGTGGTCATTAGAGCCACATGCAGTAGAGGTCAGGAATCGTGGCCAGTGAGCTGGACAATCGAGGTCACTGGTGGCTCTAAGATGACAGATTACTCGAGGAACGGAGCAGAGGGGGCCGGGGGACTGTGAGCAGGGCAGAGGGGGACACGGGAGGATGTGGGGATGGAGCCGGCGCCACCGGCACCTTGTAAGTGGGCAGGAGGAGGAAGGTGACCTGATGGCCTCGCTTTTCTCAGTGCTTGAGGAACCAAGGTCAGGACCTGCTGCTTGGGCACTGACTAAAGCGCCGGTGTCACCGGGACTGGAACCGTTCACCTGAGGTGTGGCCAGTCGCTTGCACGGTTGAGGGATTTTTTCTAACGAAGCAGGACCGCAGATTCGGAGGTGGAGGTTCTGGGGTTCCCCGGGAGACGCTGTGCCTGCTTCGTGGCCCTGGCTCATCCGGCTGCCTCTGTGGGTCTTTCCTTTCCCCTCCGTCACTCCCCCAACGGGCTCCCATCTGTTTCTTCCACGACCCCGACTGCCTTGTCTGCGGCCGCTGAGTCTGGGCCCCAGGATCCCATGGCCTCCCACCACCTCAGCCTTCACTTTCCTGGCTTTTGGTTCCGTCCCCGGCGTCCAGGGCACTGTTTCCAGCTTCAGTCCCAGCAGACCCAGACCCTGTCTGCGAGTCACCATGAAATCCCTGGCAATGTGCAGCGGTCAACACGCTGGGGACAGGAGAGAGGCCTCAGCCACCTGAGAAGCCCTTCCCCAGGGTGTGACACCAGACTTGATGCAGCGGCAGCCGTGGCCTGCGGGGAATCACCTAGCTGGCCTTAGTGCGAGGTTAATGGAAACGCGAAAAGGTGAGTGGCTGACTTTGCCTTTCACTGCGTTGGGGTGAGGGTGGGGAGGGCAGTTTGCTGAGCACGGGAGCACCAATTTGATTTCTGGGGCGATGTTTAAACCGCTAGGACCTGTTTACCAACAAAGAAGTGATCTTATAACTCTACTCAGTTTTTTAGGAGGTCCCTGGACAACCTTTTAGCGTCGGTCTCGTTGCTAATCTTTAAAGGCAGTGTAACATAACACAGGGTTATCGGCATAGACTGGTCTGACTCCGAAAGCTGCCTCTTAAGCGGGGCCTCTGAGCGCGGCCCCTCACCTGCAGACAGATGACAGGAGTGTCCGCCTCACGGGCCGGGGAAGGGGTAACATGCTCAGACGTGGCACCCAGCACACAGGGAGCACTGACGACAGACGCTTTGTTCTCTTTCCTTTCAAAACATCTTCTATCCAAAACCTGGCTTCACATTCTAGGGCTGTCAAAACCAGCAATGCCTCCCTTCTTTGGGTTAGACAGTGCTTCGTTCTTTTGTTGGTGTTAGAAATTTTTATTTTACATAGTCACCCTGTACATACACTTCATATCTTCTTTATAATTGATAAGCCAATATTGATACTTTATCACTAAGTGAAGTCTATAGTTTATGTTTGTGTTGTACGTTCCATGGGTTTTGACAAATATATAATGACGTGCAGCGTCACACAGAGTATTTTCACTGCCTTAGAAGTCCCCCTTCCAGACCCCGACCACGGATCGTTTACTGTCTCCATAGTTTTGCCTTTTCCAGAATGTCATGCAGTTGGAATCAGGTAGCACGTCACTTTTTCAATTTGACTTCTTTCACTTAGTGACATGCATTTAAGTTTCCTTCATGTGTTTTCATGGCTTCATCCCTTCTTCCTTTTCTTTCTTTCCTTCCTTCCTTCCTTCCTTCCTTCCTTCCTTCCTTCCTTCCTTCCTTCCTTTTATATCAAAACATTTTCCTTCCTTCCTTCCTTCTTTCCTTCCGTCCTTCCTATTTTTTTTTCTGAATAATATTTCATTGCCTGGATGTACCCCGGTTTGTTTATCCACTCACCTATTTTAGATGTCCTGGTTGTTTCTAGGTTTGGGCAATTAAGAATAAAATTGCTATAAGTAACACCAGAAACTGCAGTTGGGCACGACCACTAGGATGTCTCTAGTGATGGGCATGTGAAATTCTCAGAAACCGAGCTAAGGTGGGAGCATTAAAAGCTGAGAAGATTGTGAATTTGCGCTCTCATCTGTTTCAAGATCATACCGAATCAAAGCGACATTGCATGTTCCATAACAATTCTGATTTATGGCCAATAATTTTTTCTCATCTTGCAATGTCTCCATCTCAATATTGCATGGCAATTTCTCATCTTTATTTAGTCTCTGAGCTGAGGACAGCTCAGCAAAACTTGCCCAGGAGGCTCGTGTGCCACCCACTCACATCTACGCATCCCAGTGCATGCTACTCACAGATGGCCAATCTCCCCGACAAATGTGAGTGTGTCAGTCAGCAGTGAATTAAGCCCAGAGATTTTTCTTAGGAAACCTTTGTCCTGAAGTGACTTGCTCAGGAATGCACAGGAAGTGCAAGATCTATTGACCGAAACCAGCTCTTGGCTTCATAGAGCCCCTTCGCCAAACGAGGGCGACACTTCTAACCTAACCGAGATGGCAAACCGCGGGGAAGGTCTCTCTCTACCATAACTCGCTGAGCTCTAGAAGTGAAATAAGCAAACGACAAAGCTGCTCCACACATCCATGTGCAGGTTTTTGTGTGGACATTAGTTCTCAACTCCTTTGGATAAAAACCAAGGAGCACAATTGCTGGATCATATAGTAAAAGTGTGTTGAGTTCTGTAAGACCCCACCAGACTGTCTTCCAAAGCGGCTGCACCATTTTGCACTCACACCAGCACTGAATGGGAGTTCCTCACGCTCCACATCCTCGCCAGCATTTGGTGTCGTCAGTGTTTTGGATTTTAGTCATTCTAGTAAGTATGCAGTAGTATCTCACTGTTGTGTGGATTTGCAAATTCCCCAGACCTATGATGTGGAGCATCTTTTTCATAGGTTTATTTGTCATCTTTTTGGTGGAGGTGTCAGTTCAGATCTTTCACTGATTTTTTCAATTGGAGCGTTTGTTTTCTCATTGTTGAGTTTTAAGGTTCTTTGTGTATTTCAGTTACCAATTATTTGCCAGATAGGTGTTTAGCAAATATTTTCTCCTTGTCCTTTTGTTCGTTTACTGCTTTGTTCTTTTTATTGTATGAAAGGGAATGTGGGGACAGCCAGGACGGAAACCAGCCAGAGAGTTTCAACTCTATTCTTTTTTTTCCCCTGTCTTTATTTTTATCAAATGCAGCACCCAGCAGTCTCCAGCGGTACTTCCTTGTGCATTCAGAACGTGCTAGAAATGGATTCCTCAGTGGTCGCCACATCCTCAGCCCAGAGCTGGTGCCGCTCTCCTGCCCGTGGGGTAGACCCTGGGGGTTTCCAGGTCTCTTCCTTGGTGGGAACAGCCAGGCACTATGAGGGAGCGGGCCACGGCTCACCCCTTTTTTTACTTGCCCAAAGGACAGAAATTGTGGGCCGACAGCAACATAACCTCATAGCTTCTTAAACCTTATTTGGGACACCAAAGACTGAGTTCCTCCTCAGTGTATTTATAGACTTGCACAGTAAAAGGAGAAGTAAGTGGTTTCTAAATCCAGGCTTCCAGCAGGCATTGCAGGTGTTGCCTGCCTTCTGGAGCACATGCGGCCTCGGCAGGGCCGTGGCGGAACAAAAGACAATAGCCCAGACTCTTAATCCTGTCTGCTTCCCACGGGATGGAAAATCACCGGTGGCAGTGGGAGGGGAGTTCAGCTCCGTGGAGGGGCTTTTCCCGCGGGTCTCCAGCACGCTCCTCCCACCCCACCCGCCTTTGACACATTGATTCGTGCGGTGTCCTAAAGCTTCAGAATAGCTCCGCATCTTCTCTGGAGCTTGACATTAAAATGTACGTTTTTCTGGCTGTACTGAAAAACATGGCAAGGAGGAAGCGAACCGC
>NW_006436810.1:9280174-9283456 GCF_000325575.1 Pteropus alecto
CCGCTCTAGAGAGGCCCCAGTGAAAATAAATCATGGTGCCAAGCTGGTTCTGAATCCCAGTTTCCTCTTAAGTCAGACTCCGCCTCACAGAAAGGGGAGGTGGGTTTACTCGGCAGATGGTAATTCTTGGTTGAAGATAGTGGGTAAAGACCCTTCGAGTCCAGTGACAGTGGTGGGGAACAGTGGGTCACAGTGCCTCTCCCAGTCCCATCCAAGGGCCACCAGGGAAGTCTGTGAAACACAGGCGTCAGGTCCCGGCCCAGTGCCCGGGGGCAGGGGTGAGGATGTGCATTTCACACGCGCCTAGGAAATTCAGATCCACCTCGGTACTGAAAATCATTCAGGTTAAAAGCACAAACTTTAGAAGCCTGAACACCTGGCTTTAGATCTTGACTCCATCACCCAATCATCACTGTGTGACTCTGGACAGATATTGAAATGCCTTAATCCTTATCTGCAGAGTGGGAATAGCCATAATGGGGTTGTGAAGATGCCGCCCAGTGCCTGCACGACCCACCGCCAAACATCGGAAGCGGAAGTGTTTGAAACAGTCCCGGAAACACACAAAGGCGTCTCTGGAGACAAGAGACAGGGTTTCAGAAAGTATAGAACGTCTCCCTCCTCTGCTGCTTTCGTTTTGTTTTATATGAGGTAATGATAATGACTAGCTTTTATGGAGTCCCTACCATGTGCCAGGCATTGTTCTAAGCATCTCCATGTATTCAGTGCTCAAGCAATCCTGTGATATAGGTATCATATGATCCCCTTTTTATAGATGAGGAAACTGAGCCAGGGAAAGGCTAGCAGCTTGCCTGCGGTCACACAGCTGGAAAGTTGCTAAATTGGGCGGGATTTGAATGTGAGACCTCAGAGCCTGGAGCTCTCCCCATCTCGTTTCCTTGGGCCTCTGGCCCTTAACTTAAGGTTCTGACAACGACTGAATGGAGCAAAACTGAAGCCCAGTTCCTGAGAAACGGTGGGAGCCTATCTCTTCTTGAGCAACCACAAGGCAAGAATGTTCAAATAATTATTATCCTGGAGCCTAAGGCACAGCAAAAAGTTTCCTCTGATGAGATTTACAAGCAGTATCCTCACTGAGATGCTCACAGTCTAAACCTGAGATGTCCAGTTTGGGAGCCAGTAGCCACACGTAGTTATTTAAATTCAAAACCAATCAATGGACTAGGATAGAGAGTCCAGATACAGACCCACACATATACCAAAACCTGATTTTCGACAAAGGCACGAAGATGATTCAATGGAGAAAAGGATAGTCTTCAACAGATGGTACTGAAGCGGCTGGACATCCATATGCAAAAACATCGACCGTGGATCTAAACGTAAAAGCAAAAACTACAAAATTTATAAACAAAAACATAAGAAAAAAAACTTTTGTGACTTTGGGTTAGGCAAAGATTTCTTAGATGCAACACTGAAAACATAATTCATAAGAATAAATGAATAAATTGGACTCCATCAGAATTAAAACTCTGCTTTTTGAAAAACACAGTTAAGAAAATTAAACAACGAGCCATTCACTGAGAGGAAATATTTATGTATTCAAGAGGGGACTTGTATCTAAAATATGTAAAGAACCCTCAAAACTCAATAAGAAAACACCATAATAAAAAACGAGCCGAAGATATGAACGCTTCACCAAGGAAGATACACTAATTTCAAGTAAGCCCCCAAGAAAAGATGCTCAACATGATTAGACCTCAGGGAAGCACAGATTAAAATCACGATGAGATGCAATACACACCCGTCAGAATGGCTACAACTAAACAGACTGGCCGCACCGGTGTCGGTGAGCATGTGAGGGCACAGGCTGGACAGTGAAATGGAACAACCACTGTGGATGAGTTTGCCAGCTTCTTAACAAAACGCTCCGCCATTCTACTTTTAGGAATTTACCCAAGAGAAGTGAAAGTGTATGTCTATACACAGATGTGTGCAAGAATGTTTGTAGAAACCCTATTTGTTCATAGCCAAAAAGCAGAAACAACCCAAATTTCCATCAACAGGTGAAGCTGTGGTATCTCCAAACAGTGGAATGTTATTCAGCAATAGAAAGAAACAAACTGAGACACACGACATGGCTGAATCTCAAAATAATTTTGTTGAGTGAAGGAAGCCAGACTAAAACAGAGTGTAAACTGCATGATTCCATCGACATAGTCTTGAAGGAAATGCAAACTAATCTCTAAGGACAGAAAGCAAAGCAGTGGTTGCCTGAGTGGGGGGGTGGGGGGTAGGGGATGGGGAAGAGGGGCAAGGACGGAGGAATCACAAAGGCACGAGGGGCCTTTGGGACATGAAGGTATATTCATTACCTTGATTGTGATAATGCTCTCATGGGTAATTTTGTCAACGCATTAATACTGGCTTTTCTCTCTCATTCTGGTGGGACTGGGCCATCCCTTCCCACCTTGGGGCTCAGACTTTATGCTAAGTGAAATAAGTCCGTCACTAAGACAAATACTGGGGGTCCCCTCACGCTCGGTGTGTCCCCAAGCCATCTCTTCAGTGTGGACATGTCCCCCTTTGTGGCCAGGAAGCCAGAGCTCCTTCTCTGAATGTTTTTAGTCGCATCACATACATAGAATTACAAAGACCGATGGTGTCAAAATACAGTTTTATGCCCTGAACCCAACTGTCTGGGGCCGATGATGTAACCACAGAGAAGATGAGGCCACTCGCCAAATTATTTTGACAATTTGGCAGTTCTCACCCCACATTCCAGAATACAATCGAGCAGAGCTTGGCTTCCTTAGAAATGGGCCTTTTTGGGTGAACGAAAGGGCTTGAGACAAGAGGACCATGAAGCAAGCTGGGGCTTCCTACCCTCCCCCGTTCTGCCCGCAGGTCGCCCCAGCCTGCATGGTGATCACGTTTGCCCTCCAGCCCCGCTCCAGGCTGGGCCGGGCCTCCGGCTGCCTGCACTGCTGGCCTGAGCAGGGGCCTGACCAGCAGGCTGGAGAGGTGGGGTCAGCACCACACCAGCTGCCCTCCAGTGGGCCAGGACGGGGTTGGCCGGAGGTGAGAAGGGGTCCTTCCTGAGGGGCCCAGGACAGGGCTCCCCCAGGTTGCTGGTCTAGAAACTGCTTTTCTGCTCCCTCGAACTGGGTCCCCAGCTCCTCAGCGGCATCGGGCCCTTGAGCCGAGGCTGCAGGCAGCCCCCCAAGTCCAGGAAAACACCTTTGCCTTGGGATCGGCTTCTCCAGGGGGTCTGCACAGCCCTCCGCCCCCAGGACCCTAAGCCCACCTGCCTCCCAGGCATGT
>NW_006436810.1:9283530-9323031 GCF_000325575.1 Pteropus alecto
ACTCGGGAATTAAGCACTTGGTGAATGTCGAATGAATACAGCGAGGGCTCCCCCTCCCCCCGCCCCACCCCAGGTTCCCTGTTGTTCTTCAAGAAGTGAAGTATTTTCTGGGTGGACATTCTGGGATCACAGCCCTGATAAGAAGGAATTATGAGGACTCCACCGTGCTTCTTGTTACAAAGACAATATTCACTAAATTCCAGGGTGAAGACTTAGAAATACCGGAGTTGATCTAGGCCGCCTGGAAGCGAAACGTGGGCTCATTCTCACCCTCTGCAACAGGCCGGCTTTCTCCACCGAGGCAGCTTGCACTTTACACTGGCGAATCAGTGTTTTGTAGAATTCTGCTTTGGATACGTAAAAAGCATCTCTACGGCGGTAATCTCATTTGGAGTGATAGAGGATATTTTCTTAACTTCCTTGATATTCGGTCATGTTTTTTAAATGAGGACAGAACTTTTTGAGAATTTAGAAAGATTTTTAATTGTGGTAAAATACACGCAACATGACATTCACCATCTTAACCACTTTTTCGTACATACGGTTCAGTAGCATTAAGTACATTCTCAATGCTGGGCCACCTATCTCCAAAACGCTTTTCAGCTCGCGAAACTGAAACTCTGTCCCCGTGAAGTGACTACTCCCCACCGCCCTGGGCCCCCAGCCCCTGGCAACCATCCCTCCTCCTTCTGTCTCTGCAAACTCAATTGCTCTGTAGGAACCTCACATAAGTGGATTCCCACAGTATCTGTCTTAGTGACTGACTTATTTCACTTAGCATAAAGTCTGAGTTTTAATCATGTCGTAGCATGTGTCAGAATCTCCTGCCTTTTTCAGACTAAATAACATTCTATTGTATATATTTATTTACCAGATTTTGCTCACCCATTCGTCCATCAGTAGACACTTGGGTTGCTTCTACCTTTTGGCTGTTGCGAATCATGCTGCTGTCAACGTGGGTGTGCAGATGTTTCTTCGAGACCCTGCTTTCAATTCTTTTGGGTATATATCCAAAGTGAAATGACTAGGTCATATTTCTATTTTTAATTTTTATGTGGAACCGCCGTGCTGCTTTTCATAATAATTGCACCATTTCGCATTGTCAGCGGCAATGCACAGCATCCCGATTCCTTCGCATCCTCGTCAACGCTGGTTATTTTCTGCCTTTTTTTTTTATATATACTAGTCATCCTAATGGGTATGAAGTGGTATCTCAGTATGGTGCCAGTTTGTATTTCCCTGATAGCCGATGATGTGGAGAGTATCTTTTCATGGGCTCGTTGGCCATCTTCTTTGAAGAAATATCTATCCAAATTCTGTGCTTATTTTTTAATCAGCTTGTTTGGTTTTTGTTTTTGTTGTGTCTGAGCACACATTACTTCTACAATTAGAAAATGATGTTATTTTATGAAGAAAGGGGGAAATGGCAAACAAAAAGCCAATAAAGAGAGGTGTATTGGTGAAACGCTTGGGCTCTGAAATTAGCACATTCGGTCACCATAATTATTGAGTACCTACCTACCTACCGTATAAGTCGGGGTAGGCGAACTAGCACACAGCCCCCAAAGCTCAGTGGCCTCGTACAAGTATTGCTTTCTTATTTCAAGCCCAGTGTGGTCTGAGGCAGAGGCTGGGGAAGGGCGGGAGTTATCGAGGACAATGGGTCTCTGTGTCATGTCGTCATTCAGGGACCTAGGCTGCAACCATGTTGTGACATTGACATCCTCAACGTGTGGCCTGGGAGGGGATAAAAAGGAGGATTACACGAGGGTAACTTTCTGTAGACCGGTCTTGGCCTGTGTGATGTCCTAAACCTGTAATACAGCCCCACCCACTACAAAGGAGACTGGGGAACATCCTCTTCCTGAGTGCCCAGAAGGACACTGCATTGTCTCTGCCACAGTGTACCCCTTGGTCACCAGACCATCTCATTCTTCCCACACGCAGACACACTCATTCCCTCTTCTCGGGAGACGGCCCATAGCTGTATGCAGGATCTCCAGGTCATGCACAACCTCTCCCCCAGGACTAGATGTGGAGCCCATGCCCTGGTGTCCAGTGAACTGAGGGGGACAAGTTGTGTGCCCCCTACCTGACACCCACACACAGTGGTGAAGTAGAAATAACAAAAGTCCCATCAAGGAAAGGGAGGCTGAATAGTCCCTGGTCTGTAGAAGTGACAAACTCCTTCTTGTGTGACAGGCTTTGCGAGGGTCCCCGTCCTGGCCAGCGGGAGGTTCTATGATTAGGTGCTGCCCTCGCCTCTGACCCCTGTCCATTTTCTTCTCTTTCTCCAGACTTCATCCAAGAGAAGTGTCTCCTTTTTTATTACCTCCCCTGACTACCCCTGAAATGCTCCTTGGGGAGTGAGCCCTCCCCCTGGGCAGGATCTGGTTTCTTCCTGCTCACGGAACCTAAAGGGTCGTTTTAAGCCTGCCACAGTCAAGATGTTTGAAAGTTATGTCATGATTTCTCTGTCAATCATCTCGGAAAGTTAATAGTCGGTGCTGTAGACCCCGGGAGGGGTAGAGTTGAGACGCCTGCTAGGAATCTAGTGGGATATTGGAACCTGACACTCAAGGAGTAACCCAGGCTGGAGAGAGTCGCTGGGGAATCATGCTACACAGCTGACACGTATTAGGAGGCTGACTCATGAAGACAGGAAAGAGAAGAGGGCCGAAGACTGAGCCCCAGGTCACTCCAGCGCCCAGAGGGGTGGAAGGGAAGAGCTCGAGAGGTAAGTAAACATCAGAAGAGCATGACTCAGGGAGGACGGGTGCTCCGCCGATTCAGGGGTGCTCATAGGTCAGGGCGGGGAGGGCCGAGGGCTGACTCGGGAGGAGGTCGTTGGTGAATCTGGCAGGAGCAGCCTCCACAGAGCGAAAGTCAATCCAGCAGGGGAGGAGGAAGGTGAGTGAACATGACCACGGACTGAACGGTCTTGCTGCGAAGGGCAGCAGACACACGGGATAGGACCTGGTACCCAGGGAGCAGGGAGCAGGGACAGCTCACCCGGAGCGTCCTGACACCGGGCAGGGGGTGCGGCCGTGGCTGCTGGGAGATGGGAAGGCCAGAGCTCAGGGCAGGGAATCGGGAATCGTGCAGCGTGGAATCAGAGCCAGCTCCGCCGTCCCGAGTGAGGCTGAAGGAGGATCGTGGAGGTGGGAGGAGGGAGGACAATGTATGCAGAAGTGGCCTGGGAGGGGGGAAAGCGGGCGGACTGCAGAAACGTGGGCCACCTGATGTCCGTGGTCCTTTCATGCGAGACGCCCCCATCACGGCTGCGTGTCTTTCTTCAGCCACGCACAGCCGTGCGAGCAGAGGCGCAGAGCAGGCAGAGCCGGATTTAACCAAGGTTGGGGTTTCTGCCACCACTGTCTCCCCTGATTCTTCAGGGTTGGACTGGAATGACACCACCGGCTTCCCCCGGCCTCCAGTTCGCAGACGGCAGATCGCGGGACCGCTCGGCCTCCGTGACTGCACGCGCCAACTCCCCATGATAAACCTCTTTCTGTGTATCTCTATATATATCCTATTGCTTCTCTTTCTCTGGAGAACTCTGACTAACACAAGGCACATTGGGGAAAGTAATAGGAGGGGAGAGGGGGGCGTGTGGCAGGCTTAGGAGAGAGAGTGGGGGAAAGTTCTAGAAGTGCGAGGAGGAGCCAGAAGGCAGCCTGGCTCACGCTGGCCTGGAGCAGGGGACAGGCACCCCCCTGAGAGGCCCTGAGGAACCGGCCAGGTGTGGGCTGGAGCATGAAGGTGAAGAGAACATTCAGACCAGAGGTCGCAAATACGGGAAACCACAGGAATCGGGTCGGGCAGGGGCCAGGGGGTCTTCGGGCACCGGGGGAGAAGGGGTTTAGACCCTCAGCAGTTAAAGAATGTGTGTCTCTCCAATCAGAGATAAGAAACGCACCCAGAGTCACAAGGCTGCTCAGTGACAGGGACATGATTCTGACTCCAAAGCCCAGACTTCCTCCTTTGCGTTGTAGGCCGCTTGGTGGGAAAGGACTCACTGCCCACCCCTGGTTCCAGGAAACACGGGGTCTCCAGCCAGCCTCCCTTTTCTGTCAAGGAGACCCCGATATCAGTGGCGTTAACCCCTCTAGACTCACAGATCTCTTCAAGATGCTGGGCAAAATCTATGGGTTTTTCCCAGAAAAATATGCATGTCCACAAGGTGTCACCTGCCATTTCCAGGGGTCGCGGACCCCGAAATGCATCCCAAGCCCTCAGGTTGATGCCCCTGCCCGATGGCCTCTGCCTCTCATGAAGGTGGAGCCGAGGTGAGCTGGCAGTGGGGCCTGAAGCAGGGCATGGTACGTGGCCCTGAAGTGACCTCCGCTAGGAGCACCTGGTTATTAAGAGCCAAGTGACTAAACCACCACTTCTGCACTCACTGCCTGGTCAGCAGGCTCACTTGGCTGTTGCCAGGACACCAGGACAAGGGAGAAGAAGGCATTGGGATGGAAGCTGGGGAGCTGGCCTCCTCAGCGGGAAGCCGGTGGTGTGACATCTGCACTCGCAGCTCGTCCCCACTCAGGGCTCGTAAAGGTACCTCCTGCTGCCCTCCCCGCCTCCTGCTGTCCTCCCTCATTGCTAAGTAGGTCACCTGGCCTGCTCCGTCCCCACTCAGGGCTCGTAAAGGTGCCTCCTGCTGCCCTCCCTCATTGCTAAGTAGGTCACCTGGCCTGCTCAGGAGTCTTTTCAGAAGCATGTCATCCATCAGCTGTTCGGCCCTGTCTGGGAAGCTCACAGGGGCTCCTTTTGTGTGGACACAAAACACAACTCCAAAAAGCCAGGCCTGGCTGGGGTGCAGCCAGGACCTCTGTGCTCCCCCAGACCCAGGGAGAACACCGCTCAGGAGTGCCTCACGCTCTTTCCCAGCTGTCCAGGGCTCCGAGGTGAGTACCCCCACAAGGCAGCAGGGCTTTGGCCAAAGGGAACCTGTTCTAGGAGGCTCTGGAGGCCTCTGGAGAGGTATGCAGCAGACCCCCTCCCCCAGCAGACCCCTCCCCCAGCAAACCCCTCCCCCGGGAGCCTTGAATTAGAGTGCTGGCCAAAAGCACCTCTTTCTCCAGTCCTTGGCTTTTTTCCCTTTTCGTGTTGATGCTGGAGAGACCCAGCCTTTGTTTCAAGCTCACGTCTTTCCCTGGAAAGGAAACAATCCATTTGCTTCCTCCGCTCCCTGCTCTTCGCTTCAGAAATATGGAAACGCCCCACACTGTAAGCACAATACACGCAGCCCCTAATCTTAGATGAGGATGAGAACCAGGAGCATCAAAGTGAAGCCGAAGCCGGTCTCCTCATCGCCAGGGCATTGAAACGGACTGCGGCTGACAGCCAGGGAGAGCAGGACGCTTGTGCGCCTTGATGAGGATACAGAAGGCCCGATTTCTAGGTGATCGCTGTGGCACCAGATTCCCGTCACCTACACAGAATAGGCTCATTTCCTGGCCCAATCGGGGCCCAGGCTGCTCTGGGTGGGCTCTTTCCATAGTAAAAATCTTACGTTCTTAAAAAGAAAAAAGGAGGTTTTATTGGACGACACCCACGCAGAGCGGGAGCTGGCTGCCATCAGGGTGGGGGCTCTGCACGCAGGCCGGGCGGGACCCTGCTCTCCTGGTGTTGTGGCTCCCTCCTGGGACCGGGCCCCCGGGTGCTCCCCTGGCCTCCGCTACTGCTCGCAGGTCCAGCTCGCTGGGGAGGGCGCCCACCGCCCGACCCGGACCTCTGCACATCCCCATGCAGGGTCCGCCTTCCATCGCAGGCACCTGTCTCGTGGCCTCTTTGCTCCAGTTCCTGAGAGAGAGACGTGGATCGGCCCTTGCATTGGTTTGCTGGGGCCGCCATCAAGGGACGTTCCACAGACTTGGGGGGACGACATCAATAAATGCATAAGAAGGTCACCCCACTTATGCCTGCTTTCCTATCTCGGCTTCCCCCTTATCTTCCTTAGAAATTCTCTTTGTTTTGCTCTGTGCTCATTTAATCGTAATGACGGGGAGAGAACGAATAATTAACTCCCGGGCTGGGCTGACCCTTTGTCTCAGGCGCTTTGCATTCTCCCTGCCTTCCTCCTCCTGAGAGCAAACTCTTTTATCCCGTTTCCCAGTTTCCTTTGATGGCTGGGAGGACGTGTTCGTTAGTTCTGTTCTAAAGGCTTGGAGGTCATGTCAGTCCCTGCTCCTGTAAAAAGGATGGATTCGGAGCAGCCTCCTCTTCCTCCCCTTCGCTTATTTATGTGTTTGCGTCGTCTGTTTTCAGCACTCATTGTCCTGTATATGAAAATATGAACCCTTATTTTGACAGCTGGCTGTGTCTTTGATACTGGAAGCTGTCATTTGGAAAAGAGAGGCAATGGCAGCAGCTGGGCAGCAGCTGGGCTGCTCTGCAGTCGGCCCTGAGTGCAGCTGTGGGTGGCTCGTGTGGGATTTGGGATGGGGGAGGCGGCGGCGGGAGACTTCGCGTCTGTTTTGTGTTTTGCCCAATTCCCTGGGCTGGATATCATTAGGCGACAAGCACCACGCTCTGTTCCCTTAGAGCCAGGAGTTCCTGGAACCAGGCAAGGAGGAAGGAGAGAGAGGCAGAGAACAGGAGAGGCAAGGACAGGAAGCAGCAGAGAGCACCCCAAAGGTGGGTCAGAGTGAGGTGGGGGGCAGTGACAAGGGGGAGAGAGATCCCAGGAAGAGAAAGGGGAAAACGAGGCGGAGGCAGTGGGGTGCTGGGGTATGGAGGGGCTGATGGCCTGAGCTGAACTCTGTCCCAGTCTTTCCAGGCCCTTAGGACGAAATACCGCGGACTGGGTGGCTTATAAACAACGGAGGCTTATTTCTCACACTGCTGGAGCCCGGAAGTCCGAGATCGGGGTGCCGGCACAGTGGGGTTCTTGCGACAGCCCTCTTCCGGGTTGCAGCCAGCCAGCCTTTTGCTCTGTCCCCACGTGGTGGAAGAGAGGGGAAAGGAAGCTCTCTGGGTCTCTTCTTAGGAGGACACTAATCCCATCACGAGGTGACCTAAGCACCACCGCCCCCCACCCCCCGAAGCCCACGCCTCCTAACACCATCGCGGGCGGGGGTGGGGGCATGGGGAAGGTTAGGGTGTCAACGTCAGATTCTGTGGCACAGAAATCACTCTTGGGAGCCTGGCGGTAAGTTTGGCTCACTCATTCAGCTTGTACACTGCACTCTTCCCGTGGCTGGACAGTGTCCTGGGCGCTGGGAACATGGCAGGAGTGAGACAGGCACAGCTCCTGCTCTGGCGGAAAAACCATTCTATGAAGGGGAGTTTGCAGGAGGAAAAGTCGGGGTGGATTGCAAAACGTAGCATTTGTAGCTAAGCCCCAGACTCCAGCCCTGAGCTAGTGATTGCATTCTAAACCCTACCAGATCATTAATCGATGCTTTGCCTTCACCAAGTTTGGCCCAGGAACGAGATGGGACTGTGTCTGTGGGCAGAAGAACATCTTTGGATCTGGCTGGGAAAAGTGGGAAGAAACGTCGCACCGGGACCCACACAGTCATGTCCCCAGCAGCGTTATTCACAGGAGTCAAAAGGTGGAAACGACCAAAGAACCGTCGACGGATGAAAGAATAAACAGAATGTGCGTACGTCTAATGGAGCATGATTCAGCCTTAGAGGGAAGGACTTTCTGACCCGTACTGCAACCTGGATGAAACCTGGGGACACTTGGCTCATTGAATAAGCATGAAATCAGCACCCGGCTTCCCCGGCTGATTTTGGTGCAGTAGGTTCTTGTGATTCCACGGGGTGACAGATGCTGCCCTTAACATGCTTACTTAGCCCAGTGGTCCCCAAAGGGCGGTCTGTGGACCGGCAACAGCAGCATCATCTGGGTTCTAATTAGAGCACCAAATTATCAGGCCTCGCCTGAGACCTGCTGAATCAGATATGCTGGGGGTGGAGCCCAGCGACCTGCCTTGGCAAGCCCTTCGGGTGGTTCTGAGTCACACTGAAGCCTGAGAACCACTGAGATAGAGCTTTTGACAACTCCCGTTTCGCTGATGCTCTGATAACCAAACCGGAGCCCTTGGACAACTGGGTACGCAGTTTCCCCATGCATGTGACCGATTATCAGAGGAACGGACAATTTATTATGGTTTTTTTTTTTTTTTTTTTTTAATGTTAGCATGGAAATGTTGTTTATATATTACTGGGGTCGGAAAAGTTAATAAAGAGAATTCAAAATACTCTGGCTCCAGAGGCCACACCTGGTATAATTCATGGAAACTTCAAGGGGGTAAATTTTGGCTTAGCAAAAGGAGGTCTCTAGCCATGTGAAGGGTTTTCCTGGGGTGTAGCGTCTGCACTCCCATTGTAGTGTGCCATCTGGACGCCATGAGGATATTTAAGAAGGAAATCAGCTGGGCCAAGGGGTCCCAGATGCCTCTCTGAACAGTGACAGTGTCGGAGTCACCTGGGGTTATTAAAAATAAGTTCTGGTATCCCACTCACCAAGATTCTGATTTGTCACAGCTGGGGTGCGCCTGTGACATTGCATTGACTCAGGTGATTTTGAAATGCTAGGTGTGAGGGTTACTAAACCAGGTATATTGTATGCCCCTTTCCAATTCTATGACTGTACAAAAGGCTAACTTCTAAAGGTTGGAAATGAGAAAAGATGAAAGAATTTTCTCCTTCAGATAAAAAGCATATTAAAAAGTAATACGCATGGAGGTGTTTTCAGCTCTACTAAGGGTACCCGTAAGAGACAAATTTAAATGACAGTAGAAAAGATTTGGATTAAAGGAAGAAAAATTTCTTAGCAACGAGGACCGTTAAACATTGGGATGGGCTGAAAGGGTTCATCGTGGAAGATTCTTCTCTACAGATTTCTAAAACTGGACGGGCTTCTCATCAGTCTGAAATGATGCTGGGGATGGTTTTAAACTTCCTTCCAGCCCTGATGCTGACGTTCCAATTTACACAACGGCATAGTAAACGGATACAGACTGTCTCCCTCACGCTTACAGAACAGCCACAATGAAAGCGTCCCTTGTTACTAGATTGCTAATAAAACAGAATCAGCAAGTGGCGAACACATAAATATTTGTACACTACGAAGACCTGGGTTTGACTAGGAGGACAATCCAGCTTCCCGTCGACCCAGCAGGCACTTAATCCCCTGTGGGTGAAAGAGGCATCGGCTTTCGTCCCAGCATTCATCCACGTGCACCAGGGCTCCAACATGGAAAAATAAGAACCTTCTACCTGACAATATCTTTCTGTGACTTGATTTTAAGATACAGCTGGAGTTAGACATCAAGGTCAAGCACTGATAAAGGAAGATCTTAAAATGAAATGGGTGGCAGGAAGGAAGCCTCTGAACAAATACAGATATGAATAGCAACTGGAGAGCACAAGCTCCACCCTGGATGTAAGGTGAGGAGCTGACATCAAGCCAGGGCAGGGACATGGGACCCGGAGGTGAACCTGACTGGAGACCAGGCCAGAGGAGACACAGGCGTCACCCAGCACTGCATTTAAAACTCTTAAGTATGTCCACTTCACGAAGGAGAGTCCTAGGGAGACCCTTGTATTTCTTCAGTTAGAGGCGTCACCAAAAGTGATGTAGAGCTTATGAAAACCCTTCCAAGTTGTGTAGAACTCAGAAGACTCCCCTTGTCAAAGAGCGTGTTTACAAAGCACAGCTTAGTGGTTTAAAACGCTGGCCCTGGAGCCAGGTGACTGGTGAAAACCGTCCTCTCCTACTAGACCGCGGGCAAGTCTCTGGACACTTCTTGCCTCCGTGTCCTTATTTGGAATATGAGGTCAGTAAATAGAGCTGGGCGATGGATGCCATCTCACAAGAACATGGCCGACTGACGGCAGGGGCTGGGGTACGATGAGCGCTTGAGAGATGTTAGCTTTTACCATTTTTCTAAAGAAATGCATGGCTAAACTCTTAGATTCACTGAAGCGGTGTCTCCCCAACGCCAGGCTGACACCTGGCACCAATCTGTGGCAAAACGGGAGAAATAAGGACAACGTCGTTCCTTGGCTAATTTCTCCATCTCTCTGAGTATGTTTCTACCTTATTCTCTCTATTGCTTTTGCTCCAGCCCTTGGAGAGAAGCAGAATACACCTCTCCGAAACATGCCACGTTGGCATAAGGACTCTTTTGAGTGGAAGGCAATTGAGAAGAAGCAGAGACAAGAGAAGCCCTCTGCCCTCCTCCCCCTATTCATCTAAAAGCAGGACCCTAATTAGCAAAGGTGTCCCCAGCGTCCCTCTCTGCCAGGAAGGACAGAAGTTAATCACTGGAGATAACGCCAGACCCTTATCTAGATCACATCAGAGAAAAACAAACTTTACTCACTAGCTTACCTTCCATCAGTCCCCCATATGTTAACCTTCTCGCAATTTGCCGCCTTAGAAACGCAAAGACTTTTTCCTTTGTCTTGTCACTTCTGTAAACATGTATTTTTTCTCTCGTTCAGATGCTAGGTGACCCTAAGTTCTCACCGCCCCTTCACTGGGTGCCCGCATGTGTTCGTGCAACACACGTGTCAATAAACTTCTGTTTGTGTTTCTTTTGTTTAATCTGTCTCGGGTCAGTCTAATTTACAGGTTGGGGCCCATGAACCTAGGAGGGTTGAGGGGGAAAAAAAGTTAAGTTTTTCCTTCCCCACACCCTTTAGGCTATTTTCTACCCCTGCCTTTTTTTGGGGGGGCATCCTCCCTGCCCCATTTGTCCTCCCCCTCACACATTTCATGTCTGTTTCTGTTTTTGTTCCTGATTTTTTTCTAGCAACAGTTGCTGCATCCTCATGTGTACCCTCTCAGCCTGGTGACTGCGGTGGAAGACACACAGCTGCCGTGTGCCGTGGGGCAAACACTCTCCAGGTGGAGGTCCGTGCTGGGAACAGAACGGACGAGGCACTTGAGATTGATCTTCCCGTCTCCAGACAGTGACATGTCATTAATTGAGAAGCTTTCTCGGCACCAGAGTTTGGATCGCCGCCCACATCCCTTCCAACGACATTGCCCACAGTGAACGTGAGGGAGAGAGGTCGGGTTCTGTACAGACTCTGAGGATCAGAGCCGAGGGACAGATACGGATCTAGGATTTTAGCAGTTTCCTTGAAATTTGGCGGGGAGATATTGCTCCACTTTAGAGAGCCAGCTTGGTCACACATGTCCCAGTTCACCTGGGACTTTCCTGGTTTCAGCACTAAAAGCCTCTCACTCTGGGAAGGCCCTGGCACACTGGGACAGTTGGTCACCTCAGAGCTAGTAGTAACCAACCCTCTACTGGGCTATTTGTCAAACATTAGGCACAGGTGGGCCTCGTTCAGAACGTGAAACCAGTGAGAAGAGACTGAAGAACGATTTACCCCAGAGGAGGGAAAGCTGGTGTTGGGGATGGGCCGGGGCTAGAATGTGTGTCCAGCTGCTGTCCATCTCCACCCCAGCTCGGAGCCAGAGGAAATGGGTGTGAGTGGAGCCCGAACTTACTCAAACATCGAATTTCCTGACAGTGAGTATTCTTAGACACTAGAATGAGTTTCTAAGACAGATGAGGTATTATGCTTGGAGGTCGTCAGCATGGCAAATTCCTAAGGGTTTGGGTGGGGCCCAAGAGCCAAAGGGACGGACAAAACGCATTTCCTAGACTCCTTCCAACCCTAAGATGCTGTTTCCAGCTCCCCATCTATTATGGCTCTGATTATTTTTCGTGTCCTCTTTTGCTTGTAAACGGTACAGCAACCAGGAAAAAGCGCTTCGATTATAGCCTCCTGGGGAGTCAGTCCAGCTTCCCCAAAGCATGAAGGAGATGAAAGATTAGCATGTGTGTTTGTTTTCCCTAAGGATGTTTAAATTTAGAAAAGGTTATTTATTGGTCAAACAACTTCATGACAATAGTAGAAATTTAAAACAGGAATAAAAATCCCTTGTGATCCTATTAATCTAACGGGCTGAGCGACCCAGCTTCTCTCCCCATTCGCTGTCCTGAGATTTCTCCAAGGTGTCACTAAAGTCTACTCTTACCCACTTACGGTTCTCACATTGTGGCCGCTGAGTCTTATTGAGTGATTAAAAAGGAAACCAAAAACTTTTCAAAAAAAAACCCTTAAACCTATGTAATTTGAGTTATTTCCAGTTTTTAAAATCAGCTTACTTTCCTTCATGGACTTGTCTCACGTTCTGGGAAATCAGGTTGAGCCATCTGGCGAATCGTTGTGGTTAAAAGCGATAGGGCTTGGGGGCTGGCGGTGGGTTCTTGTTTTAGAGATTATTCCGTTTCGGATAAACAGTTCTGTTTGATGGAAACTGAGCACGACCTACACGAAATCTGAGCATCCCTTTCCACTCTGCTATTCTAAATTCGTCGTTACTTATTACTGACCCCAACCCACCAACCCTGAAGTCAGAAGCTGATGTCATAAGCTCTTTGGCAGATGTCCTTCTCATCAGCTCCTTCCAGGAGTTCCTTGGTATATTAGGCTTCTCCAGACAGAACCAAGAGGAAGTATACTATGAAGAGAGAGATTTAAGGTATTGGCTGACAAGTTCAAAATCTGTCAGGCTTAAGAGCAGATGTTGTGGTTTAAATCCGACGGCTATCAGGCTGGAGAATTCCTTCTTGTTCTGGGAGGTCAGTCTGTGTTCTGGTCAGGCCTTCAACTGATTGGATGAGGCCCACCCACATTAGGGAGGGCAATCTGCCCATGATTTAAATGTTAATCTCTTCTAAAAAACACTCCCACAAAACATCTAGAATAATGTTTGACCAAATATCTGGGCACCGTGGCCAGCCACAGTGACACATAAAATTAACCACCACATTGGATTCTGTCTGCCCATGTGCTCAGTGCAGACCCCTGTCCTAATAGTGCCCCCACCCGGCCCACCACACACTCACACCTATGATCTCGTCGTGGG
Source organism: Pteropus alecto (assembly GCF_000325575.1). Classification (NCBI taxonomy): domain Eukaryota; kingdom Metazoa; phylum Chordata; class Mammalia; order Chiroptera; family Pteropodidae; genus Pteropus; species Pteropus alecto. The sequence goes on from NW_006436810.1 coordinate 9,296,441, forward strand.
TTACTCTATGAGGGAGAAGGTAGAGGAGCATCTATTTTTCACAAACTCAAAGGGATATGGAAAATTCAACCAGATGTAACCAAAGTAATAAAATCGGAGCCAGGATAAATTTTTAACTCAAGGAGCAACACCTTGATTCTCGCATGAGTGGCTGTTTTCAGGTAAGAATATAAAATAGCATTGGTTTCACCTTAAGATGTAAACTAGATGAAATAAATTATGCTCAAAAGTAATATGAAGTAGAAGGCTCTGCATAGATATCAATTTCACATTGAAAGAAGTTTGATAAAATATAGCACAGCCGTGGAGCAGAATGCACTGTCCAGGTCAGTTCGTGGGCATGAGGGAAGGGGACCACTAGCCTTTTAATACAGGATTTCTGCAACGAGCTTGGGGTGTTCCCCATGTGGATTATCCCTTGAGAAGAGGAAAGATGCCTTTTGTCTTGTTTCGTTTTCCAGTCGGCATTCACTTACAATCACAGCTCAATAGTGATGCCAGTGGTACCAGCACAATATTACCACAGTTGGGGGCATTTTGTACTCTATACATATAAAGAGGCTCTTCCTTTTTTGTTTCCATGTTTGTTTGACTTAGCTTTCCAAACCACAAGTTTAGCAGTAAAACTCATGCAGTCATAAGCGGTAGGTATGCATGCGAAACTAATTTTCTGATTCATTTTGTTTTATTATAGTCTCTTAATGGCACGTATTATTCTCCTCTCATAAACAGCCGTTCCACATTCCAGTGTGTGTTCTGACTCACCTCTCATCTCTTCATATACATAGAAAAGGGAGATCTCGGTTTACATAATTGGTGTTTTGCTATAAATCCCATTCTTATTTTCTCATATATTCTCATACTCATTCTTCCACTCAGCATGAAGTTTTTGAGATGTAGCCATGTTGATATAAGTAAATTTTATTTACCGCTTCTGACTGCTGTCTAGTGTTTCCGTCCTGTGCATGTACCACAGGTTACTGATCCATTTCCCCACTGAAGAGCAGTTAGATAGATGTCGCGCAATTATTTACACTGACAATGCTAGTGGAAACTGACATAAGTCTCTGGAAACCGGTGAGTTTCTCTGGGCTATACCACCCAGGAACAGCATTTCTGGGTCACACAAAGAATACACATAAACATGTTCGCACTAAATACTGCCCATTTAGGCTCCAGAAATGGTGGCAGCAAGTGACTCCTGTTCACCTGTAGTTGGCGGGAAGGAGTTTCATTTTCCCTCATCCTCGTCAGCACCTGCTATGACAAAATTTTTTATTTCTTGTAATCTAATGGTTGTAAGAGAGTATCTCATTGTAACACAATCTGAGTTTGTCCGATAACTTATAAGTTTGAGAGTCTCCTTATATATTTATTGGCCATTCCAGTATTACTTCTGTGAATTTCTTTTTCATATTTTTCTCATTTTTCTGACTTACATTTTCTTAGATATTCTAGATTTTAATCTTCTGTCCTAGTTTTGCAAAATATCTTCTTTGTCTGGGGTGTCTTGTTTTGAAGAGAAAATTTTACTTTTGATATCATTAAACTTGTTCATTTTTTTCCTTGGAAGTTTGTACTTTTTGTGGTCCAACTTAAATCAGCTAGCTTTTGCTATATATTAAAAAAAACACTCCAAAGCATAGTGTCTTGAGCCAACAGAGATGAATTGCTGAGAGTTGGCAGGTGGTTCCTTTGGACTGGGCCTGCTTCTTGGGGCTGGATGGTTGAGGGTGGCCTCACGTCATGGGGACCACAGCTGTGATGGTTGGGCCTCACTCTGCGTGACTTCCCATCCTCCAGGAGGCTAGCCCAGTCTTCTTCACATGGCAGCCACTGGGTCTCCAGCAGGAGGGGAGGGCAGGTGCTTTGAACACGTGCCTTTCTAACTTCTGCTTCTTCATATTGCTAATGCCTGGTGGGCCGAAGCAAGCCACATGGTTGATAACACGGTATTGCACACTCAAAAGTCTCCATGAGAATAGAGCTTAAATGTTCTCCCCATAACAATAGCAAAATGGTAATTATGTGAGGTGAAGGATGTTAACTAATCCTATCGTGGTGATCATTTCACAATATACACATATGTGTATCATATCATCACATGGTACACCCTAAGCTTACATAATGTTATGTGTCAATGACATCTCGATTAAGCTGGAAAAAAAATCATCTTGAGATTTTGATTAAAATTGCATTGATTTAGAGGTTAATTTAGGGAAAATTAACATCTTTTCTGTGCTAAGGTGGCCCATTCATAAATATGGAACACGTCTCTGTTTATTTAGGTGGGCTTTTATATTCTTTATTAGAGTTTTAATTTTCTTCCATAACTTCACTTGATTTTTTTTTGTTGTTAGGTTAATTCAAAGATACAAGTTTTTGATATATTTTTTTCAACAATATCAAACAATGTTGTCTTTTTTCCCTGTATTTTACCAGACTTCCAATGTTATAGGTGTGGCTTAATGGAATTATTAAAATGTTTGTTGAAGCTCTGAATCTGAGGACAAGCATGTTATCCAGGGTTATAACAATATTCATATTTGAGGTGACATCATTCATCATTCATGCCTTCTAAAACACACCAAATAATTAGTTTCAAAATGAAATCAGCTTGTTGAAGTATTCACCCCAGAGATTGTAATAGATTCTTCTCTCCTGGTAATGCAAGAGGTCCGTTCTCTGCACACCTCACAAAGGCATAAGGTCGTGAACTACTCTCTCTGAAATCTCCCTTATTGCAACAGCTCTCAAGTGCTAGGGAGAATTAACTGCTCAGCTGTTAAACCTGGGTCTCAGAAGTCTCAAAAGCCAGCCAGATAGGAGAGAGTTTTATGGCACACATGGTCTTACACCAGCAACAAAAACCCAGGTGAAAAACAAAAGCTTACGTTTTCACCATCAGCACAATGCCTATAATTTCCTTTGTTTTGGGGGATAAAAACTGAGGTGCCTGAAGGACAACACTTAGGTACTTGAATTTTCATAATGCTGGGTGCTAAGAATTGTCATCACTTGCTCAGAAAAAGATTATAACTGCTTGTCATTTGTGCACAGAAAAAAAGGAATAAAAGGAATATAATGAGACTTGTGAGAAACTTGTTTGGACAACTTGGGAGTGCTTTGTCTCATAGATGCACAAATGTGTTTAGCAGAATGATGACCTGGTCTAAGAAGAAAATGTCATATGCATTTTTAAAGACTTTTCCCCTTATTTTTGCATTTTTTGTTTTGATTGCTTTTTATCCTATTTTTAATCCTTTTTTTAACGTTCATTTTTTAATATCTGGATCCAGTGCAAGTATTTCTGTCAATGAGGAGGTGTGATATAGTAGAACACAAGAAGCTCGATTCCAGTGCCAACATTCTACTTAGTTGGATCTTAAGTGAAAGTCACTTCTCTGAGCCTCAGTTTACCCATCTGACACAGGATGGGTTTAGGTAACCCCACCTGTCCTTTCCAACTCTAAAATTCTGGATATCTTCTTAGACTCTTGGCCTTTGGAGATAGTCCTTGAAGTTTCTCTAAATAAAAGAGGAAATCAGCCGCTTCTTTAAAACCAGCGAAAAGCTCAGGGAACACACCATCGCCATGCGTCTGTATCCCCAAGGAGCCAAACCGGAAACTGCCAGGAGGGCGAGGTGTCCACATGCTGGTCGGGAGCAAAGTGCCAACTTCATAGATCTTTGAAAAGCCCACACATCGTCTAGCGGTGTCTCGAACTGCCGTGAAAATGGGAATGGATGAAAATTTCGATTTCTCAACAAGACGAAAGGCTCAGAGACAAAGTAAGTTATCTGCTTTTTGTTCTGACCGAAAGGTGACTTTACCAGAAGTTACGCTGAACATCTAAGGAATCGATCCGAATAAGAGCGCCCAGGCTGACATTCAGATGCTCGGATGCCCTTCTTAGCAATGATGCTGAAATAGCAACAGCTGTAGTTTGCTGAGGCCACAACAACTGCCAAGGGAATAAAAAGAGATAGAAATTAGAAAATCAAAGCCATTCCAAAGGTATAAGGTAGCAGTTAAGTGGCTATCCTCTTGAAAGTCTTATTTAAGCAATCAATCATCCAATATCTGTTGACTGCCTTTAGATCAAGACACCACATCTGCATTCTTTGCTTTCCAGGAGCTTATGATTTAGTTCACAGCTACCATCTCTCCTCCAGGCCAATAAACCCCAGCGCCTACTAAGCTTTCTCAGATCGAATGACGCCGCTGAGCCTATATGTCTTTCTTTGCATCATTGGATATTTGGATTTTCAATCCCTTCCTATTCTCGGGCCCCTACCTTGGGAATCTGTCCACAGTTGGCAATTAGCTGCCTGGATCCTGACATATTTCTGGCTTGCCTTTCTTCATTCTTGGAATCCACCTCAGCTGCTGTTGTGTTGGCCTTTCCAACTTCATGCTATCTTTAGCCTCTGGTTCTGCTGAATTCTGCAGCCCATGCATGGCCTTTTCTCCATCCTTCTAGGCCGACATGGGACTAGGTGGTCCTAGGCTTCCACTTCTGCGTCCTAACTGCCCCAGAAGAACCTTATCTCTCCACCGGAGCCACCGTAGAGCTTGTCCTCTCCCAGAACTTGACTTTTCTGTAGACCCACAAACATGCCTATTCACAGATGATGTGGTTTAGGTCCCTTCCTCGCTCTTCTAGGTCCTGCGCCACTGGACATGCTGACCATAGTGTCCAGATATGGCTTTTTAGACTGAACAGAGTCGACCTTGCTCTAGGAAGCTTGCATCTTCAGAGTCCCCACTGAGGACTCAGACTGAGACTTTTCTTGCGTTAGAGCTGTAGAGATACAGTCATTAGCAATAAAAAGTTCCAGATGGAAGAGGAATCGGCTTCCTCCAGAAGGAAACCATTTTCTCTGGAAGATGAGGCATGATGACAAGAGAAAACATCCATTCTTTGATGCCTAGCCAGCAAGAGGACACAATGCCCAAAAGTCCGCATCTGCGCAGGCTTGGGGGTTACTAAGTTTAGCTCTGGTGGATTATCAGGACAGACATAGTAGTTCAAAATTAATGTCATCTTTCTTACCCCACCATCCCCTTTCTCCTCATGTGGGTAAGTGACATCATTATACAGCCAGTCGCCAGATCTAAACCCCCCCTCCTCACCCTATTAGAATACTGCTGAGTGTACCTGTACCAGTGTCACTTCTTTGACCCTTCTTTTCTGTCACCTAGTTCAGGACCTCATTATCTCTCACCTAGACCAACAATAATAACCGTTTAGCCCTGAAGTTTCCAACCCCAATCTTCCCCTTCTCCGCTCTAACATAATGGCTTCCCTTTGCCTGAAGAAAGGAAGTTCACGTTTCTTAGTGCAGCAAAGTTTTCCACAAACTGGCCATCTTCCGTCATTCACCATCGGATACCCTGTGAAACGTGTATGTGAAGAAAGACCAGACGTTTTCCTTGACCTGATCTGACGTGGTAACTCTCATGTGAAGCTCTGCCCTGGCACGAGAGATGACTCGTTACATAAACATGTCCGATGTCTTCTGAGCTCATGCTATCTATGCCTTTGCCCGGAATGCCCTCCTGGAACCCCCTGTCTCCTCTCAAGCTGATCTCAAGTGTCCCTGCCATACCACAGATCAGAACGATTCTCCTCTTCTCTGCGCTAGGATGGCACTTGGCGTCTTTGATCGCGTGCTGCATATGGTTGCTTATGTTTCTATCTTTCCTATCAGCTCGTAAGCTTTTGGGGTCTAGAGAAATGTGATACTGCTCCTCATGGCTTCCAGTCACTGGTCATTGCAGGCACTCAAGGGATGTTCGCTGAAGTGAATCTGTCCAAATACGTACTTGGATGCCTGGCTCCAGATCTAGATTCATTTACACATGCACATGCACACACGGGCACACTACTTTTGCACACACGTTCATTCATGGGTACATATTCACACACACATGCTCATATGCAAACTCACGATGTACACATATGTACATGTGCACATATTTGCATGTTCCCTCCACACACATGCAAACTCATGCGTGTTTCCACATGAGGGAACACATTTTATCATGCTTGCGAGAGAGGAGTTTTGCCAAGAGCTTTTCGGTGTGGAGTGGTGAGGAACCAGAGTTGTATTTGGGGGGTACACTTACTCTTCACTTCTGATAGTTCTTTCAGAAAGAGGGAGCTCTATTTCTGTTAACACCTGGCCTGTCTCTCCGTCTGCTCAGAGAAGATAGAGTGATTTGGTTGATAAAAAAATTCAGAGAGAACAAACCAATGTGGTCTTCTCAGCCCTCCCAGTTTTCCTCTTTGGGGGCATGACTAGGGTGGGCTGCGAAAGGGCAGGGCCGGGGTAGGAGGCCACCGGGGTCCAGGTCGCTGTAAAAGAAGTTCAGTATAGAAAGTTCATCTGCTCGCTGATATAAACTACGTCTTCAATGTAGCCTCCACCCACTGTCTTTCTTGCTTTGTTTCTCAATTGGCTCACAAATCAGGCAGGAAAGAAGAGCGTTATCTTTGGGGACTCCTTCGGTACCCTAACACAAGTCGGAAACCAAGGCAGAACTTGGATAATTCACCACCTCTCCACCTTGACCGTGTGTCTTCAAATTTACATAAGGAAAGGAGGCTGAGGAAATTGCCTCTTGTTATCAGCTAGTGTGTTTACTTCCTGCTTGTGATGTGTAAGACACCACTGCAGGTGTTTGTCATGTCTTGATATATGATACTGCTGTGACGTATGATGCATATATGATGCTTCTCAGCTTTCCAGAGCTTAGAATCCCATTGAACAGAAGGATTCATTCATATTTACCTCAATTTGTTTACACCTGGTTTTGCTGCCAAGGGCCCTCCTTCTCTGTTGGCTCATCTCCCTGGGGAGTTGGTCTCAAACCCTAGGATGTTCGTTTTCCTCCCCTGAGGATGACATCATTGTGTTGGCTGCACCTTGTCAGGCAGAAGCTGTGTTTTCTTCTTTGTATTAAGATACTTCTGAAGATACTTCAAAGCAGCCTTGTTTGTCACACCATTCTGGAGTGAGATGGTCCCTTTCTCTGTCGGATCATTACATTCAGCGCTGATTTCATTTCTATTTTCTTTGTGAGGAGACAAATTTAGAGAAGATTCTGAGATGAGGGTTAGGGTTAGAGTTTGATTTTCAACATAGGGCCAGTGAGGAAAGGTTGAAGGGACAAGAATTATTGAATGGAGAGGGCTGAGGAGCATGTTAATAACTGCAGCGTCCAGCACCTTGGGAATCACTTTACAGACTTAGTGATGAGCTAAGGTCCATCTCAACTAAGGAAAGGAGGAGACAGAGCCTTAGGCTGCAGCAGAGGGACTGAGTCGTAGAATGGGTGACAGAGGGCCCAGGGGAATGTTTTCTCTCGATGGGCTTGACAATTCACAAAGATTTTAGTCTACCTGGGATGGTTAACATTACTCTTCAAAATACATCTCAGAAAGAAATAATAAATCTGTCACACTAAAAATATTTTGCTAACTCCACTCTCACTAAAAAAGAGGGTTTTTTTTTGTTTGGTTGGTTGGTTGGTTTCACCTGCCTTCTCCCCAAGATCCACTCGAGCGTAATCAATGCTGTCGAACCCATTGACAGGAATGTCACGATTATTTATGACTCCAGTTACAAGTGCTACTCATCTTAGAGGGAGGCCTGCAATTGCCAGCTTTGGAGGAAGATTGTAGAGTATATTTGGTTTTTTTAAAATTAATTTAAAATAAACGTTTCTAGAATTATGTGCTATTTTTGAGATTTTGAAACTGAAATGAGAATCTCAAAATGCAAAGGACTGTACAAGTCATGTGGTGTCATCCTATTGACATATAAGTCCTTTCGATAACATCCCTGACAGGTCACTGTGAATCCTCCAACCCTCCCCCACTCCCACAAGGCGGGTAAGGCCCCCGCTTCTCTCACCTGCTCGGAGTTTCCAAAAATGTGACGTGACATGACGTGTGTCACCGCTGGTGTTAGAGGCAATTTCAGTGACACAGATGTGACCTTTTTATTTTTTTACTGTAATATTTATATGGGTGTTTTCTTACACATTAGATAAAAATAACCGAAGGGCAGACATTTTTTTTTTTTTTAAAGTGAAGAGAGGCTGAGGATAACATAACAAAGAAACACAATTCATCATGCATTTGGTATGTGCAAGCAGGAAGGAGAAGAGTATTGAAAAAGTATAGTAGGGGGACCAAGTTCAGATCTAGGAGAATAAGATTAGATAGAAAACGTGACTGTCAGGAAGGACCTTGAAAACAGTAATAAATGCCATTAAAAGCATGTTAGAAATAGCGAGAACGTGAGCTTTGGAGAAAATAAGAGGGAATTCTGAGATTGAGTTTCTTAACTCTCTGACCTTGGATGCAGTGATGACTTTCTCTCTTTTTTTTTTTTTTTACTGGGATACTGATGATCTCTGGTGGCATCACCATTAATGAAATTATCACTGGTGGTTGTCACATTTCTGGCAATAGCTGAATAGGTTATTTTGTATCAAACTTGTTTCTGAAAACAATTTAAAAAGCTGAACTAAATATAAAAACATTTTTTCAGGCATTGGAAAGCTACTAGGGTACTAAGGATCTGCAGTACCATTATTAGGGTATTTTCTCTGACTATAGTGAAATCAAGCTAAAAATAAATAACCAAAAGTTAGGAGAATATCCCCATCTGTTTGGAAATTAAGCAATACACTTATAATACCCATAGGTCAAAGAAGAAACCACAATGGAAATTAGAAAATTTTTTGAGCTACGATTAAGTTTCTACATTGCAAAACTTAGGGGCGAGAGGTACATCTCGAGCCAAGCTTATAGCTTTAACATGCATGTATTAGAAAAAGTTTTAAAGTCTGAAAACCAATGACCTATGAATCCATCTAAAGAATTCAGAAAACAACCAGAAAATCCAATCTAACAGTTAAAAGAAGGAAATTTTAAAAAATAGAAAATAGAAGTCTACAATCAATAAAATCAACAATGCCAAATTTTGTCTTAAAGCCCTGTATTAGTCTCACTCCATAACTTTTGATATGGTGTGTTTTCATTTTCATTCAGTTCAAAGTATTTCAAGGTTTTCCTTGAGATTTCCTTATAGATATTGGACTACATTAGATTTCTAGGCATCAAAGGATATCATTAAAAGAGTGAAAAGACAAACCACAGAGGGGGAGAAATTATTTATCATGCATATAGGAGACAAAGGTCTTGGATCCAGAATATATTAATGCAAACAAACAAACAAACAAACAAAAACACAAGAGAAGATATCCAAATGACCAATAAATATATGAAAAGCTTTTAACCTCAGTGGTCTTCAAAGATGTGCAAATTAAAACCACAGTGAGATACCTCTATATACTCACAATGGTTAACTATTGATACTGAATATTGGAGAGAATGTAGGACAACTAGAACTCACATGCTGCTGGTAGGAAAGTAACTTAGTACCACTTTGCAAAGCCAGTTTTACAGCTAAACATATTCATACTCCCCAACTCAGTGATTCCATTCTTAGGTATACACCCAAAAGAAACAGAATGTGCACATCAAAACACATGTAGATGAATACACGTGGCAGATTTGGTCATAATTCTTTGCGATGGACTAAATAATGGCTCCCCGAAGACATTCACGACCTAATGCTTGGAACTGTGAATATGTTACCTTCCATGGCAAAAGAAACTTTGCAGATGTGATAAAGTTAAGGATGCTGAGATTGGGAGATTATTCTGCATTATCCAGGTGGTCACAATGTAATCACACAGACCCTTATGAGAAGGACACAGAAGGGTCAAAATCAGAGAGAAGATGTGAAGACAGAAGCAAAGAGAAAAGATGCTATGTTACTGGCTTTGAAGATGGAGAAAGGGTCCATGAACCAAAGAGTATATATGGCCTTCAGAAGCCATAAAAGGGAAGGAAATGGAGTCTTCCCTGAAGGCTCCAAAAGTAACCCAGTGGACCCATTTTAGACTTCTGACCTCCATAACTACAAGGTAACAACTTCGTGTTATTTTAAGCCATCAAATTTGTGGTAATTTGTTACTGCAGCAATAAGAAACTAATACATGCTTCAAACAGGAGACAGCTCAAGTGTCTACCATGAGCAGCATGGATGAATAAATGGTGATATATTCCTATAAAGGAAGGCTATACAAAAATTAATATGATCAATTATAGCTTCACATAGCAACATGATGAATTCTCATGAACATGGGCTTGAGCAAAGAAGACAGACACAAAATACACATAGTATGATTCCATTTACGTGCTGTTTAAGGCTCCTGCCCCCATGGCCTTCTTGGGTGTCCTGCAGATATAGGTTCTTAAAGTGAATTAAATCACATGGAGGCCCCAGTGGGAATGGCTCACTGTCCTTCAGGAACCTGGCAGCGCTGGCCATGGGAATGAGATAATTTGAACAAGTTCTATTTGCAAGTCCTTGTTTACATTAGGTACTTGGCTTCTTTGACAATGTCTGTATTCAGAGGCACTCCTCCATAAAACTGAACAATAGGATAATGGGAGGAAAGACATTCCCTTTGATTACCTTACAGAGATGAATAATGCGCTAGAAAAGCTCACTGTTCTGCTTCGCTTCTAAATTGCCGAGCAGGAAGCAGGCCCCAGGGTGGAGCTGGCACTTACCCACGTAACAGCGGCCCTCAGAAGAAGAAATGAAGGAGTTTGGGCTGTTTTACAAGACTTAAGTCCTAAGAGTAATAATTCCTTAGGCTGCTGTAACAGTAGTCTTTGCAGGTTGACTGTCTTGGAGCAGATTCAACCAGGAGGAAAGCTGGGCACTGCTCCTGACCAGGGGTGGGTGGCACCACAGCTCACCTGGCTAGAAACATCCCACCTGAGTCACTGCACTGGTGGGGGACAGGTGATTAAGGATCTGCGTGTTCAGTCCCAAACTATTTTACAGAAAAGCAAGTTTGGAAAATGAAAGTCACTTGGGCAACCTAGACCTTCTTGTCTCTTTCGTGCACAAGATATGGCAGACTCTGGTAAAACCCACACGCCCAAGTGATGGAGCGGTTGGGTTCCCACGGAGCAGCCTTGCCTGTTTAATGCCGTCTTTGGGCAGCTAGGGTAGCACCTACGTTCACTTCCCAGGGCCTCCCCTCTCCTGCTGTCCTTTTCCCTCTCCCAGGCCGGCACTGATTCTGGATGGTTAGAGAGCCATCTTAGTGCAACGTTCTCTAAAGAGTGGTCCAGAATTTTCTCTCAGTGATTCATTCACTTTCTGCCCTATTTATGTAGTCATCTTGTGGAATGTCATGTGATTTCCCATTTTTATAGAAAGACTTCAGATTTATGTGGTTTTTTTTTTTATTTTTATTTTTTTAAAGATTTGTTGTTTTCCACAATGCTGATCTCAGACTAAATTGTGATGTGAGCCAGAGTTTTCTCTGGAGGTCTCCAAACTGTCACTGGAGTCTCTCTCCCATATTTAGGGTCTTAAGCTCTTTCTCAGACAAAATCCCTCTCAAGACCAAATCTGAAACCAAGACGTACCAAATGTCAATGACTGTCAGCAACTTTCAGCTAGTCACCGCTGTCATTTTCAGAGAGATCAGGGTCTGAAAGCGAAAGAATCATGCACGTCGTATTTTGGGGAAAGCAAACAAGTGAGAGAGTTTGTCACTCAAAGAAGCTCTCCTGGTGCCCCAGAAATCACATAAAATAAGCAAATGACAGTTTGGAATGCTCCCTGCATCCTTATTTTAATATCTCAGAATTGGCGAATGGGAATTTCAAACAATAATGACCATTCGTTTAGCTGATTCAATTCCTCCTGATTATGTTCTAGACCTAATCAGGCCTCTCTCAGCCCTCAATACAGCACCAAGCCATCTGTACACCACCACGCCTAAACATCAAATTCTTCCTTATGAAAAGTTATGCTTAAAAACGGGAACGATAGTTTTATTTTTCTTTAATCCTCCGAAGTGCCAACTACGGCAAGCTGAGCACTGCAAGCATTTGAGGGCTGTTTATTGGATCATTACCAGAATATTACCCACTAATGGGCTCTCAGTGATTGACTTAATGTCTGTCTCAACCCTGTGTTAACATGCATCGGTTGAAACTTCATACATATTTATCTGAAAGGCAGAAAGAATGTTTTAGGAAAAAGATATTCACCATTTTTACTAAAATTACGAATTTTCGCAGGAAGCCAAAAATGCCTATGTCCTTAGAGTGACCTAAAATGCAACACTTTTAAAAGCAACTTGACATATTTATGACCAGCCGTTCAAAATCACGTTTCACTTTATTTTTAAATTTGACCTCTACATCAGCAATTTTTCCCAATTTCTAATTTTTAGCCATATTAGCTCTGTTTCTTGCTGTTTTGAAATGATCATGATAATTAGTACTAATAAATATTTATACCTTAAAGCCTAGTGCTTTATTTCTAGTTTTAAAAAGTCTTTGTGTGTATTCTCGATTTCACTTTTATGCATATCTGTGAAAAAGCAAGAGGGATAAAGAGCTGAATGTTTATCGCACGGCGAGAACATGGCAAGGTGCATAAGCTGCTTTTCCAAGAGACCTGCTTGGGGGATGCGGGGTGCGGGGGTGAGAGACAGACAGATAGGGAGGGGTGTCATGGGAGGGGCGGTGTTGTTCTCCCCCGCCCCCCGCTGGAGACATTTGAAAAAAATTATATTGTTCCTTGTCAGTTAAATACCCATATGCTTTGTGAGCCAAATCTGATTTTAAAAGAAAATGTTTAAGAGACGGAGCAATCGCAGGACAGAGATGAGCACTTCGTTGCATACTGAGCCTCCTTCATTCTCGCCGATCTTGGAAAATCTGGTGACTTGGGGTTTCTGTGGATTCTCAACATCTATCCCCTCCTTTCTTTTACATGCCTCCCCTTTCCAGTGTTTTGGACCTGAGTCGGTTATGATGGATATATATCAATCTTCAAAGAAAACATCAATCTTCAAAGAAAAATCAACATACAATATTTTGGAAGTTGCCTAGGGACAGAGGACATATTGTGATAGGTTGGCATAAATTGTACTTATATTTTAGCAGATCATAAATGGATTGAATGTAACACTCCTCGGTTCATATATGGGGTGTGGCCCGCAGAAAGTCCTATCAGAGAACACATGCTTAATGGACCATTTCCTATGTGGTTACAGGGCGTCCTGACAATGTGTTGTACAAATTTACCAGTAAACTGGTAACATCCCTTAGGACGACGCTTTATCTGTGATATCGAGGACCATAAAAATGTTCATTCTTTTTCACACAGTAATCGAATTCGCTTCTGGAAATTGATCTCAAAAAGTATCTTGTTAATTTTGAAATCTTTTGGCTTATAGATTTTTTTTTTTTTTGGTAGTGGGATCTCTAAGGAAAAATGGGTGTAAAAAAAGGAACATATCATAAATTATTCAGCATTTGTAGAAGAACTATATAAATTAAAGCATATTAACCAGTAGAATTAAATGTTGCAATTGAAAGTTGTACTTATGTAACACCACAGGAGAATGTCGATAATATAATATTTATTGAAAACAAGAGAATATGAAATTGTCCACGCTCTAAGATTAAGAATATATTTTTAAAAACACTAATGTCTGAAGAACAGAATCTGGAAAGCAATATAGAAAATCAGAACAGATATATTCAGATGCTAGAATTGAGGGTTTTTCTTCTTTCAAAATCCTCTTTTATGTTATTTTAATAGAGGTTTGATAATAAGTAAAAAACATAAAATGCCACACTGGAATTACTTTGCGAAGAGTCAAAACAGGAAAAGACAACAGATCGTCACTCAGAATAGTTCGGCTTGAGTCAATTTTGTGACATGATTGCCTATACATGCTGTTTAAGTGCCATTTGTCATACCGGCTTCTACAAAGTGAGGTGGTAGAGGACAGATTCAATTGTGTGGTGCGTGGTGGGGAGTTATCAACATTCTGTGTCCTTTAATAAACACGTGCCCATCATACTTTTTTCCCTCCAGACACATACTGTATGCTAATGCCCTTTATGCTACCTTGGAGTGGATCATAGTACCATCGTGCCCTTTTTAATTACTGAACTACGAAGGAGCTCAGAGCACACTACCCCCACAATATGCCACTTTGGCGTGCTGATTATTTTGAGATAAAGGTACTTTTCTTCCTGAAAGCAGGAGATAAAACCCCTATGTGAAAGGTACCTTCTCTGTCCCAGGAGGAAAGGAGACATGCTTATTGCCAAAGACGGAGAACTGGGCTGAGAATGTGTACAAACAAACCTTGTCCAGCTAACCCTTATCTTCCCAGTTACTGCTCCACAATGTACTACCCCCAGCCCAAACTCCTTAGTCCTGTCATATCTCTGTAGATTTACTGTTCTTTGTTGAAGATGCTATATAAGCTGGAATATAAGATGCGGTTTTGAGTTCCATTTCCTTTAGGTTTCTCCTGTGCGATGTGTGCTGCACGCAGAAATAAAAGAGTCCCAGCTGGAAACCTAAGATGGGTAGAGGTGAAGTTTGGCCTCCTCTACAACCACAAATGAATCCTAGAGGAACTATCTTTCAGGGAATTACCAGATAATAAATCTCAAGCAAAGCCAAGAAACAGATCCAACACAAGCCATAATAATATTGGGATGAATGACTATGATGCCTAAACCTTGAAGCTGGAACAAGACTGCAACGAAGCAAGATGCAGAGAACTTCCCCGGAGGAGAAAGCTCAGGTCAGATCCAACGTGAGGGGTGTTCCGGGCATGACCAGTCATGGTTGCTTCTTAGGGATAACGGCTTTGAAAAGAAGGGAGAGACATCAACTTGTTCCTCATTCGTTCATTGTGTTTAGCACTATTGGATATGTAGTGAGCGCTCGATAATTGATACTGAGTGAATGAATGAATGAAGGAAGGAATGAAAGCATGCACACAGAATCACTGGGCGAAGAGTGACAGCAGGAAACCCAGGGAGGAGTTACCAGGACCTGAACCAAGGCAGCAGGGGTGAGCGTGAAAGAGAAGAGAATGTCAGGGGTCTGCAGGGACAAGGGGAGACTGGGAGCCGGGGTGGCAAATGGGGGTCGAACACCTGGGAAGCTGGGAAGATAGGAGGGAGAGGGGCGACTGGAGTGTGGCTGAAATCACTTAAGAAGTGGCTGTGATTATTTGCATCACTGAGGTGTAGGTATTCTTCTCAATTCAGCCCCTTAACTCATAAAATGAGTCAAGAAGTGTGAGCGCACACAAATTTATTACGAGACATTATTACGGCCATGGGACCAGGAGAAAATATTGGGAAAAAAATATCTCCAAGGTAAACGGCTAAAGTTGCTCAGGAACAGGGGTGAGAAATCATTTCATGGAAATGAAGGTGTCCCCAGAGTTTCTGAACATTCATAAATTGCATTGTGACACAATTTATGTTGCCACCTGGTAGAGCTGTGTCTTTGTCCTTTTTGTCTGTTGTCATGGGCTACCAATCCTGGAGAAAAAACTAGCTCTGAAATAACAGATTAGATAAATTTAATTAACTTGGAAAACATAAATGGGGCCTCATGGGACTTTTTCCATGAGGCCAGCTTTTAAGACACTGTCACGTGACTCTTCTACTTTCTGCCCTGAGGGAGGCGCTCTGATCTTATATGAGTTTCCTCTAAAGGTACGTGTATCTGGTCTTAAAATACATTCTTGTGTGTCTAGAGATTTCTTACTCAGCCTAGCGGTTGTTCTTTCTTTCTAAGAGCATCGAATCAGCTGTCTAAAGTTTAAGGCCAGGCATGGTGCAAGAAGTAATCCCGCTTTACAAAGTGAGAATTAGTCCGTGTTTTGTTTCCAGGTAGACTAGATTCACACACTCCAGTATTTTTTTCTGTGTCTTTAAATGTGAATTCAAGTGAAGGCTGGCTGTTGAATAAGCAAGGCAGAGACCTCAGACATGAGCAAGATCAGTGGTTCTCAAAGTGTGATTCTGGACCAGTAGCATGAGCCTCATCTGAGAATGTGATCGAAATGCATATTCTCAGGCCCTTTCCCACACCTACTGAATCAGGATCTCTGCAGCCCAGGCTCAGCAATCTGTTTTAACAAGCCCCAAGTGAGTCTGATATGGGCCGAAGTTTGAGAACCTCTGGGTTACAGTCTGGATAACTGTATTAGCCAATGTTTGCCAGAGAAACAGAACCAATAGGCTGTACATAGATATACATAAGATGAGATTTGTTATAGAATTTGGCTCAGCAGTTATGGAGGCCGAGATGTCCCACAGTCTGCCACCTGCAAGCTGGAGAACCAACAAAGCTGACAGTGTCATTCAGTCAGAGTCCAAGGCCTGAGAATCAGGGAGCTGTAAGTCCCGATCTCAATCCCAAAGCCCAAGAACCAGAAACGCCCATGTCTGAGGGCAGGAGAAGATGGGTGTCTCAGCTCAAGCAGAGAGAGAACAAAGTCACCTTCCTCCATATTTCTGTTCCATCTGGGTCCCCTGTGGATTGGATGATGCCCACGCATATTGGGTTGGGCAGCCTACTTCCCCCAGTTAACTACGCAAATGCTAATCTCTTCCAGAAACACCCTTGAAGACACACCCAGAAATAATATTTTACCAGCTATCTGGGCATCTCTTAACCAGTGAAGCTGACACATAAAATTATCACAATAACTAAAACTAGCTTTTTAGATTGAGTGTCATACAAATTGAGACATTTACCTTCTTTCATCCATTGAATTACTGTTTCATTTCATCAGAATTTTATGGGGTGCTTGTCATATGTCAGACAACACTGTATGTGCTGGAGTGATGAAGGAGTCAAGGTTTCAGCTCTTAGGCAGGAGTGCAGATAAAATACAGGATGCCCAGTTAAATTTCCATTTCAGATAATCCATGAAAAGAGTTTTGTTTTGTTTTGTTTTTTAAGGATAAGTATATCCCAAATATTGTATGGGACATACTTATACTAAAGATAATTCTTTGTTTACCAGAAATTTGAATGTAACTCAGTGCCGTGTATTTTTATTTGCTAAACCTGGCAGTCTTACTCTTGTGGCACTTATATTCTAGTGGAGAATACAGACCAAAAAGAGGTAAACTTATTTAAAGAAGCAACGCATTTCAGTGGTGATATATGTAATTAAGAAAATAAAATAGGGTTAATGGCAGAGGGTGGCACTGGATAGTCTAATTAGAGAGACCTTCTCCGAGGAGCTGGGATCCAGCTACCTGTATCTTTGAGGGAATTATATCCCAGACAAAAGGCACAATTTAGTGCAGAGTCCCTAAGGATGAGAAAGATCTTAATATGTTTAGGAATTGCCCAAAAGTCAGCATAGATGAGAACAGAGAGTGAGAGAGAGAGAGAAGCTGGGGGTAGAGAAGCAAGCAGGAACTCAATCATGGAGGCCGTAGCAGAAAGTGAAGTTTATTCTCTCACTGGAGAACTTTTAAGTACAGAGGAGCCATAAGATCGATGATGTCCTAGCTTTTACAAGGAGACTGGTTAGTAGAAGGGGCAAGAGTGGAGAGCAGGGACGCAGGTCGGGAAGGACTTGTAGGAGATGCATTTCCCTGATGATTAGTGATATTGAGCATCTTTTCATGCACCCTTGGCCATTGGGATGTCGTCTTGGGAGAAATGTCTATTTAAGTGCTTTGCCCATTAAAAAAAATTTTTTTGCTATTGAGTTGTAGGAATTCCTTCTATATTTGAGATACTAACCCATTGTCAGGTTCATGGTTTGCAGATATCTCCCCCCATTCTGTACGTTGCCTTTTCCTTCTGTGAATTGTTTCTTTTGCTGCACAGAAGCTTTTGAGTTCGATGTAATCCCACTTGTCCACTTTTTGCTTTTGTTGCCTGCACTCTCGGCGTCCCGTCCAAGAAATCGTTGCCAAGACCATTTGGCTTCTTAACAATATTAAAAGTACATGTATTATTTTTCCCATGGTACAGCGCTCCTCCAAAAATTGCATTTACATTTTCCCCTCAAAATCAAACCCTTTTAAACCGAATTTATAGTCAAATCAGCAACAAGGTCAGATGTTTCACCCTTAATAGAATGAACCTCCAAAACTTTACCTTGATTCTATGAATTATATGAAACTACAACAAAATAGAGCCATTCTCGGGCTAAACTGCTTTTCTTTTTTGAAACATCTGATGACACCATATCAAACCACCATCGTTAACCATTTGCAAAGGTCTGCTGCTGCTAATGAAGCCAACACAAACAGTGATTGCTTCACTTCTCATGTCGGCAGGAAAATTTGAAATAAAAAAGAGCAAAGTTAACTTAGGAGAACAGTTATTTGATTTAAACAAAAAGTCATGGCTGACAGAGTTATATGTAAATGACCGCGGCCTTTGGGAATAACTACCCTAAATATCTTCTTAAAATAAATACTAACTTGAAAGAGATGCAGATACTTCTTCAGCAGGTTTGTGCCTTCCGGTTTTTGTGGTCAGATCCCACGGTGGATGGTAAATGTCAACAAACATTTGACCAAGCTATTTAAAGGACCTACTTCCAGCTTTGCTATTGAGACCAGTGCTTCTTATTCTGGTCCCTATGTATAACCTGCTTGATCTCTCTGACAGCTTTTAGGATTTTTTCTTTTAATATCTGGTACCCTTAATTTTACAATTTCATGGCTTGTTATGGGATTTCTTTTGTTCTCGGTGCTCAGTGGACCCTTTAAAGCTGGGAAGGCCTGTCTTTTAGTTCTAGAGAAAATATTTATTTCTGTAATTGAGATTGCTAATTGCCTACCCAATACATCTTTCCTGCTTTCTGATTAACAGAGTATCTATACACAGGATGACAACTGCCTATCTAGAGTTTCCCAGTCATCCTTACTGGTAGACACAGTCATGTGACACAGTTCTGTCCAATGGATAGTAAGATGAGTTGGAATTGCAGTAGGCATCAATGATTTTGCCCCTCTGCTTCCTGTTAGAAGCACAATTGCAAGACTTGAGATGAGAAGAGGGCGGGCAGAAGCTAACCAGTTTCCCAAGGGCTACCTTACAGCTCCAGAGGGCGCCATCCACATTGCAGTCTGTGGAATGATGGTCCCCTAGAGTCTGCAATGCAGTGACTCTGCCAGTTCACTGTCTCAGGGGTTGGGGGTGGAGGCAGCGGTCTGTCATATGTGACTTGTGGGAGCCTTATTCTTTTCAGTAAGGCTTTGTATTCTTGCCCTCTGCTATGCTTCATGTCACTGGGATCAGAAAGTCTCTTCACAGAGTAAATCTATCATCTGCCAGGTGGTAGAGTAACAATAGCCCCTGACTGTGTAGGGCAAGGGAGAAGATCCGAGGGTCTAGCTCCTTTTTATACAATTTTCCGGGTGAATCTTCTTGTTTTCAGCCCCATCCCAACTCCTGCATTTAGAGATGTATGGTGCTTCCAGATCTTCAGCCTTTTGAGGAAAGATTCATGGTGGATTCAATTTACACTGTTGGCTTCTCCAGGTCTAGACACATAGCAGAATGGAGAAAGATGAAACTAAATTAGATGCCCTTTGTCCAAACACTTCCCATCTTCCAAAATTTTGTTGACTATTTTTGCATTTCCTCTCCCATTTGATTCCTCCTATTTTACTCCTTTGTGGCTATCTTAGTGGGTTGGAGAGGCATGGATTCAATCCTCAGAGTTAACCAGAAGTTGACACCTGCAGGCGAGAAAGCAACCCTAGGTAAGTCCTTATCGGCATCTATGCTAAGAAGCCTCAGGCTTTTAGTCCACACTCACAGCCATGTGGACTAAAAAAAAAAAAAATAGAAAGTTATGAAGGCAAACACTAATCTCCTTCACAGTTTATCTAGTCTTAAATAAACAAATATCTATGATAGTTACCAAGTTCCCTCTTGAATGACCAACAAAACAGCTGCATATCGTTACTACAATAAAACCATTCACTCTACTCAGCTCTGTCAGAATCCCAGCCCATTGCCTTTCCAGGCCATTGTCTTTCCCTGTCACATTCCCTGTCACAAATGCTGCCGCCACTGAAGGTGAACATGATGAGGATGACAATGGACACTTATGTGACATTTAGTATGTGCCAAGCACTTTTAGTGTTTTAATCCTCACAACCATCATTTTCTACAGTTACTATTATTATCTCCAATAGGATAGTAAGGCCCAGTGCAGTTAAATAACTTGCACAAATTACTATGTGAACAGCTAGAATAGTTCAGACAGAATGAAGGGTCAATAGTTTGAATACAGCAGGTCCTCGAATAATGTTGAGTTCAAATTCTTTCTGCTATAACATTGATGAGGTGCCGTAGGAACTTAACTCTTGTTTCTATCAGTCAGCCTATGGTATAATTGATATTGTTATGCATCGTTTCACTTAAAGTAGCAGAACCTACCAAAGATGTTAAGTGAGGACTTAAGGACTTAAGAACAGAAGGTTCAAAGCCAGTATGTGAACCAGGGACATCCTATGCTAGAGTCTTTGCTCGCATGAATGCACTACAGATGAAAATATTTGAATTTATATATCGCCCTACAATTTCAAAAGCAATTTCACATGATCTTATTTGATCTTCCCAGTCCCATTGTACAGATGAGAAAACTGAAGCTCACCTGACTTCAGATAGCGATAGTAAGGTAACTTACTACTTTACCTTGTGATCCACTGATATACTTTGTTTTTAAGAGTTACAGAGCTTTGTAGCCCTAAGCTGGTCCTGAGCATTCATTTACATAAAATTCCAAGAAGAGGCATTCTAAAGGCAATATAAATATTCAAGCACAAGTTGTAAATTGTTGGTTTAAACCTCAGAAAGTATTTTCCCATAGAAATAAGGTGAGTCATGATGAGTAGGTGCGTAGGCGAACCCACAAATACCAGAAACTTAACTGTTACCACAGTAACCGCAGCACTCCAGGGCCTGAGTGGAGAACAGCGAGGCGGGAAGATGAGGACAACTGGAGGGAAGAGGCACGGAGCGGGGACGATGTCTTCCAGCGGCTAACGCAAAGACCGATCACAAGCCGAGTGTTTGCAAAGCGGGGCGTACTTCATGCCTATGGCTCCCCACAAACCCATGCCACTCAAGTACAAGGGAATAAAATTTGCTATTTCATCAAAATGCTTTCCCGGAACAACACACGCTCCCCACCCATCTCAGGGGCTTGTGATGCTTGAGAACCGAAGGTGGAGAGAGGTCGAATGACAGGCCCAAGGCCAAGAGCCATTTTGTAGAAGGAACACAAGGTCCAAATAAAGCCAGTTTTTGGAAAGAATTCTGCTTCTTTCCCTCTACTCTTGGGCCCCTAGTTTTACTATTAACCTGCAGACCTTATATAGCTAGAGTCTGTTCATTCCAGAGTGACATTAGAAGAATCTCATATCCTGAGCTAACATAATCAGTCATTTTTAACGAAGCCTTCTGAGATTTATGGGCTTCTAAATTAGGGATCTTTTGGGGATAAAGCACTTGCCAGCTTGACCCGAGATAAGAGCTGGGCATTGTTAGGCTTTAATTGGTTACTTATAATAATTATAACCATAATAATCATTCATTCATTCATTCATTCATTCAGTTATTCATCTATCTTCGTCACTCATTTTAAAAATTATGTGCCGACCAAATGCGATAATCTTGATGGTGATGATGAAGATTCGAGTCTACGAATTCCTTAGATCTTCTGCAATTGTGGGACAGTAAACATTTCTGTGCAAAGGGCTGGTTTTCCTGCTGCCAGTGTTCAGAGGTCGTTTTTTTTCCTCCGCACCCCCCAACCTTGAGAGAAATGAACCAGGTCTTACAACCCAGCCTGACTCCCGGCCACAAAGTATCTCTGCTTTTTATTAGCAGAGGGGATTTGATAAGAGCTCAGCCATCTGAAATTCTAGAAACTTCATGATGACTTGGCCAGAAGCTAGGCCAGGGCTCAAGAATCAACACAGCGTCCAGGGCCCTGCGGCTGCAGTGTTGGGAGACTATAGTACCTTCTAAAGCCTTAGAATAAGCAAAATCCATTCGACGGATTTTTCTTATTTTGAGCTCAAAACAAACCACAGAAAACAGCTGCAGTTGGAATCGTCTGCTCCTTGCTCAAGAGCCGGTTGCACTAAGGGCTCTGCGTCCCCTCCCTCCAAGATAAGGAGGCTCGGTGATGAGTCATAATTGTGGTCTAGCCATCCATCCGTCCTCACAGCAACGCCACTGCTGACAGCTGGTTGGCTGCCCAAAGGGAGGCAAATTCCCTTTTTATTACTTCATTGAGAAAACTGAGGTCATTATCAAAAATCATTTCTCTCAACTTCTTACCCTTCCCAGCTACACCATGTTCTACCTCTAAACTCCATCCTGTCTTCTTTTTCTGGTTCCAGGTCAACTTTTTGACCTATGTTCTTTCAACTCCCACAGTTTTTTAAAAAATTGTGGTGAAACTCAAATAACATAAAATTAACCGCTTTTAAAGTGATGAACAATTGGTGGCATTTAGTACATTCATGAAGTTGTGCAATCATCCTATTTAGTTTCAAAACATTTCATCACCCCAAAATAAAACCCCATACCCATTTAGAAGTCACTCCCGATTCATCCCTCCTGGGAACCACTAATCTACTTTTGACTTTATGGATTTACCTATTCCAGAAATTTCATATAAATGAAATCATACCGTAAGTGATATTTTGTGTCTGACTTCTTTCACTTGGCAGAATGTTTTTGAGATTCATTCGTAATGTAGCGTGTATCAGTACTTCATTCTTCTTTATGGCTGGGATAGTAGTCCATTATATGTATATACCACAATTTTTTATCCATTTACCCATTGATGAACATTTGTGTTGTTTCTACCTTCTGGCTATTTTGAACAGTGCTGCTCTGAATATTCCCGTATAGTATTTGTTTGAGTGTTTGTTTTAAATTTTTTTGGATATATACCTAGGAGTACAATTGCTATGTCATATGATAATTCTATGTTTAACTTATTAAGGAACTATCAAAATGTTTTCTACAGTGGCTGAACTGTTTTACATTCCCACCAGCAATGTACAAGGACTCTATTTTCTTCACATCTTCATCAACACTTCTTGCTTGGTAGTGATGTACCCACTTTTATTTCTGATTTTAGTTATTTGCATCTTTTTTTCTTTTTTTGGTCAGTCTAGTTTGTCAGGTTTTTCGTTCTTTTTAAAGAATTAACTTTTGTTTTCATGAATTCTATGGTTTTGTTATTATCTGTTTCAATCATCTCTGCTCTAATTGTTTTATTTCCTTCCTTTTGCTGGCTTTGGGTTGGGTTTACTCCTTTCTCTAGTTTCCTAAGATGTACGATTAGGTTATTTCTTTGAGGTCTTTCTTCTTTTTAACGTAGGCATTTACAGGTGCAAGTTTCCCTCTGCGCCCTGCTTCTGCTGCATCCCCTCAGTGTTGGTATGTTATGTTTTTGTTTTCATTCATTTTAAAGTATTTTCTAATTTCATTCGTGATTTCTTCTTCGACTCCTTGCTTAAGAGCGTGCTGTCTAATTTCCATGTATTTCTAAATTTTTCAATTTTCTGTTGATTCTAACAACATTCTGTATTGATTTGAGAAGCTACTTCGTGTCATTTCAATCTTTTTAAATTTACTGAGATATTTTTTGAGGCCTAATGTAAGGTCTATCTTGGAGAATGTTCCATGTACACTTGTGAGGAATGTGTATTTTGCTATTACTGGTGGAGTGCTCTATAAGCAAAACACTTGAGGCCAAAAATAAATAAACATATACTCTCCAGGTCTTTGCAGAGTAGCTGGGGTACTTCTTCAACTGTACCTTAGCATTTACCTCCTGCTAGCATGAAACACAAAGATCAACCTGAGGTGCAAGCCCAGGGTCCATCCAGGTCCTTTCTGAGCATACATCTGGCCCTTGGCATGTGCATTGCATTCCAGACTCCCCGGTATACAAAATAGCCCTTCGAAGTTTTTATTTCTCTCTCCTCTCCCAAGAATCGTCTTCCTCAGCCTCCTGCTTCCCGGGCTTCGGAGTCTGTCTGCCCCTTGCTTGGTCTTCCATCCCTTGCCCCAGGGATCTATGAGTAGTGCATATCTTTACATGCTTCTGCCATTTATGTGATGTCACTCTCCCCCCTGCCAGATTTTGCTCCATCTCTTCATTTTTCAAAATTTCCTCAATATTCCCCTGCTCTGGTATCTTCCCTTAGATGACAAATGATTCTGGTCTCACTCATGTAAAAAGAAATGCATCTCTGTCCAGTTTCTCTCCTCTCTAAAGAATTGTCCACATTCTCCCTCTCCACGTCAACTTCTTTTTGCCCCATAAACCCCCACTTTCTGGTTTCTACTAAAACTCTGCTCTTTAAAGAGCACCTGTGACTTCCCAATAGCTCTGAGCGGCAGTGTTTTTCAGTCTGCCTCCTGCATCTTTCTGAGGCATCATTCATCGTTAACACATCCCTCCTTCCTGACATACTTGTTTCCCTTGACTTCCATGCCATTTCCAGCTTCGTGATTCCTGACATTTGTGATTCTTCTTTTTCTTTTGCAGCCTCGACCTCCTCCATTTATTCCTTAAGATCCAGTGTCCCCCAAGGCTTAATCCTCCACCCACCGTGCCTGTTTCTCTCGCGAGGTGATCTCAGCCACGCTCATTGTTTCAACATCATCTGTGCACTGATGGCTCCCAAATGTGCTTCTCTAGCACTTTTGTTTCCCTTCCCAGGAAGAGGACTCAGATATCCTATGGCCTATTGCCTGTCTAGGAGGATAACTAGAAAAATATCTCGCATGTACCAAAATAGAATCTAAACTCTCTCTTCCTCCTACATTCTCGATCACAGATGGTAAGCGCCCTCGTCACTGGGTTAAAAACCTGAGTGTCATTTTAAAGTTTTTCCTGTCCTTCATCATCAACACCCAGACAATCACTCAGTATCTTTCCTGTTAGCCCAGTTTTCCCCATCCTCATCACCAATGTCCCAATCCAGGCACGTGTCATTCCCTCTTGGACCACTGTGCCAGCATCCTCACCAGTATCTCTTGCTCAGGCCTATTTTTTCCCTCAAGTGCCAAAGAGATCATCTTTTAATGCAAACGTAATCACACCCTTCCTTTTGGTTTTTCAGAGGCTGCCTCTCTCTTACAGCTCCTTCACTGATCAGGTCTCCACACACCTCACCTGTTGGCATCTCCTGATTCCGACTTTGTTAGAGCGACTTTGGACTGCAGCCATGACACTGCATTCGCCATGCCTCTTCTGTCCTCCGTGCCTTCCCTCCCTCTCCCACTCACATCATCCTTGACGTCTTCCTTGGCCTCATGCTCAAGGTCCCTATTCTGAGCCTTCGAAACATGTGCTCGGTCCTGTGGTTGCACTCTTACACTGTTCTGTAGTGATCTATCTCCACGTCTTTCTCTTTCACTGGGTTCAAAGCTCCTTGTATACTCATCACCTGGCTCCATTCCTGCCACATTGTTGATCCTCCAAGTTAATAGAATGAATAAATGAATAAATCACGTACAGACTTTTCCCCCTTTCTGTGGGAGAGGATTGGCAAAAGGGAAATTAGAGGCAATAACTGGAAACGATTACGAGATATGTTTAAAATAGAAAAACATTACATTGCTGGTTAATCTGATTATTTTTTAAGTCATGGTATTTAAAGTATTTTTAAGAGTAGCATTTGAACTTTATGAAATTCTAAATTAGGAGGGATTATCAGAGGTCATCTGTCTCAACCTCTAGTTTCTAAGGTATAATAATTAAAAAGAAAAAAACACATAGTCAATTTTTTAAAATGTCCTTTAAAAATAGTTTCCCATATCGTAAGCCATCCTTGGACAGTGAGATTTCCAATATCTGGACCTGCAGAACTAAAGCTGTCAACTCCAATACGAAAATAAGCACAAAGGAGAAGGTTTGATATGGAGAAGACATACCTTTGCCTAGTAACTCAGAGGCACACCCGCCACAGGCTTGCCTCTTCTTCCTGAGGTACCAGCTAGCCGGGAGCAAGGAACCTTACTTTTCCAGGTATTGATATCTGTCACCAGATATACTGTCACCAGAAAGGCATCAAACTTATTTGCCTTTCTCACTCTTGCTGTCTGACTGAATGGTTAGTAATGGCTTAAAAATGTTAGAGGTTGGGAAAATCTTCCCAATTTTGTTCATTTAGGTTCATTTCCACTGAACACATGTACTTGGTAAGTACTATTAAATGTCTAAGAAATAACAGGTTGGAAGGGCTTTTACATTATATGGAGATAAAACTCATACATTACTTTTTAAAGCAGACAGGAGGGAGGGAGAGAGAGAAAGAGAGAGAGAAAAAAGAAAAGAAAAAAAGAAAAAAAAAGAAAAGAAAGAAAGGAAGAAAGGAAGAGAGATTAGAGACAGATAAATCATTTTAGTCCCTAGTCAGGTGAAAGAAGAAAGAAGAGTCATATCTAATCTTCCAGGGATGACTAATAAGGAACAAAAAAATCAGCAAGGGAGAGACATGAACTTATGGCTGCTGGGAAAGAAATACTAAGATACACAGATAGCATCACCTGTAAAGGACCAATCTCAAAACCAGAAAGTAGGCCACTGAGCAGAGTATTAATAGTAGTAGTAGTAGCAG
>NW_006436810.1:9323465-9332857 GCF_000325575.1 Pteropus alecto
TCGATAAACAATCCCAGAGAGAGTAACTGGACTTAGCTAGGGACACAGCCCGGGTCCTCTCCTTAGCATGACCCAGTAGTGGAACCCGCTTGTGCCAGTTTATCAGATCCCTGTTCCATATTTCCCAACCTCACATTGGTGGCTTGAAATAGGCTGCGGGGGCAGTATTTACACCATGGAAATTGGCAGATGCTACAAAGCAGGGCCTCGTGCCTCCCAAAGCTGGTTTTAAACATTTACCACTATACCACTGCTTCTCAGTTACTGGAGGAATGAGATCAATTCTCCCTCACTCCATCCCTCATCCTTTTCCTCCCTGCCCTCTCCTCCCCGCTCCCTTCTCTCTCTCTCTCTCTCTCTCTCTCTCGTTTTAAAGGATGCCACCCTTAAACACACAAGTGAAAGGCGTTAAGTCCTTAATCCTTCTGCTTCCAGCCAGAGGTTTTTGGATGACAGCATGTATCGATATCACCAGAGATTGCAGGGTCTCACCTCCAGCATTTCTGATTCAGTAGGTCAGTGGGGCCCAGGCGACACAGGTGCTACTGGTCTGGGGGCCACGTTTTCAGGACCACTGTAATATGCTATCTCTGAGAATGGCCTCGATGACTCACATGACCTTGTCTTCAGGAAGCAATTCAGTGGAATTTAAGGTGATGCTTTCCCGTCTCTCAAATACTCACATAAATGTGACATTGCAAGATGTGAACCATCATCTTGTTAGCGCTGCTCATAATGTAGCGGTTTAATTCCTCTGGTCTTGGCCACTCTGAAGATAGATCAGAGGATTATAGTGTGTGACAGTTAATAACATAATCTCAAATGCGGAGCGATAAGAAACAGGGCGAGTCCTCAGCCTTCAGCCAAGTCCTCTCTATGCATCGTGACCAACGGGCCGGAAGCGCAGGAACTTTTTAACAAGAAAATTTTCGAAAAAACATTCAGAAGTAAAATAATTGGAAATAAAAGGAAAGTTAAAAAATGTTTTTAAGATAAAACATGCCACGAAAAGAAATGTTTTCAAAGTGCTGACGGCAAGTAGTGTGGCTTCCAGGGTCACGGGAATCTAGGTGCCACACGCCCCAGACACAGCTGTCTTTCTGGGCACTCTGTTCACTCTCCGGAGCTCTGCTCTTCCTTGTGAGGCAGAGCGAGCAATGTCAAGTTTACGGACTGTGAGAGGCCGTTCACTCTCCAGAGCTCTGCTCTTCCTTTTCCTGGAGAGGAGAGGCCGACGTGAGGCGGAGCGAGCAATGTCAAGTTTACGGACTGTGAGAGGGTTGACACCGCACGCCACTCAGCATTTCCCTCCGCACGTCCCCCGCTAGTCCTCAGGTTCCCCAGTTTCTCTGCCTGACTCTGCGTTCACTCTCCACGCCTGCAGCCAAGTGGGGACCGCAGCCGGCTGGCCTTTGCTTTTCGGTGCTGAACAGTTTAACTCAGTCTTGGGCTCCCGCAAGCCCAGCCACCAGCTGGTCCTGACTCACAGAAGAGCACATGACCAAAGCAGGCCCCTTGCAGAGAGATATTATCAGGAGGGTCCTGGCAGAAACAGAGGGAACACTCCAATGGGGTGATTTGAGGAGAACTTAATAAATGGCTCATTTACAAAGGCGTAAGCAGGATTTCTGGAAAACAACTGCAGGCTAGAAAGAGTGGGCGGACTTACTACCCTGTGGCAGACAGAATTCTAAGGTGACCTGCAGTGAGTCACAGAACAGGGATTTTATCATGAGGTCCTGAGAATCTCTTGCTCTTGAATGCGTGTGGCCCCTGAGGTTTGCTCCTAACCCAACGGAGTACAGCAGAGGTGAGGGATGTCACTCCTGTGATTAAGTTCCATTGTGTGAGACAGTGGTAAAGGCTGGAGGTGAGATTCTCCTGCTGGCCTGGAGGAAGTGAGCTGCCATGTGGTGTAAGGGCCACGAAGTAGGGAAGTGTGTGACTTCGAGGAGCAGTTGCCTGACAGCCAGCGAGGAAGCAAGGACCTTAGTCCCACCGCCACAAGAAACTGAATTCTGCCAACACCCCATGAGCTTAGAAGAGAACTTCAAGCTGCAGAAAGAAACGCAGTCTGGCCCACACCTAAACTGTAGCCTTTAGCAACCTCGAGCAGAAGATGTGGCTATGCCGTGCCTAGACCCCTGACCCACGGGAACTCCGTGTTACAGACTGAAGTGTCTCCTCCCAAATTCTTATGTTGAAATCTAACTCCAAGGTGACAACACTTGAGGTGGGGCCTTTGGGAGGTGGTCAAGTCATGGAGTGGATCGGGGGGTCAGCGCCCTTGCTTTCTTTCTGCCACATGAGGGGATCATGAGAAGGCAGCTGTCTGCACCTGGAAGAGGGTCCTGGAAGAGAACCCCACCACACTGGCACCCCAACCTCTGACTTCCAGCCTCCAAAACCGTGAGAAATAAATTTCCATTGTTTATAAGCCACCCAGTCCATGGTACTTTGTTTTAGCAGCCCGATGGAACTAGATAATGTATGATAACACATGTGTGTTGTTTCAAGTCACTAAGTTTATGGTAATTTGTTACGCAGTAATGGCCAGCTAGCTATCACCTCCCTCCAAGACTCCTCTCTGACTTCCAGCCTCCAAAACCGTGAGAAATAGATTTCCATGGTTTATAAGCCACCCAGTCCATGGTA
Organism: Pteropus alecto; assembly: GCF_000325575.1. NCBI lineage: Eukaryota > Metazoa > Chordata > Mammalia > Chiroptera > Pteropodidae > Pteropus > Pteropus alecto. The sequence continues at coordinate 9,326,121 of NW_006436810.1, forward strand.
CTTTGTTTTAGCAGCCCGATGGAACTAGATAATGTATGATAACACATGTGTGTTGTTTCAAGTCACTAAGTTTATGGTAATTTGTTACGCAGTAATGGCCAGCTAGCTATCACCTCCCTCCAAGACTCCCGAGGCAAGGAGAAAGAACAGTTCCCAGAACCAAACAGAGGGCAGCCTGACCAGAGCGGGGGCCTTTGGTGGGCGCAGCCACCCCGTGATGGCACAAGAAGGAGGGAGCCGGAGAATGAGGGCCTTGACCTTACGCTCTGTCCCGGGCCCGCCCCGATGAACCCGGACAGCCATCGGTGAACCCAGCCAGAAGGCAGCAGGGAAGGGGCCAGCTGATACGGTCTCATCGGTCAGCTTCTCCGGGCACAGAGCAGGGTGGAGAAGGGTACACAGCAGATTTCAAGAAGCACATGGAATACGTGTCCAGAACCAGGGGATTCTCAGGCCAGCGATAGGAAAACTAAGAGGTTCCTTTCCTATCGTGGCTTATGTAAAAGGACAGCAAAAGGAAAGACAGGTAAGAGTTAAGGTTTTGATTTCTATGTAGGATGAGTAAATAAAAGTATTTTAAAAACAAATCTTGACTTTTCCCCTGTTTAAATGAGCTAATCAAAGCACATCTTTACATAACTTGCTTTACTCAAGAGGCCCCCATACTATGATTGTACTTTAGACCACAACATTGTTCGAGGTCTAGAAAGCGACAATTCATATAATGAGGCTGGCCATCAATCAGACCGCTCTGCGGTTCCTGGGTACATGAGATGGTCCCTAACAGCCTCACTGTTTTCTCCTAGTTTTTCCTTAGAAGAGACAATTTAGTCACTGCTCTGATAAGAATGGGTTTGCTCAACCGCACTGTTATTTTACTTTATAGCTATAGCGTTGAGAACCCGCATTAGTTTGCTGGGGCTGCCGTGACAAAGTGCCACCAACTAAGTGGCTTAATCAATGAAATCTTGTTGTCTCTGGGTTCTAGTGACTAGAAGTTCAAGATCAAGGCATCGACACAGTTGGGGTCTTCTGAGGGCTGTGAGGGGAATTTGTTCCGTGCCTCTCCCCTGGCTTCTGGTAGCCTCGGCCATTCCGGGCTTGTAGATGACATTCTCCCTGTATCTTCACAGTATCTTCCCTCTACCAGTTTCTGTCTTTGTGTCTAGATTTCTGTTTTTGTGAGGACACAGTTGTATTGGATTAGAGCCCACTTTAATGACCTTAACTTGATCATCTAAAAAGACCCTATTTCCAAATAAGATCACATTCACAGGTGCCGGAGGTTAGGACGCGAACAGATTTTGGGGAAGAACATAATTCAACCCATAAGAGAATCTAATACCAACCTACGGTTTAAAGGCAAAGCCTAATTCTAGTAGCCAACTTGTAGACCCCAGGGAATCTCATTTGTCACTGGAGAGAATGTAAAATGGTTTGGCCTCTTTGGAAAATAGTTTGGCAGTTACTTCAAAAGGTAAACGTACACCGACTATGTGACCCAGCCATCCCATTCCTAGGTGTCTGCCCAAGAGAAATGAAAACATATGTCCACACAAAACTTGCACACACATGTTCCTAGCAGCATCATTCATGATAGTCCCACACTGGAAACACTTGAATTGTCTGTCACTTGTAAACGGTTAAACAATATGTGGTATATCCATACAGTGGAATATTATTCAGCCATAAAAAGGAAAACATTATTGATACATGTCATGACGTGGATGAACCTCAAACACATCGTGTTGACGGGAAGAAGATAGTTACAAAGACCACACATTGTATGATCCCTTGTATATGAAATGAACAGAAAAGGGAAACTTATGGAGACAGAAAGATCAGTGGTTTCCTGGGCCTGGGAGCAGAAATGGGTATAACCGTAAACGGTGGGGAGGGATCTTACTGCGGAGATGTTCAAAAACTGGATTGTGGTGATGGTTTCACGAGTCAGTAAATTTACTAAAAATCATTTAATTTGGGAGAATTTATGGTATGTAAATTATATCTCGATAAAGTTGTTTAGGAAAAAAAAAAACTCCCAGTGTCCTTAAGTTAAAAATCACTTTGACTATTTGTAGGATATTCTTCGATAACATATTCAATATACCAAAGCCTGTTTTATGTACCAATGTGGAACCATATTCAAGATAAAGGGAGGGGGAAAAAGCAAAAACAAACAAACAATGTTTAGGACAGTGTGAAGTTGCTAGTATGTGTATAGAAATTTTTCTGGAACGTAACACAAGAAATCAGTAATAGCGGTTTTCCCTGGGAAGGGGGGATGAGGAAGGGATTTTTTCCCTCTAAATTATTTTGTGTCTTTTGAATTTGGTACCACGGGTATGTTTTCAAAAACACGGGTGATTAAACATTTTTAAAAAGTATCAGCACACTACAAACCAGAATATACACTCAACATTGGAGATGATCTTCCAGAAAAAAAACTGCAATTTTTTCCCCATGGACAAGACTGTCGTTTAATAAGTGATTTGTCCAGATTTGATATTTGCTAAGAGTAGTGTCTTCACCTCCACCAAGAAACTGTTTTCCACAGGGCACAGAGTTTTCAATCATGTGGTCATGTTCGAGATCAGAGATTTCATGTGTTCCTGGTGTCCTGCCCACTTTACACAGAAAAACTGAAAAATATTCTCTCATGAAAACTGTTCTGGGGGAGGATACTACATAAACATGAAAGCATTAAGATAATAAATGTAACTGGGAGGCGGATGGGGAGGCCCTATTCATATATTCGCGCTCTTTTCGGAATACTTGCTAGGCCATAGTTAGTAGGGGAAATAATATATTATTATTTTTTTAATTAAAAAAAATTTTTTTATGCCTACAGTATTCCTAAATGGTCTCCCATCCAAGTACTAACCAGGCCTGACCCTGCTTAGTTTCCAAAATCAGATGAGATCGGGCACGTTCAGGTGGCATGACCATAGACGGAAGTAATATATTACACTACAGTATTTGCTTTTCCTTTTAACAATGTTGGCTGCTGTGTAGGATGCTTATGTGACTATTTATCGATTTTTATTCCCTTTTTGTTGATTTACTAATAATGTTATGCAAACTGAGAATAAGATTAAGTTTCTTTCTGAGTCTAGTAAAATGGCATCATAAAAGAGATTTCTATAATGAAGCTATTAGTTTCTAAAGAAAAACAAGGGAGACTTTACTGACCATTCTTGGACTACTTGAGAGACCCAAAGCCTAACAGTCATTTATTCTACCATCCCTCCCATTAGGCTGTGTGGTCCTCATTGCTGTAGGGTCTTGTGAAGGATGAGCTCTTTGCGTTCAGGCCCCTCTGCCCAAGTGGTGCTCTGAATCACTCAGCCCTCTATGGCCTGAGAAAACTCACAGGCGTCACATTTGGCAAACTGTCACCCCACCTCCAGCTCTTCATCACCTCTGGCCAGTCGGCCAAGCAGACAATCAAAAGGCATCCAGGCTTTTTCACAGAGCTGCTCTAATGTGCTAGTAGAGATTTTTTTTTTTTTTTTCTAATTGGCATGGGAGTGGGATAGGGGGAGGGGATTATTATTTCCCCTAAAATGTGTTTCTTTAATCCAGTGCTTTAAAAATGAGATTTTTATTCATATTGGCTGTAGCCGAAGGAAAGAAAGTAAAGAGAAGCATTCATTAATGACAAAGCCGCCTGCTGGTCTCGGGCAAATCTATTTTCAAAGCAGGCTGCATCAAAATTGATGTAGCCACAATGTGCCCCAGTTACATTTACTAGGAATTTTTAATTTGCTTAATGATGAGCTGTCACATAATTCTTACATGCAGTCCCCAGAAAGCAAAGATGCTGTAACTTCTAATTTGCAACTGGGATTTCTACTTCATTTCACAGAACATGGGAAAATGGAAGATAGTGTATAAGAATATCTAATTAAGGTGGATCCTCATAATTCCTACTTAAGGAGTTTTCGAAGCCTTTGAATTTATGCTAAAATTAAATGTTCCTCTGAAAATGTCACTCTCCTCCTCCTTGCTTACCTTACTCTCCTAGCCCTAAGACATTACAGACAATGTCCTTCTCTGGGTTTGGTGTGACTTTTTCAACTGAGAAGTTCTTTTCTAGTTAACTAGAAAAGGATTTTCGCCGAATAAAGGAGTTGACATTTTCCATTGCCGACAGGTCTGCATTTCAGGGCTTGTATCAGATAAACTCCAGCAAGTAACCTTTAATAAGGATACCTGCAGAGCAAGAATGTGTGTACCTGTAGAGCAAGGCTGGCTACTCGGGTTGGAAATAAACCGCTTGTCCGACACTCTGTCCACGCTCGTAGTCTTCCCTGAAGACCCTCCACTGACCCTAGAGAAGAACATGGCTAAATTCCAGAAAAGTCTCCCACATCTTTTATTTCTAAAGCAGCCCTATGATTGATCTAAGTCAATGGACTTCGAATGTTCACGACTCATTTAAAACTGATCTCATCAGTAAACTTTTTTGTTTGAAAAACATTTTAACAAGTGAAAGAAGTGTAAGCTGATGGTATGTATGAATACCTTGCTCACAGATAAATCCTCATTCTGTCTCCAGGACTCTCTATCAAGCATCATAAACATTTGCAAATTTCTCGTTAATCTGTGCCATTTTCCTCACTCCCTCATTGGTGGTCAAAGTTCGTTTTAGAATGACATTTCACCTATTCACTGCTTTATAGAAGTCAGTTCCCATGATTTGTTTGGGAAAATAGGCATGTAACAGTGATACTGTGGGCATTCTAGTGCTGCCCTTTAAAAGCTCTGGCCCTGGGGATTTGGGAAATACTGCTCTGCCCCCAAGACTATTCATCTGGTTGACACTTCAGGCAGAAACTGCTAAATATACCGGCATAAAAAAAAAAGTTTGCTAACCAGGCTGTTTGGGGTATTATTAATGGCCTTGTACAAGCTTTTTGAATTTCAAATTAATACCATTCTTTTAACCATTTGTCCTTCTAAGTCTGAGATGGAACCATGTAGAAGGCAGCAATAACATGGCGGGCTTTTGAAAAATACAAAACTAGACTTTCTGTTCGTCTTGCATCTGTTTGGGGGTGTGCAAATGTGGAGTATACAATCTATGCGAGAAAGAGAAAATCATTTGTGGAGAGATTAGGTAACTACCAATTATGCTTTTAGTCCTGAAGCTGAGTCCTGAATTTGACTCAGCAAAATAAAATAGTGAACTCTTTCACCAAGTTTGCTTTCATCTCAAGATGAGACTTAATATAACATTTTGTATTTTGAACATAGCCTCTGACATACCAGCAAGGAAAAGCAGGCTCATTTTGTTTGTTTTCTCATGCTTCCATCTAGTTTGGGGTGTTAGTAACACCACAGCCGGTGACAGGCAGCTGATCACCAGGGAAAGGCAGCCAAAAAGAAGAACCCAGCTAAGCCATGAGCTTTAGTTCAAATGCTCACATCTCTGACACAGACAATGCCATCCCTTGTGTGTGTGTGAGGGGGGAGTGGGGGAGGGAGGGACGAGAGGGGAGGGGAACCAGGGACAGAGCTTTGTATGGGAATAGTGATGACAATATGCCCTAAGATTCACTTTCTTATTAATGCAGGGTTTGTGTGACTGCACCATGAAAGACAACTGTGTATTTACTGAAAACAGGTCACAGTCATTGTGTGGTGTCCTGGAAAAACAAGACCATCCCCAAACCCATTAAAGGGTGTGAAGTTAATCCTTAGATTAGAATACCCTTTCAGAAATTTTTCATTGTTTATTCTAATGGTCTGGGCCTCTCTGATCCCCTGTGCCCTTGACGTTGATGCCCACCCCCCATCCCCTTTGAAACTTCTATTTTCCTTGGTTTTCTTGGCTGCTTAACGGAGTCCCTTTCTCCTCTGACGCTCTAAATGACACTTTAAAAAATGTCTGTCTTCGAATCCTCTTCTCTTATTTCTCGACACCATTTTTTTTTTTTTTTCCTCTAGAGCTGATTCTCTTCCAATCTGAATACATCCAAAGTCTCAGTTCCAAACTTTACCTTGCCTCCTGAGCTCTGGTCCCTCGTGTCTGATTGCCTGAATGTCTTGCTTCTACTGCAACTGACACTTGATTTTTAAACCCAACTTCTTTCCCCTCGTCCCTCCTTCCAATAAAAGTACGGTCCTTCCGATTTAAAATTTTAAATTTTTGTTGGCATCAGTGTGATACATAATGAACCCAATAGTTTTACTTCATAAACTCCTCCCCCATTTCCTTCTCCCCAAACGCAAACGCTCTCCAAGCTTTGAGCTATTTCTTTCGGTATTCCCTCCTTATCACAAAACAGGCTGACCGCCTGTCTCCGTGTTAGACATTATCCCTTATCAGCGTCACACTGTTGCAATCTGTCCACGCATCCTCCCCAAATAGTTATACCACGATTTTGCTTAGATCATTTTGCAGCAATTCTTTTGACTACTGTAACTCCACGTTGCTAAGTAATATAGTGTTTTAAAAACTACTTAACCTTTCTTCTAAAACTGTTTTTCCTAAAGTTAATAATTGCCTTGGTTTTTCCTTCACTGGGTTGTCTATTTAATTATCATTGCTTAAGCCCCAACTTCTTCACTGGAAGAGCACGTATCTCCTCATTGTGTTGGAACCACCAGGCATTCTATCAGTTTTATCTTGTAGAAGCATCTCCCGGAGGAGCCGTCTGATCTGCTCTACCCCAGGCAGGCTGCCCGCCGGGCCTGTCCCACGTCCTGGAGTTTTTCTTCCCTGTCTACCT
>NW_006436810.1:9332909-9346800 GCF_000325575.1 Pteropus alecto
TTGACAATTCTTTCATTTCTCTGGAGCATATTCACCAGTAGTTTTCTGAGAAAGAGAAAATGATAAATAAGATTTGTGGGACTTTGCGTCCCCGAGAAAGTATCTTTATTTTACCCTAACTCTTTTTTGTTCTCATTCATGCACTAATTCATTCATAACTTAGAAATAGTTGTTTAACCAAGTGCCAAATTCTAAGATGGGAGTCATTTCCCTTCAGAAAATGTGAAGGCATTACTCCACGATCTGTTGCTTTGCTCTTGAAACGTATGAAGCAATTCTAATTTTCTCAGACTTCGGATTTAACTTGGATTTTTCCCCCGCAATGGAATCTTTATGGTTTATTTTCTTTTTCCTTAAATGTTCTGAAATTTCATGATGCTATGCCTTGATCTAAATCTACTTTTTTAATCCACTGCGTTGGATACTAGATGCATCCCAGCCACCTAGAAACTTAGGTCCTTTCATTCTAGAAAATAACCTTTTATGATTTCTGTTTCTTCGTAGTTGGATATTAATTCTTCTCTAATTTTCTTCTCTGTTTTTCTCCCATTTCATCAACTTTTCTTCCAAACTTTCTATTGAAATTTTTTCTTCTATCCTATTTTAATTTCAAAAAGCACTTTCTTATTGTTCCTTTTTTATACCTTCTTGTTCTCCTTTCATGCAGATGATATTCTCTCATTTGTGAGGACACAGATGAGTCGTTTTTTAAAGTCCGTTTCCTTCAAGTTGCCTTTTTCAGCGTGCTTCCATTGTCTTGTGAAAGTTTTTCCTCTGGTTTGATCTCGGCTGTCTGCTCTGCCTTAGGGGTGAAGGGGTGAGCACATACCTCACCTGTGGGCTTTGCTGCAGAGTGACCCAGATGGGCCGTCTCTGGGTGTTTTGGGAGAGACTTGTCAGACACCTCCGGGAAGGATTTTCATGAAGATTGTAGCCCCAAGCAGGGTGACTGCAGATTCATGCCAGGCTGCAAGAGAATTAGGACGAGAGAGGGAGCTCCGCGGGGCCTGGCTTGGTGATCAGACAGGACATTCCGGAGACTGAGGGAAAGGTGCATTTTCACTTGGGCAGAAGTGTCCTGCACAGGGACCCAGGGCTGGGGAGCAGATTGGGAGCTGGATGGCAGCCCAGTCACCCCTTCAGCCAGGTGCCCTGTGCAGAGCTAAACGCGTTCAGATGTGTGTGATGGTTTGGGGCCAGTAAAATTTTACTTTCATCCCAACCTCAATTGTGCTCAGTATTCCTCATCCCAGAACTCTCTATTTTATCTGCTTTTTCCAGAGAATGTCCGAAGGGCGATTGGTTTCAAGAAAACAGAGGGATCAGGAGATCTAATGATGTCATCGCTTCCTAAATAGATTAGCAGCCTCCTCCTTTTAAGATCCACCTTTACTCCCTTTAAGAAGAGCCTGGTGTCACCAGTTTCTGTATCTTTAGGAGGCTCTGCATTGCAAAGTGCATCGCTTCTCAGCTTTCCCCACAGCTGTCTTAGAATTCAGTTCCTCAGTTCTGCTAACTCAGTTACCACTTGTCTTTTACTTTTCAGCTTCCAAAATTGTATTGTCATGCTTCCTCTGTCTGTCTGTCTGTCTGTCTGTCTACCTACCTATCTGTCATTTTTTAAAAAGTCCACTGCCATTTTTGTAGGATTTCTTGAGAGATCAGAATTAAATGAGCATTTCAGTCTGCTTTGTTTATCTAGAAATGGGTCTTGTTTTCAATAGAAGTTGTATATGATTTTAGGACTATTTTTTTTAATCAATAGTTTCTTCCTTTTCCTTTTTCCTTGATCTTTTCATGATTTTGCCTAGATTTAGCCCGATGATAACCACTTTCTGGGAAGAATATGCAGGTGGAGAGTTGTCCTGTTAGGCAGCTGTACTGTGCAGATGACATGTTTTTCTTGCACATCTGGACTAGCTGGCCGGTCTGCTGACTTTTGTGCTGTCCTCAAATGGCTTTGACCTCATCATTTTTTGAGGAGGGCATAGAACCAACACTATACTTCTGCAATAGCCAATTGGAAAGGGAAACCATAATTTTCCTACTCGTGGGTCAAGGTACACTGAAATGCATTTTATGTTTTTTGCTGGCTGAGAAGCCACGAAGGGACTGAACTTTATGTTGGCCACAAACAGGATGATTTCTGATTTTTTATTGCTACACTCGGTCACCCGGCATGACAAACAGAGTCAAGGAATCATAGACTTTTCTAGATGAAAGAGTAAAACCCAGAGAGGTGAATATCACAGTAAGTCAGACATATGTTCTGCTGGGACCCCTTTCCTTTGAGATGACGAGCTTCCCCTTGTGTCCTAGGATCCAGCTCAGCATCTTCTCTTCTATGAAACCCTCCTTCACCATCAGCCCTCCCTTCTAGGTTGATTCAGGTGTTCCCCATACAGCTTGTGCTTACCTCCATTATTCAGGAGAATGTCTTTTCCCTAGACCGCATAGGTCAATTCTTATTCTTTGGCTCCTTTCAGATCATAACTGTCCTTCTCCTAAAGCATCTTTCATTCAGACAGTTAGGTTATTACACAGTTAGCCAGGCTGCAAGACTAATCTTTCAGATTGAACTTGGGTAGTTTTCAGGCCTCTGTAGCAATATATTTACATCGTAGTACAGGCTATTTCTACAAAGGTCTACTTTCAATAATTCTTCATTTTAAGAGAATTTGTCCTCAAATTCTGTGAGTGGGAGCACCTAATCAGAACCGCCTGTATCCTGATGATGTTTGTCATTTATCTGCCTCCCAGACTTGTTGGGAGAATCAGATGAGGTGATGTATGTACTTGAAGATGCTTTGTCAACAGGAATGAGCTGTACAGGAACAAGGTATTATTTTTGCAATACATCCCAGTCTTTGTTTATAGTCTAACCTGAAAAACGGTTTGATGGATTAGAAAATAACATTTAACCTGGAAAAAAAATTTTATGACTTAACAAACCTTTAAATATAACTGTAATACAAGTTGTCTTATGTATACAAAAGAGCGACAGCTTGTTTTGTTTGTTTTCTTTCCTTTTTTTCTTTTTTTGCAGTGGGCTTAAGATTTTTCATTTGGAACTATCTGTTTTTCCCCCTAATATTATTAAGAAATTGGGCTTGTTTGTGCTCAGTCCTCTATAAAAATTATGTTAATTTTGCAAATATAATTAATTTAAAATAGAACTGATGTAGACTGCAGATACCATGAAATACTATAGATTAGTTAATATTTATTTTAGAAATTCTGTGTAGTTCCCTGAGTCTTTTCATCTTGGATTACGAGTCTCTCATCTCTAAAAAACTTTTTGTACATTAACTAAAGCTTGTTTTTAACTCCTTGTTTCGGTATCACTATTGATTATAAATTTTATCAATCAACTTTGAGTGTAATACTATTTATGTACTTACATTTGAGTAGAGAAAATACAAATATAAGCTTTCTCACGTTATTATCCTTCAGTGCTCTTTGTCTGATTTAAGTCTAACATGCATTCATTTCACAGTTAGGTTTTTATACTTTTAAAGACCAGAGGCAATGGTAGGTCATAATTCAAGAGAATGTCTGATAATATTAAAGTGTCAACCTTCAGAATACAGAAAATGTATAATTAGGACATGTTTGTTCATTCTTTGCAATATTATAGGGGCAAAAAAACTTCTGTTGTCAGATTTTAAGTTTTTTCTATTTTTCATTTTAAAAACTGTGTATATTATTTCAATCCAATGAAAAAGTCAGCTCCTTCCTCCCTTCTTTTCTCCTCCCCTCCTGCCTTCTCTGCCTCCATCCTCCCCTCTGCTCCTAGATTATGTGATTGTAAAGGACAGAACTAGAGTCCAGTTTGAACAGTTGGTTCCTGATGGAGAGTTGAGTGCATCTATTTTTAAAGCAGCAATAATGATTGGCAGGTGGGCATTTTCTCTTCCAAAGCTATTAGATTTAAGAGGGGAGGTTTCCGTGGATGATGTGGTCATCACTGTACTCTTTGTTCTTAGCCAAGTGCCTGGCACATAGTAGCTGCTCATTCAGGATTTTTTGAGTGAATGAGTTAATATGCATAAGTGGACCATCAAAATTTGGATTATAATATTGCATTGCCTAAAGTCAATAAATACAGCTCATTTTAAGTCCAGATATGTTTAAGTTCACACAGAACTCAAACCAGGGGAGATAGGTCCTGGTCTATGTGCTTCTGCACGGAACATTTTTCTTATAGGAAAAATGTAGAAATTAAGACTCATTGACGAGTTGTAAGGTGAATGCCATTCTAGTCTCTCTTCCAGATTTTGCTGCCTATTTGGGCATTGTCTTCATCTATTCACCCAGCCTCCTCCTTTCCTGCCTGCTCCACCCCACACTCTGCCTGTTGGTTATCTCACAAGCCCAGAGGCCAGAGTTTAACGTAATGAATGCGTTAAATGCATTCAATATTCTCATGTCTTAAACAAACAAAACAAAACCTTTTATTAAAAGCTTATACATAAAGAATTCATATCACACGGATCTATAAACTTTTACACCTATAAGCTACAATCCAAATAAAGAAACAGAATATTAACCAGAATCCCAGAAGCCCCCTCCAGTTACCGTCCCAGGCCAAGATACTGACTTTCATCAGATTAGTTTTGTCTATTCTTTTTTTTTTTAAATTGTGTTAAAATATATATAACATAAAATTTACCATCTTAACCATTTTTAAGTGTTAAGTACATTCACACTGTCATGTGACCAATCTTCAGAACTCTTTTCATTGTGCAAAACTCAAAACTCCGTACCTATTAAACAATAAGTCCCCATTTGCCCTACCCTGGCCCTTGGCAACCACTATTCTACTTTCTGTCTCTGTAAGTTTGACTCTTCTAGGTCCCTCACAGCAGTGGAATCATACGGTATTTGTCTTTTAGTGACCAGCTTATTTCAGTTTGCCTGTTCTTAAATTCCATTCACATACATAGAGTCGTAATCAGTGCTCAATTGTGTCTTCTGCTCAACGTAACATCTTTGAAATTCTTCCACGTTACCGCATGTTTCAGCCATGTGTTCCTTTTCATTGCTATTTAGTATTCCATTGTATAATTATATGCCACGATTGACTGACTTATCCATTTTCCTCTTGGTGGATATTTAGGTTGTTTTCCATATTGGGCTATTTATGAATGAAGATGTTGTGCATGTTTATATCTTTACACTTATCTTTTGGTGAATATATTCATTCATTGCTTTTGGTGAGCATGCCTGGGAGTGGAATATGGTGTATGTTTAGCCATAGTCAATATTATCAGTTTTCCAGAGTGGAATGAGGGAAGGAGAATTCTAACCACTCTATAATTTTGCCATTACTTGGGATCATTACTCTTAATTTGAGCCTTTCTAAGGTATGTAGTGATATCTTATTTAGATTTAATTTGTATTTTCCTGATAAGTAATAATGGTGAACACCTTTTTTACATGCTAGCTGTACCTAAAGCAATATACAGATTTAATGCAATCTCTATCAAAATCCCATCGGCATTTTTTAAAGAAATAGAACAAAAAAATCATCAGATTTGTATGGAAGCACAAAAGACTCCAATTTGCCAAAGCCATCTTGAGAAAAAAGAATGAGGCTGGAGGCATCACTCTGCCCGACTTCAAACTATACTACGAAGTGACAGTAATCCAAACGGCATGGTATTGGCAGCAACACACACACCAAGGAACAGAATCACAAGTCCAGAAGTAAAATGATATCTATACGGGCAAATAATTTTCGACAAAAAAGCCAAAAACATAAAGTAGAGAAAAGAAAGCCTCTTCAATAAATGGTGCTGGGAAAATTGGAAGGCCACCTGCAAACGAATGAAACTAGATTTTTGTCTATCACCACACACCAAAATTAACTCAAAATAGATTAAGAACCTGAATATAAGACTGGAATTAATAAAATGCATAGAGGAAAACGTAGAAACTAACATAGGACCTTGGACTTAAAGAGGATTTTATGAATTTGACCTCAAAAGCAAGGGAAGTAAAAGCTAAAATAAATGAATGGGACTACATCAAACTAAAAAGCTTCTGCTCAGCAAAAGAAACCATCAGCAAGCTGAAGAGAACCATCCGAATGGGAAAATATATTTGTAAGCAACACCTCCGATAAGGGCCTAATATCTGAAATATACATGCTAGCTGGCTTTTCGATATTTTCTTTTGTGAAGTTGCTGTTTAAATGTTTAATAGTTTTTACATGTTATTTTTGAAAGGATTGTATTTCTTATTGATTTGTAGGGGTTCTTTATTTATTCTAAATATAAACCCCTTGTCTCTCTGTGGTTTGTGGCTTGTATTTTCACTCTTTTAATGATGTTTTTGGTTGAAGACGTTCTCATTGTGAAAAAAGTCTAATTTACCATTTTTTTTTTTAACATTAGAGCTTTTGTGTCTTATGGCTTTTGCCTATCCTTGGGTCATTTTCAGAAGTTTTATAATTTTATCTTTCACTTTTCCTATTAAATCTAAGATCCACCTCAAATTAATTTTAATTGTAGCATATGAGTGGTGAACTCTGTCTTCTTCAATGACATTAGTCCTCAGATCTATTACATTATCTGAATGTGGTTATTTCGAGTCAAGCTAGGCTAGTGGAGATGCCGTGGAGATGCTGGGGGGAGGAAAGACTTCCTTCTCAAGTCGCATCTCTTTAAGTGTCAACTTCTGCAGCTTTGAACCTATGTCCAATTCTGTTCTAGGGCAATTCTAATTTACGAGCATGATGCCACTGTGCAAAAATTATAACTTGTTTAAAAATGGGAGGAAGACATCAGAAACCAGATTTTCCCTTCCAAAGCTAAAATATACCAAAGTTAAATAGGAAAAGACTTTATTGAAGGGTATAGCATTAAGGGATACAGCAGAACTCAGTCTGAGCTTAATTCCCCTGATGCAAGGGCAGTAAGGTTTTAAAGGCTGGGATGAGCAAGTGAACAGTACTGGAGGGCGTTAGCTATGTCAGCTAACTGACTTAACCAAGGAAAAATAAACTCATATTTTAATGACAGGAGATAGTTTTGCAACTTGGAATGAGACACCCACTCAAGTTAGGCTTCTAATCTCTCAGGGAAACTGGGACATAGTGCCCCTATCTCCTTTGATGATGACATTTCAAAGACGATATTCCAATCCTCTGTGGTTCAGAGCTAGAAGCCATTTGCCAGATATGTTTTTCAGGAGTGAGGACTGGCGGCCTCCAAGGGTGGCACTGTGGAGGTCGGTGTCCTGCTCCAAAGCCCTGCCACATACCTCGCCTGGGCTTGTCACGAGAGTCACATCCATGGGGATCACAGGAGCATGGCCTTGGACTTGGTGACTTGCTCCCGTGTCATCCCACTCCATCTCCTGCTCCACTCCGCCTACACTGCTCCCACTGCTCCCTCCTCACGTCACGGCCTAGGGAGGCTTCACCTTCTGCTCAGGACGGGTGGGGGATCTCGGGCATTTGCCACATGGCTTGTCTGGAAAGAAGCTGCGTGTGGGGAAGAGAAGCAGTACGGCTAACAGGGATCAGTGAGGAGAAGCATTGTTTTTTGTTTTTTTGTTTATAACATGGAAAGGTGTTGATGGCAGTTTTTAATGAGAAAAGCAGGATAGAAAATTGTAGCTACATTATGATCTCCGCTACATTAAAATGCATGGGAAAAATCTGAGAGGAAATAAATAAAAATCCAGGGTCACTGGATTTTTTTGTTCATCCTTACATCTTTCGAGTTTTCAGTATTGTCTAAACTTTCTATAATGAACTTATTAGTCTTAGCATTGAGGTAGTGAAAGTTCTTTCTTAAATTATATTAGATTTATAATATAGCAATTGTTTTAAATTATAAGTAAAATTCTAAGTCAATTAAACAAGTGGTGGGAAACAACATAACTTTAAACTCTTGAGGACAAAACATACAATTTGTTCACATTGTAACAAAACCGTACAGTTGATCTCTTTAAAAAACCTTGTTACAAACTATCATACAAACAGGAAAGTGTATAAAACACAAATGTACAGTCGTAATATTATTTTTAAAGCAGAGACCCAGGTAACCACGTAGGTCAATACACAGAAGCCCCTCACATGACCTTTTCCAGTTACAACAAACTCGCTTCCACCTAGTTGGTTTGTGTTACTTCCTTTTCCTTTCATTTCAGTTTTTCCACCTAAATTGCATCTATAAAAAAATAATTTGGCTTTTTTTTGAACTCAGTATAAATGGAACTATATGACAAGTATTCATTTGTGTCTGGCTTCTTTTACTCAACATGCTTTTAAGATTCATATTTTCTAGCATATAATCATTTATTCACTTTGATTGCCGTGTTGGTATTTCGACCTAAGGCTATACTACCACTTATTTATCCGCTCCACTGTTGATGGACTTTTCAGGTCGATTCCAGGTTTTGGCATGTGACAGTGGCTGCTGTCATCATCCTTGTCCTTGTCTTCCGATGTACATTTGGTTTCTGTACCTTAATGTTATGCTAATGAGTTCTACTTATCTGTGATCATAAAGGGAAAACTGATAAAGACGTTGGAATTTAGGAATCTGAAGCTATAGAGCTTGTTGTTATACCTTGGTTCCTTTTCATGACAAATTTATATTTCAGAGGACTAAAAACCCAGCGGTTTTCTTAAATGTCAGAATAAAACTACTATTATTTTAAATGCATTAAAAATTCTTTTAACTGGCAAGAATAAGTCTTAAAAAGCTTTTTGTTTCAAATTAATAGCATCTAAATGTCTCTTTTTTGTGACTAACGGTATTTACCAATATTCCAAATTAGACAATTTTGCTTTTAGCCAAAATCATAAGTTTTTTGGGTTTTTTTGAGCTGGAAGAGATTTTATTTAAAGTATTTTTTTTATTTTTCAATTACAGTTGACATACAGTATTATATTAGTTTCAGGTGTACAATATAGTGATTAGACATTTATATAATTTATGAGTTGGTCACCTGATAAATCTGATACCATACATAGTTATCACAATATTATTGCCTATATTCCGTATGCTATACTTTATATTCCCATGACTGTTTTGTAACGGCCAATTTGCATTTCTTAATCCTTTTCCCTTTTCACCCATCCCCCACAATCCCCCCTCCCTTCTGGCAACCATCAAAATGTTCTTTGTATCTGTGAATTTGTTTGTTCTGTTCATTCATTTTGTTTTTTAGATTCCACGGTAAGTGAAATCCTATGGTGTTTGTCTTTCTCTCTCTGACTTATTTCACTTAGCATAATACCCTCTAGATCCATTTATGTTGCAGATGGCAAGATTTCATTCTTTTTATGGCTGAGTAATATTTCATTGTATATATACTACGTCTTTATTCATTCATCTATTGATGGACACTTGGGTGTCTTCCAAGTCTTCGCTGTTGTAAATAATATGGCAGTGAACATATGGACACGTCTTTTGAATCAGTGTTTTGGGTTTCTTTGGATAAATACCCAGAAGTGGAATTACTGGGTCTTTCTTTGTCTCTTGTTAAAGTCTATTTTGTTTGGTTTAGGTATAGCTATCACAGATTTTTGTTGTTGTTTCTATTTTCACGAAATATCTTTTGAACTGGAAGAGATTTTAGGGACACTATCTATTTCAACCCCTTCATTTCATAAATCAGTAACTGAAAGCTCCTTGAGATCAAATGTTTTCCCAAGGTCATACTTTACTAGTGAGTATAGCAGCAGGACTAGAATGAGGACTTCTGGTTTCCACCAGGTATATATTATTAAACTCCCCCCAAATATTTCATATAGCCGCCTTTCAAACTATGGCAAGTGTAGAAGACTGAGAATGTTATTGTGCCATTGTCACCATCATTATATCTGACTTATTAATATACCCACCTGAGCATGAGCCCCTATGCTTGATTTTCCTGGTATCCCATTTTTATCAGAGGTATGGTTAAATCAGACATATTCTATTGCAGTGGTGCAGTGGTCTTTTTTTGTAATATTTTGATAACAGATGGTAACAGATGTTATAAAATGTTAAATTCTAGAAAGTCACAGCTCTGTATTTACCATAACCATTGGTGGCTGGCTGCAGATTGGAAGAGCACTAGACAGAGCAACTCTGCAACCTGTAATACTGGTTCCAAAAGCCAGTCTGAGGCCCGGTACTGGTTTGGGGTGGTATTTGTCTTGATCTGTGGTAATATGAGAAAAATAAAAGGACAAGAAAAGGAGATTTTCATAAAGTTAACTTTATTCAATTTAAAGGGACTACCTTTTATGCTAAGATTTGTCTTTCCCACTTTTTTTTGTTAGAATGTACTTTCTCTAATCATATTTTTATGGTATTTATAGTTTAAAAATGTTTTTGAGGGCAATGTTTAGAGCTGTTTTATTCACTATCATAGACTCAGTTCCTAGCATAATGACTGACATATAACAGAAATTAAATATTGAAATGGATGAGTAAAAAGTTAATAACGCTAGTTTAGTTACCATTTGGGTGGTGGGGTGGGGAGTATTTTACTAATCCCTGATATGTAGGTCTGAGAAGTTTCAGATCATCACTCCCTAGGAGGAACAGAAAACATCTAGAGTACTGGAGTGTCCTCCCAAAACTTGAAACCACCTGGAACCTCAGAATGTGACCTTATTTGGAGACAGGGTCTTTGCAGATGCAATCAGGTTAAGATGAGATCATAATGGATTAGAGTGGGCTCTGTTCCAAGGACTGGTATTCTTATAAGAAGAAGGATATTTGGACACTGAGACACAGAGAAAAGGCTGTGTGAAGACAGATACCAGAAGGCAGAGATTGGAGTAATACGACTCCAAGCCAAGGAATGCTGGCAATTACCAGACGCTGGACGAGGCAAGAAAGGATCCACCTCCCTCCTCCCTCTCCAAGACTTCAGGGGAGCACGGTCATGCCAATAGCTTGATTTTGAACTTCCAGCCTCCAGAACGGTGAGAGAATACATTTCTCTTGTTTTAAGCCACTGGGTTCATGGCACTTTGTTACAGAAGGCCTAAGAAATGAAGACGGTATATCTAGGAGGTCAGACCAGTGAATGTTGTGGGAAGTAGAAGGGGGCAAGGGCAAGATCTCTAGAGATTGATTGTGTCTCCTATCATCTATTTTGGGGCAAAAGAAAAGAATACCCATGCTGCTTTGTAAGGTGTAATTAATACTAGAAGTGTAGGGGATCATGATCTGGAGGATACATTTCTATTTTTAGTCATGGAAGATTCAGGGGAAATGCTTTGGGGTGATGTAGAGTTTCTGTTAGATATGAATCTTGATGGAAAGTGGTATTAGGCACCTGTTAGAACCCAAAATGAGTTTCTAAAAACCTGGGTATAAATCAATTTTTAAAACTTGTATATTTTAAATGTATTAATATTATAGGAACCCAGTATTTAAATCAATTGTGTTATAAATTCATATATAAGAGAAAGACTAAAGATTAGTTTGGGAAGAAATAGGAATATCCTAATAAATTATAAATTAGCCACCCATTTCATAATTTATATACCTATATATTAGTATATCCCATTTGCCTACACCAAGAACCTTCTATACAAAAGGACAGTAGGTGAATTTAAATAAAATAAAAGTTCAATAAATGCTTGTTGAATGAACGTCTCAGGTAGCTTACATTGTTATCGGAAGTGGTGGGATTACATGGTCTTTATCTGTTGGTCTAATATTTCACTGTTGTGACATGTAACACGTGTTTACTTCTGTGAGGCAGTATGTGAGAAATAAGGAAAAAAACAAAGAGTTATGGGATTAAAAAGGGCACACTACAATCTGAAAAGCTGTCAAACTGTATTTACAAAGTGCACAGTGGCACTTTGCACTAAAGTGACAGTGGCAACCCAAACTCTTGATAGAATTCTTAGGGGAAAGGGATAAGGCTTTAGAGAGCCATATGCATTCAGTTTGGCCACCTGGGGCTCATTTAGTGCACCAGAGCAGTAATTTGCTAAATGAGTCCCTCCTAGTAAAAAAAGAATGAGTAAATAGTGAGCAATTTAGGCATGGTAAACCACTAGCTGCTCAAGGAATATAAAAATGTGAAACTATAATTCGATTCCTTGTTCATAATGTACTAACTAAATGTATTACATTGTATATTGCATATTTTTGAGTTTATTTCTGGACAGAGCTGAGTCCTTAACAATTCAGAGTGAAAGCATCCTAGCTATCAATTCATGCTTCCATTAAAATTCCAACCGCTTATATTAGAAAAAAAAATTCCAAAGATAGTTTCTTTTATCTTGGATCTAAGGATACAAACAGGATTAACCTAGATGCAAAACACAGCAAGTAAGTTATAAATCACACAGCGTAAAATAAACTGTGGCAGTAAATTGAAAATTATGTTCTCTTTTTCTATACTTAGCTGTGAAAATATTTTAACAAGTTGGCATCAAGGTTTGCAACTTTTACATCTGTTGTTTCTTTTCAGGATTATCTTTTAGCATTTTAAGATGTGATTTTTTGAAAAGAATGGGTAGTCAAAAATATGGTATTAGATTGTACGTTTGAAACACTTTAAAGGGTGGGGAGGCATTCATCAGTCACGTGGTTTCAGGATATTGGCCTGTTCCCTACTCTACTTTTAGTATGAGAAGCTATTTCATGGGTGTCTGGAAAACATCTGTCCTGTACTGAAATCCTTTTTTTATTCAGAGATTGTACAGTGTGGGTTGGCTCAGATGGTCTGGATGATTTTGCACAATACTAGTAAGTTCTAAGTATGAGTTTCATTGCCCTTATCAATGTCTACTATTTCAACTATGAGCTTCTAGTTGATCTGGTGTTAAGGGCACTGCCTATTCTTTATGACCTCTCACTTTCTCTCCTTGAAGGCAGAACAAGGGATGGATCACACTGTAGATCCTTGCTCTTTTTTGCCTCAACTCTGATTTTCATTATTCTGAGTACAATGGAATATGGTGTCTGTCGGATTATGAACACTACATGTGAAAGTTTCTTTATACGAAAATTATATTCTGCACTTTTTCTCTGCCCCACACCCCCAGCGCACTGTTCTCTGAGGCTGGAATGGATTGCCTTTTCCTTCATGTTGAAATACTTTAACATCATTCATTAATCCCCACCCCCAATTTAATAATCCCTCATACCAAGTCTGGCAGGCGTATATGATGAAGCCCTCCCCGCTCCCCCTTCTCCAATACTTTGGATACTAAATTCTCTGAGCAATGTTTTCTCTTTAAAAACATTTTCCTTTGGAGGAGGTGTTTTGGTTATAAATACCTTCAAAGAGTAAACAAATTCCTAGAGGATAAAAAAGACAGGGTCCTAATTACTGTGTAAAGCTAAATGACAAGAACCAGAGCTAGATTACGTATAGTACTATAATTTCTTAGGATGTAAATGGACATTGGGCCAATGGTGACAGTATTTATGATTAGAGCAAATTTTTCTTGAGTTTGTTACATTAACTAAAAAAATATAACTCTAGAAAGCAGATATATGGGACTTGATATATATTATTTCTTAATGGAGCAAAAATTAAAGAGGTTTGTAGAAAATCAAGTGAGGAACTAACAAATATAAAGTTTAAGTACTGTAATTTAACATGCTTTATTTTTTTAGTCTTATTAAAAGAAAGCTAAATTAAAATACTGTTCTTTTTATTTCTAGAAATAATAGCCTGTATTAGGGACTACTCAAAGCAACATATAGATTAGTGTAGTTGAAATTTAACTCCAATGTCATTACCTCTTTCTCTGTCTCTTTGCTTTCTTTCAGAGACTGATCCTTCAGCAAGTATTCAGTCTCAGTTGTGCCAGAAAATCTCATCCAATGGTAGGTCTATATTGCCTGACTTCCTAGACTAGGTCAGTTCCCCTTGTTTTATTTTTGTCCTTTCCCATGGCACCTTGTAT
>NW_006436810.1:9346817-9348373 GCF_000325575.1 Pteropus alecto
TTGCTGAATATCTTTCTTTCTAATCTATAAGCTGTATGAAGGCAAAGACAGTATCTGATTTATTCAATTGCTGTAACACAGTGACTGGTATATAATAGTTTACAATTATTTGTTAAATTGGCTTGGGAGAATCCAATTTAAAAACTGGAACTCTGTGCTGTTGATTGAATCAAAGTGGAATAAAATTAGTTTCATGAGGCCAAGAGGTAAGACTTAAAAAGAAAAACAGAAAATCATTTTCAGGAATTTCAAGAATCAAGATAAATATTTATTTATTTTTGTACTGGTAGCTTCCTTCATTCCTCTTCAGTAAAGCTTTGTAGATAAGCTAAGTACAACTTTCCTTGCCCTTATCAATTTTTTGGTATTTCTGCTACAAAGTTCCAGTTGACCTCTCTCTCATCCCCCCCATCCCAGTTTAGTAACTTTACTGACGTTAAGACAGGCCCTGGATATAACTGAAAGATTCACCTCTGAAAATCCAGATTTATAAAACAAGCTGGGGGAATGGTAATCCAATTAAAAAGGGTTACTAAATTCTTTTAAATAATAAGCTACCCTAGTCTAGTCTACCATATCGTTTTTACTGACAAGAAAGTACACCTTTTCAGAGCACAACTGAACATTGTAGCAGTAGAAAATTTTTTTCTGAATGTTGAAAGAAAAAAGACGTAAAAGGGAGCACACAGAATCAATCCCTCTCATATCCCACCAATGTCTCCATTCCAACATTGCTTCTGCTTTCCACGTCATTGTTACTCTAAACTTTCAGATCAATGGGGAAAAAACGAGGCCCCTGCCTTTTGCCCTTTTACTTCTCCATACACATATGGTAGAGGATCGGCTCCAGGTTGCACAATTTCCACTAAGCACATTCAACAGTTGTCCAGGTTAGAATTTCCAGATACCGCCTGTCTTCTCCGACCTTGAAATAGTGGGGGAAAGTGAAGTTGGTTTACTTTGATGGCCAGTTACCCTGCAGTGTGTGTGTGTCCGAATCTCAGACAATGGGTGGAAGTCAGGACCAAGAACCGGGGACCTTTGTACCATCTAGAGTTCCTCAAAGCCCTTATTTCACATTATTAGGGAAAATGAAAATCTGGGGAGCGGGAGTGGGAGGATTGGGTGCAAGTTAATGAACAAGAACATTCCCTGGCACAGAGTTCAACAGCAGAGGGCACAACACGCACTGTTCAAGGGCGGCTGCTGGCTGCAAGGAGGGGCAGGGCATAACGTAAGGATCTCTGGGGCTTGTGGTTCGCCTCGTTTTCCCGCGCACGCCCGTCCCCGCACTAGCACTACAACTCCCATGGCGCACCGCGCACCTCTCCCCACCCTCGGCCCCGCCCCCGAGGGCTCGCAAAGGAACCTCCCGGGAAACTGCCCCCGCCCCGCCCCGTACGCCCGCGTCACGTTTGTTTACTCTGAGGCCCCGCCTCCCCCGGCCGCCGCTCTCCCCACTCCTCACAGGGATGCCGTCACGCCGGCGATGCATATTCATGAGGCTCACGTGGAGCTTCCACCGCCCTCTTTCCCGCTCCCGGCGCGTGATTAAT
>NW_006436810.1:9349833-9363265 GCF_000325575.1 Pteropus alecto
CGCCCGCGATCAGCCTCGGGAGGAAAAGGCGACAGCAGTCATGGCCCCCGGCCGTCCCCAGTTGACCCCGGCTGGGAACGGGACGACCGCGGAAAAGGCGCCTCTGCTGCCCACCCTGTACGTGCAGCTCCACGGAGAGACCACCCGGCGCCTGGAGGCGGACGAGAAGCCATTGCAGATCCAAAACGACTACCTCTTCCAGCTGGGATTTGGGGAGTTGTGGAGGGTGCAGGAGGAGGGCATGGACTCGGAGATTGGCTGCCTCATCCGCTTCTATGCAGGTAAGGAAACCACCTGCACTTGGGTGTGTAAGGTGTAAACACTTCCAGTCCTGAGGAAAGAGTCCAGGCGGCGGTCTGTTGGCCCCACCGCAGAGTAATCGCAAGTCCTCGGCAGTCTTTGTTAACTTCTCTACTGCTTTCACGGGCAATCTGTGTAATACTCAGTTGAGCAATTGTTCATTTCGAGAGTTTGGCCAGTCTTGAGGACTCAGAGGTTGGGAAGCAATGTGAAGGAGGTGGCAGAAAGTATAAGAAGGAGATATTTCCGAAAGAAGCAGTAGTACATTTAACAGTGAACCGGCTGCCTTTAGGCCTCGTTGGGGGGCGTGTTGGGTTTGGGGGCAGTTTGGGATTTCAAGTAAACTGTCATGTGCACTTAATACCAGTAGAGGAAAATGTCCAACAAAAGTGCTTTAGACCAGGAGCGCCAAGCCCGCCCGGCTGCGGACCGGTACAGATCAGTGTCCTATTAGGAACCGCGGCACAGCAGGAGGTGAGCGGCCAGAGAGCCAGGAAAGCTTCATCTCTGTTTGCCCCCGCCCCCCTCCCCAGCACTAGCATCACCGCCTCAGCTCCACCTCAGATCATCCAGGCATTAGATTCTCAGAGGAGCACTGGTCCCTGGTGCCAGAAAGGTTGGGGACCACAGCTGTAGAGCATTCTCCCTACACTTGACTGTCTGAAAGTGGCCATTCTAGCGGCAGTATACCCTTTGTCGGTTGGTGCAGGTTCAGCTTTGTTAGGCTTACTTGCCCACTTAGTTCTTACAAACCTAACAGATAGATAGGATCCTTTTTAGTGATACTTTTTCCCAGTGCTTTTTTGCTATATTTCAATTTATTCTCCAGGTTTGATTCTTGCATCAAAAGTTATTTTGCCTTATTTCTCGCTTCCAACTTTGATAGCCAGAACTGACCAATGCAGTGTGACTTGTCATAGGGATCATGACTTTTAAGTAGTTACTATCTCTTGAGATATGATCTAAAATCCTCATTCTTTTTTCTGTTCTAGATTCAAATTAAAAAAATTTTTTTGATCTCTTCCAGCTTTATTGACGTGTAATTGACATCAAATTCTTGGTAGGGGTGACTCATTATTCTCTTTTGGTTGAAGACTTACTTGGTGGGTACTAAATTAGGGAACTGTAGATCCTGGTTGCTGTATTTGGGCTCTGTAAGTTGTTTGCATCCTTTTCTCCCTCTGATTTGGAGAATTACATACTTACTGATAAGGAATTTTATCAAGGTAGCATAACAAAATTAAATCAGGATAGTTAAATCTTCCCCAGCTTTACCATTCTAGGTTGTAGGTGTTGGTGGAAAAGTAATCATACTTGTAGCTAATCTGTAGCCATTCTTTCTACTTAATATGTTTTTGGTCCAACTTGTGTCCTAGTGCCAGTTTAGTTTGAATGAAGAAATCTTTACTCCTCATTGAAACATGCAAGATCAGTAGCATTACTGGTGAGATGTTCTTTTGAGTTTCATTGAAGCTTCTCTGTTGTTCAGGTGGATTTCTGATGGATATTTGCCTTATAAAGAAAATTATATCAATACAATAGCATTTGCAGTTTCCAAAGATACTATCTCAGCTGGATGACAGGCCTTTAAAAGTTTGTGACCTTCAAAAAAGGTGATTTTGTTTTTATGTAGGAGCAACAAATACTATCCTTTATTTCTGTAGCTCATCTAATTTGTAAAATTACAAAAGCGTTAAATGGTAATCATACTTGGAAAGAGAATATTTTGTTACTATGAGAATGATCAATACTCAACCAAACCAAAGGAAATGTGAATAAATGTGTTAAATAGTTTTGAACATATTTTATATGGGAAGAACTCTGCATCCCTTGTTTTCCTCATGATTGGATATGTCGATCCTGGTAAATGTTCATGAGAAAGTTTTGGGTGTCATGGTCATGAAATTTAAATACGATTTCCCTGGATTGTTGTCTCTTTAAGTATGTCCAAAACATTCTGAGTGAATGATATACAGGATTTTTTTTTTTTTTTTTTTTTTTTAACATCTCAACATAAAAGTGACATTATCTTTTTGGTTATCTTAAATTTCTGCTGTGATAATTTAAATTCTTTTGTTCTTTATGAAAAGCAGTAATTGTTACTTTATTCTGGATTTATTTGCTTTATTTCTGTATACACACCATAAATACATATATGCCCCTGTGTACACATTCATACAAATAGCTAATGGGAGGCCACACGTAGTATCCAACCTGTTCTTGAATATGAAGCCAGTGTATGGGTGTCCTAGAAAGAAGATGACTGATTATTATAAAGATGTCTAAGTGTTTGTTTTTTATACAAAGTTGAGCTTATTTTAAGCCTGTGTTAATATAGCAAATGTCTCTGTTGATACTCATTTGCCATACAACATATTTTAGCAAAAATGAGTCTAGTCTACCTTACCTTTTGCAAGAAAGTTTAGTTATTGATAACCAAAAGGTCCTTGTTTTAAGGTGGTCTTACATGTTATGGGAACATTGTCAAGACTTTACATATAACAAAAGTTTGCACCAAACTGAAGGAGATTCCTGGAAATTACCCCTGGGCTGCAGTGGCATGCAATACGCCCAGCTGGAAAGTGTACCATTTTGGTAGTAATTCTTTTATTAGGAAGAAGAGAATGTTTGTTTTAGGGGACACCCTTTAAGAGGTTGTTGTGTACCACATTTGTTTTTATAAGTTTACATGTAACTAACTCCTAAATTTACTGCTGATGCCTTTTGAATATCTTCCTGTATTTAAATTGAGCTCATTATCTAGTTTATCTAGTCAGCTACATTTTTTTAAAGTTGTCCTTAGTGGAGAGCTGTCATTCTCTTGAGGGTTACCTTTCAATTAAATTTTACTATTTATTACCTGACACAAGGTATTCGTAAGAGGCTTTGAAAGCTGTTTGTGGTTGCCTCGAATATTTAAATATTTATTCGGGTAAAGTAAAATGAAAGTCCTTAAAGAACTAAAAGGTGCTGGACAAAAAATACTAATTACAAGGATGTTAATGAAAATGTAGTTTGGAAATTGTTGTCGCACCTGTCAGTTATTCTTTTAGATGATTTAAAATATGAAAAAATTTAAATGGCTTTATCTGAAGTTACTCGTTTTAAGTATTGTTAATGTACATTAACATTTAATTTCCTTTTAAAATCAGCTATCTTAAATTTTACCTTAAAGCAAGTTAAAAAAAATTTAGGTTAAAAAAAAGTTAAGAATTTAGGTTGCTTGACATAAGTTATGGACTTCAAAATATTAATGAGCTTGTGTTTTGGACTCTTGAGGAGGATGAGTCATTGATAAAGTGATATTAAACTATATTTTTTGTATTTTTGACTTTCTACCACCTTTTAGATTTAGTCTAGGTATTTCAGTTCAGATTTTAATAGTGTGGAAAGGACGTTGACAGAATGGAGAGCACACTCACTGTGCCCAGTGAATCTTGGACAAGGTATTTTTATGTGTGACTTCTCGGGATTGCTCAGAATGATCTTACCCCTCTCATATTTCTTCTCTTTTTTTCTTCTGGGAATGATCGAACCTTATATGGTTTCCTACATGGAAACCAAGAAGGGTGGTTCAGCATTAAGCTGTAATATTGACGAGTAGGCTCTTATTACTATAATTACAGCAGTATTGAGTAACGTGGTATGAACATGTGACACCAGTGTGTGCCTGAACAGTCCTTTTAAGAACAAAGGGCTTAACTTTATTTTTGTTGTTTTTTATATTTAAATTTTATGTTTGTTGTTTTTTATGTAAAGTACAGGCTGTCTTTTCCTTCATAACTGTGGTTTGATAACATCTATTAATATGCTGGGTTTTATTTTTTTCAAAAATCTTAAAGGGTTTTTACATAAATTATCTCATTTGTCCTTTCAAAAACATTAGGGAGGAGTTGGTGTCAATCCTCTTTTCAGATGGAGAAACTATGCACAGAGAGGTTTGGCTCTTGATTGTGGTTTTTCAGTTCTTGGCAGAACTGAGAATAGAGAGCTTGGGTATTCTGTTTTGTAATTCATATCGCTTTCTATGAATCAGTGCTATATTTCATTTACACTTTAATTTTCACTTGGTTGAAAGCATTCAGAAAATATGCTATTTTTGTTGGTAACGAGATAATATTACCTTCCAGTCCAAAGTAAAATGCGGGTAGTTCTGTTTTTATCACGCAGCCTTTAAAAAGGTGTAAAGATCCAACACTGGCAGATAAGTAGACAGTACAGAAAGAGTTCTCAAGTGTTCTAAGCTATCCTAGTTGCAAATAGTCATACTTGCTTTTAAGTTGATATGAAGTAAAGTTTACCTAGTGATTCTTTATTTTCTTATTCAAGCATGCTTCGTTTGGTAAACTGTAAATCTTCACTGGACTGTAAATCTTCATTGGATATAGAGAATTAACACTTCATCTGGAAGGTGGATAACTTTGAAGGTGGAGAAACATTTTAAAGAAACATTTCAGTTTCTTTAAAACATAGCTGTACTTGTAAAGTATTGAAAATACCTATCATGAAAGATTTGTTTAAACCTTTTATTTTAAAATAGAATTATTTGTACTTTAATGATCAGTAGTTTATTGGCATTACTATGCTGTTGTACAATTTTTATAATTTATATGTTATATGGAGTTAGAGGCAGCTGTTCTCCCTGAATTTCAGTTATTCCTGAAATGGTGTACCTTTTGTGCTCATTGAAATAATTGTAGGGAGAGGAGATGTGTATGAGATTGTAAAGTTTCTGCATTGAAAGTACCTTTTTGTGGTTTTAAGATTGTTGGATCACCCTTCTTAACTGATTGGTTGTCCAAAGATTATTATTTTTAAAGTGTAAGGTTTTTGTTGTTTCTTTTTCTTTCTTTTTAGAACTCTGAATTTGATTTATTGGTAGCATAACATTCATTGACATTGTACATGATCCCAGCCTAGTGTAATACTTGGCATTTTAGTTTAAACATTTGTCGAATTGAATTTGTGGAATTTTGTTAAGCAGCTGGTGGTATGTGCCCCGATTCTTCAGCCTTACATGTTGTTTGGGCCCCCAGAGATGTGTTAAACGTACACACAAAATGCATAGAGGCATTTCTCCCATGGCAGGAGATTGTAGATGAGCTGCGTAGTATTAGTGTCTTCTGCTTCACCAGAGTGGAGCTCTGTGTGGATCTTGAGAAAGCATTTCCCAAACTTTTCTTAGAGTTAATAGGTGTTTTCACCCCTCTTTTTTCAAAGGCATCTCTCACTTCAACTTTGAAATTAATTTAATGAGGCATCTTAGATTTAATGATTTTGGTATGTGCCAGAGTTGAACATTGTTCAGCCTATCTGGACAGGAGAAGGGTTTAATTGTTGTACTTTGAAAATTGAGAGATTCTGAAGCCACTCAATAGAAAAGCTTTTCCTTTAAAGTTGCCTGACAGTTTGAAAAAAAAAGAAAGAGATGTTATCAAAATGTCCACAACAGTATGGGAAAATGAAGCCTTTTTTAAAAATCCCACCTTCTAAAACTTACTCTACCCTTTTAATCCCAGGCATCTGGTACAACTGGTAATGAGCAGTTTTGAATCCGGTCTCACTCCAGCCTCACGTTCCTGTGCTTCTAGGGCAAACCCTTTTTTAAACTTACCTTTGGTTTTCTAAAAATAGTATAATTGAAACAAAACCCAAAAATTGACCATGTAGATTCTTTAGACATATAAGGTATTTATAACCTAAGTCTGTGACTGGTTGTGCTTGGATTTGGATGAAACTTCAGTTTTAGGCTTTGGAAACTTTTGATAAATTGAAACTCAGGGATCTGGAAAGAACAGACTTTAATGATACTTTTTATTAAAGAACATTAGGATTTTGGTTAACTATGAAATAGCAGCTCTTTCAAGTTGTGTGATGTTTAGAAGCAAGCATAGTAACAGTTACTGGATTACTGAAGTGTTATTACACTTTGTTTTAGAGGTAGAATGGTTTTGTTCATATATTATATACATTTATGCTTGGTATAACTTTCAGTATGTTAAATGAAACAAAGCATAATCATCCCGTAATGCCACATTCATGCTGAAATAATTGTTTCCCTATTGTATTTTTACATTTGAGATGGCTTTAATACATTGTAAAATATATTTAATGATGAAGTGTGTGTTGAGGTGCAATCTAGTGGCTTCTGAGTTTGGAACCTAGAACTCTATTGGAAATTAGTGAAACACTCTATTTGTAGGTAGTATGTATTTTATGAATTTATAAATGTCAGTACTTTAGCAAAAAACAAAACAAAACAAAATAAATCCAGAATTTTTTTCATATACTTTTCTGAATGAAGCTTATAAAAATAAATCAGCCTCATTTCCAGTGATGTGAAAGCATTCAGTTGAAAACTGAATAAAACTTGAGATACTGTATTTTTATTGAAAAAATCTATAAGTGGACACACGCAGTTCAAACCCATATTGTCAGGGGTCAACTATAATTTGCTTTTGGACCATTTCAATAATGAGTGAAAAATCTAATTAGAAATTTGAAATAATTAGGATTGGTTGATTTTTCTTTTTAGTTTTTCTGCTTTTCAAGCTGGAAGAATTTTGTGTTTGTTGCTATTTTTCTACTAACTCATGCATCTGATTGAAGAGCAATTTTAGAGAATGAATCTTTTTCTATACCTGCCTCCATTAATAACATGTTTGAACGTTTGGGCATTCTTTTCAAACATGAGGCATATTTTAAAATATAGCAAGAGAAAGTATGATCTGTAATTGTTTTCATTGCCTATTAATTATCTGGATTTTACAATCAATTTGCTTCTGATACATGATCCAAAGAACAAAATTTTATCCACGAACCAATTTTTTTTTTTTTTTTACATTTATTGTCAGCTAAGAGAAATATATTCCTAAGGTATTCTTTCTTTGTCCCTATTCGTACAGTTGGTTTGGGTGTACCTTAGTGTTTGAATGGGTGCTATATTATGGTTCTTGAGATTGACTGCTGTGTCCCAGGGTTGGGTGAAAAGAACTTTGTTCTTTTCAAAAACAACTGGGGGGGAACAATTTGTACCATTTTATCTCCCACTCGGACTGAAGAATATGGTCTTTTGTTTAAAGAAACTAGTTTCAGAGTCAGGAAGCTTGGTATGCCTCTGGGCATTTATTTTAACTTCCCCTGGTCTTTGTTTTCCTCATCAGTAAAAGGATGAGCTTGAGTTAGAAGAAATCTAAGATCTTTCCCAACTCTTAACATTCTGGGACTCCATTAGGGAGCCTGCCCTTCAAATTAGAAGGACTAAAAATTGTGATTGTTTAAAGTTCTGTAAGATCTGTTCATGGCTTGGACCTAATATATACAAGATAGCCTGAGATTGCCAACCAAAGCAGACCACCTTTTTGGTGTAGATTAGGACTAATGACAGAATAGAGAAGATGAGTTTCAAGAAATATGTCCTTTTTAAAGTTAAAGTAACATTTTTCTCTTACGTTGATTTATAAAGCAAGATTCTTGTTGATAAAGGTTACTGTAATGATAACTCTATTTGAGGCATCCACATGTGAGCTGTGTGCCTACCTGTGCCTAGAGTCAGTAGGAGAAAATGCACTTAAAATGACTTTTTGTTTTGTTATTTTGATTATAGAATTTAGGATCCTGTAGAGATCTTAACATTTGTATTTTTATAAATGAGGAAAGCAAGCTGATAGAGGTTAAGTATCTGGTCCAAGATCAAGTCAGTCTCAGAATTAGGAATGGAACCCAGGATTTAGATTATCTGTCCACTGTTCTTTTTTTCTCCCACACTGTGAACCTATATACTTACTATTTTTGGATCCTTCTTATATTTAGTATTCAAAATAAAAGTTTAAAAAATGGAGTGTGTTTCATACAGTTGGTGGTCTCTCTGTTACTTCAGGTGTTTCTAGTCTTTTTTTTTTTTCATTCTGATCAATACTTTGAGAGATTGCATATCACTTAGATTATAAGGGAAGCTTCTAATAGAACAGTTGGATTTTTAAAAGAATGTACATGTTGGAAAAATAAATCATAGAATTAAAAAAAACATTTGGAAGAAAAATCAAATTCCCACTCAGACATTATGTTCTTTAAAAGATTCCATATTCATTATTTTCTTTATTTCATTTTTTTTTTTAAGAAAAAAAAAACTTGTCTTCTCACAATTAAATGCACATAGATTATTTAGGTACACATACACACTTCTACTTTTTTGTGATGTAAAATATCAGAACAACTGGGTTTAGTAATCTTTGGGGTTTATTTGCTGGTTTTGGAAGTCTGATTTATCATGAAATTTGCTACGGTTGGAATATCTCCTCTCAGAGAGAAAGAACTGTCTTGTTCCTATTAGTAAAAAGACAATCTGTGAATATTTTTAGGGGTGAGAGAGATTCTCTTTTACATTAAGTTCCATTTTTAATTTAATCATTTGCATTAAGCAACATTTTAGCTTCCCATGTAGTTGGTATGCAATATTATATTAATTTTAGGTTTACAGTATAAGGATTTGACATTTATATACCTTAGAACGTGATCACCACACTAAGTCCAGTAATCATCTGTCACTGTGCAAACCTATCACAATATTATTGCCTATATTCCCCTGTACATTTTTCATCTGTGTCCCCAGCCCCTTCTCCTCTGGCAACCATCAGTTTGATCAGTTTCTGTGAGTCTTTGCGTTTTTGTTTTTTTAGATTCCACATATAAGTGTAACCGTGTGGTATTTGTTTTTCTCTGACTTATTTCACTTAGTGTAATACCAGCTAGATCCATTTATGTTGTTGCAGATGTTAAGATTTCATTCTTTTTATTGCTGAGTAATATTCCATTGTATATATGTACCACATCATCTTTATCCATTCATCTATTAGTGGACACCTAGGTTGTTTCCATATTTTGGCTATTGTAAATAATGCTGCAGTGAACACGGGGGTGCATATGTCTTTTCAAATTAGTGTTTTCTTTTTCTTTGGATAAATATTCAGAAGTGGAATTGCTGAGTTGTATGGTAGATCTATTTTTCGTTCTTCGAGGACTCTCCATACTGTCTTCCATAGCGGCCACACTGATTTGGGGTCCTACCAGCAGTGCAGAAGGGTTCCCTCTTCTCTACATTCCCTCCAACATGTTATTTGTTGACTTTTTGATAGTAGCCATTCTCACTGATGTGACGTGATATCTCAGTGTTTTGATTTGCATTTCCCTTATGCTTAGTGATATTGAGCATCTTTTCATATGAGATGATGGTTCATTTTTAATATAAGGAAGGGAAGCTTTTAAAGTGGAAAAATATGAAGGGTAAGAATACATTGCATCTGGCGTAGAATATGTACTCCAGATGCTGAAGCAAAGGAGAAATTTCTCTTGATGGTCTCTTAGAGAGGGAGTGCGGCTGGGGGGCAGCTGACCTTCAGCTTTATGTAATAAGCATCTCCCCTGAAGGAGACTCTAGCTGGAGGAGACTCGTTCTTTTCCTTACATACACCCCACTCACTTTATTGTGATACCTGCTTTATTGCGGTGGTCTAGAACTGAGCCCACACTATCTTCGAGGTGTACCTCTACTTGATTTGAGTCCTTTACGTCCTTAAGCCTCATTTATCGGAGGGGGGAAGGGTGATAAAAAATATCCCAAAGAACTTTGTGAGGTTCAGATTTGATGATATATGTGGAAGTGCTTTGTAAACTGTGAGGTGTTATACAATGTAGCATGGTTTTATTATTTTTAGCAATGGTAAATTGCCACAAATGTTAATTAGAGTTAATTAGGGCTCATTAGGGAAGATAGGATATACTGTTGCTCAGTGACACTGGCAGACCACTTTTATTCATTCATTCATTCCTTTGTCCAGTAGTTACTACGAGTATCTACTATGTCAGAAGAACTCTTGATTCAAAGATGGCTAATTTTAATTTTCTAGGATCCCTTGAAATGCTTGTAGGTTTGAAGGCATGTTTGTGGAAACAGTAAGCAAGCTAACATTTACGATACAATGGTGCAAAGTATTCTGATAGAGGCACAGTGTTCACAAATTACTGTAACATCAGTAAAGGAGAAAGGTTCCTGACTCCACTGTGTGACTCCCCAGAAGGCCTTTGAGTCGAGTCTTGAGGAACCGGACAGAGTAGGCTGTTGCCATAATTCTGGCAAACGAATTATTTGAGGAGCAACCATAAATTACAAGTTCAAAGTCCAGTCAGACTGAGTTTAGGATTAGTGATTCCAGTTTGGTGCTTTAAGATTTACCAGGTACCTTTCTGTCTAGGCATCTAGGCCTTTTTATCCCCTTGAATCATTTGGGCTCCATTTAGTGTTATAGTTTGTGAGGATCTAAGTTATAGGTTAAGCAAATATTAATTTTGTTTTTGAAAAGAAAATGCAAATGTGCACATGCTTGAGGTTGCTCTGGATCCAGGCAGGGGGTCTACAGTACACTTGAAAAATATTCTCATATCATTTTTTAAGGCCTCTAAGGGTTTTGCTTTCCTTGAATTTATGAGATTTATGGGAATTGCTATGTTTATCTTCAAGAGACAGGCACTTTCTTTTAATTTAGTGTGGTTATGTAGACTACCTACCTTAATGTAAAATTTGGAGGTTGATGAATTGGTAATAATCCAAGGGTATTATTTTTAACTTTGCCCATCTAGTGTCTGGCTCTTCATTGATGAAGGAATTTTTTTAAAACTTCTATGTGGACCAGGAGGAAACACAACTCTGAAGTGTTTATATAAGCAGAAATAACTCATTTATCTATGGCTGTAAAACCTGTCCTATACCTATGGCAAGTTAAGTCCTTAGTAATGGCCTGTTACAAACTTTTTGTGTGTGTTTTAAGTGGAAGTCAAATGTCTCTGAAATAATGTCTCCTGTAGTAATGCGAATGACAGCACTGGAAGAAGATCTTCATTTTGCTTTTTATGTTAGTTTTAAAATTATGACAAGCACCATGGTAAAAAAAAAATAGTTCTTCAGATCCTGGCTGACTTAAATAAGTCATGCTTCAAGTTCAAATGAAAATACTCCTAATTTAGATGAATCAGCATTCGAGTTAATTACCTGCCAATGTGTATTTTCCACTCTCATTAGCACCTTTTTGTCCTCTGTGACAAATTTTTACAGAGACCTTAGTTATTAGAGCAATATCAACACTGGACAGGTTGATTTTTATGGGGCATATTAACAGAAATGTTAGCATCAATATAATAATGAGAATAGTTACTAGCCTTTGTGATTATGAAGTAGACACTCAAAATCCATTGTTCTGTAACCAGGTCATAAGAGAAACTTGGCATTTTTTTTTTTTTATTTTTTTTTACCAAATCTTAATAGTATTGTCTCATTGATAAATACATGATGACAAAAATTCTATAAACAGATACCTTGGAACTGCTTAGAAGATAATGCCGTTCTGAAGATACCACACAGAAGTCCATTTCTGAGAGTAGGGATCGTTTTGTTAATATATGTGAAATGCTGGTTTAAATCTCGAATAGGCCTATAGCTGCTAGTAGAGTTGTCATTGCTTCCTGTTTCTGTAGATGTGCCTGAGATTCCTCCCCTAGCCCCCCAACCGAACAACAAAACAAAAACAGTTAACAGCCCTCTTGGTTCTGAGAAACTGATAGATTAACCCAGGTGGCATCAACCTCCAGATAATAGAGATGGATGAAGTTGTGGTGTTCATTTATTTTTAAGGTGCTATCATAAGCACAACGATACTTACTCCCTTGCACAATACCTTCTTTATCTTTTAAAAACATTTATAATATTGGAGTAGACTAAACCAGAGTTGTTTGTAAACAGTTACTAATTCAAAACCTGCTGAATGTTAATAATGTAAGTAATACATGCTAGGGTATAGCTTTGCCAGGCTTCACGGGTAAAAAATGGATGAGAATGTCATGGACGTCTAGGGAGGGCGTAGAATCTGAGCACTGGAAGGGACCGGGGCATCCAGACCAGTTTCTTACCTAGCATAGAAATATGTGCTTATGCATTCCTGATTGATGGTCATCAATCAGTGCTTACTAGGCACTTTATTGCAGAAGGCCATTGAATAGAGGCTTGCTCCTTGAAATGTGATGGATCTAGGTACCAGTATCATCACTATCTCCCGGGAGCTTCTAGAAATGCAGAATCTCAGGCTGCAGCTCAGACTTACTGAATAATTGGCATTTTAACAAGATCTCTAGGTGATTCATCTATACAATACAGTTTAAGAAGTGCTAGCATTGGACGAATCAGGAGTGGAGGAGGTTAGAATTGGAGGAGAGAAGCCTAAATTAGGAGCTTGTGTGGTTCAGTGAGATACTGAGGGCCTGAATAGAGCACTAGAGAGAGAAAAGGAGACCAATTAGACGTTATCCTAGGACTCAGTGCTAATTGGCTGTTTTGGTGATCGAAGCTCAAAGATGGCAAGTTCACAGTTTGAGTGATGGGAGAATTGTAGGTCAGCTCATAAAGCTTGAGAACCAGGCACTGTACTTAGGGGTTGGTGATATAAGGATGAATGACAGAGTGTCTCCTACTCTTGATATTTACAAATATTTAGCAGTTGAGGATGGATTTTGCTGAGAGTGAGTTTGAGATGGTAATGCATGTTAAACTGACTGTAGCTATCCGTTTAAGTGGTATGTGGACCTGGCTTACCACCCAGCTTCCAGATCTCAGTGGGCCTTTTTACTTTCTACTGCTTACCATATGTGTATTTACCCTCAGGAAGTGACATAATGTTATTTATGTACTTGGTTTTCTTGTAAGGGCCTCCCTCCCCCCACACACACTTAGAATAAATGGTACTGGTGGCTGTGGCCATGAACAGAAGTAAAAAGGTCTAAAAAGAGTGTTTATGTTAAATTTATGAAGCTCTGAGGATGAATGCCTTTTGAACGTTGAGGCTTTCCTATCTGGTATGTGTGGGGGGGAAATTTACATAAACATTTATAATAAAACTTGAAGTGCCTTAATGAAGGCATTTTCAGGGCGCCAAGGGGACCCAGAAGCCCAACAAATCCACTCTTTCTGGAAGTGGGATGCTTTGGACTTCCTGGGAAGGATTCCCCATGTGAATGGGGGTGGGGAGACTAGCATTACATGAACTGGGCATGTCAGGAACTGACACATTAATGAAAGGGCACGATGTGT
>NW_006436810.1:9363275-9364014 GCF_000325575.1 Pteropus alecto
GGAATGGTGAGTAGCTTGAGTGGTGAAGTGTCAGGTAATGAGATTACAAGTGGTAGGAACGAGACTGAAAAGGAGGTCGGGTCCAGAAGATGAAAGACCTCACATGGTAAGGACTTGATTTGATAACCAGTGGGAGTTACTGAGCATTTTAAAGTAGGGAGTGACATGGTTAGATTTGTATTACAGGGCATTAACTGGCAGCCAGCCGGAGGATGGATTGGAGAGGGAGCTACTAGAGGCTTGGAGTCTGCCCTAGTGTGGGGCCTTTAGTAAATATTTAAAGCACTCTGTTGTTAGGGGCTGGAGTTCCAAAGAAATAATGGCCTCGCCTCAAGGAGTTCAGCCTAGTAGCAGAAAAGAAATTGCAATACAGAGTGTGCTACTTTTGAGATTTGTACACTATGCTTGTCATACCAAACAGAATTAATCAATTAAAAATGTAAGAGAGACATACTATGTAACTATATTTATATGAAGGTCAATTAACAGGCTAAATTTTTGGTGATGATCGTAATAATTGTTACTTTTCAGGGGGATATCAGTGGGAAGGGACTTTAGCCATTTGCTGTTGTTAATGTTCTCTGTATTTTTCTGGGTTTCAGTTTTCTGGGTATGTACATACATGAAAATGTACTGAATGTACCCTTACGGTTTATGTGCTTTACTAGATGTAAATTGTATCTCAGGAGAAAGAAGAGAAGTGGTCTTGGAGGAAGAAACTCGAATGTTGTTTCTACTT
>NW_006436810.1:9364049-9367467 GCF_000325575.1 Pteropus alecto
GGGAAAAACAGGAAAGTCCTGTAAGAATCAGAGGGCATGGAATCCTGAACACCCGTGGAGCTACCTGCGGGTGGAAAGAGGGCCATCTTTTCCTCGAGGCTATTAGGAATGGTGGGGTAAAGGTAAAGTTTCATTTAAGTGACAGTTCAGGAAATCGAGCCACAATTTTCTTAGTGAATTAGAAGGTAAGGAAAACCTATGCCTCAATATTAATTGTAATATGTTTTTTCTTGAGTGAACCAACTAACTAATCACAAGTCTGTCATCTCTTCGGGGAATTTATGACTAATTTCAACCTGTGCTGTATTTTCTGTAGGGTGATCCTTTCTTGGACTATTCGGAAGCACCTTACTGCACGGGAGGGGAAGGGTGGAGAAACGGTTGCTAAACTCTTCTACAGATTTTACAGTGCTGGCATCGGGCAGGTTTATTTTGCATGGTTTTGATAGCACCGTTTTGGTTCCCTCCTCTCAGTCTCTAAGCGTGCGTTTGTGTGGGGGTGAGGGGAGAGGGGAGCAATGGGTGCGAAGACACAATGGTCAGAAAACCTTCGGAAAAGCAGCAACTAGTAAATGTCAATGCTGGGATTTACCTTCCATTATTTCCCATTTCCTTCCTGTTTCTAAAATCACTTATGGAGTAATAAAACTTCAGAGATAGTTTAATTTTTTTCCGCATGACTCATTGATTATACTTACAGAGATAAGAACTGATTCTGAAGCACAGTTTCCATTCCTAGATTGTCAGTGACTTGTGGCTTGAGTCTGTTTATCAAGTGAGTGTGGAGACATGATAAATTTTAAGTTTAGATAGATATAAACCAGGTTGTATCGTGGAAATTTTATTGTTAAATAATAAATACTATTAAGAAACTTTGTTAAACCTATCATTCTTCTTGTTTGTTGTAGTAAGCAATTAATTTCTGTTTTGTGCTCAGTATTGGGCTAGATGCTGAGATTTAAAATTGTGGTTATTGAAATAAATGAAAAACTAGCAGTTAGGTTGTTCTTAAGAATATAATTAACCCAAACGTTTATTCAAGTGTCTAGATCATCTGGTTATTTTATATCCCAGTTGCACAGTTGGTTTCTATAAGTTTCTAATGAAGATGTTTTGGGGAATAAGATAGAAACTCTTAAGAAAGAACCATAATTGTTAGCTCTTAATATCAAACATGGTGAATTGCCAAATAGCAGTAATATTCAGGGGGCAGGGAAAGGACTGTTGCTTTTGATTTGGAGAGCCTGGTGGGGGTGGTAGTAGAGTTGTTTTTATGTTTTTTGTTTTTGTTTGACTTGCTCAAACACTTCATATTTATTGAGCTGGCAGTTGTTGGCACAAAATTTTGTTTATGTTCAAAAGTCACTGATCAGTGTAACAAACAGTCTTTATACGGAATACTGTCTTTTTTTCCTCATCTACTTAGTCAATTCAAACAGTTGTGGAATGCTTGTTTCCCAAGGTATCAGATGCTTTGAAGTTTGGGGAGAAAGATGAGTCAGACAGATTCTCTGCCTTTCTAGTAGCTTAAGCCAAATAGCACAAGGACACATATGATCATGGAGCAGAGTAAGACCGTACTGGGAGAGTTCTAACAAATAGTTCTTGAACCTCGTGCCTGCTGCATGCCAGTCTTTAACAAGACAGTCCGTTGTAACTTCACAGTGGGGAGGAAACTTGTCAGACACATGTAAACAATCAATTAATTGTAATTGTGATGTGTGCCACTCAGGAAAAGTACAGTATTTTTTTAAAGCAGTGAACCTTGTTGTTTAAGCTGAGACCCGAGGGATAAATAGTGCGTTTGGGGGTTTGGGATATAGGGTACATGGAAGAGTGTTCGAGTTCGGGGAACTGTGTGTGTGGAGGTTTTGAGGTAAGAAGCCCAGCATGTTTAGGGACCTAGAGGAGGGATCACCAGGAGTGCAGCATAGTGAGACTGAGAGAGTATCATGAGGCCAGGTTGGAGAAATAGTCATGGGTGTGTGTGGTCTGGGGCCAAGTTCTGCTCTGTTCACTCATGATTGTCCCCTGCCCCCTTAATGCAGAATAGGTAGATATGCACTTTAGGTTATGTCTGGCCTTTTAGGCCACAGTTAGTGTTTTGGAAATGATTAAGAATAAGAGGAAACCATTCCATTTGAGTTATCAGCCGTCATTTAGATTTGTTTCTTTCAAGGACAGGTGCCATGACTGTCATTTTATAACTTCCTTTCATCTTATCAGTAGGAGGGATATAGGGAGGATAAAAGTAACTTGTCTTTTCTATATTTGCTAAGCCTTCTATTCTAGACACACTAAAAACAGCCAGTTTTTTATCCTTCCTATATACACTCCCTACGTGTGCTTTCTTCATCTTTCTAACTTTCTCTGTCCACCTAGTTCCGTACCCAGCTACATCGGCTCTGCACTGAAGACCCAAGATGTTCCCAAATGACATGGGGCCATGGTCAGATAATAAAGGCATAAACTTTTAAATGGCTTCACATTAATCTCTATGGAAAGCTTTATTTTACCCTCTTTTTATCTCACCCCACCCAACTCATTTTTCTTTTCCTAGGAAAGAAAAATTAGTACCTCTCACTGAATGAGTATGTAAACACTCCCTATTGTACACTTCAACTTTCCCTAACTCATCTGCAGCAGTAATAAGCCGTGCTGAACATCAGGCATGTTTGATTGAGGAAATTAAAAAATACCAATTCTGTGTTCTCTGTGCTTTAGCAACCGACTTCCATTTTAATGAAGTTGGAATACAGCATTTCAGTTTTTATGTCCTGTTTGGGAGACATTCAGTGAGATTATACCTGCTCAGGATTTCTTTTTTGTGTGCACTTTTTATCTGTAAACAAGAGAGGTCCCAGGTCATTTGTGCACAAAGTCAATTATTTTTTCAATCAAGGACAGGTTAATTAGTTTCTTTATAGTTATTATTGAAGTGATTACTCTCTGTTCTCCCTTTTCCCTCTCTTGGCCGTCTTTACGTTTTGAATCATATTCCTACTTTTGATGAGACCTAGCAATAGTAAACAGGAAAGAGATAAAAACAGTTTAGGATT
This sequence comes from Pteropus alecto, assembly GCF_000325575.1. NCBI lineage: Eukaryota > Metazoa > Chordata > Mammalia > Chiroptera > Pteropodidae > Pteropus > Pteropus alecto. The sequence continues at coordinate 9,367,109 of NW_006436810.1, forward strand.
TTTTAAATGAAAATTTTAGAAACAATTTAAAAAGTAGACAGAACAGTGCTGTGGACTTCTATATACTCACACCCAGCATCGTTACCTTCTCTTATCTCAAGCCGCTGCTTCTGTCCTAGGTTATTTGGAAGCAAATCCTAGACACATCATTTCATCTTTACATTTCTCAAAACTTATATATCTCTAAAACATAAGCACTTTTTAAAAAACACAACATTATTTTGTTTAAAAAATTAACACTAATTTTTTTTAACAAATATTTAGTTAGTGTTCAATTTTTAATTGTCTTTAATTTTTAGTTTGAATTTTGATGCTGATGTGGACCATACCTTGTGATATTTTTTGTCTTTTACTTTTCT
>NW_006436810.1:9367519-9374181 GCF_000325575.1 Pteropus alecto
GAAAAAACCAGATTATTTGTCTTGCAGAGTTTCCTACAGTCTGGATTTTTGTGGCTATATCCCTGTCATGTTAACAGGAGTACGTTGAAAGTTTCAGTGTATACTTTTGGAATTTCTTTTTCTTCTGAGTTTTGCTTAACTTTTACTATCTTGATCAAGAGAGTTAAGTCGAATCCCTTCTGGAGGACTTAGAGGTCTAAAACTTGTGCCTATGTACTGCACGTGGCTCACAGACCTGTCTTGTTGTGGACATGATTTGAAATATTTTAAATTAATTAGTTAAACACTGTAAAGCTTCTTATAAAAATCAAGATTTCTTTCTTTCCTTTTTTTTTTTTTTTAAATCAGAAGATCTGGGCATACTGGGCTTCTGTGGTGATGCCCACAGGGATAGCTGAGGAGAAGTGGCAGCTCCTTTCAGAGAGTGCCTGCCCTCTTCACGGTATCCCCACGCTGCACTCTTGTGGGTTTTCTGCCTAGTCCCAAAGGGTCGGTGGGTTTGTGAACCCTGACGTAGAGCAACAGAAATTACGCTTATCTGTGGGGTGTCACTTTCATTTTTATGTGTGATAGTTTACTTCTGATTTTTGCTACGTTTTACTCCAAGCTGGTGTTTGGGCTGTTTCACCAACAATTGATGTTTATTGATATAAAGGTCAGAGTGCTAGCTGATGTTCCATTGGGCTTTGTATATCTATCATAAGACTTATTCAGTGCACTGTATGGGAATCTATAAAGGATTGGTAAAGCTCGAAGCTGTCTCAGAATTTGACCTCTAGGTAGAGATAATTTGTGTACTTCTGAAGAAGGGTGGATTAAATTATTATATTTAGCCAACTTCCTCTTGAAATGTTTGTCTAAGAGTAAGAACATCAACTCAAGCAGAGAAATGGGGAGCCTGTAGGGAGAGTCATCTGGCCTTGTTAGTGCAGTCCAGCTCCTTGGGAAAGGCTTTCATTTGTATGCTGCCTAATTATACTGTAAAATAAAAGACTGAATATATTAAATAGCCAGGCCCTTTGTGTAGCTCCTGAATTCCTTTAATTTAGTGGCTGCATAGAAGCTTTATTCAGAGCATTCATAGTCCTGTACTATCTTTTCTGTCTAGATGCCAGATCCTATTCATGGTGTTCTCACTGCAGGAAGTTCTCACATTCATTTGGTGGTGGATGAAGGGGGGAGGGGAAAAACGGGGAGGCAAAGGACTGTGTGGACCTTTTCTCCTCCCTCCATTTCCTGCTCTGCTTCTTCAAAACAAAAACAAAACCCCAAACAAAAAGCAAACTCAAGAAGATAACTCTAAAGGAAATTCTCAAGTGACCCAATGGATTGATAACTCCTGGAAAATCACAGAAAAGTTGTGTCTGCCTCTGGTATCTAATTTCAAATAGCACTAAAACACCCAGAAAAAGCATTTCAGGTCAGATGAGGGTAGAAGGCATTGGAAGAATAGATGGTACTGTGTGCCAAGGGATTTATTTCTTTAGACAGAAAGTATTTTAAAGGACTCTTTTGGGAATGGGTGTGTGTGTGGGGGGGTAAAGAATAGTTCTTAAAGTTGTATTAGCTGTCAAGTTGAGAGCTGACACATAGAAAGAAGCAGGAGAGGTTGAACAAGTGAACATCTTAAAAATCTTAACAGGGGAGTATAAAGAGGGCAAGGAATGTTTTTTATCTCCTCCTTCCACAGAGTTTTTATTATTTTAGATCTGATTTCGAATATGTGATCTTTTTTTTTTAACCAATAGAGACTGAATTTTGGCTTATGCCTCAAAGTTTTTCATAGGTATGCACACAAGGAAGAGAACCAGAATAATGTAAGTTTTGTATTGAGAGGCTGGTGGTATTGGAAAATAAAGGAATGATGAGTATAGATGAACTCTTGAGAGTAAATAAATAGTACACCAACTTAGAATTGCCAGGATGTTATTTTGGTTAATGGTAGTTCTGTAACCCAAGGGAAGTTTGATCTTGTTTTCCTTGCCTAGAAATCTCCGTAAGTGAAATGGAGAAGCTATCAGGAGGTGTTCAGGATTAGATACTATTCTTGTTACATATTCACTGTCTTTTTCAGGACTTTTGGGAATGTGGTATCATTTCAAGTTTTGATCTCTTACTGTTTTTAGTCAGTCCTTTTTGAAGCTGGCCATGCAATTAAAAATAAAACAAACAACCTTTCATCTCTATAAAATCTTCAGTAGAAAACAGGAGTGAATAATTGGATGAAAACTAAAGGAAAGTGAAGAATGTAATTTTACTGTGAAATAAATTTTTCAAAAACTTATTTTTATAATCACAGAAAAAATAGCTATTTAAGGAAGATGATAGGAAGAATTCCTGACATGTGGAGTCCTTGACTGGATGTATAGGAAACCAAGTAATAGAATGAGATAAAGATAAAGAACTGAATATTTACTAATTTTCACCGAGAGAAATAATGCCAAGGTTTTGTTTTTGTTTTTGATGAGGTGGGAATGATAATTTATTGTAATGCTTTAATACATTTAAGTATATAATTAGGTATAGTTGTCCTTTCTACTATGGAAAACTGGTAACAAAAATATTTCTAGTTAAATTTGAAATGTTGCACCAGAGATTGCCCAGCATATTAGTGAATAGGTATTAAAATAATTTATGTAAGAGAAACAGGTCATATTTTCATATTCCTAAGTATTTTTATTTCTGCGCTTTGGAAAAATAGTTTCTGAGATAAAATCGTAATGCTTAAATTAGTCCCCCCCCCACCTTTATTTGTGTTATCTTTTTCTTCAGCATTAATTACATTTGCCTAGTACATATTATGATTCGTGAGAAACCAGATCTCAGCTAATATGTATATCCTTTATAGAAATTCATGGCGTGATGTTTTTCTTCTAGGATATGTGCTTGTATGAATGAGAGTGCTTAAGTCTCAGATTGCAACCTCATAAAGTGAGGTTCTCCTGGCGTTAATCTAGAGTGAACACTCTCCTACTAATACTTCCTATTGGCTTGCCAGTCTGACGATGGATATGGAAGTGACATGGGCCCAGAGCTCTGCCTGCCTCATCCGCTAGAGTAGGCACTCCATCCATAAGCGTGGTGATTTTATTTGTGTACTCCTTTTCACTCACATTGGTTTTCAGTTTAGTGAAATTAAACTAAGACTTACTGGTAGTAATTAATTTTTTTTTTCTTTAATCTGGAGTTGTCTTGCTAAAAGATTTTCATGGGATAGTTACTATTAAAGATGTCTATAATCCAGTTCAAATTATTAAACCAGGTACTTGGGTAATGGAAGTGAAAAAGAAAATGATTTGTACTATTTTGAGTCAAATGTTTTTATTTAATGCCAGGATTATTTAAAATTTTTTGTTTCATCGAAGTTGTAATTTTCATCACATCGAGTTAAATTGTTCAATTTCAAATGTAAAATGGGAATATTTTGTCATTTTCACAAATAATTGTCTAGAACAGTGGTTCTCAACCAGAGTCTAGTTTGTCTCCCAGGGGAGATTTGGCAGTGTCTGGCGATATTTGTTGTCACATTTCGGTCTTTTCTCAGAAGGTACTGCTGAATGTGTCTTTATGGGCTGTGCAGTGCACAGCTGCAGGGTGCCAGTTACATAGAAGAGAATGTACATTCTAGAGTCGGGCTGTTCTACATTACTGCCTCCTGTGCCTAAAGCAGAAGATGGATAGGTGCTTTCAGTAAAATTTTCATTTAATCCTTTACAATATCATGATTAGATGGGTATAATTATTTTAAAGAAGCTGAGATCTTAGGAAGTCAGTGAGTTCCATTTGGGGTATGTTGAGCTTGTTGACCACAATGGTATAATTGGAGTTGATATCTTATTGAAGAAGAGAAAATATGTTGTTAGGGACTGGACACATATTTTTTCATTTTAACTGGTCCATATAGATATTCTTTTAGTATTAAGGAAGAAACACTTAGCAAATTCTCAGATGAAGCAAGATTTGTTTTAATCTCTCTTAATTGACCTCACAGTCCACTCTTTGTAAAATTGTTTCTTGAGAGTGTTTAAGGCTGGAAGGCTCTTTTCTGGTATGTCTGTACAATTGTCCCCTATCAGTTGAGTTGACTGTTATATTGGCTCCATCTTCAAAATATGTCTGGGATTTGGCTTATCTCCATGGCCACACCCTCAGTTCAAGTTCAAATCAAATCTCTTGGATTTAATATCATAGCCTCTTAACATCCTGTCTCCCTGTTTCCACCCTTCCAACCTGATAAAATTAAGTCAGGTCCTGTTACTCTACTCAAAACTCTCCAGAGGTTTCTGTTTCTGAGTAAAAGCCAGGATCCTTACTTATTCCTGGAACAGTGCTTGGCTTGGCAGTGGGCACTCAACATTTGCTGAACAAATGAATGGCTCCCACTTTAAAGAAACAAACTTAATGTTTTAGAATGCATTATGAGTGTGGTTTATGGAAGAATCATGAGTTCATACTTGGCACGGCATCAAAAGATTGATAAATGAATACATATTTCTGTTTTATGTTAAAACGCAATTGTTTAAGGTATTTATGTTCACATTATTCTAAATGTTTTATCATTTTAATAGGCTCTTTTCAATTATTAATGAACTGAGTCTATGTAAGTTACATAAGACTTTCAATATTGTCTTTTGGAGCATTTGATTAGAGGAAAATAACTGAGGGCTTGTTCTAATAATAGTAATTACAACAACTATCATTTATTGAACCCATGCAGTATTCTGTAGGCTGCACAGGCACTTTGCGTGCATTGTTGGCATCTGGTCGTGTTCCTGACAGATGTCTGAGTCCTCTCTTCACTGCCACTAAGAATTTGATTAAGTTCTTTAGCAAGGAATGTGTATAGCTGTATTAAGGTCCAGCTAGGTAGCGGGACTTTAGAGTCCATTAGTTTCTGACTGCAGCATAAACATTGAAACAAGACCTGCCATACCTATGTTAAGACTCTCTGGATGAACTCCACCTTACTCAGGATTTGTCATATGATATGACTCTGGTTTATATACTTTCCAGACAATTACATAAATAAAAGAGTAGTTTCCTTAAGATGATGACTTTAAAAGTTTGACATTTTTGTCTCTGCAACTTTGCAGAGAGAAATTGACAATTTTGACAAATATTTGTCATGGGCCAAAGAAAAAGACATCACAGTGATTTTTGATCCTATGGGATTGAGGGTTTTGCTTTTTCTTGAAGTTAGCTCTTTTGGAGTTGAGTTAATTTCCTTATGTGTCACCTGTTCCTGATTCTCAGTGAGGGCTGTCTGGTAAGGTTTTCGTTCATCGCCGAACTAGCCCTGCAGCCTGCGGGTTCTACCCCTCCTGTCCTCACCGCGTCAGCTGTTCGTCCCACCTCACCTTCTCCAGGAGTGAGCTCTCTGCCTTAGATACGGCCTCTCACTTGTGCGCCAGTTGCTTTCTCAGCTGTTCCTGTTCTGCTGTGGAATCCTTTTCATCCTGGTGCAGCAGGCATTCTCCGTCACCTGTCTTGTCACTCTGGTAGACTATGCCTGGGGCCAGGCGGTTGTAGTTGGGTGTAAACCTTGGGGTAGCAATAGGGCGTGTCTGCGTGCATACCGGAATGCACGTACGGGTCCTGTCTACAAGTTCGGCCACTCCTAGAGGTGTGGACGCCCCTGCCTCCATACTTTTCTTTTCTGAACTGTTTTTCTACCAGGTGTTGGGATAATAAAACATGTTTGACTGTCAAAGAAGGCTTTCTGATAAGGGATAAGTGGATTGAATTTTGTACTTATGCTGAGAGAGGTGGATGGTGCTGTAAGGTGAGGGTTAAGGGTATGGTGGAATGGACTAGAAGTTGTGTGAGAAACCTTCGCCTACTGGGTATGGACAGTGTCAAAAGTAGGGCCCCTGACAAACATCAGAAGGTATGACTGCTCAGCTGTTGTATCGAAGAGTGATGGAAGTTGCTGTTGCCCCTCTAATTTGCTGTGAGGGTAACTTAATGGCATATGCAGCGCACCATAATAGCATTTCAGAATAACTGATGTAGTCAAATGAGCTAATAATTATTTTTTGTAAGCTGTGGAGGTTTAGACATTTTATTGTTGTTGTTGTCTTCTAGATAGATGATCATTATTATGACCCTTAAATTCTGTGTGGATATGAAAAAGTTGGAAAGCATTTTACTTCTCAACTAGCCATAATGTCCAAAAAATGATCCAGTCATGCTCTGTCAGCCCATTGGCTTGCATTTTCCGTTTCTTCAGGTTCTCGCAATACCAGTCTTCTTCATAAATAACTTCTTTCCCTCTAATGACTCCCATGGGAAATGAAGAGGGAAGAGTTTAGATGGAAAATTGTTTTAGATCGTGATGGTAAGATAGTTTGTAACTACTTTTAACTGAGTATTTGTTGCTGGGGGTTTCTTAGAAGGTGTTCTTTCTTTAGATGCAATTCTCTTATTTTTCCTTAGCAAATTCTTTTGTTGTCATTTCTTTACATCTGGGTAGAAAGAATGAAACACGATTTGTGATAATTTTTTATCCCCCTGTATTTGTGCTAACTGGAAACTCAGATTGATTTCATTTGTTTTTATTTTTTTAGTAAAATGTGGGAGTAATGGGGGATCTGCACATTCTTATTACTCAGGGATCCAGGCCGATGGAGAAAACACTATCAGGAATGTTGCTAGTTACCATG
>NW_006436810.1:9374255-9450876 GCF_000325575.1 Pteropus alecto
AAGAGAATTCTAGAGGGCTTCAGCTCACGTGGCTAAAGTGGCATTGCCCCACGTGACCACAGCGGAGTCCTTTCTGTCGCTCACTCTGCCGTCCTTGACCTGGATGGAGCTTTACTCTCAGGCAGGCTCCCTCTTGCTCAGAAGTTACTTCAGCAGTTCCAGGTAGCACTTCTAGAAATGATAATGTCTAGAGATGAAAAGGGCACAGGAAGAAAGTGATACTTTTTCTTAGGAATCTTTCCCAGAAGCCCCATTAGATTTCTCATGTTTTGCTGGGAAGAATTGTCACAGGCCATTCTAAACCAGTTACCACAATTGGTTTAGAAATCACAGTCTACTTGTTGAGCTAGGAGTAGGGTTGACTATCCCCTGAAGCATGTGGCCGTAGTTAGGGGAGGCAGATTCGTAAACCAAAGTGGGATTCATATAAGACAAGGAAGCAGAATGAGCCTCCAGCAGTGCCTGCCACACTCTGCAGTGTGTATACATATGGTTGAGGCTTTTGTCTTTTGAGGTGATGAGAGATATTCATTTCTTGTGGGTGTAAGATAGTGCTTGAGTGGACAAGAGATAAGTAATCCTAACTTAAAAACCCTTCCTAAGGTAGTTCAGTTGTTTTACAAAAGTCAGCATCGTACAAATAACTCTGCAGTGGGTGCCAGGTAATGCGTTAGGGGAGAGACCAGGCCTGAGATGTATCATCTGCCATCAGTTTATAGAACTCCTTACCTAAAAAACAGAAACCTGGATGAAGCAAATCAGAAATGGGCCATTGATTCTAGTGTCTCTGGAACAGTTCAGTTTTTGCTTGTTTGAGATAAAACTAGTGAATTTAATTAATTTTTATTTTATTTTTTGTTCTCTGTTAGAGAAACATCGGTGATGTTGTGATTAGTCAGTCCTGCCATGTTTCAGATCCGGCTTGGTGTGTCTTGAGGCTTTGAGAAGGTGTGCTCCACCTTCTCTCTCTAGTGCAGGCTAGAATGGTGATGCTGCTACCCATTTGTATGGGGTGGCCCCATTTTAACTTCTGAAACCCTTGTTTCTTTCTGTTCTCACAGAGTTGAGCTTCACTCTTCTATCCAGCCTCTGAGGTACCTGGAAAAGGTGCTGATCCCTAAAACTGGCAACGCGCTGGTGGAGGTGGGCGTGCTCTCCTTATAGCATTATGGTTGTTTTTCTTTCTTTCTGAGGCCATCCCAGAAGTTCCTCTGCTGGCAGAGGATACCGATTGCCTTGGTACTTGCTCTGGGCCCCGGCTTGGCCTTTTAGCTTTCAGCCCTCCCTCCTGGCTTGCTCTTTCACCTGCTTACAGACTTGTATGAGCAGATCAACCTCTGACTACTTCCTGCAAAAACCTTTTCATCTTGCCAGTTTGGCTCTGGACCCTTTATGAGCAAGGCCTTTTTCATCTGTGTGTTTAGGGTTTGGAAGAAATGTGTTCAATTAGTTTTCATCTGTGAAAGTTCCAGATTATGGACACTTTAAAATAAAACCTCATAGATTATTGAATGGTGGAGACAGCTCACATTTTGACCCCACGAGCTGGTTTCCACATGTGTAAAATGTCCTTTTCTCGAAGTACTTAAAAAATATTCTACAAATGTAAAATTTGTTATTATTATCAGAAAGTAGACATCTTTTTCCTTTATTCTAAGAAAATTTATTATGTTTTCGAAGGTAAACTTGCCTTTAAAGTAAATCATACCCTTAGAATCTAGTAATTAATAACATAACTTTTTTTTTTTTTAAGACAACATGGAACACCTCATTCAAGGCCAGTAAACTGACATTTCGAAGATGAGGAAATGGAAACAGGGAGGCAAAGTAACTTGATCAGCATTATGCAGCGAGTAGATGGGCACCTTCTGTGTTCAGCCCTCTGTGTGACATTGATGTCTCCATTTTTCCCTTTAGGTTGTTTCTTTTTTTGTTTTTGTTTTCTCTTTTGATATAGTTTACATCTTGTTTTTTAAAAAGTGAGAGGAAAGTCAGAACTGTATATTTCTTCCACATTTTTATTCTTTTAGGCTGGTGACCACTGGAACATTTTTTAAAAGATAAACCAAACAAAACAAAAGCAAAACCTTTATTCCACAGTACATTTTTGGGTATTTACAGAAACCCATAATTGCTGAATAACAACAACAAAAATATCTAGTGGTTTTTTTGTTTGTTTGTTTGTTTTTTTAAACTGAGATAAAGAGCCCTCTGGCATCTTAACTTTCTAGGTATTATTTAGTGAATTTGTCTAAGGCATTCATGAAACATCTTGTAAAGTTTATTATTTTCCTCAGTAAACACATTGCAGAAAAGAAAATTTTAGTTAATGGCCACACTTGCATCCTGCACGTCAAAACTCTTGCCACTGGAGTAAACTATTTCCTTAAGAATTTTTAAAAATAAGATTTCTTCTCTCCATGTCTGAAAATTCTTCCCTTTTATGAATAATGAAACCCTATTTGTTTTACATGAAACCAAATGCAAATTAACTTCTTTTCATATGGTGATTTCAACTCAGTGATGAGTGAGTTGTGAGGTTACATCTTTGTGCAGAATTGTGGCTCTTGTTGAATTTAAATCTTTCTAAACCAAGAAAAAAGGAAAATTTTGTGTCTGATACCTATGTAATGCATATAGAACTATGATGATGTTTGTGAGTCAAAAACAGGATATATATGGAAATGTTTACTGATCCAATTTGTGAGTCAACTTTGTGTGAAATAGAGAATGGAGAGAACAATCCTTAAAATAACTTAAAGCTACTTTTTAAAAATCACATAAGTGTGATGGAAAGTGATTTAATAGATTTGGTAAGGTCCATCCACATCCAGAGTCTGAGTGCTTGTAATGGTGTGGAGTGCATGAAATGGCCATGCCTTTTAGTGAGAAGATTGCTGTAGCAGAATATTTTGGTAAAAAGAATTTTCTTGAGGCCTCAACTAAAGTTTGGGAAAATGTTTTCTTTGAAAGCTTAAAAAAATCACCATTAACCTCTCAAACAAAAACACTTTTCACTCTTAGGCCACTTACTACTTTCTGAGATTATGTTGTGTTTGCAGCCAAAAGTTTTGAATTTATTCACAAACATATTTCTTTGAAAATGCAACAGATTGAGAACCCATGGAGAGATGGGTGGAGTTAGCTCTACTTGATACATTCTCATTTGTATCTTTGACTTAAATAATATTTGTTAAACTTTCTTGAACATGTGAAATTTTGCTGTTTTTATTTCAAGATCTTGCTTGAAATGTAACACTGATATGCCTACTTTCCCTCAGCTATACTTTGTTGGCTAAGATCAAGGACTAATCAAAAATGACTAACTCTACACTTTGTTGGCAAAATCACAATGTAGTGTACTAGTTTTGGAGATCAGTTTCTTTTACTCTTATGTATGGACCCCACTGATATTTGTTGATTATAGTATCTCTTATGGCTTTACCTCATTTCTTTACAAACCCCAGACTACTTTCCCTTTGGGATTTACAGGAAGGATGGGCTGAACTAGTGATTTTCTCATTTTGGTTTTAAAAAATGAACTATTTCATGTACATGTGTTCAAAGTGAACAGCCTTCAAAATAGTGAAATACTTGGAAAACACATAAATTTAATTGTTCAAAAAATTCTCTACCACTTCTGATGTTTTTACCCTCCCTGGTAATTAGTTTTTTAGGCTGTCAACATTCTAGCTTCGCAGATATCTAAATGTAAATTACAAAATATTTTTCCCCATATGAGAAATTTCATTTTTATCTTCCTGTTTAATTACATTTTAGATGTTGTTTCAGATCTATTTTATATATATATACTTGTATGTATCTTTTCAGAAGTGTCAGTGTAGTTCTGAAATGTATTAGAAACTAACTTATTGAGAAGGTGGTATGAATCTGCGATTGCCCACTACTACCAAAATTAATCTTAACTGAGTCATAATTGGTGATATTACAGAGTTTCTATAACTGGTGGCTTGACTGACTCACTTAAGAGCAGATTTTGCTTGGGCATTAAAATCATTACTATCTAGTTCGTCTATCCTCCTTAGAAATTGAAAATCAAAAAATTGAGAATGAAACATCTTGCTAATAATAGATTTCCGCTTAGATTAAAAAAATAGGATGGTTCATCTCACTTATTTATAGTCTTCTAGCCGTTCTCAGTCCTGTGGCTCTTTGCCCCTTGGGTTCCACGCTTGTCTGTTTCGACTTCTGTAAGAAACCATAGAACTACCTCCAGATAGTAGTTGCAGTCTGGCAGTTCCAGGGGCTGGATGCTAGTGATCCAGAGATTTATATTGTTTGAACAGTAGTTTTAATTTTTAAAAATTAGTTGTCGGTATTTTTTTTAAGAGGTTATTTCCAGTGTGTCTTAAAAAGAAGCAAAAGTCTGGCAACACCAGTGTATGAGGTGACTTTCTTTAGATGATGCACGTAGTCACCTGTTCCGCAATTCCATTGAATTCCTTTCATTTTCTATTATTTGCCTGACCCCATAGGCATTTTCAGCTTGCAGTCCCATGCTAGACTTTTTGCTTACAGGTGCGCACCCATTTTCATGGCATTAGATTTTCCACCTTAATTGCTGCTGATTCTGTGCTTACTGTGGCTTGTGAACTGGTGAAAAAAAAAAAGTCTGTGCTTTGGGGAGCCAGAAGAAATTGGTTTTGAATCCTACTTTTACCATTTACTTAGCTGGGTGTCTTGGACCAGTTTTCCATCACCTCCCTAAGCTTCATATTCCTCTCACGTGCAGTGGGGAGGCTGTGGCCCTCCCTGTGCTGTTCCGTTACCCTCTCTGTTCTTGCACTTCCACTCTCTCCCAACTGTATGTTTTGTGTTATTTTTTTTACATTGTCAACTAGGTAACAATTTAATTTCGTAGGGGAAAGAAGAGTGAATATAAAACAAGATAGACATATAGGCGGGTTTTTGTTTGTTGTTATTAGTGGCCTACTCAGCAAAACTTGATGAAATTTGCACAGTGATACCCCTTGGAATGGGTATCCCTCTGGTGTTTTTAATGAGGACGGGGTGCATGTGCGCTGATTCCTCAGCGGTGAATAAATCTTAAGTGAAAACTTAAAAGCCAGACAGCATCTCTTTTAATTCCTGAGAAGTATGTGATTGTTAAATAGTACGATTTTCTAAGCAAGGTGTTAAAAGAATATGGCTTACTGAGAATTTGAGGGTGTCAACAACATGAAAAAACAGGCATTCTACAAATTTGAAATAGGGATACTGAATATATGTTTCCGTAAGCAGTTTTTAAGATTTAGAAAATACTAACAAAAATGGCCTAGATTCTATTTTTATTTGTAATCAGATGATCTAAGATCTAATAAAGATCTAATAGTTTTTTTTCCTTAGTATGTGACTACTTAAGTGAAAGCATTTAATATCCTTAATAATAATTAATATTGATTTTAATTAATAAATTATTAATGCTATACTAGTATTCCTGACTATCCAGCTAAATAGGAACCTGTTTTTCTTCTAGAAAATTATCTGTATATATAAAGCTGTGGTTTTGATGAACATTGACTCTAGTCCAACTTACTCATTGACAGTTGAAGAGACAAGGACTTAAAAAGAGGAACTTGATTGTTTAGGTCCCACAAGCAGATATCGGGTGGGCCTGAACTATGACTCAGGTCTTCTCCATTCAGTTTATATTCTTTCTGTAACTCTTCACTAACCTAAAAGAAATGTTTTTCTGGAAATCATTTCTGTTCTCTTGGTATTATGTGATTTTCACATAGATTTATGCTTCGAAATTAAATTTTATACATTAGAATAGTTTTTAAATTTTATGACTGGGTTTTTATGATTGGTCTAAGGATATAAGTGGTTCAAAGGAAATATCTATATTTCATATCTGTAATCGTTTTTAAATATTGACTTTTTCTATTTTTGACATAATGGCATGGTAGAGGTGTCTGTAGGAAAGAATTCTTAGTGTTTTTACCATGGAAATATGAATAGTAAAGTAAGATAATATAGAACACAGTTGTTACTTTTTAATATCCTTTAATATTGTTTTGCAGCTAAATCTACAAAACTTTACCAGCCTGTTTCACCTAGCCAATTAAAATTTCCGTGCAGTTTTCTCAGGGTGACTTGGTTACTCCTTTTTTACTCATTGGTTCTGCCTCAGGGATGAGCTACCAGCTATTTAGGGAGGCGCTAGCCCAGTGTAGCTAACCTGTCGCCCTGAAGTGGTTGCCATAACTTGCCCGCCACCCTCCTCCACTGCTTTCTGATCATTTTTTTCTCTAATTCTATATGTTTCTTAAATAATTATAGTGCATGGCCTGTAACCATGCTGTCTGACCTTTGGAATTTAGGAGGAAAGAGGTCACCACCAAAGAGAGGAAGAGAATCACGAGTGATTTCCATACAGGTTACAAGTGGGACCCTGGACACCTCCTGTTTCCAGCTGTGGTTTCTGGCCTTTGGTTGGGTACACACATCTCGCCTGCCGGAAATCATGGGCGTGCTTCATTCAGCCTCTCGGGGTCTACTGAACCATTGCCATCCTCTCCATGCAAGTGCTGGGGCAGACGGAAGACTGCGAGCACTACACAGCTGCCATTTCTGTCCCATCCCCTCTCAGATCTCACCCTTTCTCAGTCCCTTCTTAATTTCTCTGTTTGCAGAGTCAGTGGTGTCCATGGCACTGCGATGCTGTTGTTTGGTAGTGCTGCGCCACTCTCTCCTGTGTGTCCTTCCCTACCTGCTCCACGGACTCTTGATAGCAGGCCCTGTCCCCTCTACATGTGACTTTTCCCAGTGGCACTAGGATAGTTTTCCTATTGGGCAAACCTAAATTCTGTTACTTCAGTTGATAAACACTTAAAGATGCAAATTATCTCAGTCTTAAAAATTAAAAAAAAGAAAGCCCAAAATAAAAACGTTTTCACCCCTAGCTACTATTCTGTCTTCTATCCCTCTGTTCTTTTGCAAGCAAACCTATTTCAATTCTTCTTTCTCAACTCTCATTTGTTCTCTACCCCATGCAGTTTGGGTTCTGCCTCTTTCTTATTATGGAAGTATTTTTCTTAATATCACCAAAATGGGGACGGTAATAACACCTTATAGGGTTCTTGGAAGGGTTAAATGAGTTAATTCTCGTAAAACTCTTGGAGCAGCAAGTGTGTGGCACTTGGGAAGCACTCAGTAGACGTTAGCTTTCGTTATTGTTATTTGCCAAATCCATTAATATCTTTTTTCCTTGTCTCCTTTAATTGTTGACAGCATTTGACACAGATCATCTCATCCTTTTAAAATGCTTTTCCCTTCCCTTTGCTGCTATGACATTTTATTGTCCTTGTTCAATTCTAGTGGCATTGACCATTTTCAGCTCCTTTATTAGTTTCTGTTCCCCTCGTTCTTTAAATTTAAGTTCTTCCCAAGACTCTCTCCTGAGCGACCTTCCCTCAGATTGCTGCTTACGCAATTTTGGGGCGGGGGGAGGTTAATGCTACTATAATTCTCTGAGTTATTCAGGATTGTTACCTTGAAATCATCTAAAATTCTGTCTTCTTCACTTCCTTTCTCCAGACCACCCCCAAATCTAACGCTTTTCCAAATCCTGTTGATTGTGCTTCTGTCATTGCACGCATAGCCTTGTCATGTTCATTGCCACTGAGGTCTCAGGTCTTTCAACTTTTTTCTCCCCAGATTGAAAAGCAAAACAAGAGTTATTGCTTTTCAAGCTCAGCTCTGATGTCACTCCCGTTGCTTGAAGTGGTGGTCTTCGAAGATGGGTGGTTGTCTCATAGGCAATATGCAAATAGATATATTTAGATGTGGGAAGAAAACATGGAAACTTGCGTTTATGCTTAAGTTAAGCTTTACCAATTTTGATGTGTGCTTTGACGTTGATACCTTCGTTGAGTCTGTAAATCATTTGATCATGTGTCTTGAAATATCCCAGAGAAAGTGTGCAGGGTAAGTTAATAGCCATCAATTGATTGTTGCTTTTCAGCATATTATAATCTATTACAGTTTACAGGTGCCTGCTGAAGTGGACTTATAGAGTATATCACTTAGTTTTTAATAAGCAAATGCTCTCAAAATGGATGTGACTTACAAAGATTCTGATTAAAAAAAAGGATTGAGGAAAATATTAATAAAGAAAACAGGATTGGGTAGGGGGAGAGGAAAGGTGTTTCAGTCAGAGGACTTGTTTGGGAATTTGGGAATGTCATGCTGGATTTGGGGGCAGCTTCGAGGGCCCTTTGGAACTGTGTGTTGGGCGAGGATATCGTTTCTTCTGATTTTGTGTTTGCTTGTATAGAATGGGTACTTGTTAGGGTAATACTCCTTGCCTTTCTAGGAACTCTCATTTACTCCTCCCTAGGGGAGAAGAAGTGACTTATTTTTCTGGTGTTTGGAAAAAGGAACTGGGCATGTCTAGTTCAACTCATCATTTCCTGCAGAGAGCCTGCATTCTGCCCTGCCCATTTACACAGTAAGTTTTCTAGGGGCAGGCCTCCACAGGAAGGCCTGTGGCTGGGGGTTTAATACCTGTGACTAGGTAGGTAAGCTGGCCTAATTATGGGCTAAAACGTTAGCAAGACCATTTGGTTAACTGACCTAAGCTACCTTTTCTAACCCAAGCTTTATTAGCAGTAAAGCTGATGCTTTATCTTCACCTGTCTTGTTTCCCTGTGTGTCTCACTGGTTCTGAACTTGAGGGGTGAGGAATAGGGATGGTAAGTGCTGAATCTTTTCCACTTCAACATCAAAACCTCCATCTCTGAAATCAAGTTACTAACCACTAACTTGGAGAGTTGTTATATGAGGCTAAAAAAATATAGATTGAGTATTTGAAAAATAAACTGTCTACAAATGTATAGATTTATAAATATTCTTGAGAGTGGAAAGTAGAAACAAGCTGAGACCTGTTACTTTTGTAATTAATTGCTATCCAAAGATTAAATTCTAGCTCCTGCCAGCCACTCCCTGCCAAATCCTTGAATTATGTAAGGGAAGTGGTAACGGTGGGGGCAGAGGTGAGTCAAAATAGCAAGTGAAAAAGATCTCACTTCGAATATATAACCTGAGTATGAGGCTCTAAATTATAATATTATGATATCAAGAATATGGGAATGAGGAAATATCAGATCAAGAAAATTAATTTTCCGACAGGAATAGAGAGAGTTAGAATGAATAATTTCAAAGGAGAGCACTAAAGCATAGATCGCCTCGGCTTTCAGAAGTACCCCATATTATTTGGCCCTCTCTCAGTTAATGAACTATGGGAAATGTGCTTACATTGGATTATGGGAGCAAAACCACAGTTCCCATTCTCACTTGAGAAAGTCCTAGAATTTGGGAGTATATACCCGTTACTATATAAGACTATAGGAAAAGAATCAGTTGCAGTTTTCTGTTGTGTTTGATCCTCTCCTCCATACATGGAAAGATACAGCTCATTCATGGCAAAACCCAATACAATTTTTGAGTTTTAAATGAAATGATTTAATGGTTTGGAGCATGACTCATCTGTGGCACAGGCATGAAATCCTAAGTAATGACTCATGGGAATTGCTGCTGCCACAGAATTTTGAACCCAGGGACTGAATTCCTCTCTGAAACTATTTGTATTAAATTGCACGTCCAAGTAGGTAAGTAGGTAATAGCTGTTTGTATCTGGTGGTAGCATGTGTGTCTGGATATGGAGGAGATGTTAGGGAATTGTGCCCCCAACCCCCAATCTAGTTTAGGTAAACTACAGTTGCAAAAGCTAATCGATTCAGAGAGTAGTCCCTTTAACTCTAGCCCTCTTTATGCACAAAGTGGTTTGGAAGGAAAGATGCTCAGATGCAGTATTTGGATGGCACTAGTTAACCACATAGAATTTAGAAAAGAGAGTTGATATGAGGCTCAAGTCATCTTAGGGGCTCCTAGGAGAGATGAGACCCATTAGCACCTCTATGTCTGGGAAAAGCCCTGCTTTGTAAGTTTACTTAATTTCTATTTTAGAAAGAATCTATCTAGAAAAGTGTAAAGGTAAAAGTTTGATAACTGCATTGTAGACGTCAAAGAAGCCACAGCTTAGATGAAAAATTTCAGCCTCTGTGATTAAAGAAAAGCAAAAATGAAAAGAAATTAGGAAACAACATTCTTTCCCATTCCTCAAGCCCCAAATCAGTGAGTAGGCACCTTGGGAACCAAAGAGTTGGAATACAATGGAGAAGATCCAAAAGCAGAACCAGATGACCTGTAAGGCAGGAAGTGCCCCTTGAGCCTCTGTTGAAAACTCAACAGTGATATCATTGGCGATGGAAGAGGCTATTTTATAACTCTGGAATATGAGTTTGATAATTACTCTGTAAACAGCACAGCAAGGCTCTGTAACACCCTCGCCTATCTGGAATATAGGCAAAAGTAGGAAAATAGGTAGAGAATTTCTCTGATTATCCCAAACTGGTGTCACTAAACCTTGCCTGGCTCAGATTTCATTATATATTTAAATATGGTTCTGCTAAACTTGGTTTTGTGGTTACCTTAGAAATATGGGAAGGAGACTGCTATAGGTGTTGTAGTGACAGTATCAAGCATAATAAATATGTAGGTAGAGATGAAAAATTACATGATTACCTAACAACAAAAAAGAAGATAAAAAGAAAGCAAATAAAAGAATTTAAAATCTCAGAAGCTGTGTTCTAATTAGGATAAAAGCAAACAATTTATAATCTTAGTAAGCCTTTAGGTATCAGAATTACAATTAAGTTATTTTATAGTCATCAAAACAATAGTTTATATGCCAAGTTCTCTAGGGGGGTCATGGTGAGAGATGGCAGTCTGTTTAGTGATGTCTGCTACACGCATCGTCATGGCTGAATAGGATATAAACTTTTGAAAGTTTAATACATCATATGTAAAATGGTCGCTAGTAATATTAGGGATAATGATGAAGATTGAGTCCTTAAAAGGATAACTCTGATATGTAGAAAACTCTTAAGAACTGCTCATTCAGTTAATATTCTATATACAAAATTTCAGAGATGATTATTTAGTTGAAAACAACAGAAAGCAGTCAAGTGTGATTTGAAGTTGTAGATTAGAAATACATTTTAATGGACTCTTGGATATAAATCTTGATGAAAATTTTCAGTATTATAGCATCAGAAGTCTGGAGGTAGGAAGGGTTTAAAGAGAATTTCCTGTAATTCCCTGGTTTCTGCCAGGCTGTTTTATTTTACGGTTTTGAAGCCTATCATGTTAGAGGTAAAAATTATTGAATAGTTTAAAAAAATGATTTCTGATTTCGAAATGAGTAGAATAATTATCTGTGATTGCTATGGGGAGAAAAGATAAACAACCATAATTTTAAACAAACTTATTTAATCATGTTAGAATTTAAAAATGTATATTCTGTCTTTCCAAAAATTACCTTTTAAACTTTCACAGAAATGTCTCAGAGCTGCTTTATTTATCTTCCATATACTAGGAAAAATAGTTCATACCATTAACTATCTGGGTTCAATGGCTCCTTAAACATTTTTTTGTGTGTTTTTAAGTCAGTTCACAAATAATTTACAGAACAATAAAGGGTTAGTGAGAAACAACTTTATTAGGACTTTTTAACAAGAATTTAAAATAGGAATCCAAATTCTTATTGCATGTTTTCTAGGTTTAAAGGTATGTACATCCAAAAGGGATAACATTCTGTGAATGCAGCTGCTCATCAGCTGTTATGTATGAATGTAGTAATATCTGTTTTGTAAATACTGATTCCAGATTTCAAATATATCTCTATTAGCTTATTATTACTTCTTGTTCTTGTACTTGCATCTTCAAATTACATTCTTGAAGAATTTTTTGAAATCTTAGGCAATGTATATTTCTTTTGAAGACAAGGCCATCATCTTTGCTCCATAGTTGCAAAACATTTTCATTCCTGAGTCTATGCCAGTTAGCATGGTCAATCTAATTACTATTTTTCATTTCCATATCATGTATTTCTTTTCATTATCTTTTTTCAACATGTCAATTTGCAGCCCACTAACAAACCATGTGAAGTAAATTTTGACATACAAACATTGCAATAGATGAATAAATACTGTCATGGGCCCTTTTAGCAAAATAGGATGATACATGTTCTTGTTGGAAAATATCATATGATGCAGTCCATCATCTTGAATGACTTATTGGATGAGATCATTGTACTTTATTTTCGTACTTAGAAATATATTGTTCATGCATGATTTCTTGAATTTGAGATAAATCCATCTAGACTATCTTCATTTGAAGACTCATAGTCTGAGGTTTTGGTTATATGGTTAATTTTATCATTAGAGTCTAGAGTGCTGCTGCCATCTGTCTCTTTGCATTCATCTTTTGATTTACCAAATTGTGACATGTCTTTGTCAGTTTTCCTCTCTTTGCCATTATGAGCAGAACATGTATAATTCGGAATTCTCAACCGTGTTCAGTGAATGCTAAAAGCAGATGACAGAGTTAGTTTCTTCAGTCTAAAACTTTCTTGAAAGATTATGTAATGCTTTGGGCAATACAATGAGAAATCTGAGGATATGATAGTAACAATTTCATTGTTATATCATCTTTCTCTCAGTGAGTCCGCCATTCTTCTGTTGTTTTTTATTTGTTTTTGGTCTTTTTTTTTTAAAGCATAGTCGGGAATAATTGATTAGTATTAATAAAATAATCTTCGGGTAATTTGTAAATGTGAAACACTTTACAAATAGCAGTGTTTCAAAATATAGGAAAAATAAGATCATTAAGGACCCATAATGTATCTTAGATTTACAAAATGGGCCATTGGATCCATCTGGTAATTGCAACATACAATGAATTTTATTGTTTTAAAAATAAGTGGATTTTTATTTGTTCTTTGTTGGAAGACTTCTAAGAATAAGTCATGAAATGCAGTTCTTACAAGTAGTTAGAGCTGCTCGAAAAACTCAAAAACTAAAATTGGGTACAGTGGACCCTTGTGTGATGAGGGCCAATTGAAGTGGTAGGAAGTGTGCGATGTTCTACAGAAGCAGAAGAGGAGGATTGGATACTAGAAACAACATGAGCAAGAAATTCCTGGATTTGGTTACACTGGGAACTTTAGGCTGCTCGGGGTTTGAGAGTATCTTTTCAGCTTTAGTTTATGTGATGCTGCTGAATGGGATTTTCTCTAAGATGCCCTGCCCCACTTTTTGTCTGTGTGAAATAGGTTTTAGCTGCTGGGAAACTTTAAGAAATACGGTGGGACATATGTGTTAGCTAATCCAAGTCTCAGTTATGTACAAGGTGAGACATTGTTAAAGCTTTTCAAGACCTGTAATGCTGTTTGGAGCTTTGTACATCAGTGAATTATTTTTTTGGCTCTTCTTAATTGGCCTTGATTTAGTTTGCCTTTATCATCTCTGTGGTAAAGTAGGAAATTTCAGAGATTGGTGTTTGTAAGAACTTTGGCTGTATGTAAAGTTTCCTTGTTATTTTATTTGTGTGTCCTCTTTATTTACACTTGTCACCACAAGATACCAGATTTTGAGGCAAGGACTATTAAACATATTTATTGGGGTGGAGGGGTAGGTATTCTATTTGCTTGTTCTTAGCCAGAATATAGACTGTTTTAACTTTGCAAAAGATCAAAGTAGTGAAAAGCCATTCCTGATGCTCCTGTGAATTTTGTAGAAATTGTCACAGCCTTCTTGTGACATGTGTAAATTCATTGGCTGATTCTGCCTATTGTCTAAAACCTTGATTAGCTTGGCTAGATTCAAGGTCTTGTAAGGTATGGTCCCAGCATTCTTTCCTCTTCCCAAATATTCACTGCATTTGAATTAAACTCGTCTTATTTTTATACTTCCACATTGTTAGGTACATAGCATAGCATAGCAAAGGAATTAGAGTCAGACCAGCTTCATTTTGAGCCTTACTCTGCTGCCAACTGGATTTTTGACCTTGGAAAAGTAAGTGGACTTCTCTGTGCCTCTCATTCTTCATACTAAAAATGGATCGCAAAGTTGCGATGTTTAATTATGGATAAATGTAATAGCCTTTGACATAGAGGTCGCTAGGTAAATTGTCTCTTCTCTTATGCTTGACTGAGCTAATATCATAATGATCCCTATTCTTTCTTTTAAAAGAGGCATAACACACACACACACAACACACACACACACACAATTGCAAATTTGAAAGTTGTCTTGAGAATTTGTAGTTCCCGTTGAGATGATGACTTAAGGTAATAATTCCTCCTTGTTCTTGATCTCTCACTTAGAAACCTTGCCTTTCTCCTTTGTTTCACCAGTCTACCTACAGTTGTGAGGTAATTCAAACTATGAAAGCATTCAAGTCGTTTTTCTATGTGCAAGTAAAACAAAACAACATGTCAATTCAAATGAATAGCAAAAGCAAAATTCAAGCAAACAAAAATACCTCCTCAAAAAAACCCAAAACCCTTTTTTGTTTCATTCCCGTCTACTTATCCACCTTTTTTTCTTCCTTTATGAGTATTTTCTTGAAAAGACAGTCCATAGCACTATTATCATCTAAACTTTTTTCCTTCCCTTTCTCTTTCCCCTTCCCTTTCCCTTCCCTTTTACTACTTCAGTGCAACTTTTAGCCCTACTACTGTACTGAAACTGCTCTCCCTAAGGTCACAAAATACCCCATAGCATAATCCATGGAGCACGCTGAGGCATTCTTTTTCTTCACTTGCTATCTTGTTCTCATCGAATCCGTTCCTAGTAATTCTTATTACTCTTGTGCAGACAACAGGCAAAGCTGCATTCAGCTCAGATTTATCTTTGAAAACCTAGACTCATTAGCTTTTTTGGCTTAACCACAGGACACCCGGCAGAACCATAGTTGAATGTGATTAAAGCTAAATCCACTTCACCATATACCTCCTCTTATAGTCTTGATCTCAGCTAATGGCACTGACATTCACCCAGCTGAGGTATAATTTATTGAGGTATGATTTATGTGCAGTTACCTATACCCATTTAAAGTATATAATTCAGTCAGTTTTGACATGTGAGCACCTGTGAAGCCACCAGCATAGTCAAGATACAGAACATTTCCATCATCTTGAGAAGTTTTCTCATACTCCTTTGCAGTCAGTTCATCCTTCCTCTGCCCTTGGCCCCATGGAATCAGTGATCTACTTTCAGTCACTGTAGACTGGTTTGCATTTTCTATATTTTATATCAGTGGACTCATGAGCTGTAACAGTCATGGTGCTCCAGAGAAAGAACTAATGCTATATGTATATTTATATTATATATATATATCTATAGATATTTAAACAAATTTAAGGAACTGGCTGACATGATTATAGGGAGTAACAAGTCCAGACTGTTTAGGGCAAGCTGGCAGGCTAGAAACTCGGGCAGGGTTGATATCGCAGTCTTGAGTCTGAAGTCTGTAGGGCAGGCTAGTACGCTGAGAACTCAGACAGGAGTCGATATTATTTATAGTTTCAAGTTAAAATCTATAGGCAGGCTAGAAATTCGGGCAGGATTTCTATGTTACAGTCTTGAGGCAGAATTCCTTCCTTGAGAAACTTCAGTTTTTTGTTCTATTGACTATGAGCTCACCATAATTGGTATCTTGTGTTGTAAATTTCTTCTTCTTCTTCAGAAAGGACACTTCTCAAAAAATTTAAGCCTTCATTGTCCTTGACCTTCGTGTTAAATTATCCTTCTCATTGATGTCCTTTGTATGGTATCTTCCTTCTCCATATATGATGCCTCAAGTTATTATTTCTAAATTGCAATCTGTTCTTGTTGTTCCCTGCTGAAAAATCCTCAGTAACTATCCTTTAACTCCAAATTGCCTAAGTCTTGGTGATGTCACCTGATGGAATTTCCACATTAGAGAATATGGCATGGAGAACAAATCAGCCAGTTTTCTATGTAAAGGAGTAATCCCAAACTTGGAGGATTTACGCATGCCTTCTATTATTATATTTACCACATTCTGTTGTCACTATTTTTTTTTAATTAGCCTAAACTTATTAATACATTGCCTTTGATATTCTCCCTAAGGCTTAACACTGACCATTGTGACATGGGAGGCTTTCATACCGGTTTTTGTGTTTTCTGTGTTTTGTTTTGTTTTGTTTTGAGGGTATAATTAGAAAACTTTTAGGAATTAAACAGTGGTGGTGGAAATCATTGACATGAAGAAAAGTCTAGGCAGCCAATAATTTTTGGATGTTATGTTATTTTTTAAAAATATTGTAGTTTTATATTTAGAGGCCCTAATTTAAAGAGAATAATCTGGAAGACTAAATATTAGAGCCTTCAGTTTAATTGGAAAGTAACTTGTTGAACTGGCAGTGAACATGTGTTGAAGAGAATGGTGACAATCACTGATTCTTTATTCTGAATTTTCTTTGACATATTATGTACCATGGCTGTTCCATTAGGGACTTGCTGTAGTTATGGTTTTAGATTTCTAAGCAGCAAGATTACATATTTTTAGAAATGTAGAAACATGTTCAAATTGAGTTTGTTCTCTGGAGGATTTGTGTGTGTGTGTGTGTGTGTGTGTGTGTGTGTGTTTGTATGGAGGTAGCATTAAAGTTTTAAAAGGCATCTCATAAAAAACTATTTATGACTTCTCTTCTAGACAGTACACAGGCTAAGTATCCAAGGGATAAAATAATTCAGCCACAGAATAACTATTTGTTAATGTATTGATTTAATGTTTATAGCTTGATGATACAATACAGATTTTGAGTTATTCCTTAGCATGTTTGCTCAAACTGTGCTTTGGAAATATTCTAAATTAAACCTTCTAACTCTTATAGTCCCATGAGGTTAGCTGTGGTTTCGAACATTTTTAGTTCAGGGAATGAGAGTTGCTGGGGGTGACAAACTCAAAGGCGTGTTTAGAATTTGTAATGGTTTTGTTGTATTCATAAGTAATCAGATCCTGTTGTGCTCCTATTAAAAACCTTCCAGGGGTTTCCAATTGCACTTAGAATGAAATGCAAACATCCTACCAGGCCTCCAAACTCCTGCCTGCCTCTCAGCCTTATTTCTTATCCCTCTTCCCCTCATTAGCCTGGCTTCAGTTCTATGCCCTCTGAGCATGCAAGTTCATTCCTTCTTTTCTGCCATTGTACTTGGAGTCACCTCTGCCTGTTATCCTCTTCTTTCAGACCTTCAAATGCCTTTTCAGGTTTCGGATCAAATATCATCTCCTCAGAGAGGTCTTTACCAGTGTCTCCTCCTCCTCAGTCACCCTATTCGATTACACTATTTTTATTGTCTTCATAGTATTCATCACCATCCCTCTCTATGGTCAGTAATCCTCAGGAGAGCTTGGCCTTGCTGTTTGATTCACTCGCTGCTATAACCTTGTGCATGGAGACAGGTAGGTAGTGGGTCCTTTGTGTTCAGAGGAATGAATGCAATCCTTATAATCATCCTTGCTGAAATAAAGCAATAAATTAAAAACAACATGTGACTAAATAGGCACTAATTCATATGATTGTCTATTTAAATTAATAATGGATCTTTTCATTATGTAGTACAGAATTCAATTATGGTAGAAACAGATACAGTCTCTTGTGGCTGGAGCTGGTATGCAGATACAAGATCATATTTTTTATTCAGTTTGTCAGGTCATGATTTTTTAAAATTCTTTAAGAGAGATGGCTGGATAATAATTTCTTTTAAAAAAATTTTAAGTTTATATTAAGTCTAGAGGCATTTTGGAAATTGCTGAAATGTCATTAGATCATGTGTTCTGTTTTTCTACTACATGGCTTAGGCAGAGTGGTGGATTGAGAGCATTCTGGGCTGGAGGTCAGGAGGCCCAGGCTCTGGTTTTAGTTCCTGCCAGTAGCCAACTCTCCACATGAGTCTTTTGGCCTTCAGTTCCCTAATTTATAAAATAATAGGGTTGAATGAAATGAACTAAAATGTCTGTTCTCTTTTAAAGTGTATAATTATATAATCTCAGGCATGAACCAGTCATTTTTTCACTGTTGGGAATTTTTATAGGTTGAATGGATATGTGACATATATGGTAGTTGTTTAGGTATCATTGAGCTTTTGCGAGAATGGAAAGTCAAATTTGTTTAATCTAGTGGAACATTAAAACATCTGAAAAATGCAGAAGTGGTCTGATTTATTTCACTTTTTCTTTTTTGGTATCAGCTGTGGTAAGATACTGTACATTAGAGGTATTGATTTTTAAATTGACAGTATTTTTTAAGTGGATAATGAAGGTTTATCTTAGGATACTAATTTTGGCCTTATCACTGTTGTAAGGATCTCAATCTTTTTCTTTTTTGGAAATCATTTAATAATTTTATAATTGACTTGGCTTAATGTGTCCTACTTTAGCACATCAGTTTTATTTAAAGTTCATATAATTCTTCATTGACATTAGAGACATATCAGTTTTAATATAGAATACTGTATATCCCATTCTGTATTCTGTAGTTCACTGGTCCTCAGACTTTAGCATAGGCATCAAAATTGCCTCTAGGATTGTTAAACCACAGATTGCTGCTCCATCCGGAATTTCTGATTAAGTAGGTCTGGGAAGGGGACTGAGAACTTGCATTTCTAACAAGTTCCTAAATGATGTCGATGCTGCTGGTCTGAGACCTACACTTTGAGAACCACTTCTGTAGTTTGTCAACTGTTTTGTTTGCACTTGCTGGCAACATCTTGATCCAGAGGAGCCTCGTCCCTCCATACTGTATAGTGACGCATCTCAACAGTACTGTGCCTCTTCCCCTCTTTTCCTCATGGTCATTAGGTTTCCTGGTGTTACATGGTATCTTAAATCTTTGCTAGCTTCCTGGTAAGTGTGACACATAACGAACGGTTAAATGCATCTGAAATCCTTAACAACAGCATGCTGCCAATAACTTAACCTTTTGGATTGTGTGTTTAAATGGGAAAAACATGCATTTAGAGGTGATGGGCAATTTTATTCTTGTCAGTTTGACAACACTGGCTTTAGAGTCAGAAAGACTTTGGCTTAGAGGTTAGCACTACCACTTATTGGCTATTTGAGTTTGGAGAAATTATGTAAATTTTCTGAATCTTAGTTTCCTTATTTCTAAAATGGGGTTGATAAAATCTGCCTCATAGGATTTTTGTGAGGACCTAATCAAATTAGATTAGGTATATAAAATAATTTGCAGGTACTCAGTAATTGATGGTTTTATTAAAAGTCGTCCATCAGTCTAACTGGTCACAACTTGCATGTAGTTTTGGACAGTGTTTGTTAACTCTCAGAGTACTATTCGTTTCTTGCCTTAATGTGTATTGCTCACCTAATCTGTTGGCATGAGCCAGGCCATGGGCAGTAGGCAGTGTATGCACAGATCCCACTTCTCTTATTTGGAAATGCTGTGTCTTGTCCCTGTCTAACCTGGCTCTGTGTCCCTGGGCACTTAGCTCCGGCTTCCGGTGCCTGTGTCAGGCCCTTCTTGCTCTGAGGACCTGCTGCAGCCTGTTTCTCCGGCTCTGATCCTGTGTTCGGGGGTGATGTCATGCTCCTCTTTCTGGCTGCGCATGAAAACCAGTGTATGTAGAGGCATGTAGCTCCATCCCCTACCTGGGATGGGATGATTTTTTTCATAGAATTAACTGTTCTGATCTTTAAATATCTTTCAAATGTGTGTGATTTTAATTTTATTAGATTTAAAGAACAAACTTTTCTTGTGCATTTTAAGGTCCAGTTTTTATACTGGATGTTCATTAGACACATAGCCCAATGAAAAGAATTTTGATTTACTTTTTATTCTCTTAAAAAGTACCTGTATTCATTAATTTTTAATTAGCTTGGAATATATTTGAGAAATTTTCAACTATGAATTCTGTTGATTGGGATGGAGTTTCCCTAAGAAACTGTTTTGGCCACTAACAAATGTTTTGTGAGAAAGTGCCAGTTGCTCCCATCACAGATTATGCTTGGTGGCAGTGTTGAGTGGGGGGAGGCGGTGTCAGTGACTCTTCATTGTTGTTTTACATTCTATTTTTGGATATAACGAAGAATTCTCTGTTGTTCTAAGGCCTATTATAATGATGTATTTTCAGCCATATTTATGATGTCATGCTTTTCAGAAACAGAAGAGGTTTGTCTTTGTTACATATTTACACAAACACTTTGCTTCCTATTTCCTTTTCAGTGTACTGATACTCACCTGCCTCCATTGTGTGTATGGGGGTAGTGGTGGTGTCTTGGCAAATGTACATGAATGAATCTGAGCAGTTGCCGCCTAACCATGTGAGCATGTGGCAAGCCTCATGCACTGGACCAAGTGAGACTCCTGGAGAGAGAACAGAGGCACCAGAGATAGTTTACATGTAGTGTACATTTATTTACAGAATTGTGAAAACTACATGACAAATGTAAGGAACAAGATATAGTAGTTTTACTTGATTGAATTAAGATATTTGGAAACTGGTGGAATAATTCAGGATTGGCACACAATATTATTACCTAAACAGATACGACTTAGTATGAAGGATTGAATAATACATAATGGAGCGCTCCCTGACATTTATATGTTCTTGCTTAAAACTTTTATTATAGTGCAGACATATCATATACGAATTTAATTTACATGAATTCAGCTATATGCCCTTTATCTTTTATATAAACTCGAAATGTTGCATATGTCAAAGAATTTACAAATAAAAGAGTTTATAAGAATAATTTCCATAATATGTGATATTTATCCTCCTTTGTGCTGACTTTGATCCGGAGTAAAATGTAACTGATAGTAGGACAAGTAACAAGGACTTTGAGTATTGTTAAAGATGGTAAAGCAAAGAGCAAGGTAGTAATAATTTTTGACAGATTAAGATCAGATGTTTGGGAGCAGAGTCCTGTTTGTTTGTTTGTTTGTTTGTTTGTGTGACTTCCAGTTGTCTGCTTTTTGGCATCTGTGCTTTTATAACATATTTAACACTTCCTGTGGTTTGGGTTGATTTCAGCTCTCATAAGTAAATAGCTTTGGTGAAAGTTTATGAGAGTCTTTTAAATAGTTTAGGGACCAGTAAAACATTATTCTTGCCAGAAAATGGAAATGGTACCCATTAATGGTACTTGTGCTAAAACTTGATGAGTTAGGATATTTGTTTTATGAGTTAAAAATAATAACAGTAAGGTGAATCACCTGTAGTTACTATATTTTGATACTACTCCCTACCAGCCTTTAGATAAGTGCTGTATTATAATGGTTATTGAAACTAGAAGCTATTGTGCTGCACCCATGAAATGAATATCTTTTCTGATCCATGAATACTACCATTGTCAAGGGGACACTTGAAGCCTTGAAGAAAAGCTTTTCTTTTGTCCTTTCTTCTTGATGCATTTTCCCCCTTAGAGCAGATAACGGTTTATGTGTTAGAATACAGCCTAATAACTTGTGTCTTGACCTAATTAAACTGTCATTTATATAGGGTGAAATGAGCGACTATAGATATGACAGTCCCCTTAATGGAAAGAAAAAGGGAATATTTATGCTTGCCTTTTAGGAAGCTCATACTTCTCAAAATTTAGGTCTGATCTCTTATGAAGGGCCTGATAATGAAAAGATGGCCACACTGGGGAGGGGCATCCTGGCCTGCTAGCCAGTCAGTGCCAAGCAGCTGGTACACTGCTAACTCTAGGGCCAACTTCACGGTCTTCAGGGTTTTTAATCTGTAAAATGAAAGACAATGGGAAGAATCTTGAAATTATTCTCATTCTTTGATTACACTTCCTCATCCTAGACTTTATATAGAAGCAGAGACAGTGGGATAGCTCTTAAGCAGTGGTTCTCATTTGGGGCAATTTTGCCTCTCGGGACATTTGGCAACATCTGGAGACATTTTCGGTTGTCACGCTAGGGGGATTGCTCTT
The DNA here is from genome assembly GCF_000325575.1 of Pteropus alecto. Classification (NCBI taxonomy): domain Eukaryota; kingdom Metazoa; phylum Chordata; class Mammalia; order Chiroptera; family Pteropodidae; genus Pteropus; species Pteropus alecto. Next base: position 9,396,114 of record NW_006436810.1, read on the forward strand.
GGTATCTATTGTCAATGAACAGCTGAACATCCTATAATACCCAGCATAGCTTCACAGGAATTATCTAGCCCTTAATGTCAGTAGTTCCATGGTTGAGGAATCTGCCACTAAAGTATTATTTCACAGAGAGAGAAATTTCTAGTAATATTCTCATCCTGAAGGGTAGTTCTAGGAAAGAAAGCAGAAACAGAATTCTAATTTTAGCTCCTGCCTTAGAATGAGTGTAATAGAAATTAGAATACGAGGATAAGTCATGACGTAGGTTTTGTGGCCTTACCCACAAGTCCTCATCTTTAGAAAGAAGAGTTCATGGGCTAAGTTAGTTTTTCTAGTGCAGACCATCTTGTGTTTAAGTGAGTGGTGCAAATTCAGAGACTGCTGAAGCCACAGATTTGTCTGTGTATTGAAGAAATGAGGGAATTATCACCAAATAGCTTCATTTGGTTCACAGAATGGTATGTAGCTTGATTCAGTGTGTGGTAGATACTGGACCTACCCTTTCCTGTTAATTCATTCAGTCTTAATTTGACTTTTTCAGAGTGAATTTGGAACAGAGCACAAATCTACTTTCAGTGACACTTAAATCAACAGAAGATTATAGGGATCTTTTTTTGGAATTTAGTAATCGTGGTTTCTTTTTTGTCATAGTTGCCATAATCGAGAAATTGAAGCATGGCTTGTTCAGGGCAAAATGAGTCATGAAGTCAGAAAATATATAGACATTTGTAGAAAGGATTAATATGACATAAATGCTAGAGGAAGGGAGAATAATTTGAAAATTCATTATTTATAACTTGAGGCAAATTAATCATAATTCCAAGATTATGTTGTTATAAAACATGGAAAACCAGATAATTGGTATGTTTTTCTGTTTCACTCTCAATTTTAAAGGACTCTAATTGATGTATTGTTTATATTGTTCACTAAATACAGTGTTTGGATGATAGGGAGGAGTAGAGAATGCATGTGACAGCAGCTCAGATGTGCAGTGCTTCTCCCCAAAAACAATTATAGTGCAGCGGCTGCCAATGGTGATGTCACAGTCGGTAGATAAAGAGCCATTTAAGACTCTTTATAACTATCATTAGAAGGAAAGAGAATTTGTGCAGAATCTGAAGCAGTGTTAAGATTCCTACTGTGTTCCTCTGTTTTGTTGCCTTAAATGATAATGTTCTCAACATTTAATTACTTATGTAATTTAAAAATTATATTTAGCATCATCCAGGAAAAGAGAAGAGTACTGTTTATAGGGGGCGAAGCAGTATCTCTGTTTGTTAGAGCAGAAGCAGAAACTCAAAGCAGAACTTTTGGACTGAGAAAGAGAAAACAATGTTGGTTTCTAACTTGGTAATGTGGCTGTTAGAGGGGGCTGTTGGGCAGGACTGACCTACATAGATTGTCAATTTTAATACTGTTTATTGGTAAGTAACGTCCCTGTGAGAAGAGGAAAATGGCATTAATATAGACTTAGACCATCTTTGAAAAAAGAAAAAGACACCTTACAGGCAAGAAGAACCTAACTTAAAACTAATTTTCCGAATGGCAAGGGCCTTCGCCATCAGCTGTACCCTGTGCTGTTTTGCCAAGATTTGGGCATGTCTTTTTCCTGGATTCCCTTTCATGCTGGATTTGGAGCTTACGTTAGAAAAGAGGATGCTGTCTAACTTTTGTGTTTCAGGGATGAGGAAACCATGCCATCATTTGATATAGCAGGAGGGGGCTGTGTATGGGAAGGGTAGTGAGAGACGAGTCCGGAGAACAGGTCAGTTAGTCATTGAACTTTATCTCAGTATTTTCGGTCCATAGATTTGTGTCTGACCCATAAGTGCTCAATCAATAACTATAATAATTTATAGGTAGTAATAGGGAAATACAGGGAGATTTCTACTTTACAAATGTCTTTTATCACCTTTTCTCTGACTTTCTGTCTTAGCTCATCATCAATTCGAGAGGGAGAAAGAGATAGATAAAGAGAAACTGAGACAAAAAGAGAAAGAGACAGAGAGAAAATGAATACCAGTATAGTGGAAAGAAAGCTAAAGCACAATGGGCATTGTGTGCTTTATTTCACTTAATCTTCACAATGACTTTGTGAGTTAAATAGTATATTTACATTTTATGGGTGAGAAAACTAAGATTCACAGATGTTACTCAGTTTATGGTAAATTACGAAGCTGAGATTTGATCCCAAGTCTGGAGGATTCCAAAGCTTGCTTGCTTGCTTGCTTCCTTCTTTCCTTCCTTCCTCCTTCCCTCTCTCCTCCCTCCTCCCCTCCCCCCCTCTCCCTCTCTCCTTCCTTCTTTCCTTCCTTTTCTACCTTCCTTCCTTTTCTACCTTCCTTCCTTTCTTCCTTCCTTTCTTCCTTCTTTATAGTATTCTGTATCTTGTGGCACTTAGGAATTCTACTAAGAACAAGGACTGATTTCATCTCTGTAACTCCATGACTTAGTAGGTTTAGTTTTAGAGAAATGCCAAAAAAGTGTTAAAGGATCTGTTTCAATCCAGAAAGTTGCATTTTCTTTGGAAAAACAGACCAAAAAAAAAAAAAAAAAAAGGAAGAGTTAGGGGTGCATTTAGAGATAAGATGAAAGGAGAGAGAAGCTAGCATTTGTAGTACACCCAGTGAGTGCCTAGTGGTGGTGAGCCCCTGCTAGGAGGGAGCCATAAATTTAAGATTTAGGCCATGAGTGGTGAAAGCAGGGCCACTGCTCTGCCAGCTATGCACTGCACAGTCCCTTGGGGTGCTGCTCACGGCTGCAGTCTGTGACTGGGGCCTCTTCCTGGAGTTGTGCAGTGTGTGGCTGGTGCAGTAGCTTGCATGGTGAACATCTCTAGGTGTGTGTCATGAGGGGAAGATCAAGCACCTGCTACAGGTGCGGGAGTCTCTTTCTGGAAAAGGAAGAGGGAAATGCCTGGAAGCTTAAAAGTCAGAGTTACTAAACAAATGAACAAGAAACAAGCTCATGTAAAAATGAGCAAAGGACTTGAATAGACATTTCTCCAAAGAAGATATACAAATGGCCAATAAACACGTGAAAAAAATGCGCAACATCACTAATCATTAGGGAAATAAAAATCAAGACACAATGAAGTACTACCTCACACTTATTAGGAAGGTTATTATAAAAAAGAAGTGAGGACTTGGAGAAATTGAAATACTTGTGTACTGTTGGTGGGAATGTAAAATGATGCAGTTGCTACGGAAAACAAAATGGCAGTTATTCAAAAATTTTAAATGAAATTACCATATGACTCAGCAATTCCACTTCTGGGTATATACCCAAAAGAATTCAAAGCCAAGGTGTCAGAGATAGCTGTACACTCATGTTCATAGCAGCATTATTCACAATATTCAAAAGGTGGAAGCAATCTGTTAAACAGATGAATGAATGGATAAACAAAATGTCATATATACATATGGTAGAATATTATTCAGCCTTAAAAGGAAATTCTGGCACATGCTACAACATAGATGAACCTTAAGGGCATTATGTTTAGTGAAATAAACCAGTTACAAAAGGACAAATACTGTATGATTCCATTTATATGAGTTACCTGGAGTAGTCACATTCATAGAGGCAGAAAGTAGAATGGTGATTCCTGAAGGTTAGGGGTGGGAGAGAATGGATGGGAGTTAGTGTTTAGTGGGTACAGAGTTTTTAGGATGAGAACAGTTCTGCAGATGAATGGTGGGGATGGTCGCACAATAGTGTGAATGTACGCATGCCACAGAGCTGTACACTTAAAAATAGTGAGATGGTAAATTTTATGTTATATTTTCACAATTAAAAAGAGTAACTGTTCCCATAAGCTTTACTGTCTTCTCTTTTTTGCCGCAAACTTTTAATTTAAACATATAATTTTCTTGGTCAATAGTGAGGGAAAAAACAGTCGTGTCTAATTTAAAAATGCTATTTACAAGGCAGAGGAATAAAGTGTTGGCTTTTCCCATATCCACATTTAAGAATGTCTGAAGCTGTTGCCTTAATAGTAATCACATTTGGTAGAATTCCAAAAAATGGTGCTGGTTGCCTTTCCATTCACGGTCTACTCTTCCTTCTCAACGGCCTCCTCTAAAAGTTGCACAACTACCAACTCAGTCAAACTAGTAATGACATTTGTCTTTGTGCCCTTGGATGGTTTGTGTTAAGTTTACTTAGTATAAAACCTCTTATTTTACAAGACTGGAACTAATATTTAGTCAGTTAATTGAAAAATTTGGTTAAGGCAGAGCATAAAATATTTTAAGGTAATTTGTAATACTTACCTCATCCTGGATTTTGTGCAGAGGCAAGGAGGAAGGAAACAGCTGAAGCATCCTTTCCAAGAAAAGATCCGAGGAGCAAAGAGCAGCACTTTCGAGGCCGATTGAATCACAAACAGAGCTTATTTTGGTTCATGCCTCAGACCAGGCTACTCGATCTTTATCAGTGTCCTCCCCCATTTACGGTTTTTCCACAAACCTATTTTAATATTATTTTGTTAATTGATTTACTTTTATTGACTTTCTCAAAAGTATTCAGTTTAGTTTTCATAGAAATAACTTTTCCTTTGGCATTCATATGTTCCTGGTCTATGTAAAAGTTAACACAATTTCAACAAGTACAGTTGGCATTGCAGTGGTAATGTTTGTGGTTTGAACCCACTACGCGGCAGATGGGATAGGAATGTGCCGTGGTAGAAGTGGGGGGCCTCAGTGCCGTGGACTCGCTGGTGTATTTTACTGAAGGAATGGTGGAGGTGTGTGGTTAGTCTGGTGAGTTAGTTGAGTGGAGGTTGGTTACGAGCATTTCTCTGTTCAGGCTTTATCAGATCGCCGGCCTTTGGGAGAATATTTCTGGTTTATCAAAATCCTGTGGCACAGCATTCAGTACCCTCCTGTCATAAACATGTGTGTCCATTTTATGTTATTTGATATTTTTCAGTAATTTGTCAATGAAGAAGTTATGCCAGTTAGCATTTTCTGTTTGGGGTTGTGGTCTCCTGAGGTCAGCCGAGAGGCCCTTTTGTGCTTGTTTTCTTTAAATTCCTTCCTTTGTCTGAGTTATTACAGAGAACCCTGGACCGTATCTCTGGGAGCGGGATCATCTTTCACTGCCCAGGTGTAGTGTAGTTTGGCACACTCGTTTTTTTTCCGTATGAGCCGGATATCAGGAGTGCAGGAAGCAGAGGTGGTAAAGCAGGAACAGGAACCGTGGGAAGAGGGAGGGATGACTAGTCTGACACCGTCAGGACTAGATGGGACCTGCAGTGGATGTGTAATCCTACTGTGATTACCACACGGAACCTAACATGAAATCAGCCCCTCCCCTTTTCACTTTATATTGGAATTGTGCCTTTGGCAAAAGGTAAAAGCTTTTTCCTTTTGTATGCTATTTATAACAGAGCATCATTTTATGTCATTCAAGTGAGCCTTCAAAAATAGGTAGTAAAAGGTGGTTTTGTTTTTTGTTTTTTAACCTAGGGTCTGTTCTCACTCAGTCTACTGTGATGTGTTGCCATAAATTGTAATTAAAACTTGTTACATCTTATGTGTTTAAAAACATCAGTCTTGGGTTTAAAGTTACCATACCTCGTCTTTGCTAAGGTACAGCTTCTGTTTTTGATACTAAACGGATAAACCTAAAACAGATGGATTTATGTGAAAAGAGTATTCTGCATTTCAGAGAAAAGATGGTTTACTCAGGATCCTTCCTCCCTCCCTTCTTTCTACCTTCCCTCCCTCCCTTCTTTCTTTTTTGTTTTTGCTTAGCAAAATGCTTTCAATTTTTGAAATATGTTTAAACCCAATTATTTTTATATGGAATATAGGCAAGTAGAGACTCCAAGAATATCTTAGCCAGTCGTCGTCTCCCTCCCCGCCTCCCCGCCCCCGCCACACACACACATACTCTTGCTGTCTTTCCTCTTGTGGTCATAAGATATTATATATGTTCATGGAGTGCAAACTAATATTAATTTTGGCTTAAGCTTCAGAAATATCATAATGCATTAAAAAGTGATTTTCTTGAAGTGTCCGAAATTTTACGTTCCATTTTTTCCCTTCTGTTAGTGTGTTTAATTGATTGTATGCAGAAACTTTGTATAGCTTACATTCCTTTTTTTTTCTATTTTTATTCTTATGTCTATTTCTATGTTGTGCAAAGGGAACCAGTTCTTCCAGGCCCTTCCATCCTGCTGTTCGCAAATAGGGAGGGAGCACAGAACCAGCTTCAACCTGCTGTTGAGGTGTCTGGCTTTAGTTCCCATCACTGGAGATGTTGATGTTGCAGGGACGCCCATAAAGCTAAATTAAACAGAACCACATCAAGGTTGTGTCAGCGGACTAAACCAGACTGGGAGGGCTGCGCTGAGTCTCTGTCAGATGAGCACGTGGGCACGTGAGAGAGGAACATGAACTGAAAATACTTTAGGAGTCTGGAATATGCTATATAATTTTCCTTAAGCATTAGTGATATATCTAAGACTTTTTGTTGCTTGTTTTCACAGAAACAAACATTAGCAGTGAACATTTTTTCATGTTAGAAGGTGGCATTGCTATCCCGAGAACAATCACTGCTTAGAAAGTCTGAGATGGCTCTGTGTGTGTGTGTGTGTGTGTGTGTGTGTGTGTGTGTAACTGTCTATTGATTAAATAATAAGTTTAGTTGTTTTCGAGTGAAAGCAAACACACAAGTACATCTCAGATTTTACAAAATACTGAATTGTTACCAGAATTATCCAGGCTGTTTTTTAAAAGATTTATGCAGAGGTGAAACACTGATCTTACTCTCTGCTGTGAATGTTGTAAGTGAAGTAGGAAAGCCAGTAGCTTGAGGGGGTCCATGCCTTCCACTCTTCATCAGTTTCTCCCTCCTCAGCATCAGGCCTTTTTTACCTTAGATCTCTAGTCTCTAGATACCATGGTCCTGCTGTCTGGCTATTTCTTTGTGCTGCAAATTCTTCATACCCATTTGGAGCTTAGTGTTCTTCTGTGGTTTCAGAAATTCTCACTGACAAAGGTAAATAGTTCTAGGCTGCACTGGAGGCCAATTTGTGTGTATATGTATGTATGTGTATATACATATAAATGAAAACTAAATGTAAAAACTTTTGATGTTTTTCATAGTGACCACTTAAATTCTCTGGCTTTTTCTTTAACACAGTGGTCATAGTTCTGTGTATAAGTACACTTATTTTCCAGCTAATTTTAAAATAAATTCCACGTGAGGCGAGGGATTTCATGAGCAACTAGGATGATAAAACAGTAGCTGAGAATAACAGGAAACAATGATTGCATAATATGGAATCATTGCCTTCATGATTTTTCAAAGAATTTGGACAGGCAAGCCTTTTTAAATAAGAAAGTTAAATATAGTTACACCTCACCTGTTTGGTGGTTGGTTATGAAGCAAGTATTGCAAACATACCCTTAAGCCAGGAGGCTAGCTTAATAAAGGCCTCTACACAGCCCAAACGGACACTACAGCATGTTAAGTGTAAGCCCAGAAGAGCAGCCATAAAGTGGGAGCCAGCCAGCCTGGGAGTGCAGTAGTCCTTGAGGACAGTTTTATGAATATCATTTATTATACTCTTACATATCCTTTAATGATGATGACTCAAGGCCATCAAGTAAAAGTATTCACCCTTTATTTGATTTTTGATAAGGCAGTACAAGTTATGGTCTATTTAAAATATTGAAATAAAACTTACTGCCAAAAGAATAAATTCTTGGACATCTATCAAGCTCGGTAATCTAGAATAGCATGTGATCCTTAAGTTTAAAAATGCCGATATATTTTTAATAATGACAGAATTTAAAATGTTCCAGAAAATGCCACAGGTTTTACGTGGGACAAGAAAAGGCACCCACAGTAACTCCTGGTGGTGATGAGTGTGCTGGTGGTGTGAGGCTGGGAGAAAGCAGGGCCAGGAAAAGTAGTCAGGTGGCTGTAGTTGAAGTGGAGGTAGGGAGTTAAGGTCAAGAATCTGAATCCTGGGTAGTGACGTGAAGAACGGAGATGGGGGAAGGGATGGATGCAGGAGAGATATTGCGAAGTGATTCACTGGATATGGATGGCAAGAGGGAGAGAGTATTTAAAAATGACCCCAGCTTTTCAGTTCTTGAGTGTGGGAGAATTATCGTTTACTACCACAGAAACGGGAGAGGTGGATGATTTTGCGGCTTTGTTTTCTGGGTGCTGAGTTGAGCTAGAGACCTGGCAGGTCTTTGGACTATGAGGGCCTGGAGCTCTAAGAGGCTCTTTTCAGCTGTTCCCAGGACAAGCAAAGACAGGCATGCTTTTCATTGTTGCCCTGGTAAATGCTTAATAATTATTGTTTGGTTTGTAGTTCTTTTGAGGTTTGTGGGATGCTTAGATTTGCATAAAAACAAACTTTGTTCGGATTCATAGTTTTTACTTAGAAGTAGAAAGTCAGTAATTAGACCTGCTTATGCAATTGGAAAGTGGGGACAGAGGCTGAGGCAGGCACGCTGGCCTGACAGCTCCATAAAATCTTAAGTTTTCTCTTAATATGTTATGTAAAATTGTCATTCTACTCCATGATGTTTATTTTAATATAATTGTTAAAATATAAAAGTATTAATAATTGCCATTGATCCAAAATGAAGTTTCCTTCCATGTTTGTCTTGTGGTTTTGCTTGGTTTGTCTTGGTTCTGCTTAGCTGTATGCCTTGCTCCTGACTTTGAGCTGCAAAGAGAAATCCAGTTTCCCATCAGCAATATGACAGCTTTTCTGGTCCATCACTGAATGTTCTTGCTGTTATTTTGTGATCTTTAGACAAATATTCTATATTACCAGCATTATGAAATGCTATTAGGAAAGCAAGCTAGTACAGGTTACATTATTGGAAATTTTTTGTGGCCGGATTTGTAACAAGGTAATAGAGAATGTCTGCAGTGACTAGTTAAGACTTCTGTCCTTATAGAAAATGGTGCTTTTTATTGAAATGGCCAATGAATAATTGCAGATCCTGTCATTTAAGGGTCCAGAGTCCAAATGATTAAATTGGTAGATGTGAGGGAAGTTGAACCTTAAGTGACTTGGATTAATATCTTAAAAAAAAATTACTACCCTGCTAATTAATGAGTGCACTACTTTTTCCTGGAGTAAGATAGTTCTTTCTGAATAAATAATTATAAAAATAATTTTTTTCCCCCAGTCTGGATATAATCAGTTTGGATTCTTTTAGCCAAGGGGAAGATTTTGTTATTACAAACTTAAGCATACGGTTTTCTAATCAGAGTGATTAAATCAAACCAGTCATTTTGTGCTGCAACCTTATTTCCAATGAATGCCACCGAAACAGGAAGCTAAACTCAAGGGGAGTATACAACACTGGCTAAGCTTTATTTCTAGACTTGGAGAGTTTCCCATCTTTCAAAGTGCTGGAGCCTGAAGGCAATTTAGAGAAGTATTTTCTCAGGCATAACTTACTGACTTTCTAATGGCTTATTTTTCAGAGTAAAACTATAATTTACTATCACATTTGTGTTCCATGGCCACCGATGCGAAACAGTTGATTCTGTTGCCGATCTCCTTTCAGTTTAGTATAAATGATTTTTCATATTTTTTTTCAGATTGCATCACTTTTTTCCTTGGGAAAATTTCGATTTGCTATCTTTTTCTGACTAAGTGCTTCGGCTCTCTTCTCACTTTCTGTTCTCCACCCCTCCACTGCAACCACCCCTCCCCCCTTTTTTTATCATTGTGTTCTGATGACTTCTCTAAATACTGGCTTCCCCAAACCTAATGCAAAAGAACCCCCACTGATAAACAAGTTTTAAAAATGTCCTTCCTTTTATTATCAAGCTCTGAATTTGAATTTTTTATAATTCATCAACCCCAGTAAGGGTTTTCTTTTTAAATTTCTTTCTTTTAGAACTTCTCCTTTGAAAGTGTGGGTTTTTCTCTGTATTTGATGCTCTGTTAAGTATCACAGAAAGAAATTGCCTGCCATTGAGAATAAAATTACCCGTGGAATGGAAATGAGAGCATAGTTCTGTTAGAAAATCTGTATAAGGCTTATCCAGTGAATGCAGATTGCAAGGGGGTACTGTCATGACCTGCAGGTCACCTCAATTGTTGCATAGAAAAATCAGTTCTGAAAAATTATTTAGTAAATTAGTTGGATAGGATTTTGTGTACTAAGAATTATGGCTTTCAGGTACTTTGAAGGGACTTACTAATAGTAATTAGTACATATAAGGAATTAGATGCCCTTTAAATTGTTCTTCTGTGACATGGAGCTATCAGCATTTACCTCCTATACAGTGTTGTAGCCAGTCACAGTCATTCACTGAGTACTGTGGATGCAGAGATGAGTGCAGCACCCCTGTCCTGGAGCGCATCTTTGAGCAGATGGCTCAGCTGATGAGAAGGATAGTCAGCTTGGTGAAGGAGGTAAGGGAGACCATTCCAAGCAGAGGGACACCAGTGAGACATGAGAGCATATTGGTGTGCTTGGGGTACTTACTGAACGTGGGTCCAGTGTGACTAGAGGGATAGGAAGTTGAGTGTACAGAAAGATGCAGCGGCAGGGGCCTGAAGAACTTCCTTTGCCGTGCTAGGAGTTTAGGGGAGGCAGTGTTATCCAGTGGTTGCGAGCATGGCCCTGGGTTGGATCCTGGCTTTGCCTGCTCCTCACTTGCTCTGTGCCTGGGATGACTCCCTTGGTCTCTGTTGCCTCATCAGAATATTGGAGTTAATAATTGTACTCCGCTCATAGGAATATTATAATGATTAAATTAGATCAACACCTGAGAGTGAGTGCTCAATAAATGTTAGTTCCTGCTGTTGATGATGATGTAATTATTGTTATCGTTCTGAAGGCTGTGGGGGAACCGTTAAAGGATATGAGACAGGAGAGTAATGGATGACATTAGTATTGTGGAAAACAAGCTGGCAAGCAGGGTGAGGGAGGAGGCACATCTGGATTAAGTGAGATGGCTCAGGCACATTGTTGCAGTAGTTATCTAGGTTAGAGAAAATGGCCTGACCGGAGCAGTTGCAGGGAAAGTAGAGGGAGGAAGGGGCGGCTTAGAGAGTTCGAGAATGGAGATTTGGCAGCTGGTTAATTTGATGTGGAGAGAAAGAACCAAAGTGTGGAGGTAACTAGCAGGCTGCAGATTTGAGTAACAAATGGGGAAGGTGGAGAGAAAGTACGTGAGGAGGAGCAGCTTTTAGGAGGTGAGAAGATGGCGAGTTTAGTTTGGATTTGGATTTCATGTGCTCGCGGGTCTTCGTAGGGGAGTGGTCCAGTGGCCTGTTGGGTACCGGTGTATGGTTCTGGAGAAAGATCCAGGCTGACCTGAGATATGGAAGTTACGTGTGAATTCACGGAGTAGGTGAGATAACAGATGATCCCGAGAAGCCGGAACTGGAAACCATCACAGCAGTAGAAACTCCCCATATTTAAAGAACTTGATGATGGAGGCTTCTATAAGAAGGGGTCCCGTAAAAAACTTGGGTCCCTCCTCCAGTCCTCCTCCCACAGTTTATAAAACTGGTTCCATCTTGTGATTACTTTTGTGACAACCCAAAATTGTTGGTTATGATGGATTTTGTTAAAGTACGTTGTTAAAAGTGAACTCCAAGTTTATAAGACTTAGAGATAGTATTGAGAGACCTTAATAATGGTAAATGTGAAGTGTCAGTCACTGCGCTTTACAGATATATTGGCCTTCTTTTCCTCATAATACCCTAATGAGGAAGGTACTGTACTCACCATTTTATAGGGAGGACACTGAGATAGAAAGGTCAGTAGAGGAAGTGACTGGCAGTTAGGATTCAGACCTAGGCTGCCTGGCTCCGGAATCCATGTGTTTGAACCTCTGTGCTATATTGCTTCCAACACTGAATTAATAGTTAAAAGAAAGACTTTGAACCTGGTAGAGGAAAGGAAGGAATCATTCAAACATAGCTTTAACCTTCATTCCTTTCCCTGCCAAGGTCCCAGGTCTCTTTGTGTTTTGTTTTGCCAGATAGTTGCGAATTTGGCTGAACTTTATAGATGGAAGTATTTGAACATTTGAAATAGGGAAGAGTTGAAGGTTATCAGGACAGAAAAAGAACAGCTCTTCTCCTAGAGTATGATCAGGTAGATTTAGATAGAATATGCCAGGGACTCTGAAAGTTGTGCGGGAAATAAACAAGGAGAAAAGACAGCATTTGAACATGATTATTCATTATGAAAATTTGTTAAAAACATCAACAAAGCACTATTTTGGTCAGACATCTGCTGGAAGATAGAAATGAACTAGTTAAGAATTTGCAGAAAACTGTTGATTACTGATTTGTTTATGGATTGCATATTGTCATCTGGATTGTTAAGTGCTCAGGAAGAGAAATTCTGTTTTCTGTTTCTTTTGTAATCCAAGCCAAATTACCGTTTCTTAGAATTCTGTATATAGGCAGGTGGTCTATGAATGTTGACCAAGTGAGCTACAGTTATTTGATCTTCTTGAACAGTAGTTAACTTTGATCTTCACCCATTTGTTTCAGTTGAATCCTATGATACTTAAGGTAAAGAAAGCTAATTAAAATTCTTACTTTCCAGCCTGTTTGGTTAAGAATAGATTATTCTTTTGTAACTAAACCACTTTTATCATAATAAACATCTTAAAGATTACCTAGCCATTCATTGTACAACTTTTTATTGAGGCCCCTATGTGTCAGGCATTGAACTTCTCTACTGCAGGCACTGTTGTGGGTGCTCAGGATACAACCAAGAATAGCAAAGATCTGTGTCCCTAAAAGCTTGTATTCTAGTGGAGGGAAGAGATAATACGCATAATGTAGAAGTAAATTATATACTATATTAAGTGATAGGTGCTATGGATGAAAGAAAAAGTAGGAGAAGGTAAATAGTTTAAGCACATAGGATGGAGGGGCGGCCTCTACTATTTTAAATTGGATGGACAGGCCTCATAATTTGAGCAAAGACCTGAAGGAAATAAGGAAATAAGTCAAGTGTCTAACTGTAATGCTTATCACCTCCTCTTATTTTATTGCCATTCTTCATCTTATTACAGGTAGACCATGATTAATTTGAGTCCCTATCTGATTCTACCAGTTATAATCTATAATAGCTTATTTAGCATGCATTGTGGAATTTTGAAATATCCTCCTCTACCCTTTGCCACCATAATCAGAGCAAATAAATTAAGGCTCTAGAGTTCGTGCTGCATAAATGTAATTTATTTGAGCCAACTCTATAGTTTTTGTGGATTGATTACTTTTAGCAAGTGCAGTTTTCATGTTTTAAAACTTGCTCTAAAGTTAGTCATATGAGATAATTGCGTAGTGGGGGATCTTACCTCTTTTGCCTCTAGACTGATCATGTGCCATACATACAAACTCACCTATAACATCTTCCATAATATGCAATTAAAATTATTCTCATGGGGAAGGTGAAGTGAGGGCAGCTAGAAAACGAGGCATTCCTCCAAGGGAGCATGTAAAAAGAGGGGAGGGTCTCTATTGTAAAAGACCCTCTCAGCTTTGATACTTGCTTTGCTTCCAGTTATTTGTTTTATTGTTTAGAGAATTTTATTGTGTAGAGAATTTCTTTGTGATCCTAATAACAGCTTATTGAGATATAGGCCTTATTTTCTAGAGTACCTTGAAGGTATTGAGTACTGAGCTGACTTCTCTAGCTACCTGCATTTTTTGCCTGACTTTAGTAGTGAGTCTTTGTAAAAACTAATAATATCTATCCTTAGGAGTAAAGTTCTCTTGTCACTGGTGGTGGTAGATGTACCAGCAGGGAGAAATTCAGCTGTAGTTTATTTTATGAGATCTTGTTATTATCTATTTTCACCTAACTGAAAATTTCCCTAAAATTATTTGTGTATATTTAATTGAATTATAGAGAGTTGAATTAAAGTGAGTTGAATTAGAAATTAATTCTGATATAATTATCTTAACTGTAGGTTTGCCAAGGTGGGTGACATGTTTCACTTGGTAGGTTTAGTATGGAGCCAGAGAGATGCATCAAACAGAAACTTTTTATATAACATGTAGTTTCACTTCCAAAAGTATTCATTTGGACTTGAGACAAATGTGTCAGGAAGTAATTATAAAGTACTTGGATAATTTAGTATTTGGGATCAGCAACTTGAGTAAGTGTACCAGTGTTTATCATAATGGGATCTCAGGTCTCTAGAGTCAGCTGACTTGTGCAGTCTGTTGTTGAACATAAACTAGAGGATTATACTGTAGTTCTTATGTTTCTAAAACAACAAAGTACTATTGTTTGTATTAATGGTGATTATATTTACTAAGCCTAAGAGCTTAGTAAATTTAAAAATATGTATATAAATTTTGCATACAGATTTTAAAAATTGACAGCACTATACCTCGTAAAATAAATTATTTAAAAATTATATTATTGCTAATTTTGCTTGTTATAGTAGATTGATGGGAGGAGTACTTCTTTGTAGGTGTGCTCGGATTTCTTTAGTTGTTACAGTTTGCCAACTAATAAAAAACTCACTTATTGAATGCACTCTGTGATGCCTGGCATTGTTCTAAATGCTTTACCTATGTCTTATTTCATCCTCACAATAATCTGGTTTGATGTAATCTTCATTTTTTAGTTAAGGAAATTGAGCCACAGAGAGGTTAAGTGTATTCATCCATTTTTTCACTCTGTTTTGAGTATATACTATGTGCCAGCCATTGTTCTAGGTGCTGTGAATACAGCATTGACAAAAACATTAAAACAAAGCAGAACAACATATTTTACTGTTAGGGAGTTGCGAAGGAATCTGCCCAAAGTCGCACAAGTCTTAAGGACAGAGCTGAGATTCTGACCTAGGAAGTCTGACCCTGTAGCCCATGCTCTTCACCACCAAGCCATGGGGACGTCCTTTTCATTTTTATGTCTATGCTTTCCCTTCTTTCTTACAAAGTCTTAGGCGTTTACATTCCTTCTTTCCAGCATTTTAATACATTTTCTTACCTGCTTCTTTTCTTTCCCCATATTCCCTCTTTTGTATTTACCTTTCATATCATATTCACATTCATGCGCATTGAGGTTATCATTCCTACACTTTAGGAGCACTGTTTTCTTTGTGTTGTTTTGTTTTATGTTTGTGCCCTTTATATTTTTACTTCTTCTTCTTTTACCTCTTTTCCTTTTCACTTTCCTTTCCCCTATTCCCCTACCTTCCTTCCTTGCCAGAGTGGATGCTAGTATTCAGAGGCAAGGAAGGGCTGGGGGAATGAGCTGATGGGAGGAGAGACACGGAAAAGAACAGCAGACTCACTAATGATTAGGGGAAGGACGGACTGTGTGCCCAGGGAGAGAGGGAGAGTGATGGGTCGGCTGGAACTGAGGAGCTGAATCAGAACAGCAGGAGAGCAGTGGAGCCAACCCAGAAAGCAGGTGACAGCAGACCCCAAGTCTCCTCGGAGGGAACTCATTGGGAAAGGGGGCAGATTAAATTAAACAGATAGAACAGAGTGGAGTCTGAGCAAGTGGGTATCACTCCTTCCCAAATAGAATATGACTACTAATTTGATGGTTGAAACTGTCTAAGCATTGCAGTTATAGTACTTGTGTCTCTAGAACATTATACAGCTAACTAAAATAAGAAGAGAGAGGTAGCAAGACATGGCCTAGAAAATGCAGCTGAATTAAAGTGACTTTATTTTTAATCTCCTTATTAGGGCTAAATATCTTAGATAAAATTAGCACTTATCTTTTGGCTGTCTGCTTAGAGGAGGCCAAGGGTGCAACTTTCTTCTGTCATCCCAAATCTGGGTTCATCTGACACCAGCCACCTTCACACCAGCTGCTGAAGTTCGAGCCCAACGACATCAGAGTTGCACACCTAAGGTGCACAGGTGGGGAAGTTGCTGCCACGTCTGCCTGGCCCCACCATCAGGCCCCTGGGTCTGAATCCAAAAAAGGTTGGTCATGACCTCGCCAAAGCAGCTGGTGTTTGGAAGGGTCTAAGGATCACAGAGAAACTGACCCTTCAGAACAGACAGGCCCAGGCTGAGGTAGGCCCTTCTGTCCCTGCCCTGATCATCAAAGCCCTCAAGGAACCACCAAGGGACAGAAAGGAGCAAAAACACATTAAGCACAGTAGAAATATCACTTTTGACGAGATCGTCAGCATTGCCTGACAGATGCGGCACCGATCTTTAGCTGGAGAACTCTCTGGAACTGTTAAAGAGATCCTGGGGACTGCCCAGTCTGTGGGCTGCAGTGTTGATGGCCGCCACCCTCATGACATCAACGGCGGTGCAGTGGAATGCTCGGCTAGTTAATTACTACAAAGGAAAACATTTCGATTAAAGATCTCTTGACAACCAAAAAAAAAAAAAAATTAGCACAAACGGTGGTTGAATTGAAAGTAATTTGGTCTTGCTTTATAACATTTTTTAAAATGCATGTGTTGATGTTTTCATCCATCTTCTGACTGTGTGCCATGCACAGACAATGTGTAAATGCCCTCTGTAGGCGCTTGGAACTTAGTTAGGCAGACAAATGACAACTTCTAAACTTGTCTAAGGAATATAAACTAAGTAGAGACCTACTAATTATGCCTTTTGGGTGAGATAGCCCAGTAGAATCCAAATGAAAAATTGGACTGGGACAGGAGTTCAGAACAGCCACTTTAGGCAGGGAGGGTAGCAGGCTTGGAGGCAGGGCAAGTGTGGAAAGGAGTAAGTGTGGAGAAGCCCAGTGAGTGCTGGAGATTTGGTGAGTGGCAGAAGATGAATTTACAGAGTAGGCTGGAGAGTGGAGAATGCCTGCTGCCTGTACTTTAATTACTTATGTTTTTGCTTTTATTTTATGCCTTAAAAATCTTTTAAATGAAGTAAGATTTTAAAATAATTAGTGTCAAAATGTTTAGTTCTGGAAGAGTATGCCCTCTGGATATATTAAGGATTCATATGGGCATTAACATTTTGCACACTAGAGATTTTAATTTCAAAATTTACTCATTGTTCATTTTCTAAATCAAGTTGTGTCATTTCCATTTCTTTTCTAATTACAGTTAATGCTGCTGTGAGCATTCTTGTCCATCTTTTAGTGCATTTACATAAGTATTTTTGTTGGGTAAATCTCTAGGGTATTCAGAATAGCTTGTTATTTGGTTAGTTTATTCATTGATGTTTTGAGGTCATTTGTATTGGTATTAAGATTTTGAGAAACTCTTTTCTTCCAAAAGATAGATAATACTTCCAAGGGAAAGATTTTGTAGGGAATAACAAGATGATAAATAAAATAAGAATTTTATAATGTATTGTGTGTACACCGTTTCTGTAGTTGGACTATCTAAATGTTATTTGCAGTGTTGAAATGACATTTTTGAGGATTAGCTTAACATCTGTTTTGAAATTAATAATTTTTTATTTCTCTAAACAGAGCTTTGCCATCAGATCTTAGTATGAGATTACATTCTTTAACTCTAAAGCTCTTAAGTATAGTTTTATTTTCCCTATAAATTTGTTTGAGATTATGTGAGCTGAAGTGTTGTCTAACGGAGAAAAGATAAAGAGAGTCAGAAGCTGTTTGAGGAAACTCCAAGAAATAAAAACCTTGAAGCAGACAGTCAATCAGGAATTAGTTTAAATCAATATGTTATTTACCCCAAAGTTGTCAGCTTTTAGTTTAAAATCCTTTTTATGAATAAAGTTGCCCTCATGCCCTATCATAATGGAATCTTCTGATTT
The DNA here is from genome assembly GCF_000325575.1 of Pteropus alecto. Classification (NCBI taxonomy): domain Eukaryota; kingdom Metazoa; phylum Chordata; class Mammalia; order Chiroptera; family Pteropodidae; genus Pteropus; species Pteropus alecto. Next base: position 9,413,809 of record NW_006436810.1, read on the forward strand.
AGTGTAAGATGAAGATATTAATTAGGTTTTCTGTTTTCAAGGTAATAATCTTTAGGGATTATTGTAGTATGCAACCAGAAAATAATTTTCTTTGTTATATGAAAAGGAAACTCTCACAGCTTTATAACAGAGTAATTGCCAAAATATAGGAGACAGTAAAGGGGGGCCCTTATTAATCATAATCAATCTTAGTTTGTCTAAGAAGTTTTATTTTCTAGGGATTATGTTCACTAAAACTGAAGGACACAAAATTAAGGAATGAGGTTACATTTTTCAGTAAATTTTAATGGTATGTGTTGAGCGTTCTACTGCTTATTATTTCTGGGGTAGAAGCATAAACAAGAAGACACCATTGTTGTACCCACATATTTTATAACCTAAAATAGAACCAAGACATTTGTATATGTGGATTATTCTGAGGTAAGCATTTAGAACTAATTGATTCGGTGGTATATTCTAGAATTCTGCTTACGCCGTGCGATAGTGAAGGACTAGGGTGAATTCAATGTGGTGACGAGAGCCCAGTTTTGTAAGATGACACACTGAGACAGCCACTTTCACAGGTGAGCGACACTTTGTCCTGTCTGGATTGGAGGAGTTTCCCCTTTAGTGTAACCTGCAAGCTGAGCGGCCCAAGTAAAACTGAAGACACAGAGAAGCAGAGGCCAATAAACAGAGCTGGGTGAATGAAAAACACTCATTCTTCTAAATAAACTTGGGTAAAAAAAGCTAGTCATATGACTAAAAGTTAATAATGCTGCCCTAGTTTGTCATTACCAGTGATAAATGTGGAAAATGAAAGGGTTGTTTTGTATTCATCATAAGAAATGGATGGATTTTGTCCTATTTGTGGTTTGTTGGAAAGTTTTATGTTTGATTGTCTTTGATCACTGTAGTATATTTTGGTATTCATAACTGGTTTTTCTTTGCTCCTAAAAGTACAAAAAGTTTTAAATTTAATATTTTGTGTTTATGAAGGACAGGTTATGTAATAAACTTGTTTGGTCATACATCTGTACTTCTTTCTGAATAGTATATTAGCTGAACTGTTTTTCCTCTTCGGCTTATATTGTCTTTATATCTTAAGATAATTGAGGCAGTTTTTTCATGTCTAATTTATTATTAGAAAATACCATATATAAATTGAATCTTTCTCATCTTTAGAAGTTTCTTTTTTTAAATTTTTAGCTCCAGTTATTTTAATTTGTTTAGACTTTATTTAATGCCTACTGTGTATGTGTTGTTGGTCTAGGTCTTCTGAGAATACAGAGGTGAATAGCACGATTTTTGCTCTTGAACTAACAGAAGACAGGTTAATAATGAGTGTGTATGCTAAATATGTTCTATTCAGTTTTCTACAACTAATGTGCAAATTGTTTGTATATGTGTTGGCATTATAGTTCACCATCTAGTTGGTTATTTAATGGATGGATGCTAGCTTTACTTGGAGTTATGAGTAGGTAGCAAAGTAAAATTATTGAAAAAATGTGTAAGGCCGATAGTCTGCAAGGGCAGTCTTCATGGTTTTTAAGACCTCTTCGAGTGTTAAGAGCTTCTCTTGAGACAGTTAAGTAAATAATGAAGTTTGTTTAACTTAGACATGAAGTGCTAACATTAGCATAGTCTAATGTACCAATTTTGAACTGCAGCCAAATCATTGCCCTGCTACATACAAAAATAAGGGAATACTTCATGTATCTTTAGTAGATTGAATTTCTAGGTACAATACTTAGAGACATGATACTTTTATCTGTTGGGGCACTTGCCTTTAACATTTAAAAGTCAAAATGCTGTATTGGACCTGCCAGTCTTTTTAGAACTCCGCTAACAAGAATTGCTTGATCTTAGGTGATACTTCATAGTTAAGTAAGTTTTATTGTAAACTTAATATACTCACTGCATTGTATTGAAAATACATTATGATAGTACTGTACTATAAATATTGCATTACTATAAATATTTAATTATCAAATTAAAAAACCTTTGAAACCAAAGAAAATTAGACTTGTTTAGAGCACAGATCAATAGCATGTAGGCATCTTCCTAAAATTCTTGTTCACCTAGAACCTCAGAATGTGATCTTAGGGTCTTTGCAGATGTAATTAGTTAAGGTTAGGCCATACTGGATTAAAGTAGGCCCTAATTCCAATGACTCGTGTCTTCATAAGATATAGAGATACGGAGAAGAAGGTGATGTGAAGACATGAGAAAAAAAAATCAAGAGAATGTTGAAAAGGCTCTTAAAGTGTGGTCTGAAGTTATTCACAGGAAAAATGAGACTACCATTTCTGAGATGTAACAGATGGCAAAGACAGTGAACTGACAAGTGAGGGTTGATTTGATGAAATTTTTCAAATGTGTTTTCTTTGCCAAATATAAAGTTAATAAGGGGAGGCCACACCAGCTAACCATATATGGCTCCAGGAGCTGAGCTAAAGGAGCTCGGAAAGCAGGGAAGGGTTATGGTGTCTATGAATGCAAAGTTATAATAAAACTCACATTTGAAAGAAATACCTTCTCTAAATATATACAATCAAAGAAGAGACGAGCATCAGTTATTCAGATACTAAGAAGTAATATTTATGATGGGATATTATAAATATTACTTTATAGAGAACTTTAAAGAAGCCTGGGAAATGAATCTAGCTCCTTATGAGGACCAGAGATGAGGGATGGAAGGGGAAACCTGCTCTCTAGTTCATTCCCAGTTGCCTCTCTCATCTCCTTCCCAACTTGATTCACTTGCTTCTTTGGTCAAGGTTAATCAACTAAATGCTGGTGATCCATCAAGTCACAAAGACATTGTTAATCTAATACTGTAAGTCAGTGTGTCCTCAGACCTGCAGCATCAGCAAAATCTTGGGCCCTTGCCCGGAATTACTATCAGAAAATTCTGGGTGGTAGAACTCTGCAGTCTGTATTTAACAAGCCTTCTGCGTGATTTCGTTGCATGCTAAAGTTTGAGGCCCTCTGCTGTAACTTGTCTTCATTCAGTATTTCCTTTAAGCATTTTAATTTATTATAGTTTGCTGTGTATTGTATGCAATGTCCAGTGATGCTAACCATCTTTATTACTTTTTTTTTCAAATTTGTTAAGTTCATGGCTAATATTACTGTTATAATATATGTAACCATAATATTTATTAGTTATATTAGCAATAGTTTTATTGTTTAGCTGTTAGCAAGACTATATTGCTTTGGTGGATTTTTCCTCCTTTTAAATTACTTTGGCCTGTGTTTACAGAATCTGTATAGTATGAAGTGGTAGCTCACATTTTCCAGGTACTGTTTTAATGAATATTATTAGGGAAATTGTAAGCTCTAGTGGTATTCAAGAATTTAGAGATTAGAGAAAGGTTTAGAGCATGACATTTCTCAAGGATAAGAGTCTACAGTAATTTGGGAGATATAAATAAACCTAATCAAATTGAGTAGCTGTCAATAAGAGGCATGATTTACTGGGAAGTTAACTGTATATATTTTGATACGATGCCTAAATTAACCGTCCCCAAATCTGTTTAGCAGCTGGTTGTCACTACCATTAGCTAAAAGCAACTAGTCTTAAGTGTGTTTCAAAGATCCTGCCAGCATGCCCTGCTGAGCTTGTTTAGCCTTTCAGCTCTGAGACAGAGTTCCCAGGTGCCAGTTGAATCCTCAGGTCTGTAGACCTTGTGATAGGGTTCTTTAAATCCTTCTGCCAGTTCTTGAAATGACCATAGGCAAGTAATTTAATTCAGTCTTCTGTCACTGGAGGTAGTCAAGAAGGATTTAAGGATTTATATGCAATAAATAAGAAACATCCTTTAGAGTTTTATCTGCATAAGCTCTAAAGGTAGAAGAGGTGAGGTGAGAGTTGAGCGTTTTCACTCATTCTTGACAATTTTCAGCTCCAGAGATTTAGTAAATTCTTTTATTAACTTCTGTGTAGCGATCAAACTTTCTTAGTTTTTGGTGCCATAACATCATGAATACTTTCATTCTCTAAAGTTTTGGAAATTGTGATTGCTTAGCATGCTGTTCTTATTCTTGTTTTTTACTATTTTGGGTTACAATAGACCTTCACAAAGCCCTGTGAGTACTTTTATAGATTATTTTAGGGAAATGTAGATTATTAATGTTTTATTAAGTTCAGGTAAATTGAACTAAGTGAAACTAACATAGTAAATAGTTGTAATAGTTATTGCCCCAAAACTTCATGGCTTAAAACATCACACATTTATAGTTTAAGTCAAGAATTCAAGAGTAGCTTAGCTGGGTGGTTCTGGCCAGAGACTGTCATGAAGTTTGCAGTCAGGATGGCCAAGGGGCCAGGTCTCTGGACAGGAGCTGGAGAGTTTGCGCCATTTATGGCTTGCTCATTTGGCTGCTGAAAAGAAGCCTCAGTTCCTTAATGGCTGTTTGCAGAAGGATTCAGTTCCTTATTGGCCTTTTCATAGGATTCCCAGACTGTCCTTGTCACCTGGCAGCTAGCTTCCCCAGAGGGAGTGATGCTAAGAGGGAGCAAGGAGGAAGCTACAGATGCCTTTTTCCACATGGTTTCAGAAGTCCCAAGCAGCCATCAAGTCTGCCACATTTTATTTGTTAGAAGCAAGTCACTAAGTCCACATGCAGGGGGATTGGAATTAGGCTCCACCTTTTGGAGGGAAGAATTTAAAGGAATTTGTGGACATATTTTTAAACCACTGCAATGATAGACACTAATGTATATTTAGCAAAGACATGTAATTGGCAGCGACCAAATTTGTACTTATTTCTATGTTTTTTAGTGATATTCTAGTTAAAACAGTTGTTTCTGCTGCTATATATATGTTCCTTAAAATTCTCATGTTCTCCAGAATTGTAAATTAAAAATAAAAGGGTTTATGTGAAGATGGAATTGAGGAAAGGCAGGACTCCAACTCCATGCATCTTCGTAACCAAAATACACACAAAAAAAAATAATAATATTGGGCATGTGAGGAGATAACCTGGACAGCCTAGGCAGGCAGCTTGGTGTGGCTGGGAGTTGAGTTACCTGAGGGAATATTAAAAATGCCAAATAAAAGAGGAGAGGAAATGCTAGCTTATGGGTATTGAAACAGTGCATTTACTATGCGCTTTTTCCTTTTTGAAAGTTACAATTCTTCTCTCATTATTCTAGCTCCCCTTGCCTAGAGGAAACCCTTATGAACCAACACAACTTGCATATGGTACTGACATCATTCATCTATTCATGATCATATGTGAGCTAATTGGTATTAATGAAACATATGGTAGCAGAACAGACTGTAGTTTCCCTTAAATAAATATTTCTCTTCTAGTCACATTTATTAATTTATTTAATAACATTTTCTACTGATAAGACAAAAGTAGACTTCAATTTCAAAAGCTCCTGATCAAAATTCTATGTTAGTAACATGCAAATTAGTGATTATTTGCTGTATGCTCTCCCTGCTCCCCCAATTTTAATTCTGTCATCTCGTAGAACGCCATTTAAGTGTAGACTTCAGAGTGCAGAAGAGCAGAGAAGAAAAAAGAAATGAGCAATACTTAGACTCTTATTTCAAATGACGGAGGGGTTTGTCTGAGCATCATAATGATTGCTGCCCTTGGATCCAGAGCTGTGCTGACAGAGGGCTCGTCAAAACAGAATGCTGGGCTGCACGCCTACGGTTCTGAGTCAGCAGTTCCTGGACGAGACCTGAGAGTGTGCCTTTCTAATATCTTTCCAGGGGACCCTACTGTTCCTGGTTCTGGGACCCCACTTGTAGACCCACCGAGTCTGAAGTAATAACCTGCCCTACTCCCAGTTGAGTCAACACAGAAGGCTATTTTATTGAGAATTCTCAGTCAGGATTTTTTCCGTGAGAGTAGCTCTACTCAGTTCTCTTAGTTATGTCTGTTAAGGATCAAGTTCTCATATTTGTGGCACAGTTAGAGATATTAATGAACTATGCGTTATTGCTCTATTTACATTTGTTTTCAAAAGATAGTATAGTGACACCCAATTTAACTGGAAGCGAATTATTCAGAAGCCTGAACTACTTAGATTAATACTAACAAGTATGGAAGTCATGAAGGACCTCTGAGTGGAGGGAAAGACCACAGAGTTCAGTCCTTTACTTTGAAAAAGGCTTGAGAGCTAACTTTAGGCCTGTTGTTTTAGGGCTGAAAGTTAATAAGGCAGGAAATTTGAAATTTCTTATATACTTATTACAGTCACTAATTGGAAAAGAATAGCAGAGGAACTGTGTTAGTACTGAAGTTTGGAGCTATATTTGGACAAGGGCAGGTAGCTCTTCCAGTCCACTGGTCCAACAGGGCTTCTCCGAATTTCTGAATATAGTAATACATAGATATCAGCACTTTGAATAAAAAAAATAAATGAATAGTAGGTATTAGAAAGAGTTACATTTAAAAATCTGGCCCTTTGTTCCAGCCAAGATGTAGTAACAGGGACTGCATTTGTTCTCTCACTTGAAATAACTGAAAATCAGATGAAATATGTAAAACAGCTTTCAGACATTGGGCATCAGATAGCACAGGATGCAGAATCCCACAATAAATGCACTCCAGAAGAGAGGGGAAACAAATGAGAAGAATCCTTCAACCGTACCACTTGACTGACGGGAGAGAGTTCCAGGCTGCTGTTGCAGAGAGGAGGAGCACTGAAGGAGCCTGTTATGCACCCCGAGTTCAGGAGACAGCGCTGGGAGTCCACTGAGGCTAGGCCGCTTTAGTATACTGAGCAGAGAGCTGAAGAGAAAAAGAGTTGCTCAGAGAGACAGCCCTGGAGATGTTCAAGGAGTCATCAGTGAGCCTTCAGCTGAGCAGTAATCAGTGCCTGTATGTGAGGGAACTATCCAAGGCTGAGCGAAGAAAACCACAGAAAAGGAGCAGAGGGAACAAACCTTGAAGCTCACACAGGCCCTGGAATAGTTCATGTTCCTACCAGCCAGAGTAGAAAATCTGGTAATTTACAGGGTATCAGAATACTCAGCAGAGTATTGCTTGCTAATATTACTGTTAGCTTGAGGCTTATGGCTGCTCAGGTCTTACATATGACAAATCTTAGAAAGCAAGCCTCGTAAGAGCTGAGCTGTTTCCAACTAACTTAACTGTTCCAGAACAAAACTCCATAATATTTATAGAAAAATGAAAAACATCCAGCACTCGACAAATTCATGATGACTGGCATCCAAACAAAAATTACCAGGTATGTAAAGAAGCAGGAAAATGTGACCCATAATAAGGAGAAAACTCAGTGATACCTATGATACAGTTAGTTGACAAGGACATTTAAACAACAGTTATAATTATACTTCATATATTCATGAAGGTAAAAGAAAGCATGAGTAGATTAAGGAGAGACATGTCAGATACATAGTTATGCGTGCAGTGTGTGCGGTGTGTGTGTGCACTTCTAGAGATGAAAAGTACACTGGATGGAGTTAATGATAGATTAAATCCTGCAAAATAAAAGATTAGTGAACCTGAAACCACAATATACCAGACTTTGTGGAATGCAGCTAAAGCAGTGCTTAGAAGGAAGTTTATATAGTACTTAAGTGCCTGTTTAGAAAAAAAGAAAAGCTTCAAATCAGTGACTGCAGTTTCCACCTTAAGAAAGTAGGAAAAAAAGAGCATAAATTAATCTCAAAATTAGTAAAAGAAGCCATAATGATAAGGACAGAAATAAATGAAACCATAAACAGAAAAACAATAGAGAATAAAACCGAAAGGTGGTTTTTTGAGAAGCTTAATAAAATTGGTAATCTTCTAACCAGACTGATCAAGAAAAGATGGGAGAATCAGATTACCCGTATCAGGTGATAGCACTGTAGATTCTATAAATATTAAAAGGGTAATAAGGAAATATTGTGAACAACTTTATGCCAACTGTATGACAACCTACATGAAATGGACAGACAGACTTCTTGAAGATAAAACTACAAAAGCTTACTCAAGAAGAAATAAATAATGGAATAGCCCTAACTCTAGTAAAGAAAATGAAATTATAGTTTAACACCATCCCTCCCTTCCTTCCTTCCTCCTCCCCTCTGACGCACACCCCAAAAACAACCCAGAAAAACAACAAGACTCCAGGTCCAGATGGCTTCACTGGCGAATCCTACCAAATGTTTAAGGAACAAATAATACCACTTTCATCCAAACTCTTCCAGAAAAGAGGAAAGAATACTTCAGTTCAGTCTATGAGACCAGCCTTACCCTGACACCAAAGCCAGAAAAATACATGAAAAGAGAAAAGCATAATCTGAAATCCCTCATGAATATAAATGTAATAATTATTAACAGAGTTTTAGCGATTTGAATCCAATGTATATAAAAATGACAGTAGATCATGACTAAGTGCAATTTATCCTGGAATGCAAGACTGGAATGCAAAAGTTTAACATTTAAGAACCAGCTGGATTTATCATGATCATTTCAACAAATGGCAGAGCAGCAGTTTGAATAATGTCAGCATCCCTTTCTGATTAAGAAAGTAAACAACTTAGCAAGTTCGGAATAGAAGGGAACTTCTCAGCTTGACAAAAGGCATCAGCGAGAAACAGACAGTTAATAGTCTTTTTAATGGTGAAAAACTGAATACTATCCCCCTAAGATTAGGAAAAAGGAAATCGCCCTAAGATTAAGATTGTATGGAAGGTTCTAGCTAGTGTAGTGAAGCAAGAAAAAGACATAAAAGGCACCCAAATTGCAATGGAAGAAATAAAACAGTAATTTTTCACAAAGGAGGACTCATGCTACCTGATTTCAAGGGTAATTATAAAGAGTCAGTAGTCAAGATAGTTTAATATTAGTTGAAGATACACAAATAGATGAGAGGAGCAGGAATACTCAAGAAATTGACCCAGCCAGCTATGGTCAGTAGAGTTTTGATATGGGTGCCAGAGCACTTTAGTGGGAATGGATAATCTTTGCAACAGATAGTTCTAGAATAATTTAGATGGCTGTTTGTCAAAAAATATAAACAAAAACCCTCTATTTCTTGCTATGTATAAAAATGAACTCGAATTTAATCATAGACCTAAATGAAACAATTAAAACTATAAAATTTCTAGAAGAAAACAAAATCTAAGTGACCTCGAGTTTATCAGAGTCCTTAAATACAACACAAAAAGCATTAATTATAAAAGATAAATAATTGGATTTTATTAAAATTGAAATTTTGCTTTCCCAAAGTACTGTCAATAAAATTAAAAAGCAAGCCTGACTGGGGGAAAATATTTGCAAGTTATGTATCTGACAAAGGACTTGTATTCAGAATATAGGAGGAACTCAATCCAATTAAAGCTGAACAAAAGGCTTGAATTGGTTACCTCAGCAAAGAACATCTGTGTATCACAGATAAGCTCTTGAGAAGATGATCAGCATCATTAATCATTAGGGGAAGGCACATTAAATATAATGAAGTACCACCACATGCGCTCTAGGACAACTAAAGTGTTGGCAAGGAGTTGGCACTAGAACTCTCCTGCTGCACTGGTGATGGGGATGTAAAATGCCACAACCCAGCCGTGCCAGTCCTGTGTATTTACTCAAGAGAAATAACAGCATATGTCCACACATGAACTTGTACACCAATCAATCAAAATGGGCAAAAAGTTGGAAACAATCCAAATCTTCACCAGCAGTTGAATGGTTAAACAAACTATGGTATATTCATACAATGGAATACTACTCAGCAGTAAAAAAAAAAAAGAACAAACTCCTGGCATACTAAACAGCATGGACAAAAAGTAACAAAAAGCAGATCAGCAGTTGCCTGAGTATGGGAGGGACTAGGTCGGGGTGAAGGGAGAGGGAGAGATCGCAACAGGCACAAGGAAACTGTTGGCAGTGATCAGTGTGCTCATGTTCCAGCGATGGATTTCCCGGGGCGAGGGGGCGGGGGCGGTGCCAAGTGAGTAAGAGAGAGAAAATGTATGTTATAAATCACCTGTTGTGATCAGGTCTCTCTCTTAGCTCAAAATACTTGCTTTTGTTGTCTGTCTTTCCTCCTGGATCATGTAAGAAATTCCTTAAACTTATAGGGAATTAGAGTAACATTTCTAGACTAAAAGTTATCACAACTGATCCCACTTTAAACTGGCAGGCATTAGTTACTTCGGTGTTGTCAATATTTATTAGAGCATAGGGCAGTTGGAATTTCTCTGAAGAGAGGAGTTTGAGGATTGGTAGGGAAATCTAAAATAATTCCTTAGGTCATAGAATAAGGAAGTGTAAAGAAGGGTGCACCTGGGTGGTTGCCCAGGCACATTTTGCTCCTTCATCTCCTATTTTTTCAGAGCCCAGTTAGTGCCCCTCCAGAGACCTCAGAGTTCCCAGGGTGTGTCTGATCTGGAACACCCAGGGAGGGAACAGACAAGGGTATTGAAATTCGGTCAGAACAAAACAAGGCAGAGTTGATTCAGACTGGGATGTTTAGGGCTTTCCAAGGACAGACCGATCTCACCAGTAGGCTCCAGGGCTATTCAAAAGGCTCCTTGCGAATTTTTCTAACTAGGGAATAAAAAGCCTGTCTCTGTTGACGTCTCCCTACTTTTCTCTTATGTATCCCTTCTAGTCTTAGTCCTTTCTGTCCGATGATTTTGCTCTGGGCTTTCTCCAGGGTTTTAGTGGAGTTGGAAAATTGAAGGGTGTTCCTCATGTATCCCTGTTGTCCTTTGCTTCAGTCTCTAATTACGAAGTGACAGGTTAATAAGCATCCTTGAAGCCGATTTCTGATGTGGCTGAATAAAACATCTGTTTTTTTGTACACATACACACACATACAGAGAGACAGAGACAGAGCGTGTGTGTGTGTGCGCACGCGTGTGTGCGTGCGTGTGTGTGTGTGTGTGTGTGTTAATCAGCAGTTCTCCCATTTAGTCGGTAGGCCTTGTCTGCATGTCATTCTGCCAAAGTCATTTCTAGCAGGGAAATGGAGACTTTTCAGATCTTTCTCAGCTCTTTGCCTCTGAGTCTCAGTGTGTCTCTCTCTGTGTTCCTTCTAAGAGTCACAAGCACCACAGCACACCATCCTTCATAGATTGGTGTTAAGTTTATCTTTGTGGACTTAGCCTTTGGTTATAGAGTAATATTTTCTTGTTAGAAAAGTCATTCTTTGTCTCCTTAATAGTAAATATACATTGAATATCTATAGGAGGAAGAATATCAGCAGTTAATTCCGTTAAAACTGGTAGTTTGATTAAATACGAGATCTTGAATGTTATTATTCTACCTCAGTCTGTTATGTTTTCTTCTTAGTGTATTTAAAATAACTCTAGCCATTTGTAAAAGTCTTATATCTTTCTTAGTGTAAAATTAAATTACGAAGGATATAGAAGAAAGTAAAACTCGAGTTATAACAGAGGAATTAAAACGCTCTTTCCTTGGGTTTTTCAGGAAGAAGCTCTTCTATACCTAATATTAAAATGTGTGTGTGGAGTAGGTGCGGCAGTTTTTACCATGATTGCATTACTGCAGTTCTCAGATTCCTTCAAGTATAAACTGGATTATTTCCCTATAATTATTCGCTGTTGTCTGGGTAATTTATCTGGTATGCCAAAGAGTAGAAAAGGCCCATTTCTTTAATACTTACCCTGTTTACTCGTGTTTGTTTCAGGAAAACCTCACAGCACCGGTAGCTCTGAACGGATTCAGCTCTCAGGAATGTACAATGTCCGTAAAGGCAAAATGCAGTTGCCAGTGAACCGGTGGACCAGACGCCAAGTCATCCTGTGTGGCACCTGCCTAATAGTATCGTCCGTGAAAGACAGCTTGACCGGAAAGATGCATGTTCTGCCACTCATTGGTGGGAAAGTAAGTGTAAAACAAACAAAATATCAACAGGTTTCCTAGCATCATTAAGGAGCTTACTTTGAGCCTTTTCTGTGGGTAGATGGTTTTTGACTCATCTAAGGTCTTGTTCGTTTCCTGTTCTACTCTACCAGTGAGCATTATTGATTGGTGGACTTGTGGAAAATAACAATGCCATTAGCTCACGTGAGGCCCTGGTGATCCTTGCTTCACTTACCTACAGGACTGAAAATAGAGCAACTAGAATTTCAATGTTGTATTTTTGGCTACAGATGATAAATTATTACTTATGAGTAAACATCTTTTGATATCTTGAGCATGTTTTGTCGTATAATATAATGATCCTTAAGTCCATCACCTTAGGATCATTCAAGCATGCTTATTGAAGGTTAGACTCTCTAGCACGAATCTTTGATCCCACTTTGCTATACCTCTCTGTATTTAGTGACCAGTGGGGTTAGCATTTTTAGTTTATCACTATAGCTAGTCATAGTTTCTGAGCCCGAAATGTTATTCATTTTGGAGAAAACCTGCGATACAGCTGATAGCTATATCTGACATTTACTGGCTGCTTTTATTTGGGCATGTTAACAATTTTATTCCCATTATCTATGAAATAGAACCAGATTGCTTGGGGAATGATTTTTTTTTTTTTTTTTGCCAGATTTATTTAACTTCCCAAGTGTTGGTAGGGAGGGGTATCATTACCATAATTATATGTCAGTATTTCCTGATTTTTAAATGATATGGTAATCTGTTAATAAACGGGGAGGCAAATTTGGGTGAAGAGTAGGGAGGGGTATCATTACCGTAATTATATGTCAGTATTTCCTGATTTTTAAATGATATGGTAATCTGTTAATAAACGGGGAGGCAAATTTGGGTGAAGAAATGGATTTTTGGAAATTGGGGGCATAGTAAAGAAATATTTTCTTTACTATTTTACTGCCCTGAATGGGCATGAGAAAGAAGGCAGGTTGTGGAGAATATAGAGAGGAAAAATAAGAAACCAGTTTTTGTTAAAGTAAAATTATTTTTTAATTGGCAAATGTTTGATCAGCTGGTTCCAGGGATTAGAAATGAACCAGGTAAGACCAGATGTGTGAAATAGCAGATGGTTGTTCACCTGCTATGTAGCAAAGTATTCTTCATTCATAAATTTAAACTGGTTTTTCTTAACTAGTAACTAGCCCATGTCAGTTCTTATCCTCCTCTGCTATTACACATTCTAATCCTAAGAGGACTAATACTTGATCATTTTAAAAAATAGATTTTGGCCAGGCTGCAAGGTATATTTAGATATATTTCAGTCATCCATTTTGAAACCATTGCTTCTTTTGTCTGAACATTGAAGAATTAGCGTTATTTTATTACTGAAGAGTTGTTCTTTGGATAGACTACTGAAAATTTAATCAATGTTATTACTCCCATAGGTCATCATTAAAAATGTGTATTTAATGTTTGATGCCTTGTTAGGTCAGCAATCTGTTTCTTTCTCTGTGATGTTAGGGATTTGCATAGGCAAATTTAATGTAACTATTTATTAAATATCCTGTGTGAGGAAGCCGCTTTGCTTGGCATCCTAGAAATATTAAGATGGATAAGTCACCATCCCTGCCTTTGAATAGCTTATAATTTACTGTCCAGATGAAAGATGGACACAATAAAATCTGCTCTCAGAGAGGTGCAAAAAAGTAGTGTGGAGGAGTAGTGGAAGGAGATATTATATTCTGTGGGAGGAATTAGAATTTTGCGGTGAAGGAGATAGCAATTATTGTAGAACTTGAAGGGTGAAAATTTTATGGACATAGGAAGGAGCCGCTCAGAAAGATTATTGTGCTCAGAGAAGCAGAGGCAGGAAAGCAGTGGAATGTTCAGATAAGGTCAGAAGATCCAGTTATAATTAGCATTTTCATTCAGAGCTAGAGACTTGTCCTGTTTCCCAGGCCTATTATTGGATGGACTTTACCATTCAGTGAATTGAAAGTTAATAGCTTTCTTTCCTCACGGACAAACCTTGTAAAACCTGTTTTGCACTATGCCTTTAAAAATAATCGAGTATGTTGAAAATTAAGTCTTTTAAAACCCATTGACCAAGTTAGGAAAAAAATAAATTTACTCTTTGCACAATGAGTTTTCATTAATGTTTGTTCCTTTTTCATTCTGTTCTGTTGTTAAAGGAAAAACTGAGAGTAGATGGGTTTTTAAATTTTTATTTTTAAAATTTATATAAGGAAGAGCTAGAAACGAGGTGTTAGATTGGTCATAACCTAGCCGTAATTATTGTGATAATCAAATTTAACATACCACTTGAGCATCATCATTAGTTTACACTTTCAACTGTAGAATTCCAAATATGAAGTTAAATAAAGCTCTCTTAAAATTTAATTGTTGAAAAAGTATTTGTGCAATGGATTTTTTTATTGGTTGCGAACTTATTGTGTTATATTTAATTTGTCCTTTAGAATTTAACATAGATTTTTAGATAACTTACTTTAATTAATATTTTTAATATTCGTTAAATTATGATGCATAACAAACTGAATAACCGTTTCCCTACTACTACTCAATTTCGGAACGATAGCAGTGTCAATACCAGTGTTTCCACTTGTGTCCTCTTTACTGCTGCTTCATTACGTCCCCCACCCAGTATCCACTGTCCTAGAATCTGTATCCATTGTTTTCTTACTTAAATAAGTTTTATCATGTAATTATGTTGTGCTTGATTTTGATCTGAATAAAAATGGTATCATACCATGTGTGGTCTTCTGTGAGTGAATTTTTTCACTCAATATTATGTTTCATAATAAGATTGTATGTTGCTTGCTATATGTGGTTTTCATTTCTGTATAATGTTCCAGTCTGAATATTATAAATTCCCATAATTTTTAAAGTAATTTTCTTGTTGATGGACATTCGGGTTGCTTCTAGTTTTTCGTTATTATAAATAATGCTGTTGAAATAGCCTTATGTCGATATGCCTCCTAGTATGCAAGTAGTTTTTTAGGGCGATAGTTCTCAGCTAGATTTACTGTGCCCGAAGGGGAATTTAGTAACATGCGGCAATGTTTTAATTGCCAAATGATTCAACAGACAGCATACCTAATGTAATGTAATAGTTAATAGTTAATGTAAACTAAGTTATGCTGTGGTAACAAATTCCCCAGAGCTCAGTGACTTATCATAACAGTTATTTCTCATTCACACTACATGTCCATTGTGGATTGGTGGAGACTTCTTTTTTCACATAGTTGTTCGGGGACCCAGCCTGATGGAGGCTCTGCTCTCTTCTAACGTTTGGATCAGGCAGCCTTCCTTTGTCGCTTAGGCAGGGGAAGAGGTAACTGCAAGGTTATTAAAGCTCCTGTATATTTGGAGCAGAAGTGACACCACTTTTGCCCACGGCTCATTTGCCATAGCTAGTGATACGACTCTACCTTAATTGCAAGGGGTCTGGAAAGTGGAGAAGTAGGTAGAATGTATGGTTAATACCAGTGTCTTTGCTGCAAAGGGACACCGTTGGCATTTATAGGACAGGGGCTCAGAGTAAAAAGTATTAGATGTGCAGTGACGAACTGTTCAATCCAAAATTCCTGTAGTGACGTCCTTGAGAAACAAGGTTTGCTCTTGAATACAAACCTAGGAGTACATTTATTAGGCTATAGAGCATGTGCACATTTACTTTTACAAAGTCATATCAACTTGTTTTCCAAAAATTGTTTGGCACCAATTTACACGCATATCAGTATACAAGTGTTTTGGTTTCTCTACATCTTCACCAAGCTTTATTGAAGTATAATTGACCTACAATAAACTGCACATTTTGATTACATTTTGATAACTGCATACTGATAGCTATATATACTCATTAAACCATCACCACAATCAAGACAGTAATCATATCACTCCAAAAGTCTCCTTGTGCTCTTCTGTAACCCTCCCCTTTCACCCTTTTCTTCTTTTCCCCGAGAAACCACTGACTTGATTTCTGTCAATATAGATTAGTTTAAATGGCATTTAAAAAAATTACATTTTCTCTATAATATATAGAAATTTTCTCTATAATATATAATATATAGAAATACAGTTGATTTATGAGTATTGATTTTATATCCAGTCATCTCGCTAAATTTTATTCTAACATGTTTATAGATTCTTTGGAGTTTACTATGTAGCTAATCATGTCATATTCAAAGGATGACAATATTATTTCTTCCTTAATACATTTCTTATTGTAATGGCCAGGACTCTAGTAAGGTATTGCATAGAAACAGCTGATACTTGCCTTATCAATGATTTTAAAGTGATTGTTATCTTACCGACTTTGAAATTCGCCTTAGATGTCTGATAAATATCCTGTGTCAGCTTAAGAGAGTTATTTGTGCTCTCACTTTGCTAAGAGTTTTTATCATGAATGATTAATGGGTGGCGAATGTTATCAAATGCTTTCTTTGCAACTGTGGAGATGATCATAGAGTTTTCTTCTTAATCTGTTAGTGTGAGTAATGATTTTATAGTTCCAATAATGTTAAACCATCTTTTCTTTCCTGAGGTAAATCCAACTTGTTCTTGGTATATATTTTGTTCCGTGTTACTGAATTTCGTTGTAGCATTTTGTTCAAGGTAAGTGTCCGTAATTGAAATTAGCCTGTCACTTTCCTTTCTCTTACTGCTCAGCTTTGTTTTTTGTTATACTGGCCTTATATAATAGGTTGGAGTATTTTTCTTCGTTTTTTGTTTGGTGGATGAGTTTGCACAAATTCGGAATGACCTGTTTCTTGTAACTTTGGTAAAACTCACCAATAAAACCATGTAGGCCCACTATCTTCTTGAGAGTTTTTAGAAAAAAAAATTCGTTAAATTTCCTAAATGGTTATAGGACTTTTGTTTTTTCCTTGATTTTGTGTTGGTAAAATATATTTTTCTAAAAATTTGTCACAGCATTGTTTAAAACAGTCTTTGAATATTTGCTTAATCTGTAGTCATGTCTCCCTTTTCATTGTTAATATTATTTATATCTGTCTTTAGTTGATAATCATTGATGAATATCAGTTGATACCCAATTTTGTTAGCCTTTGCCAAGAATCAATGTTTTGCTTTGTTAATTAATGTTAGTGCTCTCTGTTGTATATTTGGTTTTCATTTCATTGATTTCTACTTATTGAATAGAAACAGTTGAATTGAATAGAAACATTCTACTTGAGTTTATTCAGTTTTTGGTTTTGGTAATTTTCCCCCTAAGTTCTTGAGATACATGCCGATCAAATTAATTTTCTGCCTTCTTTCTAATACAAGTATTTAAAATTATAAATTTCCCTCTATGTACTGCTTTTGTTACATTCCAGAAATTTTGATGTGTATTTTTTTAATGGTTTAGTTCTAAGAATAGCTAAATTTTGGTTATGATTTTTTCCCTTTGTGAATCATTTTGAAGTGCGTTATTTTCTAAGTATACTTGGATTTTAGGTTGATTATTTTTTTATTATTGACTTTTAACTTAATTGCATTTTGGTTCAGTAAATTTGTGTGACACTGATGTTTTTGAAAATTTTTTATGCTTTGTGAGTTAGTTCGTGTCATTTTTGTGAATAAAGCATAGGAGTCTGTGTGATATCATGTTACTTTATTGTTTGGACTTTTCCTCCTTATGGAGAAATTACTTGGAGTGGAAATTTGAATTGACTATATCATTACATTATTAGGACTTGAAAGTTCTCATGGTAGGGTTTTATTTTAGATTAATCTCAATTTCACATTAATTTTTTAAAAACTGATTTAACATGCTTGAAGAGCTCTTAAAAAAAAAAAAGCTTATAATTCAAGTCCCTTGAATAAAAATCCACCCGAAGTAAAAATTCTTAAGTAAAATATTAAGTAAAAATCCCCCCAAGAAATAAAAAGAATCCCAACACTATTGTGAGGATATAGAAAGAGAAGAAAGGGAGTCTGTTCTAACTTTAAACAGGAAGAAGAGAATTTCACTCTTGTGGGGAAATCTAATGAAGATAAAACTCTCTTTTTTTATTTCCTTATAACTCAGACTGGTTGGTCAGACTCAGTAACTGAAACGTATTAAGTAATAAGAGAAACATATATAAGGAAAGATGCAAATTGGTGCAGGCTCACTGATCTAATGTATAGTTAATGAACTGTGTAAGTGATTCTGCTTTCTGACTTGTTTTTGTCTTTCTTTCTTTGTTTTTACAGGTAGAAGAAGTGAAAAAGCACCAGCACTGTTTAGCATTTAGCTCCTCTGGACCCCAAAGCCAGACTTACTACATTTGCTTTGATACATTCACAGAGTATTTAAGGTGGCTTCGACAAGTCTCTAAGGTGAGCACTTACCCAAGAATTCTGTTCAACTTCTAGTTGGCTAAAAAGTTGCTTTCTGTTTTAACAGTTCCACAATATAGTTATACACTCAAAAATTTTTTTTCAGATCTTGCCAGTACTTAGCAATTTTTTGTTTTTTAAGAGCTCATTTTGGTTGAGAAGTTACTTTAAAAATTGTGTTTTGTTTACCAGGTTTTGTTTATATTTTTTAAAAATTCAGCGGGTAGATGGCATTACTATCTTAATGTTATATAAGAAATATGAGATTTAAGACTAGTTAAGGGACTGGCCCAGGGTAGGACAACTGTAAAACCACAAAATACCCAGAGAATTGTCACAAATTTCCTCTATTCTTCTATTTTTTCTTACAATAGTCTCATTTTACGCCATCTGCCTTTCACTTGTTCAGCTTCTGCCTTTTGAGTGGTTTAATTTTTTTCATCTTAATTTTGACCATTTTATAGTCATCTGATTAAATAAGATCATTTAATGACCCATAAAACAATATACCTCGTGTGTATGCGTGTAAAATAGAAACCAGAATAGCATGATAAACAAGATAAATGCTAGTATTTCGGGTACTGTGGGTGAGGATATTTTTATATCACATTTATAGAATTATGTGTAAAATGGGTGGATTACAGTGCATTGTGCCTTGGTTTTGGATGTGTTTATGAAATGATGAAACCTCTCTAGGGTGAAAAACCATTACCATGGAATTTGCTTTCATATTTTTGAATTTATAATCCAAATTTCTTATCCCAGTTCAGTATGATTCATACTGCTGTGTAATATAATTATCTGTCAAGTGAATGAATAGGAAATAACTTTGTAAAACAGTTAACAGAAAATTAGAGAATGATATCGAGAAAGTCTTTTTGAAATATTGATTGCATTAGAATTAGCAGGTAAAGACTTTGTTCTCTGATGATGCAATATACTAAGGAACAGTATTTTCTCCTCCTTTTAGAGAAGAAGCAGTGGGCAGAGTTTAGGTTGATAGGACTTAGAATTTCTCCCAATCTAAAAGGCAAATGGAGGTTCTAAATGTCCCAGGCAGCACCCCCTACTAGAGAAAATGGGAAAGATGACTCGTCTCCTTCAGACTTGCATGTAGAATTATGATATTAGATGCAATAAGTACATCTAGTTGTTTCAAAATTACTCTTGTGCTTGCAAATGTGAGGAGATAAGTATTAAATAATATTGTGCTTTTATTTTTAAGTGGTTGTATGTAGGCCAATAAAATTATGGCCAATACTCTGCTTTTATTCAAAATAAAATGCTCAACTATGGTCCAAGTGCAATAAATTTCTTTCGATATGGAGCTGTTGATTTTTAAAAGTTTTTATTTTAGAATAATTTTCTGTTTACAGAAAAGTTACAAAGATGGTATAGAGTTTTTCCATGTACCCTTCACTTTTTTTCCCAAGCATATTACCACAGTATATTAGTCAAAACTGAGAAACCAACATTAGTATATTCCTCTGAATTAAACTCCAGAATTTATTTTGCCTTTACTAGTTTTTCCATTGATGACTTCTTTCTATTCCAGGATCTAATCCAGGGTATCACATTGCATTTGGTTGTCATGTCTCCTTTGTCTCCCCTGGCCTGTGACAGTTTTTCAGTCTTTTTGTGTTTTTCATGATCTTGGCAGTTTTGAGGAGTACTGGCCAGATATTTTTTATAGAATGTCTTGATCTTTCAGACCAAATGCAGTGTAATAGTCAGCTGCTTTACATTCTTTTTAAAATAAATCAGAGGCATAAATTCTTAATCAGCGATAAGGATGTAAATAAAGTATATGTAAATTATTAAGTTTACCAATGACAGTTTGTTTTGATTCAAACAATAATAAAAAGATTAATAGGTATTGTGTTTAATAGTCTTATATATTAAACATCCTCACAAATGACAAGTCAGTGTTCTAAAGCCAACAAGTATTTATTAAGCACCTTCTGTATGTCAGATATGTGTTTTATACACTGGAATACAGCAAAGAACAAGTCTAATTCCCCTCTCTTGGTAGGGTTTACATTCGAGAGACAGTAAATAATATCAAATAATACAAGGTGATATGACAGAGAATGACGGGGAAGAAATAACTCTTTCTAAGGAGGGAACATTTAAACCAGAACTTCACTGAAAGAAATGTCCGATTATTTGAAGATCTGGTGGGAGGAGCTTCCCAGGCAGTGGAAGAAGATAATGTGAACGCCCTAAGACTGAAGTTAGGGAAGTTAGTGAAGTTAGGGAAGGCCAGGAGTCTTAGGTTATAGAACAGGATAAAGAGTCTGGATTTTATTATTGGCATAATGGCAAGTCATTAAAGAGTTTTCTTCCAGAAAGTTACCTGATCTGACATTGGCTGTTGTGTGGAGAATGGATTGTGGAGGGCAAGGATAGAAGCAGAGAGGCCTGACCGGCAAGAGGCTCTTATGTATTCTAGGCAGGAGGTGAGGGTAGAAATGGAGAGAAGGGGATACGTGTGTTTTGGGACATGTTTTGGAGATTGAGTAACAGGATTACTGATAAATTACATATAGAGCATGAGGAAAAGGGAGAAATAGAGAATGGCTTCTAGGATCTTACTTTGAATACTGAGTAAATTACAGCCTCAGTCAGAAATCATAGCACTAATTATACTCTTACATTTGCGCCTTTAAAACTATAGCAAAGTACGGTTCTTAACTTCAGAGAGCTTTCTGTTCCTAGAGAGGCAGCAGAGAGGTGAAATGCAAGAGGTAGATTACGAAGTATCTCTTAAGTAGGGCATGGCAAATGTCAATTTCCAACTTGTTGCTGGTGATCGTGAATGTCAGCTGTTAGCTTCCTTAGTACTTCTTCCTGTCGCCAGTTGGCTAATATGCCATCTCCAGGGTCTAATAGGATAGGGTCTCTATAACAAGGCTCTCTGAGTATCCAAACCATGAACAGATTTAGACATCAGACCTCTCATAGGAGAAGGTGGAAGATTGGGGCAGGAGGGGTGGGGGGGATGAATTGTGACACAGGAGAACATGATGGTGACAGGATGAGGGAGAGGAATGTTGATGCAAGTTTCCCATTCCACTGATAATTGTATTGCTGTTAGAAAGCATTTGATAGGTATGTGCTGAAATGTAACGTAGCTATATAAAGAAGACATACACATAGACATACACAACAAGACTGCAGCTTATATTTCACATTGACAGCAAGTGTGGGCGAGTGCTTCCAGGAGGAAGGAGGGACTTTGAGTTAATGACCTTAGACTGCTAGTAATAAGTAGTTAACTAGCAGTGAACTAGAACCTTAACCTCCTCTACCTTCAGAAAAAAAGGCTTTGAATATTTGAAGAAGTAGAATGGTATTGGGATAGTGATTTTCAAAGTAAGGCAGATATGGATTCTCCTATTCACTGATTGTATGAGTGTATCAAAATTTCTAAACTTTAAGCTTTTTCTTTTGATAAAGGGAGTAATTATAGTACTTACTTCTTAGGGTTTGTGTGAAATACGCATGCGATGGACTTACACTGGTACACTCTGTGTGTGTGTGTGTGTGTGTGTGTGTACCTCTGCACACATGTGAGTAACTGACTACATATGTAAATAAATGAAATTTATTTACAGCCATCATTCCTCTTGTCATTACTGGTTGGCCAGACAGTCTCTTTCTAAGTATCAGTTTTTATGTTTATTTTAAGCAGATAAAGGCACACATATGCTTAGTTTATTTGAACCAGAGACCTGCTGCTGCTATTAGCAACCGCAGCAGCCTTTTGGGGTAAATTAATTAAGGATGGCAGACAATGGGGAGAAAGAAGATTTCTTCCTGAAAAGTCAGAGTTGGGAACTAAGGGCAAACATTTTAGTAAAAGTATCTTCCCTTTTCCAATCTTAAAAGCCAGATATACAAAACTTTTGTTTTAGCTATGGTTAGTGAATTAAAGGGGAAATGAATTTTAAGGGACTGATTAAAGAGATTAGAGTTTAGAGAAGAAATAATGAGAGAATTCCTATATAAAATATGGCCACATTTTCTTTAAATTTTGAATATTTTAGATAATCCTATGATAGTATCTTTCTTTAATCCAGCATCTGGAGAGTAGTTTGGGGCTGCTAGAAAGAGGATGAGAACCTCGCTCCATTTGGGAACATGTGCTTATGGGAAATTTGAAGTGGCAAATGCTGAGTATTGTGAGCCATTTCTGCTTCCAGCTTCCTTCCACTTTCCATTGTCATCTATTCTTCCTCATATGTAAGTATTAGGAAATTATATAGTTTAGTCACACCCAGGGTTACTGTGGAAAATGTTTCCTTTTCTTCATATTGAGAAACAAAACGTTCACAGAATGGATTGAGTTTACATCCTGGTGTTTAAATGAAGATTCATTTTGATAAGGATTTGAAAGAAAACCAAAAAAAGAAATAGCTGAGTTTCTGATTTTTAATGACCACCCCACCCTTATGCGAGTAAAAGGACAAAAAGAACTATATTCCAATGGTTTTTAAATTAAAATGAATTAGATAATTAATTTAAAGGAAAATTTATTTATTTTCAGTTTATGCTTTTGAATTTTAGCTACAAGGGAAATATTAATCTTTTTTCAGTTTGTTTCATTTGATTGGGGAAATTTTTAATATAAAAGGTTATTAATTAGATATTTTCTATCAAGATGGGTTCTTGTATACTTATTATTTTTTAAATTTAATCTTAGCCTTTAGTATTGCTTGCCAAAATAATACCCGTCAGTCCTTTTTGAGTTTTTTTTTTTAGGAGGAGGGATGAGGTGGTTTTAGTAGTAGATACTGTGGAGGAAATAGCTCCTTTGGGAGGCTTACAATATTGATTGTAAAGTCATCCCTAAAATATTAATGGATGACGTGCTTTAAAAATTCAGTAAACATCCTATTGATGCAGTGTGGAAAAGGGCTCTTGTTTGCTCAACATGGGTACCAGTATCCATGTTTTCAGCGTGGTTGGAGGAGTGATGATGTACGAATGCCAAGGGTAGCTAAGAGAAGAAAGGAACTGCAGCACACACGCACACGCGACCCAGCTTCCACAGTTATCAGCCAGTCGTGCGTGCGTGTGTGTGTGTGTATCTCATTATAAATTTATGCCTCATAAGGCCACTTAGCTTGTCCATGTGTCTCTCTCTTGTTGATCAGTGGCTGACATGCAGGTAGTTGCTGGTGGCTATGGCTATCACAATGATTATCTCTCCTGCTGTCTTTCTTTCATTGTTAACCACAGTACTTTAATTCTAGGCCATCTTTTTTTTTTTTTTTTTAAGTCACTGCCATGAACTTTGGTTGTCATGATGTGTTGGGTTCACTCTTAAAATGCATAGTGTCAGTAAATCAAGGTCATATTTCGTGCTGAGTTACAGATATGTGAAATAAAGAATAAATATCACCCTTTAAATAAGATATATGGTGAGTCACAATTGAACTTTTGCATTCATGTGCTTTAAAAGTCTTTTATTGTCCAGATTTTACTCAGCGAGTACTTCACTAGCCACTTGAGTCAAATCATTATAGTATAATTGGTTTGAGGTTTTCAACATATGAATTGATGTCATTAGATGTAGTTTTAAGGAACCATTTAAGATTACTTAGTCATGTTTTGCACATATTTTGCCTCTTAATTTGAAGTGTAGTTTAGGGAGTATGCTGCTTTTTTGTCGACATGGTTTGTAACCTGCCTTAGGCATTATGCTGTATTTGGTTACGTGGAGATTATAATGGTTATAACGGTAAAGAGGCTTTGCTCTGTACAGTTCTGCGAGGAGTCCAGGGCTTAATAGGGCATTTTTTGGAAACCCTCATTTCACATTTTATACTCATCCTTTAGATAAAGATTCAGAGCCATTAACCAAGGATAGTCTAGCAAGTCTATGGTAGAATCTGAAATAGAACTGAGGGCCTGAGTAACATGGATTTTAGCTTATGAAATGTCACCCTCATCCCAAGAACCCAAGAACATTGTCTTTATATCAATTCTGTAGTGAAGATATAAGAAAAATTTGGAAATTCAGTATATGAGTTATTTGGGTACAGGAAGACTTCAGGAGGTAATGAGCAGGCAAGCTGAGTCTTGAAGGATGACTAGGAGTTCACCAGAAAGTCAAGAGGGAAAGGGCATTTCAAGGACAGGTAAAGTGTATAAAAAGGCCACAACTGTGTAAGAGTTAAAAAATGTAGTCACAGATGTCTGAGCAGTGTGTGAAAAACAGAAAAAAATAGAATCTAGATAAAGTAAAAAGTGCTGGCCAGTCTAGATTTTTTCATGCTAGTTCCTTTTCATTTTCTTGGGGAAATTTAATTATGTTACCAAATATTATAACTAACTTTCAAATATATAGATTTCAAATAATAGATTTGTTACATAAAAATTCACATTATGGAATCTTTCCTTATTACTGATACAAACAGCAGTTTATGAAATTAGGGTACTTTAATGTAGCCTTGTGAGGTAGGTGCTCAGAACAACTCTGAGAGGCTGAGCCTTACAACATGTACTGCATTATCATCTCTGTTTGCAGGTGAGGAAACTGAGGTGTAAACCGAGGTAAAAAGCTTTATACAGGAAGTTCTGCTGCCTTGCTTTTTTCCTTTAATTCTACTTTCAGTACTTTCCTGTGGCCTGAAGGGACAAAACAAACCACTATTCAGATAACAAGTGAGATTTACCAAAAATGTCAGAAGTATTTCATATACATAGTTGTCAGCAGAATCCACAGCTCAGTAGTGGAATAAAAGTGGTTTCATACAAGCAGCCTATTGAATAGGGTACGCTGCTGAGGACACTTGAGCATAGCCACTGTACACTGACCTTCGATCTCCTTAAATGATGACCAAGAGGTATTTAAGAAGTCTGAAATGCCTTCTGAGTCATCCAAGGTGGATTAAATTAGTTTCAGTGTTGAGTGGACTACAGTGTCCAGGTGTTCAAGAACTAGTCAAGTCTTGCTATATCAGGAACTTAGCATATAAGACTAACTAGATCTCTGTATCCAGTCGTGTTATACTTTGAAGTTGAATCATTGTAATTTGAAAATTTTCATTTCCATGATATATTTATTTAACCCTTATGTTTATAATGCAGAGTATTGAATTTTCTACAACTATTCTGAAGAGTTAAACATCTTCTACCCAGTGGTGTGATTGATAATTTTATAGAGTAAAGAATAGTGGAATAATTGAAAAAAATATCCATGTACTCTCTATGTTAAACGTACTGGATCTTGTATATTAGACTTGGAACTTAAACATCTAGGTTTTTGTATTTTGAATACAAAACAAGCAGCTTATTTCTAATGGTAGAATCATTTAAGTGTGTATTTATATTATTTCTTTTAATAGAAAGTTAGAAGGTAAGTTTTCGGCAGCTAGCTGTCATTTCCCTTCTTTGTCAGGGCGATGCCGCTCTTGGGGGAAGCTGCGAGGATGGACCTCAGAGGCAGGCTCAGGGAGCAACGTTCAGAAGAGCTTGTTTACACGTATTTTGCCAATAAGGAAATGAGGAAGGAACTCTGAGTTCAGATTTGATCTCCACCCAAGCCGAGCTCTATTTTTTTTGTTGTTACTGAGAAACACAATGGGGTTTATGTGTGTGGAGGGGAGATAACTATTAGAGTGACACAGTTGATGCTTCTGGAAACCCGTTGGTGCCATCTCTTCTGGGCTTTTTACAGTTGCTTCTGACTCAGAGAGTGAGGTGCCAGGCCTGTGTTCCCAGCTCAGGCTGCGGAGTGAGCTTGCAGGACAAATGCAGCTCTCTGCCTGCTCCCTGCGGTGACGCGCAGGTCTCTGCACAGGTGCCTGGGAACACCCACCCATTTCGTCGGGCGAAGGGACTGTCAGTGCTGGTGATGTTGCTGGGAGCCCTGAGGTTTGTCATCTGCGCTGTGGGCTCTCATTGCCATTTCACATAGACTCTTAAATTGTAGTTGTTTAGGTGCCTGTGTCCTCAAGAGACCAAGCTTTTGAAGACAAGAAGTGCACCTCTTCAGCACCAAGTACAGTGCCTGGTTCATACAAGCAAATGATAAATGTTGAAAGATTCACACATCCCCATCCCTCCCACGCCCTTGGCCCAGTGAGGCTGGGATGCCCAGGAGGAGCTCTTACTCTAAACTCAGCGCTGTTTGGTCCTCATCGTCATATAACAGTGAGCCAGGCGTTTTGTTTGTTTTTCTTGTTCTTCTCCAGCCTGTAGCTCTCTCCATACTTTTTTTTCCCTTGGGCCTCTCAATTATGTTTTAACTGGTACCTTATAGTCTTAGTAAGCCCTCCTTCCCTGAATGATTGTGCCCTCATAGAATCCCATCTCTCATTTTTGCCTACTAATGATAGCCTCTCCATGCTGCCCGTTGTTTGTCTTCATTGATTTGTCATTTCATTACATCTGGTGATTTAGAATGTCATGTAAATTTGCATATTTTATTTCTTAGGGGTTTTTGGGGCATATCATTTAGGGCAAAGAAATATTAAGACATTATAAATTTCAGGTAGAATTTACTAAGTCCAAAATTGGCAGCTTGATGTGCTCCTATTAGGACATTATTAATATATCTATTACAATTAATTTTATAGGAATTTTCTGCATCTGTTAAATATATTTTATAAAATAGTAATTAGTAAAAGTTCAAGAAGTAAGTTGACGTTGTGCAATGATGTTAGAGCACCAGGTTATGACAATAAGGACAAGTTAAGGCATTTCCTATGTCTGTAGAATTTTTTTAAAAGAAATGATTGCATGTTGTGGAGCAGTGAGAATTTGTTAAAATTGGAAATTTTAGTTTGATATAAAATATTATAAAACTTTCTTGATAAGGATGAAATGGAAAATAAGTAAAGTTATTAGAATGCTTAGCTAATAAAGATTAATAAACTCATTCTAAATTTATAGACTCCTTCCCCATTTTGGGGGAAGGGGGTGAGAATTAAAACTAGGTCAGTTGAGGTTAAGAATTTTTGCAGAGGTCTCATAAACTCCCCAGAGACTATCCCTGTAGCCAGGGCATAATTTCCCAAGCCACTAAAGGCTACACCAGAGCAATTAATGACTCATAATGCCAATCTACGCCAGTCTTTTACTTTATACAAGCAAAATTATTTGTGCTATTTCAGCTGCTTTGACCAAGACTTTCAGAGTCATTTTGCTTAATTTGAACATGCCGTGCACATAATAAGAATAAATACCACTATTAGGGATAAATACCACTTTACTGAAGTATAGTGGGACAAAAAAAAAATCACATGAATATTATTCTGAACTTTTCCTTTGCCTATGAAAGATGATTGTCCACTAAGTGAACATGAAGAATAATGGGAGTAATGTAGAGTACAGTTCTGTTGCAAGGGAAGATGTTAATTTTGAAAGCATGGTGACGATAGGTTAGGAATAGGACAGATATATTGGTTTAGAAATGCAACTCAACTAGAGTCAGAGCAGAAACTTTTTTTTTTTAACGTAAATGTCCTAAGGGTTGACAAAGAAACAGGTGAAGAAAGTGCTAAGCTGAGTAGCATGTTAGAAATGTATGGAAGCCCAGTAGGTAATCTGAAAGGGTTGTCTTTCATATTATCGTTTATTTTTACCCTGCAGTGTTCTTTGTGAAATATTTTGAGGGCCAAATGAACTTTATTCATACATGTTTACAAGTCATTCGGAAAAGAAGACAGCCTGAGTAGCTGGTTCATTTTAATGTTTCTCCCAGAGTCTATAAGATAGGTTCATGGGGGGAAAATCTCATTTAATTTACTAACTCTAAATTTAGTAAATCTTTAAAAAGAGTTTTGTTGTTAAGACCGACTAGTACTGACTTCCTAAGCAACAGTTGCCTTGTACTTTTCTTCCTGAGCAAGTTCATCGATGATCAGTGAGCTGCATGGCTAGAGCAATGTTCTGCCTTTGTCTGGTTGAGTTCAGTCTGTGTAACTGCCCAGCGTGGCAAGAGCAGTGGCCCGTGCTGTTCTTTTCTTGTCTTATAGGTTTCTGGTGCTCGTAGCTGTGGTTGTTGGTCTAGGGATACTTGGTCTGCAGAGTCTCTCCTGAGCTTTTAACATGAGAACATTTTATTTACAGCAGCTTGTTTCGTTGATCGGGGTAGGTACTGTTTATTCCACTTTAGACATAGAAAAACCGAAGGACAGATAGGTGACGTGACTTACCCAGGGTTGCATGGCTAAGAAGTGCCCTGTGTATTGTTACAACTGTGCCCTTTCTTCTGTATATCGAGCTGCTTGGGTCTCAGCTCTGTCTTCATTGTCTCGAGCTTTGGGAGTGTAATAGACATACAGTTGTTTTTGCCAAAAGCATTTTACATTCTGATGTGAAATCCTTTAGAAGTTATTTTTTATAACAAAGATTTGAGGTGATTTCTGCCTGTACCTATTTCTTTCATTTTCTTTTCAAATTTCTGTAGCCTTTTAAATGTTTCCTGTAACCTTTTAAAATTCAGTTAGGTACTCACCAGATAGCATCATCACTACCTAGAACTGTGTGAGATAGGAGTGAGCCAAGCCCATGATGTCAAGGAACAGTGCCCCACGGGACTCCCCCCATTCCCTAAAGTCTGTATGTGGTCGGCTGCTAGTCTCCTCTGCTTCTCTGGGAGGACTCCTGTCCATCACCACCCTGTCTTCATTCCTGAGACTTAAGTTTATCCTAGGGTGGCATCTAATTGTCTTTGTTCTGGTCTGAGGAGTCATGTTACATTTTATCATGGAATTAGAGGAGCCTTCCTTTGGGTGAGATCTGAACCGTGTCCAGGCCCTGGACACGTAGCATTATTGGCATAGCATCAGTGGTACAGGCTCTTATTCCACCTTGGGCTCTTCTGCTTTCATGTGACCGTGGACACAGTCTGTAACTTAGTTTAATCTTCATCTGTGAAATGAGGACAAGTCCTTACTACACTGAATTGGGAAAGTTAAAATAAATATTGTCTAAGGCACTTAGAAACACTCCTGTCAAAAATGAAGCCCGCTACGTGGTAGCTGCTATTATTATTACTACTACCTCAAAAAAAAGCTAGGTTAATAAAAGGCTCCTTGTTCTGAGGTGTATACAGGCAGCTTTCTGATTTACTTTTAATATTTATTTAGATCTTCTTTATTTTGAGAAGGATCTTAGTCTTAATAAGTTCTCTGCAGGTTGCCTAGCTGGTAGTTTTTTCATTTGTGGCGGAGTCCTTATATGCTCAGGCTGGTCTGAGCGGAAGCACTTAAACCTCCCCTCTGTTGCAGGACACAGGACTAGGCAGAGGCGCAACTAGTGGTTGCTTTTGTGGTCATGTTGGCATCGTGACATGTTTAATTTCTGTTCTCGCTGTAGATGTTCCCAGCTCTGCCGCGACTCCCACAGACTGCTCTCGCTTGGTGTAGCTTTGTTAATGTGGTTCCCCACCCCCTTTCCAACAGGAACAGCTTGCGCTCCAGAATGAGGAAAAGAATGGAATACAACTTGACATTTAATCATTATCTTTTAGTTGTCCAAAGAGAGTATTTAGTGGGATGTTTCATTTGAAATAGAATTTGTCCTTTTCAAAGTAATCTCCGCGTGAAAGAATGTAGTAGATGGGTCAGATGCTAACTGAGAAGGGAGGGGTTGTAAAGTAGTCCTGTGGCCATTCTCCCAGCAGATATTTTTGAGGATCTTACCAAGTACTGAGCCTGGGGTGTATCAGTGAACAAAATAGGCAGAAATCCTGCCCTTTAGCGCTTTCAGTTTAGAGACAGACTCTTAGAACCTCTCCACACTTCTCATTTTGCTCACACGAAAAGCTGGAGTCTTTATAATGACCTGGAAGGCTCTGCAGGATCTGCTGCCCACCCCTAGTCCTTACCTGTCTGACCCCAATGCAGGCCACTCCCCTTACCTCTCAAACAGTTCCTCAGACATGCCAGGCACATTCCTTGTAGGTCCTTAACACTAGCTTCTTCCTCTGCCTGTAGTGTTTGTCTTCTAGATAAATATATTCTGCTAACTTCTTCACATACTTTATGTCTAAATGTCACCTTTTCAATGAGGCTCATCTTGACCATCCTATTTAAATTACAACCCTCCACCCTCCCAACAATCCTGAACCCCTTTTATTTGCTCTTTCTCCCCATAGTACTTACCAATTTTTAACATATAATTTACTTATTCATGAAGTATGGCGGGATCTTCATTTTGTTTGCTAAGTATATCAATTGCTTACCCAGATGAATAGTTGGCACATAGTAGATATTCGATAAACATGTTGAATGAATGAAAATGAAAAATATGGAAAAAATTCTCTCACAGTTCTGGAAGCCAGAAGTCTGAAATCAAGGTGTTGGCAGCACCTTGCCCTTCCTGCCAGCTCTGATGGAGAACCTGTGCCTGCCTCTTCCAGCTTCCGGTGGCTCCGAGTGTTCTTTAACTTGCGGCCCACTTCACTCCAGCCTCTCCCTCCATGGACACATCG
The DNA here is from genome assembly GCF_000325575.1 of Pteropus alecto. Classification (NCBI taxonomy): domain Eukaryota; kingdom Metazoa; phylum Chordata; class Mammalia; order Chiroptera; family Pteropodidae; genus Pteropus; species Pteropus alecto. The sequence continues at coordinate 9,444,398 of NW_006436810.1, forward strand.
CCTTCCCTTATCTCTGAAATCTCCCTCGGCCTCTCTCTCTCGTAGGGATACATGCGATTCTATTAGGGTACGCCAGATAATCCAGGATATGCACCTCCTCTCAAAATAGTTAATCTCATCTTTCATCATATAAGGTAATAGTCACTTTTCTGCCACACAAGGTAATATTCACAGAGTCCAAGGGTTGGGATGCAGACATACTTTGAGGGGGCCACCATTTAGCCCACCACAGTGGGTCAAGGGAGTTCTTTGGTTACAGGAAGCAGAATCGTCCGTGGTGCACCACCTAGTATAACGTGAATGCAAGGAAAGCGGAAGACTGCTCTCATCTGTTTTCTCCTTTTTTACTGACATTTTTGTTGAGATTCATTATTTTTTTTCTAAACACACACACACACACACACATGAGGACAAGGATATTACAGTTTCCATGTACTGGTCTCCCCAGTTGTCAACATATTGACATAGTTCTTTTATATATTCTATTTCCCTTATAAGGAAATAAACATTGTAGATGTATAAACTCCAAATTTCCTATCTTCCCATTTCTATTTCCATTTCCCTCCCTGCCTATCTAAAGGCAATCACCTTCATTAATTTGGTATGTGACCAATGTATGGTTTATAGCTTTATTGCCCATGTAACTATTCATACAGAATATATGGAGTTGTGTGTGTTAAAAACATTTTTCATAAATGGCATTAGACTGTATATAACGTTCTGTAGCTTGCTTTTTTATCAGTACAGGCTGATACGTACGGATCTAGTTTATTCATTTTAACTGCGGCTTTACGCGGCAGGTTCTTTCTCACTCTCTTGGCTTCAAAATATATAAGTTCCAGAGCAGGCCTCTCATTAGCCTAGTTTGGGTCACATGCCAGTACCCACTGGATCAGTCTGTGGGTTCAGCGGGTGGGGTACTCTGATTACTCAAGTCTGGGGTCCATGCTTGCCACTGTGGCCAGAGGGTCATTGTACTTTGCAGTTCTCATCAGGATCACATGCATTTGAAGGATTATTACAGGAAGAAAGGGAGAAGGAATTTGGGGCAGATAAAAACACAGGTTTCCACTCGTGTTTCAGCCTTGAGCTTGGACGTCAGGTCCTCTGGGAAGGCCTCCCTGACTCCTTAGATCATGCTCCGTACCCTTGTAACCATTATCACGTACTATCAGAATTGTCCTCTTCTTCTCTTGAGATGTACTCATTCAGAGCAGAGACTGCGTTTGTCTTGTTTTACCACCTAGCTCAAGAAATAGAAGGTCTGGCACGCTAGTACATGGTCCACACATATTTTTGAATGAATGATTCCACTGAGTACAACTTTCAAGTTCACTTCCTATGAGCAGTTTCCTGCCAGGGAATCCTGTGTGGCTATGGCACGTTTGCACCTGCCTTTCAGGCCCATTAAATTCTGGCTCTTTTCACATCTTTTGGTTTATATGGATGATTTGGCCCGGTTTGGGATTTTCTTTTTTTATTTAATGGTAAAAATTCAAGGAAAGATAAAATTGCTAAAATGCAGACTCAGACTTTCTTTGTAAAATCTGAGTTGAGCCGTGCCAGGCCTTTTTCACCCCATTATTTCCTTAACTTTCATGTCTGCACAGTAATTTCTTCCTCACCCCCAAAGTGCCATCAACAAAATAAGTTTTAGCATCAGGAGAATTTGGATTCCAGTGGATGTGAGATGTGGACCATTCTATTTGGAAGTAGTGGTGGTAATGATAATGGCAATCACCATTTTTTGAATACTTTCTCTGTGCCAGACATGTAGATACAGGTGCCATCTCTATGGCTGTTAGGTAGATGAGAACACTGGAGGTTGGAGGGTTCAGTGATCTGCTCAAGATTCTCTCAGCTCCTAAGTGGGGATGTGATCGTACACTGACACGAGAGCCCCACTCCTGAGGACCACGTTCTGTTGCCTTCTGTAATTAGGAAAGAGAAAGCTGGGTTTGGTAGTAGGAAAGGATGTCAGGTTGATCATAGATAAAGCTTTGGTATAGATAATGACCATGAGGGAAAAATCAACCCAGATCTTAGGACAGTAGTCCCATGTCCTCTGAGGAGAGAACATGCCAAGGTGTGTATAATTGGGGCTGTAGCCATGCACTGTGGCATGAGCTGGCACCACATTACTTGAGATTGAAGAGAGCATTTGAGAAATACAGGTTACCCAATGCCTTTTCTGTCTCCCCATGTTAGTTGGTCTGTAGCCCTGGGACTCTGGCCACGGTAGGAGTTATTTAACCAGGAAGGCTTTGAATATATGGATAAACATTTAGACGTAAAATAAATTTCACTTAGAATACGTATGTGAAGCAAAGCACAGTGAATTGATAAGCATCTCACTGAAACTTTGTGGGACAGACAACCAAGAAGTTCATATCAGACAAGCAGTGGAATCTGATCATACGCTACCATTTTTATTAAAGATGTACAAGACCACTAATACTATTCTTCTTTATTTGTGCTCTTTTAAGTCAAAGTATACTTTATAGGTTCAGTCTAGATCTTAATGTCTATCTCCCAACCCTGCATTTACTCTATAGTCTTGTATTATTATCTCTGAATTCCTTGACTATAGACGTTTTGGGGAACATAACCCCTATATTGGAGGTGATTGCTGACATCACTAAACTTGATAGGATAATCTATGCTCTTTATAACCTGTCTCCTGTACTGTTACTGTAAGAACCTTGCAGGCAGGGATGCTGTTTTCAGCTTTATAGTTAATATGTACTTGACTCAGTTCTGTACTGAGTGAATACTCTGTTGGCTTATATTTGAACTAATAGTGCTACTTGTATAGTGTGTCTATGTTCCCAAATGCGGGGTTATCTTATTTCTATTCATAGAGTGCAGTTACGGGATAAATGAGTGGAATTAAAACTGAATTGTGTTTTTATCCCCCTCTAGGTTGCATCACAGCGTATTAGCTCAGTGGACCTATCATGTTGTAGCCTGGAGCACCTGCCTGCCAACCTCTTCTACAGCCAAGACCTCACTCATCTCAACTTAAAACAAAACTTCCTAAGGCAGAATCCCAGTCTACCAACTGCCAGGGGGCTCAGTGAACTGCAAAGGTGAGCATGCCAAAAATGGGTGATAATTAGAAAGGGGAGGGGGTGTCAGCTTCCAGTTGTTTATTGAATATTCTGACTTAAAAAGCTACACAGTGTGTAACCTTTCTCTTTCAGAGGGCAGGGTAATAGGACTTTATTAGTGAAGACATTATCAATTCTCATTCTGAAATTTTTTTCAAAGTTCCTGCCTTTGAAATGAATGATGCATGATATTCATTAACTGGATAGGTTAGTATAAGAGGAACTTTTCTCTTTAAATCACTCCTGTTTCTTAACCAATCTACAGATAGGTCTATGAAAAGTTAATGATGTTTAATGTATGACTTCTGAACTCCAGGGGTCAGATTAAATTATTTCTTTTAAAATTTACAGAAGGTTTTTTTTTCCCCCCCATGGAAAGACATTTCCTTAGAAATTTAAGAACGAAGGTTTAAATCCATGAACACCATCTAGGTCATCTAGGTGATTGACTAATGTGTAGATTTCAAGAGTCACACATGAAATGAATAAGGTCTGCTCCTTTGTAACTAGAGAGAAGGGAATTTATTTGCATGTATCCAAAACAGATTTAAGAATTTACCATATTCATTTCCTTTTCCTTTTCTGGAGCAATGATCAAATTTAATTTTGTAGTAAATGAAGCCTCTGATATTTATATATTTGTTGTAAATATATGAGACTATAACTGCAGAAGAATATGACTTTTAAATAAATAATGAATTGTTTATTCATTTTTAAATGACCGAAATGATCAGAGATTAAACTATGGTAATTAACCATTGTGATTGTGTGTTTATGGTTTTAACATCCAGGAAGAATAATTCAGTGTTTATTAATAAAGTTTGTGCAGATATGTAGGGAAGAGTATTTTGATGGTCTTTTCAGATAATTGCGAATATTCTTTTGATATTATACCAGCTCTTGACAAGCGATCGTTTCTAGTGTTAGTTCCAATGCAGAATCCCTATTAGTGAACTTTAAAATTCTTTTGACATTAGGATTCATTGGTTTTTCTTGCACTTTGAATGGATCTTTGCCCATGCATCATTCTGCTGCATTATACATTGATCATTTGGAGAATTCTGGTTAGTTGGGTAATACAAATATTCCAATTTTAACTCATTTCATTATGTAATTTCAAGAAATCATAGCTGTTAATATCACCACTGATCTCATCAGAAAATTCTTCAAGTATTGGAATGTTGTTAAGCTCACTATGAAAACAAGTTTTCCAAAATTTTAATTTTTTTTTTTAGGCGAGGCAACTCTTGGTGGTTGACCTCACAGATTGCAAGGACCTTGTCATCTTACAATCCGTTTTTTTTTCCTTTAATGCCTACAGCACCTGGTCTTCCTAGGTGGTCTCCCATCCAAGTACTAACCAGGCCCGACCCTGCTTAGCTTCCGAGATCAGACGGGATTGAGCTTGTTCAGAGTGGCATGGTTGTAGACCAAAATTGTAATCCTTGGTAACAAATACTGTCAGTGTTTTTCCTGAATTGACCTTCTCCCTTCATTGTAGAGAAAATGTCTGCCAAATACCTAAGTCTAAATAACGAGTTTATTAGTTATTCTTTCACGTAAAAGTGGCATTTCATAAACATAGTGATTAATTTGGCTTACAGCTCAAATAATTGTGCAAGTGCTCTTTCTGAGATAACCATCATGCTTTAGTATGCAGAGCAAGTAGTTCATATGCACTTCCTGTTTTATCACCCAGAAATTAGATATATACTCAGGTCGAGATGTAATACAAATAATTTTCTTATATCACCAAGGACATTTTAAAGTAAAACTGGCATTACAGATTTTTAAAAATATTTTTGCTGGATTGCCTGGCAGAGAAGAACTGGGGCGGTTTGGTGCTGCACTGAATTAGTTGCATTGGCAGCAAGAACTCCAGCAAGGATACTGTGCCCTAGCACTGCTTATCGTTCCCTGGAGCTGACAGATACGTTGAAAGGAAACCACAGCGAAATGCTTGATCTTAGATTTTCATATGCCCTATGAATTGATAATAATATTTTTACTGACCCTACTACAATAAAGTTACTGCGATTTTTTGCCAAAGGGTTACATCATGATTGAGTCTGTTTTCAAGGTTTGAAATTATTTTGACATATTTATGTGTATTTCAAAGCAGTATAGGCTTCTGCACTTCCATCACAGAACATCAGGAACTTTATATCACGTTATTGAATCCTCATGTCTTAGAACTGAAAGGGACATTACAATTCTCCCAAACTAGTGCTCTCATTTTAGAGATGAGGTAGATAGAGATGTTATATGCCAAGTCAGGGTAATGGTTACTTTCTGCGAGGTAGTTAAGGGATGGATTAGGGTGTTTTTTGAAGAGGGTTTCAACTATATCCATAATAGTTATTTTAAAAAAATTATTGGCAAATATGATAAAAATGTTAAAATTTGAATTGAATAAGTTGGTACTTGGATGATCATTATTATTTTTTGTATTTTTCTATTTGTTTATTATATAATAATCCAAAAATTGAAACCTAAACAAAAGTGCTTCTATATTCATAGGGGAATATGATGCTCCCAAAGAACCAGTGTTTGCGAATTAAACAAACACCCAGATGGATGGATATTTGTGGCTTTGTCTTGACTCTTCTTTCAGTCTCTCGATTGGTCTCCCATGTCTCTTGATTCTACATTTGTAAATACCTGTTCAACCCATTGCCCTTTCCCCCCTGCTCCCCATCCCTCAGCACATGCTCTCTCCACCAGCTGTCAGAGGAAGCACTTTTCAGCTCTCACCCAGCGTATCACAGGAGCTTTGCAGAACTGGTTGTCTTACTGTCAATTTCCCACTGCAACTCATTTTCTAGTTTTCTTGCTGACTGTTTTGCACATTTTCTTTGTTTTGTTTTGTTCTGTATTTTTAAAAATTTAAACATTTTTCCCCATCGAGCTAATAGCCTATATAGATAAAAAGTAATAAGCAACAAGACTTCTAATAAGGATAGATGCCTAGGACTCCAGCCTGTCCTTACACCCAAGTCCTGCTCCCTAGGCATTGAATCTTTTTTCCACCGTCTTTCAAAATATTGTATATATACTACTATTTTAAAAATTTTGATCACTGACATTATGTATTGACATTACTATGGAAGATGAGGATTTGACTCTTTCACATTCTGTCTCACCCCCGCTTGCCCCCCAGCACATGCACAAATTGCTGCGTCCCTCATCCTCTCAGTTTAGGGTATCAGTTCTGGGTTGTGTTGAGGGTTGACGTTATTTTGAGCACAGCTAAGCCACTTCCATGCAGTGATGGCATTTCCTTTCTCTTGCTGGTAGGTAGGAGCCTTCTTCACTTTGCACTCTTCTTTTTCTCTGGTGTTCCTAAGCTTTCTTACAGAACTCCACCGC
>NW_006436810.1:9450924-9485953 GCF_000325575.1 Pteropus alecto
CCAGAGCCAGCGCAGCTCCTTGCTCTGTAGCCAGCCCCTGCTGCAAGCTGTCGTCCTGAGATCACCTTCGCCACCTTCCTGGCAGCTCCCTTTTCGTCTCCCTGGTGTTGGCCCCCTAACTTTCCTATGTCTGTGACTTCTTTCTTGGCGTACTCTCTCTTTTTAATGGAATCTTTAGGATCTTCCAGAGAACGGGAACGTGGGAGCAAATTTATTAGCTACCACATATCTGAAAATATTTTTTCTTTCACATTTGATTGATAATTTGGCTGGCTTCTCAACAGGAAAACATGTTCCCTCAGGATTTTGAAGCCAGCACACCATTGTTTTTTAGCTTCTGCAGCTGCTATTTTAAAGCATTATTCTATTCTGATTCTTCTCTGTAGGTGACCTGTATCTTTTTCCTCTTTTCTTTTTTTTTAAAGCAATCTGCAAAAGATTTCAGCATCTTCTTTTTATGACTATTTATTTCTGCTACTATGATGAACACTTAATATGAAAAAAATGTGTCTTTCAGTTCTGGAACTTTTTGTTTGTTTGTTTGTTTTGGTTTGGTTTGGTTTTTAATAATTTCCTTCCCCTTGGTCCTCTTTTCTTTAATTCCTATTAGGTGAGAGCTCCTTGTTTCTTCCCTAATTTTCCTATCTCTACTGAATTCTGCTCTTTTTATTTTTCAAGAGCTGTTTCTTGTTTGTTTGTTTGTTTTAATTTGTATGCATTTGAATAGATTCTTTTTTTCACAGGTGCATTTCTTCTCTTTCTGAAAACATTTTATTTCTTCCTTCCTCCCGGGCTGCCTGCACTATCTTGATTTTTTCCTGTTTGTATAGATGTCTTTTATGTTGGATATTTGACTTAACTATTTGGTGATCATTTGCTTTCTGTTCCTATTTAATGGTGTGTCACTCAAAAGCAAATTGAGCGCCTTAGACTGTGGGCAGGGCTTCTCCACCATACAGCTTTACTGCTGGGGCTGTCAGGGGCGAGCCTTTCATTGGGGAACTTTCAAAGATGGAATCTGTGGCTCTTTTCCCTAGGGTGTGTTGATTTTACTAGAGAGGAATCCTTCGGTCTTCTGCTTGTGTAGTGCATGCCACGATTCAGGGAGCTGGAAAGAGAGCTAGAACCTCAAGGCTTGATGTGTGGAATTTTATGTGATACTCCTGTTTGCAGAACAGTGTTTTCTAACTATGCCTGATGTCTTTGAGCTAGGAACTCTCTCGTTCAGTTTCTTCCGGGGAATAAACTGTCTCCCCTTGGAATTGGGGAGAAGATGTGGGGGCCTAACACCTCTTTATATAACCTTTTGAATGTAGATGTATAAACAAAAACAGAAAAGGCACAAATATGAGTGTACAATTTGATAGGTTTGCAAAGTGAATACATCCATTTAATCAGTACCGGTATTGAGAAATAGAATATTACTGCGAAAAAAGTTTCTGTTTTGTTTCTGTTGCTTTAAGCATAGGAGAGATGGGCCCAGAGGACTTGGTACGTGGAGGCCGAGCAACTGGTGAAGCTGCTGTTGTGTTACCCTTTGGAAAACACCGTGCTTTAATACCAATTTCTTTTTCACTACATACTACTATAGGATTTTTGTGCCCCACTCATATTGTCCAAGAAAGATTTTGTGGATGAGTTTTCAAAGTACTACATGTTTAAGTATAGGTGTACACATGCACACACGCGTACTTAATGCTAGGAATTGAAATTCTGTATTTTAAAAACTCATCTGTACTTCAGAAAACATTAATGTAGTTTTTTAGGTTCATACAGTTAGTAGGTAGTTTTGAGAATACGCTGTTTATATAATTGTTTATTTTTATTTGTATATTTAAGGAATTTGTGCTAATCTCTAGTCTATTTTTCACAGAGAACCTGTTAGGTCCCAAAGGATAATTTATTTTTATGTTTTTACGTAAGTCTCAGGGAATGAGTATTTAGATTACAGTGTTAAGGCAAGTATCCGGGGAGAAATTTTTTTAAGTACAATGCGCTTGTAACAGGTGAGAGTTCTGAGACTTTTTCTCTTAACCACATATTTCCTTAATTTTTCTTTCTATTGCAAATTCTCACTTTAAACAAATGAGCTATTTTCACAGAACATTTAAATTGGTATTCTCAGCAGCATTCTAAATCTGGAAAGATGGCATGCTGGTATACCCACTCAGGTCAGCAATTTCAGAGGGAAAACATTGTTCTTGGAACTACTACTGTTTGTTTTTCCTTTATTGGCACTGGAACTCTTCAAGTTAATTTTCAAGATATAGAGGAGAGGCAAAATCAGTAATTTTTTGGTAGTTTTAATGGGTTCTTTCCTGATTATGTACGTAACTAATAATTATAATACATTATTTACCTTGATTTTATTAGTACTTCTTTTATATTAACTGTATCTCCCTTTAGATGATCCAGATAGTATTAGTACTAAGATTGTTATTATTTGCAGTGGAAAATTGTGTTTAATAAAACTTTCTTTGTAAAGTCCATGAAGATGACAACTTTTTGCTGGTTTAAATTCAAGGAATACGATTTTCCTTCCCATGTCTAAATTTTGTTGTTTTTAATACTGTATCAAAGCAGCGTGAACTTATTTATACAAAATTATGCTGGTGATTAAACATTTTGCTCTACTGACAAATTTAGCTCTTTTAAATTGATCATTTATTAAAGTTTCATAGGTAGTAATATTGTAAGGCATCATAGGTCAGAGAGTTCTGTGCTGCTATCTAATAAAGTGTTTACAAAGGACAATGTAGAGAACAAACTCAAAAGCAGTGTTTAATAGTAATTATTTAGATGTCTGTGTTCCTAGTAGCTTTGTCCATGGTATTTAGAAGGTTTGCCACTTAAGTTTAACTTAAATGTCTTCATTTTAGATTGTTTTAACTTACTAACCACTTTTACCTACCACTTTTAGAGGTTTGTCTGTATTTTAATAGGTATTCGACATATTGATGGTAATTAAAATACACACACTTAAATTGCTTAATTCTATGTGTTAGAAATTACACAAGTTATAAATAATTACTATCAAAAGTTGGTTATGTTTCAGTTGTTCAGTTGGGTTTGATGGCTGATGGTTATCACTTGCATTCATTAATATGGGAAGTGAATCTGCTTTCCAGCTCTTGCTATTTAGAGGTGAACTAGTATCAAAAAGCTAAAGGGTCCCAGCAAGTTCTAGGAAAGGAGTTACTTTTTTTGTAAGAGGATTTCTAACTTTAATTTCAGTAGAAGTCGATATTTCAAATTACTTGGTAAATTGTGTGTCTGTATGTCTGTAGAATTTTTAATGTGTTTTTTATCATACGTAATTCTGAAACAGGCCAAAAAAAAAAGAAAAAGTAGATGTACCATCATGAACTTTTTTTTAAAACATTCTCCTTTGGATACTGAATTTTGTTGTTTTTGTTTTGTTGCCAATGTCCTTTCTCAGTTTCACAATATTTTGTGCAGTAAGAAGTTAAGAGAGAGCCTGTTTTTATAAAGAGACTTAGGAATGGCAGTATTGCCTCAACTTTTAAACATTTGAGGTTACATTTAATTTCTGCCTGCGTGACTTCCAGCGTGGATACCATAAGGAAGGAATTGAGTTCAGCCTGTCACCTTTATTACTTAAATGTTTTCCGTATTTATCTCTTTTGCTCTGCCTTGCTTTGAATTCCCAGAGAGCAGGAGTCAGTTCTTCTAATACAGAGGGAAGGCCTGTTGAACGGTCTTGGCAAATGAATGTATATGTGAGTGAATGGTGGTAGGAATTGTCTTTTTCATCTCTGTGTTAAATATACCCCACTTCTTTGCAAAAGATATCTGTAGCAACTTGTAAAAGAAAGTAGACTGGTCATTTATCATAATTATTTCTCTTTGGTTGAAGGTAAGACGAGAAGACAGCCTGTATAGTGAGATGATTTGGAAAACATTACATAGAAGAAGATTTGTAAGAAAGGAGACATTAGCTTTAAAATGGACAGTATGATATTGGACTTTCTTAAAAAGAAAAAAATCTATGCATCTGTTGGCCATTCTCTGAGCATACCTCACATTCACCTTGCAAGGAATGTGCCACTCCTAACTTCTCATCTGCCAAACCCAGGCTCCACCTGGTGAATCCCGCCCACCCTTCAAAGCATATTTGTAATGACTTTTGTTTCTTGAAGCTTTTGGTCTTTCAATTCCATGTGACCTTTTCCTGTTCTGAATTGTTAGCTTTCTTTGTGCTTAATGCACCTATCAGTTTTACCTTTTATAGTAAACATTTGAAAATGTCTAAAATTGACATCTATATAAAGTCCTTGAGAGTAAAAATGTGGTTTCTCTTTTTTTTTTTTTTTTTTGGTATCTTCCAATATTTAGCTAGGGTTATATATATCCCTTAATAAATATTCGTTGAATTGTTGGTTTTCTTGATTTCCCACCACCAGTGGTAATCAAAAGAATGTGAACCTAAAAGTTTCAGAAGAGAGCATCTAAAAATGCTTTTAACCATGGAACCACTTTGTATATTTAGTGTTCAAGGTGACTATTTTAAGGGGATGGTATTCATTTAGAATGATTGTTGATCTATTACATTATAGTTTATGGCACCTAGAGATCAATTTCAAAGAATTTAGGAGTAAGTACATGATTGTGCCTTATTAGGCTATGAAATGAGTATAATGTAATGTAAAATAGGGTAAAAATTACCTTTGGGTCAAGGAGAGTGAATTAAAGACTTGGAGGAAAGAAGTGGTTTGAGGTCTGATTAGGTGTGAAATTTGTTTTAGCTGAAAAGAATCAGAGATGGGGGGGCATGGATTTTTCAAATGGGAGAACAGTGGGAGAGAAGGAATGAAGTTGAGTTGGGTGTACAAGTATGTGGGCGTAATAGAATGAAAGTTATGAAAAAATGAGCATTGAGAAACTCATAATTATGCCTGACATTTATTAAGTACCTTTCTTCTTAGAAAGCTTGATTTTCTGCGTTTTTAATCCCCATGGAGTGGAAAGCAAATGACCTTATTTCCTACTCTGTTCCTTCTGGGATCTGGCATTGCAGAGCTGCAAGGTTACTCATGTTAATTACTTATCCTTACCAAAAGTTCACATTTCCAGGTTTTTGTAGAAAGAGATCTTAATTTTTGTTTTTATCAATTATTCCTGAAAACTCAGTTTAAATGGAAGTAGTGATGATTCATTAACATCGTGGAATCAGGAGTAGCATGCTAAAATATTTTGCAGTGAGTTCATTTGCCAGACTTAAACTACAGTCCTTAGAACAATTTCAGCTTCTTTGAAGATGCTCTGCCCTAAAAACAAAAACAAAAAAAACTTTATCACCAGCAAACAAGTACTGCCAACTGCAGAGGAACATGCACAGCCGATGTGTTAGAGAAGAAACAGCACAAGTGCTGCCCGGGACAGAGATGACCTTGGGAAGGAATGGCCGCTGCTGGGGTTTGGTGCGGCTCGCCAGATGGTTAAGGAATGTCATAGACTACATGGACGCCCTTCTTCCAGTTAACTCTTCCCCGCACTGCAAGTTCCTTTGTGTACAATTTTGCTTTGAAATGGAATTTTGATTCTCTTGGGAAGCTTTCCAGTTCACACAATTTCCATTTTCCTTCCCTAAGCATTCCATCAGAGGAAAGCCATTACTTGGTACTTGGGGTGCTGAGGTCGTGCCCTTGGTCCTCTCTTTGGCGTTGGCTCCTAAACTCATTTTTGGCAGTACTAGCCTGTTTTCTTCTTCCCTCATACAGTGCAGTTAGAAGAGGGAGCTCGAAAAGAAACAAAAGATTTATTTATCAGCCAGACTGTACTAAATTACAGTTTGCCCATTGACTTCTTGGGATCCTTTAAGTTGTTCTTTAACTTTGTCCCTCGCTTAAGTAAAAAGTGGGGAGGGATCTTCAGAAGCTTTGGCTTGATTCCAGTGAGGCTGCTGCTTTCCGGCCAATCCCATTCTTCTGTTTGTTTTAGTTGAGCTCTTTGCTGTACTCTCTCTAAGCTTTAACTTAACTGCAAGAGTTTAATGTTAAACATGGCATTTGTAGATATTTGCTATTCTGAGTGGTAACCACCTTTTCATTCTGTGTAGCTCTTAGGGGACAACGATAAGCATGTAGAGAAAGGGCCAACAGATGCTTATTCTGTGGTTGTTGATGGTGAAGTGTCATCTTAACTTGAACTTGGGAACATGGTTTACATCATTACTGATGACTTCTGAGATAACTCTTTGGTTGCAGGTGTGAGAATGCTGATGGAATCCAATAATGTTCCTTTCTCCCTTTCTCCTCTGCCCCAGGTCAGACCCACCCAACTCTGGAGTGCCTTCTGAAAATTCACATGGGTGCCTTTTGAAAATTAAACACCCATGGGTGTTTCTGATTTTCCTAAGAGTGCCTGTAATTTTGATGTCACTCACCGTGCTGTCCATAGTAATAGAGCTTTGACCATGCTTGTTGTCATTTCCCATGGGTGGGTTAGGATGATGATGCTTCAGCTGGCAGGATATTTGACTGACCTCTCTAAAGTAGGGCACACCCATCCCTCCATGGTGATTTCTTTGGGACAGATAATTAACATGAGAACATTGGAGAAAATCTGACTTTCCAAATAGTTGTTCTTAACTACATTTTAAAACTTTCTGTCAGAATGCATGCTTTCACCCCGCAGAGAGATGTGTGTAGGAGCACAAGGGAAGAGATGTTATCTAATTCATGTCATACACAAGTTCATGCATTCTAGGAAAGATTAGTTCACTCCCCTATTCAAAATTTTTCATAGGTAAATAGCAGTGTCTCCATCTGGAATTCGAGGTGCTCTGTGATTAGTGTTTTTACTGTTTCCTAAGTATACCTGGAGTTTTTGCCCACCAAATCAGTGTTTCTGACAATATAATTTATGAAATGCTTACATCATAATCACCTGGGTGTTTAGGAAACAGAGATACCTGGTTTTCAGCCTAGACCTGCTGAATCAGAACCTCTGGTGATGGGGCTCAGGGATCTGCATTTTTAACAGTGCATGCCCAAGTTCGAGGAACAGTCAGGTCACCCTATCCTCTTTGAATGTTCTCCCTTCCAACTACCATCTGCCTTTTGAATATTGAACTCTGTTCAGATCCCTTAGATAAAAGTGAGTTTTCTCTTCTGTAAGCATTCGGGATATTTTTGTTTTCCAGTAAGTTTTCATCATCTGCTTTATATTATAGCAGCTTTGCTCCCAAACTGTTGCAAGTTCTTGAAGGTTGAGAACCATGCCTAATTCACTTTTGTGTGCTTCACACACCTTTGCGCATAATAAGAACTCAGAAAATGTTTGGTAAATGAATGGTTCAGTCCTAGCATCAGACCTTTTTATACCAAGTAAACTTTTGGGTGTTGGGTTTTTTTCTGTTTTAACTACCAGATGTGCCTAGTCTCTTTGTGATGAGAGCTTAATCTACTTATGTCTAAGCACGTTTTCATGACATAATTTTCTCTCTGGCTTTAGCTTATGTTCACTTTCTCCTTTGATAATCTAATATCCTTGATAGAGATGTTATCTGGTTTTCATTTTTATGTATTATATGACTCACTTGGATTTTATCCAAGTATACTATGTGGATCTTCTTTGCTTTGAAAAGAGGAGTGGAAATAGCTATCTGTCTTCTTCCTTCTACAGAAATCTTCTTTTTACATTTCTGTTATTTGTCCTACTAGTGTGATGGTTAATATTAAACATCTCTTGAATAGTATTGCAATTAAATTGGCTAACTATGGCAAATCTGTTGGTGAGAAAATGAAAATAATGTCATGGATAAATTAAGCACAGAATTCACTTCATAAGAGATATGTTTAACTGTAACATGATAACATATTTCTTGTTTGTCTTTTTGATCATTATATTGCCAATTTATAAAAGAATCAGAAAATGACAGATTTATGCTGCTTATGACTCATTGTTTTCATGAACCAGTGTATGGCTACTGCGGATCTAGTGACTGCTATTTCCACATGATTACTGGCTCACGATTTGGAGTTTCTTTCTATATAATGTACTCGCTTGATTCACGGAAGCCGGCGCCTGCACACCCCTCCCTCCTCCTGTATTGACTGTTGTTTCCATAGGATTAATTTAGCCTAGGGGTATGGCACAAAGCAAATAACAAGTAAGTGCCTCCTATTTGAATTATTTTAAAGAGAGATAAAAATAAACTTTTCTCTCTTAGGGAATACTTTGATTTGCATCCACAGCAATATGTCCATTGTAATTATTGCCAATACTGAGTGTTTATTATTTCTTTTATTATTTTGGAAAAATTATGTCTATTAGTTGTAGTTTTGGTATACTTATTCTGCTTTTTAACATCTACATCAATTCTTAAGAATATTTTGCTCAAATCCATTCGTGGCTGTAAATTTTCATTTTTATCCAAGTAAAATATGCATGTGTTTATTTTTATTTTCTAGTCATCTGAGAAGGTGATATGCTTATTTTGCTTGTATGGAGAGTCATTTATGGTGATTAGGATTAAGATGGGATGGTTTCTGTTTGTTTTGGCTCAAGTGTTGAGAAGCTGGTCATATGCCACATTAGCATTTGTGCAGGCTGAAACTCCCAGAAGACCTAGCAGGTGCTCACTGGGAAGGAGGCTGGTGGACTGCTCTGGCCTGGGAACAGAATGGCATACATAAGTTCATGTGGATTCATTTCAGAAGTCATAAAGGGACAGCTGGAAAAAACGCTGCATTGAAAAACAGAGCAGTCACCGACGAGAGTTCATTTCCAGGGCAGCACAGTTTGTGGGTGGGGAGAGCAACGTGAGAGCTGAAAGGAGTTGAGTCATGCCTTCTGAAGCGTAGGTGTCCCCGCAGTTCCGAAGCAGGCCCAAACGTCCAAATGTTTCTCATGCTACCACAACCACAGACAAAGTCCAAGAGGAATATAGGGCAAAAGGTGTTCTTTCTTTCCTTCTGCATCCAGGGGAGGCTTTTAAGTCTTTCACACATTGTTTTGTTCTCTTATGTAACTGTAGCACATACAGGTTGCCCTATGTCATACTTGGATTGTGGTAAAATTATTAAAACATGGCTATAGGACCAAGTTCACAAACCAGTAAAGTTCTACACTAAAGGAATCAGAATTTGAGAAGTGTGTGGAAGATAAATCAGGCAAGTTGCTGACTGATGTCTCTTTCATTCATTGACTTAACTAAGGGTTCTTGAGAGTAAGTACATTCAGTATACATTTTAAAAAAGTACTTTGATACACTTCCTAAGATTTGTCCTTCTAAAGACAAAAAGTTACTATCATTTATTAAAGCATTTTGCCAGCTCAAAAACATAAGGTGGGCTCCTAGGAAGAACAAAAACTCAGGCACTTGATTATTTATAAATTCTCCTGGGGAAAAAAAGGAAAGAGAAACAAAAAGTAAATGTAACTTGTTTTTACCCAAGCTTTTCTTTTTTTCTATTTTATTTAAATAGCACCAACCTTTCTTTTTGTTCTCCCTTCCCCTAGTGTATGAAATTTATTTAAATCGAATGGATTTGGGGGAAAAATGATTTATTTAACAAATGGTATTGGCATAATTAGCTACCAGAAAAGAATAGTTAGACCTCTTACTCAACATTATATGTAAAAATAAATGTCAGGTGAAATAAAGATCTAAATGTAAAAAGTAGAATATGCATATAAGTATTAGAAGGAAATATAGGAGAACATTTGTACCACTGGAGGGTGGAATAAGATGACTTTCTCAAGCAAGGTTAAAAATATAGATTCCATAAAGGAAAAGACTGCCAAATTTGAGCAAATAAAAATTAGTACGTAGCAAAAAATAGCATTAACAGAGTAGGAAAAATGAAACAGTAAGCTTGGAGTGCCATGTGACAACATGCAACATATGACACTGTGTGACACATAGTTTTTAAGGAGTTCCTACAAACTGGTAAAAAGATGAGTAACCCAGTAAAAAAAAATGGGCAAAGTTTATGAATGTGTATTTCAAAGAAGATGAACTTCAGAAAAAGATACACTTCACTGATAAATATAAATTGAAATGACCTGATACCTACCACCTTTTGCCCATCAGATTAGCAGCACTGGGAAGGATGCCAACGTAAATCTAGTGAGGGTATCATGGAGGGAAGCCCTCTCCTGCTTGGCTGATTTGGAAGTATGAATTTCTACAACTTTATAGTATGTATTAAAATTTAAATTGTACATACTCTTGGACCATCAGTTATACTTTTAGAAATACAACTTCACAGATTTACAGATTATTAAAGATAATACTGTGTATCTACTGTAAATTATATGATACCTCCAAGCAGGATTTGAGACAGCACTCCATAAGCAAACACATATTTCTAAAGCGAACAAATGCTTATTCATGTTAGTTTAGGTCGGCTTTTGCTGCTGCATGAGTCCATGAAAAATCTTTGAATTTTCAGAAACTGTTGGATTTCAGAATTGTGGGTAAGGCATTGGGCACCCTTAATATTGCAAAATAAAATCGTTGCCGCACAAATGGATATGCTGAATCATTTCAAACAGCATAAAAACTAGGAATAGCCCTATTGTCAGTCAGGGGAGGGACGGAATCAGCTGTGGTATGTGTCCCTTCTGCGCATTATGCAGCTGTCAGAAGAGTGAGTTAGGTTTTCATGTACTGACTCAGAAAGATGGTTTGTTTGTATTAGATGAGAAAACAAGTTGTAGACGTATGTGTGGCGTAATCCCACTCAAAAAAGAGTCAGGGAGGCCATCTATTTATGCATGTATATTTATGCATGTACATGTTTTACCAAGAGGAAAAGCTTTGGAAGCATGTACACCACACTCTTCACTCTGGTTATCTCAGGAGAGTGGTATTTGGAAGCACCGTTTTTTAATATGCCTCTATCGTTGGACTTGTACGAATGAGCGTGCATGATTTTGGTAATCAAATAAAAGCAGTCTTTCTCTTAAAAGTCGATATAATGAGTATGACAGAGCACTGACAGCCTGGCCACAGTCCACTAAGGTGCAGCCACTCGGAGCCATTATTGGGGAGCCTGGTTTTCATAATTAGCGGAAAACGGGACAAAGCCCAGAGCTAGGCTTACAACTCCAGCAGATCCTTTATTACTTAATACTGAAACCTAATAATTTCCAAAGTGTATTAGCATGTCCCCCCACAGGGAAAAAAACATGGACTCTTAATATGAAACAGAAATCCAGTCACCCAGGGAATCTTTTTTAATTGACCCACTTGTAGTGAATGATAACTCCAGAAAATAAGATTGATTTTTCTGACTCACTTAATAAAACAAATATGGTTTCCTCTTTATGAGTATAATGTGTGACATTCATTTTAAGCACATTTGGAATGTTTTAAAATAGAACTACTTCCACCATACTATTATTTTACAGTCAAATTTTTCTAGTATCTCTTTAGTTCCTGGAAGAAAAATGACTAAAGATTTAAATAGTTCCAAGTTAATTAGTATTATGTCTCCAAATAGTCGTCATGCTATTTATTTGGTTCTGTATCCTAGATCTATGCAGGTACAAATAGCCAATCCCTTTAGCTCAGATGCAGAAAGAATTTTCTACATAAATTTTTGAGAGTGGGTAGGTTGAGCGAATAAATGCTGACAAAGGGGAAAAGACTAAGCATTTTTATGATCCTGACGAAACGAGCCCAAGATAGGGAGGTAAATGAGAATTGGCGGCCTTTATTTCTCTTAAGTTTGTTATCTTTTCTGCCCTTGGAAAACATGGCTCCCCTTCATTTTGTAAGGAGCACTTGCTCCCACGTAGTTTTTGTGGAAGCCGGAATGAAATAACCTTGTAGAACTGTGGTTGATCTGTTTTAGAAACCAGGTCAGGAAACTGGATGCATGAACGTGATGCATTTTAACCTTCCGACTTTAATTTAAGAAGCTAAGCATTCTTCCCTATTGTAGAGTTAAGTGCTTTGCTTGAGGGAGTAGTTTTGGAATATTATACCTGGATATTTAGTGACTGAGGGAAAAAAATCCATTTCAAAGCTAAGTGTAGACTATAAAATACATTAGCATGGAATACTGCTGTCAAGATTAAAAGAGAAGCTAGACAAGTGCAGGAACAAAACTGACGATTGCTCTGTTCCCTCAGCAGCAGTTTTAAGGTGCGTGCTATTTCTCCTTTGCTGTTAATTAGCTATGGCTGTGAAGGTGGAGAAAGAAAAGGTATATAGATCAAACCCTTGGGTAGTTTAGGCATTTTGTGTCTAGATACAGTATCATTGTTACTATGCTTTTGCTGTATAATGTAAGTGCAGTAGGAGATGCAAATGAAAGAAATGTCATTAATTTGGCAAAGCAGCAATATTATCAACTTCATTTTACCATCTTTCCCTGTCTCCACTTTTGAGCTACCATCTCAAGGCCCCCACCCTTTGTAAACAATCATGAATTTTGTTATCAGGCCTTTAGGATACCTAGTTTGAAAGGGACTTCAGTGTTTCTTTGTGAACCCACACAATTAGCGTTTCTGTCATTGTAGATTATCAAGTGTGTTTGGTTGATTGTACTTTTCCCTGACACTTGGTATTAAAAGACAGAAGTGTGCCTTGGAACTTTGGGTGAGGTCAGACTTGAGTTCTAAATGCCCACAATGCCCGCTGCCATTTACTAATGTAACACTGTAATACTGTACTGTGTAACTTCACTTTAGGAATTAACTAAGATTACTCTTTATTAGCCTCTGGAAAAGTGTTAACTTGATTTCTTGTCCCTACTCTGAGCTCTATTATACAACAAACAGACATGAGTTATATCTCTTTCCTTAAAGCATATTGCTTGCTCTAGAAAGTGTAGTCAGTCTGTTCAGTTGTTGGGTATTTTTGGAGCACTGGGCCATGCCTGAGTTGGTTTGAATGTACACATACACTGTGCTCAAAATATTCATTGTCTCCCACTGCCGATAATGCCACCTTCTGTAGGGGGAAATTAGGGTGAAAAAGGAGTGCTTTCAAGACTGTATTCTGAGGCCTTTGACCTGTGACTTAGAATTATTAGTAGTTGATACCATTTATTTTAAACTCTTCAATAAGATGTAATAAAAGAGCAAGAGAGATGAGTGGTACTGATGTTGGAAGGCAGAAGATTCAAGTTGTGTGTGATAGTCACACAATTTTTCTGAGCCTGATTTTTAATTTTTATTTTTTTATCTATGATCTTGGGAATTGAAAGGAAATGACTTGAAAGTCCCCTTCTATTCTCACATTTGATAACCCTCAGAAATAAGATATATCCACTTTAACTTTCTTTAGCCTTGGTACTGTGTGTGCGTATACACATATAACATGTTTTTTAAGAAACAAATCACAGTTTCTTGGCCTTGTAGTTTCTAAAATATCAAAAAGATTCATCTCTTATTATTGCTAAACTGACCACAGTAGTTACTACAATCATCATTAGAACAATTTTCATTAATCTTAAATTTCGTGATGCTCTGATTCTTCTTTCCTTACCTTCATTTTAAAGATTTAATTTGAAAATTTAAGAATTTAAAATTATTTTAAATATTTCATCAAATATGTATTTTTCCAAAGCTGTCCAGTTTTATTTTAGAATTTGGGTCTGTGCACATTTGACAATTTACCTGGCTGACCTGTTAGCATGGCAAAGCTAAAAAAGTCTTTTAATTTTAGAAGACATAGATATTTCCGGTTCCTTCCTCCATAAGAGTTTTGCCACCTTGCTTTCTCCTCTGCATTCCCTTTGAAGGTAAGGTAAAGAGAGGAAAAGTCATCCACTCCCCATTTTGATATCTTATCTCTCTCAACTTAAACACTGCCTCCAGGTATCTGTTCCACCCATTTTTTAAGACCAGAGGGAAATAGATTCTAGGTAGACCTTCACTCTTATCTTTCTCTGAAAGGAATTTTGAATTGGCAAATGCCTGTAATCTGACTGCTTTCTATATCTATTAAGAAAAAATGGGACTCTAAGAAGGCTAAGGGTTAGAGTTTCCAAAACAGATGAGTTTTAATGTGTTCTGATCAAGAACTTGAGTTCTCAGAAACAATCCAGGCTTTGTTTGCTAAACAAGTCTGCTGAACACTGTGTTCTTTTTCTGGGAAGAGTTTGTGGGATGGGCTGCACAGGGAGGAATATGAGGGAGGTGGAGAATGTGGCAAGGAGGAGTGAGAGAAATTTAAGATACTTATAAATCAGAATCAGCCCTTAAAATTTACTGGTCTAGGCAAGAGTATAAATGGAGGCCCCACCACGTGTATCTATCAAGTTATAATCAAGCTAACAAACTGTTAAATAAAATACAATCTCTCCTCCTACCTTGACAAATATACTTTTATAATGACCTTTATGGGGGAGGAAGAAACTTTCCTCTCTCCTCAAGGTTCTTTCGGCTGGTCTAATAATCAAATAGACATGAGACAGATTAACAAGAGAAAATGAACAAATTTAACATATATTTATGGGAACTCCACATACATAAGAGTTAGAGACCCCACATGCAAGAGAGGTTCAGAGACGGAAGGGGGAAATGAGCCTATGTTGACATTCCGAGCTAGGGCTCAGGTGAGGTGCCTTGGGGGCTTCAACAGGTAATTGCAGGATGATAAAAGCAGGTGCTTAGTAAATAGAGTTTGTCGTTCCCTGTAGATAGGTCAAAGAAGTTATCTCTGATAGTCTCTTATTATGGACAAGGCTCCTAATTCAGGTTCTTCTAAATAGTTAAGGGAGTGGCAGAACAGTCCACATACCACAGAGGCACATCTTGGGGTGACTCATTCTGAACCCCCATACCTACAAACGATAGATTCCAATTTAAAATCCTCAAGTCCCTTAGGTTTGTAGCCTGTGTCAGCATGGGGAAAGCTGGCCCAGTGGCCCAAATCTCTTCTCATTCCATCTATAGCCTCATCCTTCACCCTGCAGAGGTATGGACAAGCAGCACACTTTCCAGCTCTGTCCACCCCTGGAGCCTGTTACGGGAGTAAGGGCCGAGGGCAGAGGCCCACACAAGCCCTGAGAACAGATTTGATGTCATTTAGATAAGGAATTTCAGGGTCCTGCTTTCTGTTCATGTGGAGAGAATGCTTCTCCAATGGAAATATAATGGGAGCCAGATAAGTAATTTAAAATTTTCTGGTAGCCACATTAGAAAAAGTTAGAATAAACAGGTGAAGTTGATTTTAATAATATATCTTATTTAAGTCAGTATATCAAAATGATCAGTTCTAAAAAATTAATGAGTTTACATTCTTTTTGTACTAAGTCTTTGAAATCTAGTGTGTATTTTATACTTAGAGAACATCTCAGTTAGGACCAGCCCTGTTTCAGGTGCTCAGTAGCCACGTGGTGCTAGTGGTATCCTACTGGACAGAGCAGATTTAGGACCTCACACCCCTTGTTCTATAGGGGTTTCTTAGCCCCTGGGACTGAGGGCAGCTTTCTTCACCATAAGGTCTGGTAGTGCTTTTGTCTTTGAACTGATGCAAAGAACAATTTGCACTTTATATTTAGAGCTGGTAGCCATTTTTAAATACAAAAGATACATACATAAAACTAATGGAGGATACTCGTTAAAAGTTTGCCTTATTTTCCTTTTCCATTTAAGTGTGTCACCTGTCTTTTACTCATTCAATTCACTACTGCTTTCCTTTATCCTTTGGAGTGGTATGGTTCTAGTAAATGTGTTTGCACAGATGGATATCCTACCCGCCCCACCCCCATTGTTGACAGATACTTTTACAAAAGCCAGTGCTTCCATTTTCCATCTTGAGTAATTACTGAAATTGTAGTCCTTCCATCCTCTACTTTCTGAAGTCTTTGTATTTGTAGACCTAAGAAATGTCCAAACTTGTAGAGAATTTTTATAAGCTTATTTGAGCCAAACTGATGACAGTGCCAGGAAGCAAAGACCTCAGATGCTCTGGAGAATGACAGTTTGCAGTTTCTTTTATGCATTTGGAATTAAAGAGGGAATGTAAGGAAGATGACTTGAAGGTGGGAGAAAGCAAGGGGGAAGGATTGAACTGCTGGACAGTTAACAAGATTATGAGCTCTTTTGAGGGTAGTTTCACTTCCTGAGGGGTCTGAAAAGGAAGCATTTCAAGGGCGTGTTAACCTAGATGCACAAAAACAATGAATGGGGCTTGCTAACTGCAAAGATAAACCTTTTACTAAAGAAATTACAGGCCTGGAATGTGCCTACCCACCATGACCTACCCAGTTAGGAATTTATGATCAGATCACCCAGCGAGGTTACTTTTGGTTAAATTTATTATATCGCTCCCTTTTCATCCATACACTCTATTGTGTTGGATTATGTCTAGTGGGTCTTTCCTTTTTGAGGAATATTTTTTTAAGTTCAGTTTAATTATATGCATATTTTAAAACTGGCCAGTTCTACCAAATGAGGAAACATACATAGAAAGAAGAATACTGTTTTTGTTTGGACTAGAACAGCAGTTTTATCTATTTCAGGATAGAGTTGCCAGATTTGGAGGGAGAAAAAAAGCACCCAGTTAAACTTGAATTTCAGAAAAAGAATGATTTTTTTTTTATTTTTTATTTTTTTTTAGTATAAATATGTCCCATGCAATATTTGGAACATTACTTATGCCGAAAAATTATTTTTTGTTTATCTGAAATTCCAGTTTAACTGGATGTCCTATATTTTATCTGGCAACCCTATTTCAAGACTTCCTTACCCTCTTAAAAACTGAGGACCCTGAGCAGCCTTTATTTAAGTAGTGAATCTATTGATAGTGACCATATTAGAAATTTAAATTGAGACAATTGAATACATATTAATTCATTTAGAAAAATAATAAGCCTATTCTTGTTAACATACATATTTGTTTATGAAAAATAACTTTGCTAAAACAAAAATAATTAGGAAGAAGCATGTCTGTTTTATATTTTTATAAATCTTTTATCGTTTGGCTTCTTAAAAGATAATAGGATTTTCATGTCTCTTTCTGTGTCCAGTCAGGTGTGCTATCACAAAGACATATACCATCTAGAAATTTCCACTGGACCCATGGGAGAAAATGAGAGCGACAAAAGAAAGGCAAATGGCGTCTTAGACGTCGTGGTATTATTATGAAAATAATTTTAGCCTTGGGAATCTCTCGAGAAGGTCTCGGGGATCTCTTCTAGGGTTCCCCAACAATACCTTGAGAACCCTTCAACTAGAAATACTAGACCGTGTAATTCTAGCTTGTGTTGTGTAGATCATAGATAATCAGAATAGGGGATAAGCATTCTTTGTTTTAAGAAGGCCTGATGAATCAAATTGTAAATATAAAACAAATTTAAAAAGTTATTACTTAGGTTTAGCAGTAATTCTTTTAAAATTTAATATACTATTGGGTCTGTACTCTGCCATCCAAGCAAACAGCTATTATTAAGAAAAAGTCAAGATAAAACTTTCAACCTACAAATAGGCACATTGTCAGCTTTCTGTTTAGAATAAAGTTTATATAGCTACTGTTCAGAACAAAGCTTACCACTTTTTATTATAGAATTGAACAAATAGGTTACATGACAGTTTCTTTAAAATGCTAATTGGTTTGAATTGGATTTATTTTTAAGATGTGTGTCTGTTCTAGAGATAGTGTTTAATACTGCCTTGTATGTAAACTTGGGCAGTTTTAAAAATAAGTAGTATAATGTAATAACTCATCTGATTCTCATCTGAAATAGAAAAGGTGTAGAAGTTGGCAGTGGGCCAAATATAGGAGAGCACAGAGAAGTAAAATTTACAAGACGACTTCTTTAATTATTTGGACAACTGAGAAAATGAAAGAACCATTAACAAAAATAGAACAGGAGAAAATACTGGTTGAGGATAAAGATGGTAAATTCAGTCTTGGACTGGAAATATGAGATAGCTCAGGAGAGAAGAGATGGTGGGTGATGGGTTAGAAAGCATTGTTCACAGAGCAATAAAATGATTTCCAAGGAAGACAGTGTAGGGAGAGGAAAGAAACTGACAAAAAGCAGATCTGTGAGGAATACTTAACTGTGAGATGGGGAAAAGGAGATGAAGAAGGAAGAAGGAGGAAGCATAGGACACAAGGTGTGGAGAGATAGGAAGAGGCTAGGTGAGGAAAACGTCATTAACGTGAAGTGAGAGGACCTTTTTGAGGGTGTGTGGTTAGCACTATCGAGTTGCATTGAGATTCAGGAATGATAATTGGTTCTTAAATTTGGAACTACAAAACTCAGTTACCTTAGAGATTGTGTAGTTTATTATTACTATTACTATTATTATTACTATTACTTCAGGTTTGGATTTGAGAAAAGTGAAGCAGAAAAGTTTTCGGCTTGTCTGGGATAACCCAGAAATTCAGAAGAGCTAGATCTGCCTGTTCTTTTCTTCCTTCATTGTCATTTACGCGTGTATGAATTAAACTGGCTGAGTGAGGTAAAGCTAAGAAACTTATTCCAGCAGAAGTCACCTCTTCAAACATTCAACCTTATTTTAAAGTGACAAGTTTGTTTTTTAAATAAAATGTTTATATTTTAGGGAAAACACTGGCTGTCAAGTCTGAAGATGTGCGTTCCAGCTCTGCTACTTGCTTACTTACCCTCTGAGGGCTCTATTTCCTCCTCATCTGAAATAGGGTTGGGCTGGTTTATCTCTTAAGGCAATGCAAAATTATGTGAAGCTATGCATCTATGATATTATCTTTTCTTTCCTTTGTTTTGTTTTATTGTAATAGGTTCACGAAGTTGAAGAGTCTTAACCTTTCCAATAATAATTTAGGGGACTTCCCATTAGCAGTCTGCAATATTCCAACCCTGACGGAGCTGAACGTGTCCTGCAACGCCCTGCGAGCCGTCCCGGCAGCCGTTGGAGTTATGCACAAGTGCGTACTTTTTGACTCCACTGCAAAGGGTCCCCCGAGAAACCCCAGGGGAGCTGCAGCAACTCGCGGCCCATGAGATTGGTTAACTTGTTGCGTTGGTCATGTCATTCTTGGCCCCAAATCAAGGCGATTGTGTAGAGTTCATTTGTTAGCTTTTATACTCCTTAAAATGTTGTAGAAAATTATAATATCCTTGTTTAGAATTGAAGATCATCCCTATAGGTGAATGTATCTAAACATGGGAGGAGGGGTTACTTTCTCATTTTCTGAGTTATGTTGAATTCTAAAATTTAAAAGTTAATTTTTTTAAATAACATTGAAAGGTGGGTATTGGGGCGGATTTCTTCTATGACTTTCACAACAATTAGCTCATGTTGTTCCCATTTATACGAGCCAAGTTGAGAAAATTGGTTAGAATTTTTTTTCAATAAAAGATTAAGGTGTTTATCTCTAATCTTTTCTCCCTGGTGTATTAATGCCTCAGGCCCTGCCCTTATTCATTTTGCAAAGGATAGTACATTTTCTTTTTCTAGTAATATGATCTGCATTTACATAACTTGTATGTTGATAATAAAAATGTAAAATTTACACATCCTCTTTATAATTCTAATATTTTCTTTAATAGCTTACAGACATTTTTGTTGGACGGAAACTTTCTCCAGACCCTCCCTGCTGAGCTGGAGAACATGCATCAGCTTAGTTATCTTGGTCTTTCTTTCAATGAATTCACTGACATTCCAGAGGTATTGGAGAAATTGACAGCCGTGGATAAACTTTGTATGTCTGGAAACTGTATGGAGACCCTTCGGCTTCAGGCTTTACAAAAGATGCCTCACATTAAACATGTGGATCTAAGGTAACCATTTTAAAGAAACATATCCCATTTGAGTGGTTGGCTTATATTTGCAGGTAGTTTATAGCCCTTTCGGTGACATTCTCCTGCCAAGGCAAACAGGCTGACTAGTTTCAGTTAAGGCCCATTTTTGTATTTTTGCCCAGAGGGAAGAATAATGTAATAGTAGGGTTTGCTCATACCTATACTTGCTTTAAAATTTTTCTCGTTGACGAGTGACCATGTCGTGACTTTGTTTTGTAGGTTCGAACTTCATTTTGTAGGTTTGAACCCAGTTTTAATTTGCATGAATAGATAGGGGCCATTGAGTCAGGGAGTGCTATTTATGGTGAATGAAAACTGTCATTGAGAGCAAAGTACGTATTTTTCTCTCTCAGTCTTGTCTGTGGCTTGAGACATCTGACATCATTGAACATATCTCCTTTCTTAATTTTTTTTTTTACTTCTTTGCCTTCCCTAACTTAATGTATTCATTTAATTAAATTTATTTATTTATGTAACTTATTTTAATTTTCTATTTCTTCATCCAAGTGGTTCTGCCCTTAGTTTATTTAGTTTACTTAGATTTTGTTTTTTACAAAAATATAAAGCTCATAATCTCTTATTAGGCCCAAGTTTGGCTAGACCCTCCATTCTCGCCCCTTGAAAGAGCAGAACCTGCCTTTTGAATCCTGATCACACTAAACTCCATCTGGAAACCAGTAGCACACTCCTTGCTACATCAGAGATGCTCAGTAATCATCCCTTAGTAAGTAAGGGGTGTTTTAATTTCTGATGCAGAATGAACCAGTATACAGGGAGGAAGCTATTCTAAGTTTATCTTTTTCAAAGAAAAACAAGAGCCCGTCATGGGCTTGAGTTCTACTAACTTGCCCAGTTTGATACTTTTTCAACCAAACTAATTCCCCTCAGTAACCAGGAGTAGATGACCACATACTGGCCATGTTAAATCTTAGGTGAGGTATTTAATGTCTGTGCAACTGTGTTCTCATCTCCAAATTACAGGTAATAACAGAACCTAGTTCATAGAGTTTTGGAAGGAATTGAGGTATAAATCTCAAACTCCCAGCAAGTGTGATTGTATTCTAATTATTACCTGATTGAGGATGCTTTTCCACTCATGGAATCTGCTCAGCTGTCATTCCTGGCATCTTTACACCTCTGTTTGTCAAAGGTGGTTCTCTTGATTTACTTCCCAGTTTCCTCTCTGTTGATAACCGAGACCCTCACTCAGACCTGTCGATTTTCATCCGTATAAAAGCAGCAGCATCTTTTGCTGCTTTCTCCATTCATGTGGTCTAGCCTAGGAAACCCATTCATTCCTGTCCCATAAAGAGTTGCTTGACTTAACCTTTCCTCAAGGTAGAGGAATCAAGCCTGTCACACCTGGGAAAAGGATAGCAATTTTGCAGACCTAGAATTCTTAATTCAGGGGAGTACAAATGGTTATAATTTTATCTGACTTTAAGAACTTTTTGGAATGTGACAGGTGCAGGAACTGAACACTTTGTCTCATTAACTTTCTTTCTAAATTGTTAACATTATTTGCTTCTGAGTCACTTTGATTTTGAAAACCTTCCTATTCTAAGATTTAAGCCTTTTTTATTTAGCTACCCAGAGGTATAACAATGCTCCTGTTGACCTCAGGTGACGAGCATGAGAGGATTTTTGAGTTACCTGGTACCTACAAGAAAATATGTTTCTTGATCTGAGTTAGCTTACAAATAAGATTCATCTAATATGTCTAGAAATAAGTATTCTTATTAAGAGCTTTATAAATTCTTCAGATTTCCAGAGCTAATGAGTCTTTTTAGATGAGAATCCGTTACAGAATATTTAAATACCAAAATAGACTTTGGACACTGTGAATGTTGAATGAGTGTAAATAGATAACTGCTTCCCTCTGTGCCACTGAGCTGAGAAGGGGGAGGTCTGGTCAGATTTGCTTATAATTCTGCTTTAATATTTTAGATCGAAGCTGGTAGAATTGTTTGAGGCATTTCGCTTAGTTTCTCTATGCAAAGGGCTAATTTTATTGATTCGACTTTTTATTCCTTCAGATGGAAATGTTACATCAGATTAAACGTGGTCACTTTTCTTTTATTCTTTTTCTTACGTTGGTGTTCTTTGAGTCTGATGTCATTCCTTCTATGACACTTTAATAATTCCTCCTTCCCCTCTTCTCTGTCCAAAAGGTGGCTGTTACCCACATCTCTCTCCTAATCACTTCTCTTTCTGTTTTCTGCCTTGGTGGTTGCCTGTACTTTCAGAGCTACATTATTCACCTTTCATCTCTGTGTTAATTATTCCCCAGTCTTTCTCTAACCCTGTTTCTCTTCTTGGAACGAATTCTACTTTAGCTGCCAGCTGGATAATTTCACCTTAGTTTCCCATGTTGATACACTTAACCAAATATATGTGAAACAGAGTTCAATTTCCTTCTTTATTCGCCGTTCTTCCTCCTGGATTCCTATTTTTGCTGATAGCAGCACCACTTCATTCGTTATCCAGACACAAAACTTTGACTATTTTTCGTTTACCATCAGATTCTATCAGTTCTTTCACTCTCATTTCTGTCCTTGTCCCTTCTTTTTCCTCGTCACTGCTGCTATTGTCTCCTAGCTGAGCCGTCTCCTGCCACTGTGCAGCCTCTGAAGCAAGCACAGTCTTGCTCAGAGCCTTCGATTCTCTATTTCAAGGTATTTAGGCTCTCGTATCTCGCTCCCACCCACTAACCCATGGTTCCCTTGAGGATAAGGCTCTAGCTCAGAGCTCCTCGAAGTATGTTCCTCTGACCTGAGTGGCAAGCCAGCTATTTGATATTTTCCCACAATGAGATGTGTATAGAAATTGAGACAATATTTTCGAAACATAGAGTGATTTGACATTGCCACAACATTCAAGTAGGCTCATATAAATAGACTCATGGTACAGGAAATCGACTAGTTTCGTTGTTGCTGCACGTGCATGGTGAGCAACTTGTGGTGTCAGTCATGTGCTGGTTGTATGCAGTACAACTGCACATCAGTCTGCCATCCGAAGTTTAGAAGATAGGTCCTGTGCCTTCGATAACTTGAGAAGCACTGCTGTTATTGCGCCCCCAGTGTTAGCCCTTAGTAAGTACAGTGCTTGATAAATATTGGAGCCACAGTCTCACTCTTCTCACGCATTCTGCACTGAGGGACTCCTGCTCTTGTGCATGAAGCACACTCTGTGTTCTTCTCCAGCCCTGAGGCCATCCTGCTGCTGCTTCCTCACGGCTGGCTTTCTTCTCCCGCTTACATCTGTCCAGTTCTGCCTGCCCTGGGGGTTCAGATGAGATGTTTCTTCTTTTGTCACATCTTTTCTGACCATTCTCTTTATTTTATGCATCATTTATGACACTCATCGCATACTTGCAGTTCTTCTACTTCACATATCAAAGTAGATGTGATTTCCTCACTGACTTACAAAATCTGTTGACAAACACCTTATTTTATTCATCTCTTATCGACACAAAGCCATAGGTCATTGTCGTCATCAACACTAGCCTTTCACTTTTTGCGAAGTGAAGCTCAATAAATATTTATGAAATAGATAAAATGGCTGTGTTAACTGAGAGAATTATTGGAAGGAAATTTTAACAGTATGTTGCTTCTTTAAAAGTTCATCCTAAATAGTTGTATTATTCTGTGAGCCTAAAAATTTCTGATATTTGAATGCTGATAAGACTTGGCAACCAAACAGTGGGAATGGTAACTTCCTCTTCATTATAGTTTTTCTTTTGTCTCAATAAATCAACCTTTAATTATTTTAGTGTTAATGCATTGAAATTGTGGTGTGTGTGGAGGGGAGCTATTTCAAATGAAGATGGTAATGCCACATTAGGAAGGTAATATAAAGTATTTGATTAGGGAAAATATGGGATATTTTTTCAATTCCTGCAGTCTGTATATCCAAAATGAGATTTGTTTTTTCTTTTCATTCTGTGTACATATTCTAGAATCTAGTGAGCATTTGGAAATAGGCAAATTGCTGGGTTGAGGCCAATTTTTTAATCTTACAACCTGGAATGAGAGAAAGAAGGAGCCAAAAAAAATCCTCTTAGGGACATTTGAAAAGCCCATATGCTGTGTTTGCAGGTTGACAAATCCTAGCTCTTTGCTGTCACTCATCCTTGTGTTTCAATGACTTTGATATTGCTATTAATAATTCAGTTGCCATCATTTTATTTTAGTTTTCAAAGGGCAGAAATTCACCGTGAGAACCTTCAGCGTTTTTCTAAGCTCTGGCCTTCATGGTAATGCTCTTCTAACTGAGCACATGACCTCAGCATTTTGTTGGCTTTGTAATGAAAAGTAGAGGATTTTTGTTGTTTGTAAAGAAGTTGGGCATTGCCTAGCAAACTACGAATTGAGGTTTGATCTGTTTTTCTCCGCTTCAAAGCTACACGTGTCTTTGTTATATTGGCTTCTAGTCCCCGTTACTACTTACTTCTTGGCAGCTCACCCGCAGCCACTACCGTCCACTGGCTAACTAGTTCTCATGGCTGAGGTTCTGCCAGTGTTTTCCGGTCTCTTGCTCTATCCTAGACTTTTTGCTCCCCGTCATTTTCCTTCATTTTATAATTTCTCAGTGAATCCTAGATGCCAGATTCCAGTATTTTATGTACTTGGCTCTTTTCAAGCAAAATTTTAAAGACGGAGATAATTTTGGTAATCAATTCTTGGCCCTGAGCCAGTTGAAAATCCAGATATTTGCATTCCTATCTTTGCCGCATATGTGACTCCCATTCATTTTTTTTCCCCAAAGTTCACCCTTTAATTCTGCATGTGGCTGCTCATCTACCTGCTCACCTATCCTCTCTGCTTCCTTAAATATTCAGTGCAGTCATAATGTGCTTAATGGGACTTCTGCATTTTGTTTCTTGTGTTCTTTCAACCAAATTCTTTGGAAGTAAATGTTTAAATGGATTTTTTTCTCTTGAAACAAATTAAGGTAAAATCAAAATGCATGCTTCTTCTCCAGCTTTAGGGTCTTACTCGTGTTTCAGAATGTATTGCCAAGGTTAAGACCTCATGAAGTTGTAGCTAAAAATAGCCAGAGACTCTGATCTGTTAGAAGGCCAGATGCTGAGATTAAGAATCATGAAGGACTAGAGTATAGTGAGACTTGAGTCCCTTCTTGATACCTCGCCATATTAGGGTGTAGCCATTTGTTTAGAGCATTGCAGTTAATTATAGGCTCTGTTGTGTCTTTTTCCTTTCAAGACTGAACATAATTAGGAGGCTAATAGCAGATGAAGTGGACTTTCTCCAGCATGTCACTCAGCTTGATCTGCGAGACAATAAGCTTGGTGACCTAGATGCTATGATATTCAACAACATTGAAGTTTTACACTGTGAAAGGAATCAACTGGTGACACTAAACATCTGTGGCTACTTCCTGAAAGCACTCTACGCCTCTTCTAATGGTATGTAACAGACCACACCAAAGTATCTCAGTTGGTTCCAGGAATTTACTCAGTGCCATCATCTCCGCCTTGCTTTGATTTTTCTTTCCTTGTTTAGTAAAATAAGTGTCAGATTTTGCTAAGATAAAAATCATAAAAGAAGAATGCTAGTTTGATACTTGAAGGAATCAAAAAGGAAGATTTTATAGTTCCTAACTTATTTTTCTCATATTGTGATATTTAGATAAGTTACTCCCATTTTCGATTTGGCTCTTCTCCTTGAAAGGGAGTAGAGAGAGAGTGAACTGTTTCTTGGGCTTCCTTGTTAATAACACAGTAAGTCTGGAACCTCGATTTAATCCTGGAGAGTGAAAGTGAAAGGAAGGTCCACTTTAGGTTCCTTTCAGGATCTCGGATTTCATGCTCTGCTGACAAAGGAGCTTACCTTAGGAGAAACCTAAATTATATACCCACAGGGGCACCACAAAGCAAGAGTCTTACTCGTTTAATAAGTTCTCTTCCTTATAATTTAGAAATCGTGGCAGTTCTGATAAAGAAAAGGCCATATGGGCATATGTTTACTAACATTAAGAATTCAGTTCCTACATCATTAATGAAACCAAGTATTTACTACAAGTTGAACAAATGTTTATCAAGAACTTGCTTTATGTGTAGTGTAATGTATGAGTTCTAAAGGATAAGAGATTTTTAAAAAATGAGTTTACTGTTATCTCACTGGAGAAACAAGCCAACCCTCAAGGAGCTGCCGCTCACTGAAGGGTTACAGGATTTGGATAGCCAGGAGGCACGAAGTGGGTGTTGAAGAGAAAAGCATCCGAATGTGCTGTGCTTAGCAGATGGGAGAAGACAGGAGATTCTGAACTCATAGGTGCCTGTTGGAGAGTAGTAAGAAGTCATTAGGGGATGCGTGGCTCGGAGTCATGATGAAGCTTTGAAGCGAGTGCCGTAAGCTGTAGAGAACCAGTGGAAATTTTTAAGCGGAGGAGGCATGCGATGGACATGATGCTAGAAGACTGTTGATGTGAAGTGGTGTGCAGAGTGCATTTGCAGGAGAAGTGCAGCGGTCCGGTCCTCTCTTAACCCAGGTTACTGTCATGGTCTTCAGTGAGCTGATAGGAGTTTGCAGTCAGAACTGCAGATGATTGATTTGAGACTCAGAGGTGGTACCTGAAACCATGGAAGTAAGGTAACTGGTGAAGAGAAGAGAGCTCGTACCGAAGCCTCACAAGTAGCTGGTGCCAGAATGGGCAACCAGATAGGAGCTGACCCTGTGATTACTTGGTAAGTGTTTAGAGAAGCAGAAGGACATTTAGAATCTACCATGCCCCAGAAACAAAGCCCTAGGTGGACAGTGATGTCACATTTCATACAGTTTTGAGGAAGAGTACTCAGATTTGAGTAGAGGAAATCATTTGAGACTCTCAGAGGTGCTGTTTCAGTAGAGTGAAAAAGGCAAAAGCCAGGATGCATTTGGTTTTATGGAAAGAAACCTTAATGTTAAACAGTATTCATACAGTTAATCTTTCAGATAAAATTTAGCATGACTACCAGGAGCCACAGTAAGTCAGTGGGAAGGGGGTAGAAAAGTAGAATGAGTGGTTTATTTCAATCTCTGAATAAGATCTTGTGATTAAATTAGAAGTTCTCTATCCTTTCCTGTAGTTTCAGAGTAGAACAAATGAATGTATTGTACTTCCGAACCTAAACAAACAGTGGAGAATAAAGCACAGTAATGATATGTTACACACAAAAAGAGTCTCTGTGTCACTTGAATGGTGATGCTTTTGTGTTTTTTTCCACCTCCTAGAACTCGTTCAACTGGATGTTTACCCAGTTCCAAATAATCTGTCTTACATGGACGTTTCAAGGTAAGCAGCCGCGTCCTAGAGTACTCGAGAATCTGCATGAAAATTACTTGGTCAGTTTTCTCTGAGCATATGCATAAGAACTTCTTATATATTTTTAAGGTAAATAACACAAATTAAGTAGTTTTTACTTATCCTCTGAAAATGTACATAAATGTCTGTCAGTTAAAATACTACATTTATATACTATAGTTCAAACCTGAAGAATCAAGTTGTCACGTTGGTGCGGACACAAATTTGAACACCAGGTTTGCCCTTGAAAGATTAGTAAATTGGAGGTCATGTGGCCGGAAGGTCCAGCAGTTCTTTTATTATATTAACCACATCTTCATCACTTTACTGAAACAACATTGGTTTCATTAAAAAAATACTGTGCGATATTTCTTGGACTTTTCCCCCCTCCCTTTTTGTTATCTTGTAAATATAGCTCCTTGTTAAGAACCCTTAGAAAGCAGCCACTAAATCTGCCAAAGCAGGATTTCCACGCAGCCTACTCGCTTCCCTTGTAGACCGACCATCTCACCTTTTATGCAGATTCACTCCTGTGGTTATCATACTTACTCCAGTTACCAAAGATACTGTAGTAGACTTTTTCCCGAAGACATAAAGCCTATGTTTACACAAATTAAATGTCAATAATCTTAACACTAAATTTGAAAATTCACTTTTAACGTAATTCTAATGAATTACCCCCAGTTTTTTGAACAACCACAGTACGTGGGAATACGGAGCTCTCTCATTAGTGACACTGTTAACTAACTCATTTCATTGTATAAAATCACATGTGTCAATAATATTCTCCATCATAATTATGTAAGAATG
This sequence comes from Pteropus alecto, assembly GCF_000325575.1. Lineage (NCBI taxonomy): Eukaryota > Metazoa > Chordata > Mammalia > Chiroptera > Pteropodidae > Pteropus > Pteropus alecto. Next base: position 9,478,761 of record NW_006436810.1, read on the forward strand.
TGCCAAAATTTAGCTATTGTGAAAATTATTAAATTGTAGTTTTATTAGAAATTTATAATTATAAAATCCTTTATGAGTAATATTTCATGCATTTCCTACTAAATTCATGTCAGATAGTTTTGTTTAATGTACTAGAAGTCATATTACCTGATTAAGTTCATTTTTTTTTCCTGTCAGTCTTGAATGTTGTTGTTGTCACCCTTTAAATAAGAACGGTACTGGAGTGGGTTTGCATACATGGTGAAAAGATGTACTTGAGAGAGTTGGCCATAGAGTGAATCCACTTTCCCTTTATTTATAGGATATAATTGGCACATGGTTCTCATTGAAACCCCTAAGTGAGACTGAATTGAAAACTCTTATGTCCTGCTCGTTCCTAAATTCTGCCACTTAAATGCTGTTTACCTTTCTTTTGTAACTGTCATGTCCAGAACCTTCACTGTAACATGCTCTGCTTTCATTCACCTTCTAAGCTATGACTCTGTCTCAGGAAACTTCTGATTCCCCTCAAATAGCTCTGAGTCTTTCGCCCTCCTCCTTTGGTGTGAATGTTTGTTATCTGAAGGGGCTGAGCTGTCATCCATCATAGTGTTTACTAGGTACTTAGAGTTCCTCAAGTTCAAAGTTTCACACTTACAAGAGTTTTATTGCTGTACTGAGATTGTTTATAATAAAGGGTACTTTCACTCTCCTATCTTATTAAGCTGTGTTAGGGGTTAACTACTATAAATTAAAGTCAATAAACGTATCAATCTTTAAGGCTTCAAAGCCAAAATTCTATATACCTATATAGATACTAGGCAGAAAATAATGCCTTCCTTTTTGTATTTTAATTGAAAACATTAATGTAATAGCAAAATTAAAGGACATGATTTTTAAATCACACATATTGATTGCCACCACCTTAATATCACAGTTATTTTCGCTTTTGCTCTAATATAGTTCTTGTCCCAGACACCTTTTTTTTTACAGAATTGTTCATCTGTTTATAAAGAATTGTTGTCATAATAAACATACCATTTTAGATTCTTTGTGCCTGGTCATTTCACATATTTAAAAAAGAAGATGAAAGACTAATCATCTATGATTAGGGAGACATTCAGATATAGATTTGTCTCAGAAGTGGTCAGTTCATTTAATAAAGTCACAATTAATTCGCTTGTTTCTGGTAATTATAATTACCATCCGATGCCTAAGTAAATGTTTTCAGATAATTCTGAGTCTTAACGGTCAGTGTACCTTTTCACTGCTGCCATTTCTGTTTACCTGTAGCTGCGTTCTCATGATACCCACTGGAACCGAGACGTATTGGAAAATAAAACTGTTTTAACTAGAAGTGTGTGAGTGTTTGTTTCTAAGTATAAGATCTCTTGCTAAACTTGCATGGGCTTACAGACTTTTTAGGATAGTAGTTCTGGGAACCAGACTTTTATTTATTTATTTTTTTCAAAGACTTCAGAGATGATATAACTATGTCCTTTCCTACTTTTTCTTTATTTCTTATTCCGTATCATAATTCTTGCTTCTAGATTAAAGTGAACACACAGATCCTTTTGATGTATACTCACTGTACTTTGGTAGTTCATTTGAAGTTTCATTTATTCTGTGTAATTATTTTGAGTTTGAAATTATACTCTAGGTTAAATTTCAATCAAAGAAAAAAATCATATATTCTTATATTTAGGAACCACTTAGAAAATGTGCCTGAATGGATATGTGAAAGCCGAAAGCTAGAAGTTTTGGATATTGGCCATAATCAAATATATGAACTTCCTGCACGGTGAGTATTACAGATCATGTTAGAGAATCTCAAATTTGATAAACAGTTTTTAAAAATTGCTGAGTCAGTGTTTCATGTGTTATTATGAACTCCTAAGAGTTTTGTGTTTGTTTCTTAATTAAAAAAAAGTCCTTATTTAGTGTCCGTTACCTCATATGGTGTCTTCAAGTCATGGACTCTCTTCGTGCAGCGAGGAGTGGAGTGAGGCTTTGACTCTCAGACTCTTCAAGGTCATGCAGTGGGTGGTGCTTGGTGGAAGTTTGTAAATATGCCCAAAGAAATATTCAGAGACTCAGCAAACAGTAGTATGATTGGTTCACCTCTATAATCTTAATTCTTTTAGACTCTTTCTCTTCTGTCTATTGACCTGACATGTCTGCCTTACCCACAAATAATGTTTGGTTTCCCTTGAACATAATTTTGAGGAATAAAAGATTATTAGATCATTAAACCTAGAAAGAGCAAACTATATTCTTTTTTTCTTGGTGTGAAATTTGGTGTAGAAAATCCAAGAAATTTTCTTTCCTTCTCTCTTAACATGTATTATTATTTTTTATTTCATAATTTTTACTTTACTGGAAAGATTTCTAAAATAGCCATGTGATGATAATCTAATGTCCATAGATACAGACATCTTCAGGTTTACTAATTTGGGCACAAAGTATTATTGGACTGTTGTGACCAGCCATAAAATTAATAACCAGAAGAGTGATCTGTTCTCCTGCTGACCCGTAGAACTTGCTGTAGTGATTGACATGCTCTATATCTATCTGTGCTATCCAGCATGGTATCCACTAGCCACGTGTGACTGTTGAGCACTTGAAATGTGGCTAGTGTGACCAAGGAACTGAATTTTAAATTTTATTTAATTTTCATTAATTTAAATTTAAGTAGCTATTTGAGACTAGTGGCTGCCACAACTCAGGTCTAGCTCTTTGCACCATTCTTAGCCAGTCACTGAACAAAGGAAGTCAGTTGTTTCTAACGATGTATAGTCAAAGATAGCAATGAAAATATTTTGGAAATATGTCGCTAAAGTTTTACCTTAGGTGCATGATCCTTAAAGGTATATGGTCAATATTCCTCTGTTTTCTTATAAAGAATAAGAATCATGAAAATACGTTTTGGATATATTGAGTCAGATAAAAAGTACTATAAGAATTAATTCGCCTGTTTTCACTTTTATTTTTAAATTACATTATATTTGGCTTTCATTATGTTTCTGTTGGATATCACTGTGTTAGAATATACTGGTCATAAAGGAAATCTTCATTCCCTGGAAAGCTGTTAATTTTACTTTCTCAGTCATACATTATATTCATAAATTCAGTCCATTTGAAAATGCTTTCTGCTTTAGAGCTTTATGTTGACTGAGCATTTAGGTGACTCAGTGTGGCCCATCACCATCACCCAGACAGTTTGGTGATGTGCCCTGTGGACAGCATTGTGTGTGTGTGTTAGCAGGGAGGGGCAGGCTTTTAGAAGACAAACAGCAAAAATGAAAGCAGGCTACTAATAATAGGAAAAAAATAATTGGTTGAAAAAATTCTTTTGTTATCTCTCTTCTGTTTACTCTGTTCTCTTCTCCACTCCAGCCTCCCCAGTTCAACAGTAATAGCACACTGGAATCTAGGCCTGTGTTTCTCTGTCGGGTACAACAAAGATATTATATGGATAAGCTAACAATTAAATAAATACAAGATAACTGATATTTCATCCAGTTTTCCTTGATTTGCTCTGTGTTATTACAGGTTTTGGGGGGGGCGGGTATCTAAACAAATGCTCATTCAGAGCAAATCCTAAATGCTCTATTGTCAAGGAATTTAAACAGTGTTTGTTTTGTGGGTTTGTGTTTTTAACCCATGGGACAAAAACAATATGTATTGTTTTCTTATTTATGGTGGTGTTTAGCTGTAAACTTTGTATCAGCTCTGTCATTGATCCAATATTTCAGACAAGACAGTGACTCGTTAGAAGTTGATTTAATAGGCAAGCTTTATTTAAGTGATATGCGTAAAGGGTTTGACAAAAGAGAAACTAAAATTCAGAAGAGATGTATTAAAAAGAAAAGAAGGTGTTTCAGTGCTTAGTATCCAAAAGTATTGAACTAAATCCAATAATTAGCATTTAATACTTCCTAACGTTGTCAAGTCTACTTTTTTATTTGGAAAAAAATCAAGATAAAAATTTTGTCACCTATCTTTCAGTTATCCATGTATTTAAGGTTAAAGAGTGTGCGTGTGTGTATGTGTGTTTGTAAATAGTAAGTAACCCCATCCTAAATTGTACCCTAGAGCCAGCAAGGCAGTAAAACTGGAGAAACAAATCTTGCATTATTGGGTTGAAGTGACCATTACAGAGACTGTCCCCTGTGTTAACAGTGACTGAAGGACAGTCCTGGATAATCTGTCAGGTCAAGTTGCTATTTCAGCCTGCCGCGTCAGACATGTTAGAGATCATTACTGGCGGCCTGTGTGTCCCAGTTGGAACAGGTTCCCAGTATCTTTATGAGCAAAGAATCTAGGCTTGGTATTTGAAGTGAATAAAGTTGTGGCTGTAATGTAGGGTGATTTTCAGAGTTTTGGACATCAGTTGAGGGATGTCAGAATGATGAAAAACAGGAGGTGGGTGAAGAAGCCTCATTCTTTGACAGCAATGTGCATGAATTCTCATTCCAAAATGATCCCGATGCACATTATAACTTCACTTTCCCACCGTCCCCAGGTTTCTGTATTTATACCCAGGGTCTGTTTTATTCTGTACAACGGCTGAAGCTCCAAGTGTCATAAAGTGGATTCACATTAGATTAGCAAGTGTCTATCGTTTATTTCAGCTTAGATAACCCATAGAAGAAATGCAGCCAAGCTTCCACAGAGCTCTTTACAGCTCAAAAGAAAATAGTGGATTAAGTACATTCTATTCTCTTTAGGAGGGAGTCTCTCCTTTGGTCTAGGATTAAACCAAAGAGAAAACAAAAATATACAGACTTAGAAGGAGAGTGAGGAAAGGGAGCAATAGTTATGATTGTGAAATGCAACTGAGGAAGAATTTAACATTTTCTTGGGCATCTGTAAAAGATTAATTGGATAGAAGAATCCTTTATTTAATATTCATCCTGTAGGTAAAAATTGCTTGACTGTATTTATTCAGAATCCGTTGTGAGTGGAATACCCTGCATTCTTGGGCGATAAAAGACAGACGCCCTACCTTGAGAAGCCCACTACCACTACCACCTTTTAAAGCTGGCCTTGTAAACCCGGCAGTATTACACTGCTGTCTTCAGTATCTTCTATGAAATGTTTTTTCTCTTTCACTAAGTAGAGCTTCTTTGTTAAGTATTTCTTTTTATAGTTTTTCCCACTTTTTTTTTAACCCTTTTCCCTTTTGCCCCGAAAATACTAAGCATGGGCGCTTGCTGCTGCATGCAGCCTTTACTCCAAGGTAACTCGCAGATAGTAATCCTAACCTTACCCCAAAGTTTGCCGTGGACTATCTCGCTTTTATTATTATTATTATTTTTGCATCGCTCTAGTATATCAGTAGTCTTTGAAAACAGATAACATCACTCTATTTACAGCATTCTGTATTTAGTAGTGGTGTTTCGACTTACAAAATAAAGTAATTCTCGATTGCTGAAAATGTCAAATCGTAGAGAATGTAGCATTCCTACGCATGATATTAAATGAACGCTGGCAGCAAGCTACGCTTTTTTTTTTCTCAACGGGAAAAGGGTTTAAAGTAGGGAAAATATTGAAATATGAACAGCTCCAAGTTTGAGCTTATGTTAAAATGAATTTGCAGTTGCTCCGAATGAATTTATGTTTTTTGGAGAGAATTTTAAGTATTCTCCTACTCTTATTCATTTTTTAATCTTTAATCCAAAATTAGCTCTAAGTAAGTCGCCTTCTATGTTCTTCTCTTTTTCCGCAGCTTGTTTTGTAACAGCAGCCTCCGGAAGCTCCTGGCAGGACACAACCGGCTGACAAGGCTACCCGAAAGGCTGGAGAGAACCTCCGTGGAGGTGTTGGATGTGCAGCACAACCAGCTCCTGGAGCTGCCGCCAAACCTTCTGATGAAGGCAGACAGGTAAAGTGACTCCTTTGTTTTGGTTATTCATCTGAGTTGTAAAATGCCCCCTTGTTAGCATCCTTGTCTCACACGATCCATTTGTGTGGACTTACTGATCTTCTGTCTGCCCCAGATTTCTGAAGAAAATGGGTGTCAGCCACTTCTCTGACCATTTCGTAGGAATATCCTATAGAGTCTTCATCAGCTCCACTGCTTTGCGGAGAGAAGTGGGTTAAGTTGTGCAAGGGTGGGAAGTTTGCTACCTGTTCAAAACCTGTGCAGCCTGCTCCAGGCTCACCTTAGCTGTCACAGGATTCTGATCTTGCTTGCACTTATTTGTGACTTTGGGTGACAGAGATGGATTTTCCTAGAGTTTGTTTAGTTCTCTTGTTTTTTGGGGTTTTTTTTTCCTTTTAACCAGTTTTTATCTTTTAAATTTATTTTCCTTTGAACAGAATTTTTCTGAATAACTCGTTTCATTAAGCATTTAAAGAAATTGTTTTGGGTTGAGGGGGAGGTTATTTTAAACATTAAGTGAAATCTGTTTTCTGTGAAGAATTGCCACAAGCAGAACTTTCTTTAAAGAAAACTTTTAAGTAGCTGAGTGTTAACTTTGGAGCATCTTGTTGGCTTCGCAGCCCTTGTGTGTTGCACTGAAATGCCTCATAGCCCGGTGGCCTAAATCAGGTTGATCTCTGCTAATGTTTATTTTTAGTTAGGGACATAGCTTGAAAGATCTTACTTTTAGTGTACCTCATGATAAAGATTAAAAAGTTAAGTTTAATTTTGTGCTTCTCGAAGAGAAGGAAATAATGATGGACCTTTTCGTACATTCGAGGTACGTTTCAGTGTGTGTGCTTGCGGGGGAGATGGCCTTCTGAGAGCTGTGGCTCTTAACTAGAACTGGACACAGAGCCTGCGGCCTGAGCTGCCCGTGCTGCTCCCATCGTGACCCTCACGACGCTTTTGCCGCGCTCTAATCCGCACTCGTCTGTCCCCGCGCATCCAACGACTGCGTCTTCATTACAGTCGCACCCACAGCGGGTCCGGATTGAACAAGGCGCTCAGCAAGCCCGTGTTTCTTAAACAATAGGAATTTTAAGGAATTTTAAGGAAAACTACCCTCAATCTTGGATTTGTATTTTTTTTTCCCTCTTCTTTCCCTTTTTTTAACAATATTTTTATCAAAATACAACATGTAGCTTTTTAAAAGAGTGCAGCTCTTCCATATCTTGCTCAGGGAATTTGTACGAATGCGTGCACCCTGTAACCGTCACCCAGAGCAGGGTAGAGAATATTTCTAGCACTCCTGTTTTCCTCATTTAAAAAAAAAAAAACATTTATT